>NC_133533.1:100881294-101598497 GCF_048544455.1 Silene latifolia | reverse complement strand
GACTTTGCTTAAGTATGCGCAACCCCTAGCCAAGTACGGGTGACAATGCGTATCAGTTCCAAAGGTAGAAGAATTGCAAGAATGATGGAGGCATATAAAAGCAAGGCATGAGCCATGGATCATCTGTTTACTTGGACTTCTTTCACCACCGTTTGCTGTAAAAGAGACCCCTCTTGAGGCACGATGACTTGGAGAATTGATCTAAGACTTTTGTCATTGTCTGGACCGAGTACTAGCTAGACTTAGAGGAATAAAGGAAGGGTGGCATCTCGGAAAAGAAGCCCCCAGGATGAGAAGATGACTCTGGACTTTGGTAAAAAAAAGGGTGGGCGACAATAAGGAGCCCCCAGTATAGAGGTGTTGGTCGTGGAAGGGATGTTATTTGAGGTTGGAAGGTTGAAATAGAGGTTGAAGGTTGATGGTTGAAGATGGTTGTGTCCTTGAGGACTGCCTACGTATTCACGTGAAGTGAAATCAAACCAGATCGTAGTTCTGAGGTTTGGTTAATTTTATTTGGGTGTTGTGGTTGTATCCTTCTTGTGTAAGAAAGGACTGCCTACGTATCCACCTGAAGAGGTGAAATCAAACCATGCTCGTAGTTCCAGTGTGTGCCTAAGCTATGTTGTTAGGGCCTTAAAGTGCAGGGGTCAGGAGAGTATATTCCTTTGGTGACTCAAAGAATAGATTTGAGATAACTCCCTCTGATCATAGACCAAAGAGGTATAATTAATTTTGTAAAAATTTCCTTGTCGCGTGAGCACACCTAAAAGTGGACCCTAAGGATGATATGGGTATGTCCCGTTCTAGGTAGCAAAGTATTTGAATACTCCGTGTATGGGTCAAGGTGAAACTGGATTAGATATTTGGGATGTGGAGCTCGATAATAAGAGGCTTTGATGAACAAATCTCTGGAGCTTTGATTTTGTGGAGTTAAGGCTTAATGGAGTTACGGCTTGTAATGTGGCTTAGAAATGGAGTCTCTTGGCTTGATGTAGCCTGAGCACATAAAGGTAGGTTAAAATTACGTGGGATCAAGTTTCCATGTCTTGGCCCTAAAGGATGGGTATACTTGACGAGCTTCAGAGGATTCTCAAAATTCCTAACTATCTCCCCGTAACGGTCTCGAGAAGGACTTAGGGTGTGTGATGTGTGAAAGGCTAAGTAGGGGTGCTAGCTAACCATCTTGATTGGTGTCTTGATTCTACCTAGACTTCAGCAGTATTCTGTATAGCATTTGATTCCAGGCTTATTCTTGATTCAGATTTGGATTCTTGGTCTAGAACTTATCTTGGCTTTTGCTCAGATTTTTTTTTATCAGGTTTTGAAGGATAACGTTGACTTTGGATATCGGCTCTGACTCGCTTGATTGAGCCTCGTTCTTTTGACTCTTTTGTCTTGGATTATGAGCATAATTGTGGCCTTGGATATTGACCTCAGTTCCTCTTGATTGAGCCTTTGTCTTTGATCATGGCTCGTATTGTCTTGGATTTGCTTGTATAACTTCGACCTTGGATTTGGGTCAAACTAGCACCACGGATGTGAAACGGGTTGGTCTTTAGTAACACGGTTGTTTATTGTGGGAAATGGGCTTGCCTTCTGTCATGGATCGTTAACCAGGGAGATGGTCTGGATTTGTCCTAGAATCTCTTGAGATATGCTCGTCCTAAACTAGGGTTATATTGTGGTTTCTATTGCCAGACATGGAATAGGTAAAGGAAGAACACGGAGTTTCAGGTCCTCTACAACTTGGAATGGAACATTGTCTAAGTGCACTCACATCGACTTGGCATGCGTTGTTGTTCATTTTAAAATGTCTCAAACCAATTCTTGTTGTCACAGGAAAAGGGTAGAGGAAGAGATAGGATAGAATATGTGGATTGAAAATTGTACTTTTATTGAAATGAAGAATGAATGTATTTAGCATAGACTTGAGAAGACATGTGACTCGTGGGACAGCCCCCAGGTTGTCACTAGGAACGAAAATGGACACAAAGAAAGTTACTAGAACAAATATGAGATAGAAAGCCTAAGACTCAGACTCGGACTCGGACTTTGACGCGATCCTAGAACTAGACTCGTAGTCATCGGCCCATGCTTGAACATTTTCCCTTCCAGCAACTGGCTTCGGCATTTGGCTTTGAGCATTCACCCATTTGATCACCCCGTCCTCATCATTGGGAACATTGGAAGGATAATAGTCAAGAAGAGTTTCTTGATAGGTGGTATATCCATGAGGATTGCCTAAGCTACCTTGTGGGTTAAAAGTTGAGAGGGACAACTTCCCGCTTTCGATCATATCCTGAATGACATGTTTTAACTTGTAACATTTCTCTGTATCATGCCCTTTGCCTCTATGGTATTTGCAGTAGGAATTCCCATCCCAGAACTTGGATTTCTTTTCGGGTCGGTGTAGGACCGATTGGCTTCAACATTCGTTGCTCCATGAGTCTCTGAAGGGCATCGGCGTATGTAATACCAATGTTGGTAAATTTCCTGGGTGGTGTATCCTTCTTGTCAAAAGCCTTTGTGAATAACCCTGGAGAATTGCTAGGTTTCTTTGACGAAGGATCCATGAGGATGCCTTTATTGATCTTGATTCCCGGATAAGAAGAACTAAGAATAGATTGTCTACTTATTGCTTTCTTCTTAGGACTGTCAAATTGAGGGTTTGTCTGGACACTTTTCATTTTGAGAGGTTGGGCATCAAGCTTCTTACCCGTTTCGGCGAGCAGGTTTTCTATGTTGGAAAGTCGAGAGTTTAGAGTATCAATAGCTCCCTCTATTTTGGAGAATTTATTGTCAAAGGCCCTGGAAAGCATGAGCATTCCATCTTGGATATCTCCGTCTTCGAGGACATTGATTTCTTTATCATCATGAGGATCGAGGAGATGAGAACAGTCTAGGGGCGATTCTTCATCATGTTTAATGATATTAGACCCAAGAGGGTCGGTCTTCTTGGATTTCTTGGCGGAAGGTGGCACAGGAAGCTTGCGATCCTCGATCATATCCTGAATAATATGCTTTAGACAAAAGCATTCCTCCGTATCGTGTCCCCTACCTTGATGGTACTGACAATATGAACCGCCCTTCCATCTAGGGAATATCTTTTCAGGGTCCGGGGTTGGACCGATTGGATGAAGTTTTCCCTGGGAAACCAGTCTTCGTAGAGCTACTTCATATGTGGTTCCGAGGTCAACGAATTCCCTATGGGCTCGTCCCGCCTTCTCCGGTGGAGTTTCCAAGAGGTTGACTCCCTTGCCTTCATTGGCCTTCTTAGATGGGTGAGTCGTGTTGAAGCTAAAACTTGGCCTTGGGGTATGAGAAGATGGTAAAGGTTTCATCATGTCTATCTTGTCTTCCATATTGGTGACACGAGTTCTCAAGTCTTCAACGGTGGCCTGAAGCTTAATAACTGCAGCGCTTAGTCCCTTGACGTCGACAGATAAACGTTCTTGAATACTTTCATCGAAAATTGCAGAATTCCTACCGAGAAGAAAATGATACGCATTACGACTTGACTTGACATGGGATCACGCATACTAAGGCAACAAACAAAGGATACATGACGAGACGAGATGACTAGACTCTTGACTTGTGAATCTAGGAAATGTCGTGAGCGACCTCTCGTGTTTGGATTCACGATGTTTGACTTTAATTTAGACTCGAGTGTTGACTTTGACAGAGTGACCTTCATATGATTGACTTTATTGACGGAATTGATGACACATGTTGATTCTGGACTCGAGGTTTGCTCATATGTGTTAAGAAGACTCTTGTAGTTTAGACTCAAATATGAGGCCCATTGAAACTCGTGTGTTAAGCCTCGGAACGTGTGACTCAAGTGTTTAGATCCTAACTGAATTGGGGTAGGGGGTCCAAAATGACGGCGTGACGCCTTAGGACTTGACTTGAATTTTGAAAAGACCCAAAATGTAAAGGAAGACGGGTTTATGACTCGACATAGTTCCGACTAGGACATAGTCGGTTTGAACTTCGACTCTAACTTAGCCTAATTGAATTTACATATTTACATTCACATTGTTTGAAAATATTTCGAACAAAACGTTTTTTTTTTTTTTTTTTTTGTGGACTTTTTTTTTGTTTTTGTATTTAGTTTTGAAATGGGTTTTAGGCCCGAAGTTTGACTCGATATTTGGACAGAGTTTCGACTCGGTTTTGCGCTAATCATGGGCCTTTTTCGAAATTTTTGTTTGAAAAAAGGTTTTGATTTTTTTTTTTGAAAATTCGTCATGGTTTTGTTTAGAAATGGTGATCATGTAAGGTTTACACATTTATACAAGCATTATAACGGGATGCTGAGTGCATTTAGAAGGGTTTTGGTTTAAAGGGTGGGTTGCCATACCGAACCATCAAACCCGAAGTCTGTGGAGAGGCTCGTGCCAAACAAGAGTAAGGCCGATTCCTAGTCCATTTCCTCAAGTAGTGAAGGCCCTTGATACAAACAAGAGTAAGCATCATGGTATGGATGACGTCAATCGCTATCCATCCTTAGGCCCAAATAAGAATTAGGACCGTTTAGACGGGACGATTGGTCGAATGGGTTGGGTTGGGCCTAGGAAGGCCGAATTAAACGGTCTAGGAAGACCGAGTTATGAAAACCGACAATTGTCTTGTACAAACTTATTCCCTAACCTTGTTCAAGTTTCACCCTAGCTACACGTAAGTGTATATTCCCCAGCGGAGTCGCCAAACTGTGGACAGCGGGCCGCCCACGGGGGCGCTTGGTGAGGAGCGAGAAACAAGCGTTTGCATTTTGTATGGAGTCGCCACCAATTTTTATGGGAAATTGGAACCGTTCGAATACCTTGCGTCATGTCAAGACACAAAGTAGTGACATGAACACTAAGCAATCGTTACCCTTAGCATTCTATGTCTAGAATGACTCTCGTGGATGCCAATGAACACGGGTGCTCACGGAGATCTGGAGTAAGGGGTGAGGGTACGTATTAGGAAGCTCTTTTGATCGAACACCTAATCCCGCCCGCCTCGATAGCGGCCTCTACTAATGATTAGGGAGTTTATTCGTACTTGATATATCGTCGGCTATATGCATGCAATGCAACATCCATTAGATTAATCCTAGCATGTGAAGAATTAACTAAGTCGGTGAACAATTAAGTTAGCACACAATTGGGTCGAAGTTGGAATTAATGTTCGTTTACATGTGAAAAATGAAAGAAATACAACAATTATGAGTTACAATAATGAAAATTACATTAATTACAACGAATAGGCGATTTATGTCGAAAACACCTTTAAAACGGATAATTTGATAAAAAGAATAAAAGAATAAAAGGATAAAAGAAATAAATAAATCACGAACAGGAATTAGCGTGATATTACAATTAATAGTTAATTAAACGTAGACTAATTAACTAAGTCAAGGCAGAAAGGAGTTCAGGGACAGAACTCAACCTGGAACAGGCGCAACAGGCACTGCGCCCTTTGGAAGAGGCGCAGCAGTTGCTGCGTCTGTTCCAAGGGTGAGTTCTGGCTGTGAAGCCGGAACTGCAAACCGTTAATGTTGATTGTTAATTTTAAGGATTGATTGATAATAATTACTCGGATGGAAGTGATTAATGAATTATTTACATGTGATTAAAGTCATAAAAACAGTAAAGCATGAATGAGACGGAATTAAACGGATTAATTATGTGAAGGGACGATATTAATGAATGATTAAACTAACAAGCGATTAACTAATTAAACTAAACATGATGAATGATGACGATGAATCAATGACGAATTAGTGATGAACAATAAATAAACAGATGCAATTTTATCAACAACGAATCCCAGAAGCTCAATATGAACGAATTGAACCTCTAAAATCCGGAACTTGAATTTAATGACGAAAACCCTCGAATATGAATTATAAGGGATTTAAGTCGGACTTGACGATTAAAACATAACATACATATGAATTATTAGTTTCCGTGATGAAGAATTAAAGAACAAAACAAAAGAAACAATTTTGGTACGAATTACGAGATTTGAGGAAGAAGAAAAGAAACAGGAACTGCGGCCGCCTCACGAAGAGGCGCAGCAGGTGCTGCGCTCCTTCGAAGAGGCGCAGCGGTTGCTGCGTCTTTTCTCGACGTCTGTCTACTGGAAATCCGTAAAAACAGATTTTAAATATGGTTTTAGAAATCGGTTTTAAGAGGTACTTTCGACGTGAATCTTACAATGATGATTACAATAAAATGAATAACAATAAATAAAATAAGGATTATTACACCCTCAGACTTACATGTTGACGGAACGAGATGAACTAAGAAAATCGATTAGTGAATGCTCGACGCGAATGCAAGGAAAGAATGCCCTCGTAAGAGGAAAACGATTGATTAATTAGGTTGATTGAGTGTAGTTGGTCAAATTGGTCGGTCATGCAACGGAGAGGCTGGTACCCGGAAGGATCCGAGCTTACGTGGTCGGAAGTCCAAGCACGTAGGCGCCAATTAGTAAGAACGAAGTCTAGAATGCAAAGGGAGAAGAGAAGGGCGGACACTCGCGTGAGAAATATGAGGAACGAAAGCTCCTATTTATACTAATCACGCGAAGGAATTATGGTTTCGGAGACTCTTTGGAAGTGAATCTCGGAAAGATATAAAAAAGATACGTAAATCATGCAAAGAAGGGCCTGGGAAGAGCGCGCAGCCCATCGCGTCTCTTGGAAGAGGCGCAGACACTCTTCGTCTATTCCCGAGAGGTTTCCTCCGTTTAAGAAAGATTTCCGTGTTTAAGTTATGGTAGGACGGATTTATTCGATTATCTTTTGAATATTACGGGATATTATTTGCCAAAAGATAAAATTTGAGAAATATGGAATAGAAATATCCGAACATTCCGAACATTCTCGACTCGGGATTTTACAAATATCGAAAAAATGGAGACGGTTTTTGACCCGGACTCGAATGTACTCTAATTCTTCGTCGAAACGACCGTATCGGCACGTAGATGACAACTAAGAGGTTGACATTAATTTTTGAGCAATCACTTGACGATAATCTTACGAACTGTCACTAATCGTTCCGCGTATCAAGCATGCGGCCCAATCATCACCGGGTGGTTTGCGAGGGGTGCAGAAACGAGGTGTCTACAAGAAGGCGCCCTTAATGCGTGCTCTTTTGCCCTCTCAGTTTTGAACCAGGCAACCCAAGAGAAAACGAGTGAATGGGGTAGTTAGAAGGAAAACCTTGGATATAAGCAGGTTGATGTATACCTTGAGACCCATATATTCTAACCATTCTGCTGGACAACGTTACAGTAAGTGTTTTGTATAAATGATGACGTAACCATATGATGTCGTGGAGATGAGAATAAATTTTTCGTGTTCAGTTTAATAATCAATGAAGTGTTGGATTGTGGTAATCGTGAGCGTGAAAATAATTGCGAATTGATGATAATTATCTGGATAGATGTTGAATGATGTCTTGATAGTACTATTATGTCCAAAGATATGCGGTTATGTGATCCCGAAGCCATGCTAGTATAGTATTGTGATAGTAATTAGAAACTCTATTGACTTGCTCGTTTCTAGTCGTAGCAATCGTGATTAAATGTAAGGGGTAGGTCAGGATGCGAGGGGACTTCTATGGGATAGATGTTTACGTAAATACAAAAGTGTGAGATTCAAGTTAGGATGAGTTAGTATCGATAGTATGGTTGTAAGAGTTTGGAACATGGAAAATGAATGATTTAGTGTTGAAATCCGTTTGTTTGATTTTACTCTGTAATTGATCTTGCTGTCATTTCTTTTCTGTTAATTTTCTATGGATGGAAATTTTATGAGAGATAGCCTCGTGAGTTAGTGTTCATTTGGCGTTGGTTTCATGCTTATAGGATATAAGGATTAGGAGTAATAAATGTTTTAGTGGGCTGTGGTCGGGAAGTTCCTGTGCAGTGATGTTTTGACCAACGATTTTGTAAAAATCCTCATTTAAATTGTGTAAATTATTTTTGCATAATTCCAACTCCATCGACTAGAGGTTTCGCATACGTTTTCAAATTGATAAGCCACGAAAATTCTTGATGTCTCCATATTAAATGGTAAGCGTTGCAAACTGACCCAAGTTTCGGACCAATTGCAGTCACATACTTGTTGGACCAACTGAGTTGTAAAATTCTTTAAAAATTGAATTCTTGAACTTTCGACCTCCTTCTTTTATCACGAATTATTAACTCTCTGTATGTTATGAAAAGTAATGTAACTCAAGTTTTCGGTGAACGACTGTTTATTCGTGATTTTTGAAAGTTACAACGTGAATCCTGACCTGTAAAATGTGCGTTATATATTAAGTTTTCATACAGTTGATTGATTAATTCATGCGCCTTAGTAATGTGAAATTATAATGTTTTATATGATGATAGTAGCACGCATGTTCAGTAGTTATATACCTTAACAAGTGATAAAATTTAAAACTTAGTTGATAACATTGTTGGCACGATAACATGAATAAAATTGGATAGCTTAATTTGATTCTTAATCGAGGGTAAAATGTTTATACGAGTCTAGTGGTTTGCATACTTTGTATACATTTGGCATGGTGTAATGTCTCTGGGTGTGCATCCTATTTGCATAGTGGTCGGGTATATATATAAATATAAAACTATATTGTCATATCTTGGTAAGTTGATGGTGTTAAAAGTTAATTGATCGTTCCAATATACACGCATGAATAATTATAATAATTGTGTCTAAATGTTCACACGTGTAGGGTGTCATCTGAGTTCCAATGTCTTCTATGCGAATCTTGTGTGCCTCTAGTTATGCTTAGTACTTTCATTGCAATAAAGTATTTCAGTTGAACCTAAACCTATAACATGATAATAAACAGTGTTGTTATTTCTTATTGAATATGCTCGTTATTACAATGTCGAATATGCTAAAGTGATTCTTACAATTGTATGGGCGTGATATAAAGGAAATTGTTTGATATAACACGACAGTTGGCATATTTATATTCTCGAATCGTTACTATCAATTATATTAAAATAAAGATTTTTATGATAACTATGTTGACAATTATAATAGGATAATCCTTTGATGATTCACATGATATGCATTGGTTTTAATGATAGTCGTTATAGCTGCATTTAATTGAGCCTATGAGTTGCCTACGTATTTAAGTCGTGCAAATCAGAGAAGTTGTCCAAGTTGCTAATCTTTTACCATAGCTAGAATTCTACAAAGTATATGATGGCAAATGTATGTTTAGACTCTTTATGTGATATCGTTTGTTTTGCTGAAAATGAGTTGTACTAAGTGCTGGACACAATTGAACGATATGGTTGCTAAAATGTCAAACACATGTGTGATATGGAATTAATGTTGTTGTTATCAGGGATCATTCAGAAATTATATCAAACAAATTGGCTAATTCGTGTTGTATGTCTGATGAGTCAAGGGTTTTGATTACGTGTTATGTTTCCATGGTTTCAAGGTGTTAAGTAGTGCTTATGTACCGCATGTTTTAATACTCCTGGTGATTTATTAGTGGTAGGGCGGTTCAATTGTTCGAAATTGGTAATAGTTTTGACTTGGGAGAGGAATTCGGTTGAGTCAATGTTAGATTGTATGCTGATTTACGTGTATTCTTGCGGTTGATATTCCTAAAGTGGTTGTTCCCTGGTAGATAATGCGACTGTGATGATCTTGAGTTGACCAAAACCCTGGTATTACAACAGTTACCTTGAAAACTTGTTATATAGCTTTCGCACACTTAAACCTCGAGGACGAATCCTTTGTCTTAACACCCTTGTGTCTTAATTTGTTAACTTTCCATTTTGTAGGATGGATCCCTACAATGTACACCCGCAAGACTGTTACATGTCACTTGGGCCGACTTTAATGAGCATTGTGAGAAACTTTGTCTTTGTCATGGACAAGTATGGCCATAATGGGCACCCCGAGTACTTAACTAATACTCGATTAAGAGCGTATACCCTTATCGATTCTATCCCCGACTGCATACTAAAGGACAAAGAAAACGCTTCTATATGAGAGAGTTGACCACCCATTGCATGAGGCTATTCCGTGACCCCAATTATCACAAGGCGGGGCGGATACCCGCCCGA
This sequence comes from Silene latifolia, assembly GCF_048544455.1. Classification (NCBI taxonomy): domain Eukaryota; kingdom Viridiplantae; phylum Streptophyta; class Magnoliopsida; order Caryophyllales; family Caryophyllaceae; genus Silene; species Silene latifolia. Next base: position 101,588,399 of record NC_133533.1, on the reverse strand, counting down.
GCATACCTTTGACTTTATAGCGGTGACCCGAGATATGAATTTTACGCTAATGTATCTGATGCCGAAAGTACGACTGAACCACCCATGCCAGACTTCGGGGAAGAGGTGAACCAGGAAGGGAATGACATAGAAGTCACCAGAATCAGAGGAGGCGCGACCTAAGAACCGTTAGGTTAGGGTTAGTGACACCATGATCGGTCTGTTGTGGAGCCGTGTAAACCTTTGGCTCCTTTCTTGTTGTTCTTTAGTTTGATGTTGTGTTTTAAGTCAAGCATGAGCTAAGTAATAAGTGTTACTTGTTGACAATCAGTTAATCCCATAATAAAACCTTGTTTTCGACGTTAATGTTTCTGCGCAATCTTTTATCACGTGTTCTTTTCTGTTACATGTTGTTGACAGTGTTTTGTTACATAGGAATATGAAAGTTGAGAAGAGGTTACGAGGACGTAACCGTGTTTTTAGTTGGGTAGGATTGTAAAATCTTAATGTTTATGTCCCACTTGTTTATAGATTGTGGTTTTGATCGAGTTGTAGATCGTAGTTTTGACCAAGCTGATGTTTCGTTGCGTGGTACCCACACAGATGAGTCCTCTATGTTGTGTAATTAAACTGCTGCTGTTATGGTGCTCTGATAGTTTGCATGAGTTTATGAGTGGTGATAGGTTTGCATGAAGTAAGTTCCGGGACGTAACTTTCTTTTTAGGAGGGTAGAATATAATATTCCGTTTCAATCGCTTGAGTCCATGAATCCTTGTACTAGAAAAGCTGTTTGGTAGTTGAGCGAACTTCGGGACGAAGTTCATTTTAAGGGGGGAAGACTGTAATACCCCGTATTTTATATTGTTTATCGAGTCGAGTAATTGTCTGGTCGTATTGATATCGTAGGGTTAAGTTATTCGTGAGCTTGTTAAGACGGGTTTATCTGAACGAAGTCCCGTTAACCATTTAACCACGCGGACCATGACGTTTACCCATTTACCCAGAATTAATTACCCATGACCCAATTAACCATTTAACCTAAGTTTAACCTAAATCTACCCTAACACAAATCGCCACTCCCTCAAACCGTCACCCTCATTTCAGCAACACCAATCTCCATCTTCACGCACCCGAGAGTGAGTGAGAGGGCGTGGGCATTAACGGCGCAGCAGGGAAGGGATAGGGGTGTTTGTCGACATTCATAGGCGGCTCCGGCGGCGGTAGTGGTGGCAGGAAAAGGTAAGAACACAACCCTTCTTCTCGGTTTTCACTTTCTGGCAGTTTTGTTGGTTATTTCGTGCCTTAGAGAGGTGAGGCTGGTGGTTGTGGATAGGGTAAGGAAATTGGGTGGAAAGGGACGAGTGTATTGGTGGTGGTTAGGGAGTTTTTGGGTGGTGGTGGTGGTTGTGAGAGGCGGCGGCGACAGGGTAGCCAAAACGGGTTTTGGGTTGCGGTTTCAGACGGGTTTAGGTGGGTAGTTTTGGGGTGGTGCCACCGTGGACCAGGGGGACGTCGAAACGGTGGCGCTAGGGTGTCTGTGTGCGTGGGTTGGCGGCGAGCGAGGGGGTGGTGATAGATTAGTGTTTTGTGGACAGGTGGTGGTGGCCGAGGGGTGGTGTAGGGGCTGCTTGTGGTGAGGCTCGGTGGTGAACCAGGCCCAATGTCGCCCTGTTCGACTCGCCGTGGCATCGACCAGTGTGGGGCTTGTTGTTGGTGGTCAGGGGCGAAGTGGGCAGCAAGCCTGGCGGTTGTCGCGGTGGTTCAGGCGTCGTGTGAGGGGTTTGGGCGAGTGAGATGTCACGGGTGGTGGAGTCGGGTTTTTCGAGTTGTTTTATGGTTGATTCGGGTTTTCTAAATCGTTTAATTCGTTTAATCTTTTATGTATCATATTCGTATTTAATTTTATTCCCGAGTCCTTTAAATAATTTATTTAATTTAATCCCCGAGTTATTTAATATAATTAGAGACGGGTATTGAGTCGGGTTTGTTAAAAGAGAAAAGTTACTATATCGGGAAAGTTTCCATTTTAAGAAATTCTATTTTTAGTAACTTCTATTTTGGGAACGGGAATAGTTAAGTAATTGGTTATCATTTTATTATCTTTCAGAGGGCGAATTGTTGTGGATTATCACCGAGCTTCCGACTATTTGACTTGATTAAGGTAGGGAAATACACTTGACTTACCGGTGTTGTTAAATTGTGTTGATTGTTGTGTTCCATGTGACCAAGCTGTGATCGTTGACTTGTTCGTGGTTGTGATTATGTTATATTTCTTATCTTTGGAGTGTGGTGGACTCGAACTCGTTCGTGTTGACTATGTTATCTCATCATTTTGATAGCTGGCATGATTTCATTCATTGGTATACATATTAAGTTGCATTGATTCTCACGTTGAGCATTTCATATGCATTGGAGGTGGAGGATGATGATGTGATAGGGTGTGGTGATGATGAGGTTGTGATAAGGCCCAGGGGTTCTGCAGGACTTGCCCTGGTGTCCTCAACAAGGAAATGGCGATCGGCTACGATCGATGTATATAGTCTACCGGGGATCGGTATGGCTGGGTTGTCCGGGTTATGAGTTATGAGATATGAGTTATGATATATGAGTTGAGGTGGAGATGGAGGTGACGGAGGAGCATGCATAACATATTTTTGTTGTTTCATTGTTTTCCCTACTCAACCTCGTGGTTGACCCTGTGTATTCGTGAACACCTGTGATGAACCATAATGGGGAGCAGATTTGACAGGTACTAAAGATTAGTTGACTTGGGAGCTATGGGATGCGTGAGGACTTGGCCAATCTACCTAGAAGTCTAGACCACATAGAGGATTTTATCACTTAATTTATTTTCCGCTGCGAGTTGTATTTATCTTATCTTAAGTTTGGTTGGATAATTTGTAATAAACATGTAATCGTTAAGTTTTAATTTAAAGTACTTTGGTGTCGTTGTACTTTGTTATTCACTACCTCGGGAAACCGAGATGGTAACAGTCCGGTTTATTAGGGAACGTCTTGCTAAAGGCTCCTTCATAAACCGGGGTGTTACATTAGTTCCTTGAGGGAGTATAGAATTGAGACACGAGATTATGTCGAATTCCGCCTCAAAAACAAGAGTAGAACAATGCATAAAAGTGATTTCGGTAAATTTTTTGGGCTTAATAACGATAACCGATTCATCAAGAAGCCTTCGGAGTTTGATGCCAAACCTCTTTGGCAAGCCATCACCGGTCGTGAGTTCACTACTTTCCGGGAGTGCCATACCTTGTACATTTATCATCCGGATATTAAGTATTGGCACAAGTTCGTGGCTAACACTTTGATTGCTAGAAAAGAAGCCAATCACTTGACCGAATTAGACTTTGTCTACCTTGAGTCCTTTTTAAATGTTGGTGGGAAGTCCAAAATTGGGTATAATATTCTTCAATTATTGATCAAGAGATGGTTGGACATTGATAATGAGATAGATAGCGTGACTTTCATTGTTAATGGAAGCTTGGTGACAAGATTGACAAAGCATTTTAACCCGGAATTCAACAAAGACAACACCTACAAATCGGTTAAAGGAAGAAACCTTCTTGATATGAGCAATTTGATCCACAAATTTAAATGGGTCAATCATGAAAACTTAGACCATAAGTATGAGTGGCTCATCAAGATGCCAATTCCATTGTCTTGCCAAGTAAGATTTGTCGCATCTCCACCCACCAAATCAACTACCTAATTCCTGTTTCCGAAAGTGTCAAAGCATCATCAAGCAACAACAAAATCCAAGTGAAGAGCCCTCCTCCTCCATTTTTACACCACCATATCCCTTTGCCTACCTCGAGTTCAAACCAAGTAGTACTAATGTTATGGTGGGCAATGACTGTTTGACATAATTAATGCAACATATGCATAAGGAAGCATACATTGATCGGGTGAATGCCTACTACACCCAATATTCACCCCTTTACCATCTTGCTAGGCGAGGACTCCTTGATCCTTCGAGTTCTTTGCCAAATTAGGTGGATAGGAAAGTGTTCTTTCCTAATGCTTCTCAAGATGAATAAAGGGATGAGCGGAAAATAAGGAGAGAGGAGGATGTTGATGATGAGGGCGGGGAAAGTAGTGGGTCTTGCCATGATGATAATGATTAAGAGCAAAGTTCTAGTTCTAGTGAAGAAGATGTTGGTGAAACCTTCGGTTCCATGGAGGTAGACGATGATGATGTCTGATACGTGCATTTTATATAGTCCTTTTTGGCCACTTATGCACCCATTTCCATGTCGTTCTCGTAGTTTTGTATTGCAAAATACCCCGAATAGGCTACTTTGGTTTGGTTTGCCTTATTTGCAAGACGAACCCGGAAGTAGTGGAATCGTGCCTTTTTCTAGTCCTTTTAGCATGCATTTATGGAGATGGAAGGTTTATTTGAAGCGGAAATGATATGCTTCGGGAAGCGTGAAGGAGTCTCGCAAGCTAACTAATGAAGAAACGAGCTGTTTTAGTGGCTGGATCCTTGATTGAATTCTTTTCTGTTCGATCGAGTGAAGATGGTGGTCAAGAAAGCTCGATCGAGTCTCTGCTGAACTCGATCCAGAGGTGCTGATTTGAAGGTTCTCGATCGAAGACTAGAACTGTTCGATCGAGAGGTTTGGTTGCAGATTTGCTCGATCGAGGAGATTGAAATTCCTCGATCGAGTGGATTCCTATCTGAGCACGGATGTTATTTCGTGTTAGACTTATTTATTTCTTAAGTATTGTTTTTAGGAAAATAAATATCTTCTCTATATAAGGTGAAGACGTAATTAGGTTTAATCAGACTTTGAACTACTCTTTAATCTCAGAAACTTAATTACTCTCTTAAGCAGACACTTTATCTTTTCTTCGTTCGTTACATTGCTCTTGTTCTTGTGCCGGATTCTAAACTTTATAATCTTTCTTTCTCTTTCATTCAATCTTTAGTTATCATTTGCACTTATTTTTTGTTTAAGTATTATGTTAATTAGTTTATGCAATTTCTCCCCTTTAATTTCTATATCATATCATTTATGTCTTCTATTATAATCGTTGTTATCGTTTCATTCGTCATTATGAGTAGCTAATTCCCTTTAAGTTAGGATTAGGGGAGCCATGGTAGTGAATAAATGATGTTGTAAATAACATAGATAGTTTGATTGTGAGAACTGTTTTATAACAATATAATTGTAATCGTTTAGTTGAGTGAACGCTTCTAAACTAGTTAATCCGGTTAAAGTCAGACTAGATCGAGATATTGGAATGAACAGACCTGTTATGAAAAGTGGACTACACTAATGTAGGCGAGAGCCAAGTTAATTGTATTTTAGGGCAGAAAGTGGACCGAGGGGACCTTTCCTTACCCTTCTCACATTAAGACCGTCTGAGCTATTTATGACTGAATTGACTTATTACCACGGTGAACCCACATCCTAGCATTCTTCTCTTTATTTGATCATAGCTTATTTCTCTTTATTCTTATTGCCCTTTTTCTCTTGCCTTAATCTCATTTAGTTGATTAGAAAACAAATCAAAACACCCAATTATTACCGTGACAGACTTAGTTTAGCAAGTAGATATAATAGCCTCCCTTTGGAGTACGATACCCGACTTACCTATGCTATATTTATTAGTTGAGCCAGTTGGTTTATTTTTGATAGGGTTGCGAGAGCCGTGTCAAATTTTGGCGTCGTTGCTGGGGAGGCAATTAGCCTATCTATTTGTTTATTTTCGAGTCTGTCTTCGTCTCAAGGGATTTCTAAATTCCTTGAGGCGGTTCTTATTTATTTTCTCTAGTTTTGTTTATGTCCAGGTCGAACAGGTCAGAATTAGTACCAGTTGATCCTGAAACGGAGGGGACTTTTTGCTATAGACAAAGCTTGTTGAGAAAGAATCGTCAAAAGGAAGCCTTGAGTACTTTTGAACCTGATCTTGAACACTTTTTATTTGCATAAGATATGTCTTTTGAAGAAGATACCTCTATTTCTACAGCCAAGCCTGTGAAGATGCCTAATATTACGAGCCATTCTAAGCTTACAGCTGAATCCATTCCCAAGGGTTTCAATCTTGCACAGAAAATGGAAATACCTTCGACATTCAACCCTCTTACATTAATTTGCTTGAGAGGAATTTATATAGGGGAGTAGCTGGCAAAGACCCGCGGAAGCATATGGAGGTCTTCACTGATTACTGTTCTACCATTCCCGCTACTAAAGGGGTGACTCAAGACAAAAATAAGGAAGTTCTTTTTCCTTTTTCTCTGACTGATGGAGCCCGATAGTGGCTTACTGATCTTGACAGGACTGCGGCCGGGATTAACAACTGGGAGACCCTGGCCTTAGCTTTTTACAAAAGGTACTTTCCTCCGCAAAGAATGAACCAATGCACTAAGAGGAAAGATTACAAGTTTCGAGCAAACTCCAGACGAGAATCTATATGAGGCATGGGGTCGGTTTAAGAAATTGGTGTGATCCGTCCCTCATCACGGTTTCAGTCAGTGGTTTTTGTGCAACCAGTTCTATAATGGGTTGTATGATGACCACCGTGCTATTTTGGATGTTACAGCCAACCGTCGGTTTCAAAAGAATATGGATGATGACAAAGGTTGGAGAATCATTGAAGAGATGGCCACCCATTGTGCTGAATATGAGAATCTTAGAGGTGGCATTAGAACGGTTTCTAGTGTTGATAGTGCACTTGTGGCTCAGCTGAAAGCCATGAATGCCAGATTTGATAAATTTGAGTTGCAGGCAGCGGGAGATCATACTGTTGTGGACTGTCTAGCTAAAAAGGAGCAGGTTTATGCCTTTCAACAATATAGGCAAGGGGGCTCCTATTACAATAATCAAGGTGGAGTCCATCCTAACTTGAGATGGACAAGTCAAAATGTTTTAAATCCAGCACCTCAACCGCAGCAACAACAACCATATGTACCAGCTCACAAAGCTCAACAACAAGGTTTTGAAAAGCCTCCATCTTTCCCACCACTGCAAAAAGGTGCCTCCTCTAGTGGCATAAGTGATGTAGCTGAGCTGAAATCGATGATACAATCATTGACCATCCAATTGCAGAGAAGTGACCAACAGATAGCTGCCTCTATTAAGTCACTTGAATCACAAATAGCTCAACTGGCCACTAATCGAGCTTCAAGGCAACAGGGTCATTTACCGTCACAACCTGATAAGAAACATCATGAGACGGTAAATCTGATAGATTTGAGGAGTGGTCTTTCCTATGAGGGACCTAAAATGTCGTCTGAAAATGCTGAACTTTCTGACCCGGAAGCTGATGTTGTTGTACATGAACATTCTCTAGACGAAACAGTGCTGACACCAAGAAAAGTCCTCGATCGACTGATTTCAAGTGGTCGATCGAGGGGAATTGCTGAGGAACTCCTCGATCGAGGAGTTGAATGCGCTCGATCGAACACTGATGAAAAGGGCACTCTCAATCGAGTAACTGGAAGTACTCGATCGAGTAAAATTGTTGACAAAGTTACTCGATCGAGAGGAACAGAAGCTCGATCGATTAAAATGGATGATAACTACTAAAATTCTTTGGCAAAGAGGAACGAAGGACTAGCTATTCCCATTACGGTCCCATTTCCGAGGCGATTACAGAACAAAAAGGCCGAGCAACAATTCGGTAAATTTGTTGAAATTTTAAAGAGCCTTCATGTTAATGTTCCCTTCGTCGAGTTGGTAACCCTGGTACCTTCCTATATTAAATTTATGAAAGAAATTTTAACACGTAGGGGGCATATAAATGACCATGAGAATATGGCTTTGACTGAAGTAGGCACTGCCCTAATTCAAAATAAGACCCCACCTAAACTGTCTTACCCGGGTAGTTTCTCTATTCCATGCCACATAGGGACCCACTTTATTGATAATGCATTATGTGATCTGGGAGCTAGTGTGAGTGTTTTACCGTTGTCTCTCGCTATGAGACTCGGTTTGACCAAATTTTATTGTACTAACATGACCGTGCAGATGGCCGACCGTACTTTATCATGGCCTTTAGGTGTCTTAGAGGACATACCTGTTAGGATCGGGAAATTCTTTATTCCCGTTGATTTTGTAGTCTTAGACATCCCCGAAGACTCTTACACTCCTATTATTTTAGGACGACCGTTTCTATTTACCGCTCGCGCAGTAATAGATGTTGGAGGGAAGACTCTAACCTTTTAGGTAGGCGATGAAGAGTTGAGTTTTTATCAGTATAGCGTTCTCAGAGCTCCTGTGCAAGTCCATCCCTGCAATGCACTACCCTCTACTAACCCTGACACGGATCCTCCAATGGATAATATTGAGTCATGTGCTGCTATATTAACACCTCCGCCTCAGATTGAGAGTAATGTGGAGGGCCATTCTATCATTTTTGTTGTTACGGGTACAAGCAGATTGGACAATGGAGATCTCGTTGATAAAGGTACAATGAAATTCAAGCTCACTGACAGGAATGGTGCCAAAGAAGATGCCAAAGACAAAAGCCGGAACAAAGAAAAGAAGAAAGTGAAGGTGTATGTGGACGCAAATTATTCTTCTTCAATCAATTCAAGTTCATGGAGATAAAAAAGGACGGTCCGCGATGCTGAAGGGACCTCCTCCAGTCAGAAACCCTCGTTTGGGCAATTGAAGTGTTTCGGAAGATGAAACATGAAGCTATCCCGTTTGTAAAAACATTTGTAATTTGGATTTTGTTAAACATTTTAATTATTTTTAGACAATAGCTTAGTTTAGTTAGTTTAACTAGCGTAAGACCGAATAAAGACTGCATATTGTGAATTTGGCATTTTTGCGGGAAGAATTTCTGTGTTTTTATGCAGGTTTGAGGAAGATATTTGACCATTGGGATACGTGCCAAAGAAAAGCCATCGATCGAACGCTTTTTGTGTTCGATCGAACAAATTACCCAGGTAAAGCTTTCGATCGAGTGCTTCACTGTACTCGATCGAAAGGTCAAAATTGAAAGGATCTCGATTGATTTGTCCCATACTCGATCGAGCAGAATTGAAGAGCTAAAGTCCTCGATCGAACAACCCAATGTTCACGATCGAGTAGAATTCAAGGAAAAGAAGGGAGCAATCGATCGAGCACTTCCAAAGCTCTCGATCGAGCAGAATGTCGAGGAAAGCTCTCGATTGAGTGATTTCAAATCACTCGATCGAGTAACAACCGTTGATATGAGCACGAGGGAGTATCTTCCTCCTTATTCTATTTTCATTTCATCTACTTTACTCCTCCCTTATTTGCGATAAACCTCCATATTCAATCTCAAATCCCTCACTTTCTTCCCTTAAATCACCAAATAAATTACCCAAATCCTTCCACTATAATCAATTAAATCTTTTCCCCTCATTTTCCCCATCAAATTTCGCTTTAATTGAGGATTTTTGCGGGTTTTAGGGTTCGAAAAATGAATTTTATTCGATTAATTGTGCGGTTTCTGTTGATTTTAATTGTTTCCTTTGTTGGGTAATCATCACAAGTAAGTTCTTTCCCTTAATCTTTAATGTTTAATTGTGTTTTTATGCTTGTTTTTCGAAATTAGGGTTCGAAATTTTCGAATTGGGGGAAAAATCAATTGTGTTAATTGATTGCCTTATGATTATAGAACTTGTCTTGTGATTGTTAGGATGGATAGTAGTATGGTTTCTGCTTCTACTAGTGCTACAGTTTCATCCGTTTCTGAGACGGTGGTCCCTGCTGCCACCACCGTCACTACCAATGTCGCACCCGTCACCACCACTTTCCCTACTACTGCTACTACTACCGCTGTCCCTACCCCGGTGTCGACCCCTGGTGTGTCGACACCAGCTATCACAGTCACTACTTATGCTCTTGTACCGAGACCGGTTAGCGTCACTGCTCCCGGGCTCGCTGTTGCTGCTCTTGCTGTTGCTGCTCCTTCAGGTTCCCGGGAGGGAAGGGCCACGAGTTTTCGAGCTATCAACGTACGTACCACTGCGAGGTACGCTACTGACACTTCATCGAACTCTCTACCTGAGTTTCCACATGTACGCTTCATTAACCTGCTTCATCGTACTCGTTTTATGCATTTGATGGATTGTGACGTTACTTCTACCCATTTTTTGTGTGGATCATCTTTAGATAAATTGGGGATTTTTGAATTCGTGGCTGAGTTACTTAACGGGACTGGAATGTCGGGTTTGATCTCTATGAGAGAGCTAACGTATCAACAAGTGACCTTAGAATTTTTTAGCTCTTTCACCTTTTCGCCCGCTGCTTATAAGACTGGCCCGGGGAGCACATGTATTTCATTTTGACTGGTTAAATCGACCTTCACCTGGACATTAGCTGAGTTTTGGGGCAGTTGGGTTTAACTAGTGACGGTCTCCGGGAGCCTCCTAGGAAGCTCCTAGAGCTGCTTTGGCCCACACTTGCACAGACGCCCTGTAACACCCCCATTTATTTAGGAGCCTTTAGCTAGACATTCCCAAATAAATAGGACTGTTACCATCTCGGTTTCCCGAGGTAGTGAATAACAAAGTCCAACTCACCAAAGTACTTTAAATTAAAACTTTAATGATTACATGTTTATTACATGTTTATTACAACTTAACCAACTAAAACTTAATATAAAATAATTACAACTCGCAGCGGAAATAAATAAAGTGATAAAACTTTCTATGTGGTTTAGACTTCTAGGTAGGTTGTCCAAGTCCTCACGCATTCCCATAAGCTCCCAAGTCAGCTAATATTTAGTACCTGTCAAATCTGCTCCCCATTGTGGTTCACCGCAGGTGTTCACGAATACACAGTCAACCGCGAGGTTGAGTAGGAATAAATACTAACAACAAAAACATACGACAAATAATCCAATTTCCTGTTTCATTGCACAACCCCCTGACAACGTGCTCCTTTCTTTTACTTACTCATTACACTAATCATCCCACCAATCCCTGGCCGGGGCAGCCTCAACCCGAAGGTGAGTAAACACACACTACATTACCAAAAGTTAATGTCTGCCTCAACATATAGTTGAGTAATATCCACAAGATGGCCTGCAGACCAATCCGGGGCAGCCTCAACCCGAAGGCTCTTACACGACGTCTGCCAATATAACCTCAATAATAATCTACATCACCACGAAGGGATGTCTGCCAGTATTAAACTGAATAACCGATGCAATAACAGTAACCACATCATAACTAATCCAACCAACATTTACAATATACTTCTCCCCTCCAACAATTTCAATGATATCAACCAACACAATTCTCATTTGATCAATTCACTTTAATATAAATCATCCAACAAACATTATCGAGTAAAAGTTGAGTAGGATTTATCCCTACCTGGCAAGCGATTCCAAATAAGCAGCTCAAGCAATCCAAATAAATAAAGCAATCCGATTATAATTCTTCACAATCGTCACCTAACATAAAATATTATAATTCAATTATTTATTTATTATTACTTTTCATTTTTAATTATAAATTATATTCATTATTCAAATTGATTACTTATTATTATTATTATTATTAATTATTAAAGGTTACGATATTAAAAACCCGCTTACAAATTAAACCCGAGTCACCCAAGTCAAAACCCGTCACAAATAAATAAGTCAACCCATAACTAATACCCATAAACAAAACTCCACAAACACCCAAGTATCCCCGTGAAAAAACCCACGACATAAACCACACACAACCCGTCGAAACCGTGTTCAACACCCCCCCCCTCCCCCCCCCCCCCATAAACACGCCCAAAAACGCCACCACAAGCCACCACGACCACCACCTAGTGCTGCCACCTCCTATCCCACACCACGACGAGCACCCACGACCAAAACCACCAGCCAACCCGCTACCAACAGCCCACAAACACCCTGCCCTAACAACCCTCTTCAAACCGTCACAACCAACACCACTCCCTTACTCACCATCTTACACCATCACCACGACCACTACAGCCCCTCCCACACCCAACGGCCACCACTATTATCATCCCTGGTCTATGACGGTTCTAATGGTACCATCCATGCCCACTCACAGTCAGAAACACGGCTATAGTGCGCGTCTAAAAACAGCCGCGTCAAATCCTCTATTTTCGCGTTTTCCGGCCACCACCCACAAAAACCACCACCTTCCGCCACGCCAACACCAACAACATGGTCGACTACCTCCCCCCCATCACAACCCTACCATACTCAGGTCAAGACTCGGCCAATTATGGGTTCAATTACCCACTACAAATACCCACGACCTAACCCGCAACACCCCCTGACCAGCCACCTTTAGCCGCCTGCCACCGCCACCCTAGGCCATACCTGACACCACCACTACACCCATTCCAACCCTTGCAACCCCACGAACCACCTCCCAAAGTTTGGTCTCATTTCGTCAAGATGTGGGTCAGTTTCTAAGTGTCTTAAGATCGTCTGACAATCAGCTGTATAAGAAAATAAAACAAGATTAAAAATTGTTACCTATTAATTATCGCTTGCTAATTCCGTCTCCAAAAGCTCCTCCTTTTAATTTGTGATTTATTTCCCAGATTTAATAGGGTATTTATAGGGTAGGATTATAGAGAAAGCGAGGTCAATTAGGAAACTATATAATTTACCTTATTCTAATTAGTATAGGAATTATCATTATTATAATTATCACTATATTATTATCACAATTATATTATTATTATTGCATATATCATAGGTAGGATTCCCGTATTTTATCTTTACTAATTTATTATTGTCATAAATTATTATTAGTAATAATATAATTACTACCTTTCCATATTATATTATAATTATTTTCCGATGCAAATCGCGATTATACTCTAACCTTATTATACTAAATTTCAGTCCAATTACTTAATGTCACATGGTCCAATACTCAATTATTAGCTAAGCCCAATTCCCGACTTGTTTTACTTATTTTATTATTTAATTATCCTCTTATTTGTAATTCATTATTAGAAATGCCTTTAATTAATTATTAAATTACATAAACTATTCTCATAACTTATCATTAAAATACGGGGTATTACAGTCTTCCCCCCTTAAAATGAACTTCGTCCCCTGTTAGCCCATAACTACAACCACAACATTCACAACATCACACCATTAAACATTACTAAGCAACTTCGATTATCAACTACATCAATCTCATCAAAACAATAATTCAAAATTTATGTAGTATTACATTCTTTCCCCCTAAAAATAAACTTCGTCCACGAAGTTTGGAATACTAAAAATAGGAACAATCAATTCCTTATTATAATGCCACAAAACCATGAAACACATATTGTAATATAGAACACTTATCGCTTCCAACATGAATTAACGAATGAATAAATAACAAAATTTCAATTACTAGCAAATCACATCATATAAGATATTCGAATAAATCTTTATTCCAACTTATGGCTTAACTACTGGAGAATACATTGCCAAATTAATAATAATCTATAACAAAAGATGCGCATAATTATTTAATTAATCTTTTCTTAGTTCATCTTAATTGTCACTAACAACATCCAACTTAAACATGAATGCAATTATTGTAACATATATATATATATATATATATATATATATATATACATATATATATATATATACATATATATATATATATATATATATATATTGTTCCGGGTGTAATTCCGGAGCAGGATTATGACCACTTAAGCTTGTTGAATGATGTCGTTGCTTGTCTCTTCCTTTCACTCTCTCCTGTAAAGATGAACAAACAGAGGGCTCGGCTTGGTACCGAGCGTACTCACTCCGACGCTCAAGTCAGTAAACTTAAAGAGATAAGTTGTGTGTTAACTTGGCAAAGTATATTGTAGAGAGATAAGTGAGTTTATACCAAATTTAGATGATATTCAGATCCTTTTCTCAATGAGAGAAGTGGAGTATTTATAGGCTTTCACCTTTTGTGACGTAGTGGCCAAGTTGCCAAGTGGCATAGCAGGTGGAAAGACTGTCTTACCCTCGGCCGAGGGACCCATGACAGGCCGGCAGGCCTGGTAGACTCCATGCCGAGGGGACTGGATGTGAGTACGCGGATATGCTTCTCGGCCGGCTAGTTGCCTAGCCGAGACCCAAGTGACAGGCCGACAGGCTGCATCGGTTAGGCTGTTTTTCCTTTGACTTGTTGTCTTTTGGCTTTGACTTTGCTCAATATGTTGACTCGGTCAGCGGGTGCAAAATATGCCCCATCAATTTGCCCCCAGCGTAGTCTATGCCGTGGTATGGACCTTCGATGAGTGTTGAGCGTATTCTGCGCATGTCAAACTTCTTCCTCGGCTTGGTTCTGTTCAGGCCGTACCATATCCCCCTCCACATGGTTGTGTAATGGACATCGAATGTGGAAAAGAAAATGGCGCTGGCCGAGACCAAGGTTGAGAGTGCCGTGTGCTTTTGATTGCCCCGGCCGGTGCTGCCAAGCTTGGTTGATCAGCTGGCCGTTGGGAAGTAGATACCAAGGAGCGTGTCGAAGAAGATTGGTCACTGTATGTCGATTGACATTCCGTGGCTGCATGCTTGACACGTGGCCTGGTGCTGATTGGTGGACGCTTCATGGGCTTTGCTCTAATTGGTCCACTGAATGGGCTTTGCTCTATAAATAGAGCAGTATGCCCCTCATTTTGACCTGCAAACTTCTTTTTCTCAAAAAATTTCCTCTCTCTAGTTTTTTTCGAAGCGTTTTCTCTCTAATTTTTTGAAGCGTTACTCGGCGTAACACTTTCTTTCAAGGTAAACAAACCAATTATTCCCCAACTTTTATTTGTTAATTAATTTTTGCCACCATGTCTTCTGCTGATGCTCTGCCTAGTACTTCAACTCCGGGGGGCGAACCGTCGCATCCTGATGAACAGGAGCCACTAGTTGTCACCCCGATAGGGTTCGGGGGCCGCAAGTCACCTTCTCCTGAAATTGATGAGAAATTTTTGGAGGATTTTGATGATGACGATGATGAAAATACCCAATCTGATTCCGAGAGGCCGCAGTACTTGTGGCACGGCGAAGCCTGCTCGATTAAACCCGATCGTGTTTGGACGACCAAGTTCGCCTCTGTCTCCGGGCCTGAACTTTTTGAAGACCATTACTCCTTCGACAGAGGGTATAGAATTATTGTCCCTGAGGGTGATCAGGTAGTCTGTTGCCCTCCCGAAGGCTGTATCGGCGTGTATATTAGACACCTGGAGTATGGGCTCCGGTTTCCTCTCAATGAACACGTCGCGGCCATGATTAAAGCCATGAATGTCGCCGTGGCACAACTGCATCCGTTGGCCATTAGGACGATTATTGGCTTTGTATGGTTCTGTCTCTTTAAGGGGGAGGCCCCAACGGTGAACCTCTTCCGCCGGCTCCACCATCATCAGATCCTTTTCTCAATGAGAGAAGTGGAGTATTTATAGGCTTTCACCTTTAGTCACGTAGTGGCCAAGTGGCCAAGTGGCATAGCAGGTGGAAAGACTGTCTTACCCTCGGCCGAGGGACCTATGACAGGCCGGCAGGCCTGGTTGACTCCATGCCGAGGGGACTGGATGTGAGTATGCGGATATGCTTCTCGGCCGGCTAGTTGCCTAGCCGAGACCCAAGTGACAGGCCGACAGGCTGCGTCGGTTAGGCTGTTTTTCCTTTGACTTCTTGTCTTTTGGCTTTGAACTTGCTCAATATGTTGACTCGGTCAGCGGGTGCAGAATATGCCCCATCATATATATATATA
The DNA here is from genome assembly GCF_048544455.1 of Silene latifolia. Lineage (NCBI taxonomy): Eukaryota > Viridiplantae > Streptophyta > Magnoliopsida > Caryophyllales > Caryophyllaceae > Silene > Silene latifolia. The sequence goes on along the minus strand of NC_133533.1, from coordinate 101,572,714 downwards.
TATATATATATATATATATATATATATATATATATATATATATATATATAGGCTTTAGAGTAACACATTCCGCATATCACTAGACATGATAATCTAATTCACACAATTCCCAATATCAAAACATCAAGAGACAAAATTTTCATTATTCAAGAGGAAGGAAAACATGCTATAACTTAAAAATCATAGATAATTAATATCATAAATAAATTATGGAGAATTTATAGAAAATACAAAGAGTTAGTAGATCATGGGTGAAAGAATCAAGTCAAAAATTCAAAGGGTCAATTTATAATGCATTTTACAAGATACTTGGTCGAAAATGAAAATTTTACAAAGAATCTTGTCGAAAACTTAGGTCAACTTGTAAAAATCACCATAAATTTTCAAAATATTTTCTTAAAACGTGGTTTATCAACTTAGAAACATACATGAGTCTATTAAACAGTGGCATTGGAATTATAACAAATAATTACGTAGTTTTTAAATGGCAAATTTTACAAAAACATGGCGCGAAAACATCACTTTGTCTGAGAATATTTTGACTATCACCACTAAAATATTTATTTCTCCTAAACCATATTATTTGGACATGAGACCAGTGGCATATGAAAGCTAACTCACAAGAGTATCACACATAAAAATGTCGGGCAAGAATTTTAAACCAACAGTAAATGACAGCCAAAACAATCAAAAATAAAATGTCGAGAAATCAACCAAAATCACATTCTTCACAATTTCACTTATACCCATCATACTTCACATATTAATCACAACTATGCCTCCCCAAATACATACCATCACACTTTTCTATAACCATACACATATACCAATGCTTAAAATCATATCACATCCCCTCTTCCTAGAAGCAAAGTTATGTCCTCTTAACCACAATCATCAATGAAAACAACATGTACACAAGGCAACAAGAACTTTCAAGACAAAACAAACAATATTCGTTTTAAATTACCCCACACTCTCAAGTATTCTCTCAGGTTTCCCGGTTCAAAACTGAGAAGGCCATGGTACGAATTAAGGGCGCCTTCTTAACCGCACTAAGAGAGGCTCCTAACAGTTTCTACCCGGGGTTCATTTTATTTAGACACCTCCTAATTTCATTGTTGTTCATTGGTTAGGCCTAAGGATCGTTTTGCTCTGATACCACTTTGTAACACCCCCATTTATTTAGGAGCCTTTAGCTAGACATTCTCAAATAAATAGGACTGTTACCATCTCGGTTTCCCGAGGTAGTGAATAACAAAGTCCAACTCACCAAAGTACTTTAAATTAAAACTTTAATGATTACATGTTTATTACATGTTTATTACAACTTAACCAACTAAAACTTATTATAAAATAATTACAACTCGCAGCGGAAATAAATAAAGTGATAAAACTTTCTATGTGGTTTAGACTTCTAGGTAGGTTGTCCAAGTCCTCACGCATTCCCATAAGCTCCCAAGTTAGCTAGTCTTTAGTACCTGTCAAATCTGCTCCCCATTGTGGTTCACCGCAGGTGTTCATGAATACACAGTCAACCGCGAGGTTGAGTAGGAATAAATACTAACAACAAAAACATACGACAAATAATCCAATTTCCTGTTTCATTGCACAAACCCCTGACAACGTGCTCCTTTCTTTTACATACTCATTACACTAATCATCCCGCCAATCCCTGGCCGGGGCAGCCTCAACCCGAAGGTGAGTAAACACACACTACATTACCAAAAGTTAATGTCTGCCTCAACATATAGTTGAGTAATATCCACCAGATGGCCTGCAGACCAATCTGGGGCCTGCCTCGAGTAAATACGATAAATTATCGTCTGCTAGAATAAATCTGAAATACGTCACTCGAAGGCTCTTACACGACGTCTGCCAATATAACCTCAATAATAATCTGCATCACCACGAAGGGATGTCTGCCAGTATTAAACTGAATAACCGATGCAATAACAGTAACCCCATCATAACTAATCCAACCAACATTTACAATATACTTCTCCCCTCCAACAATTTCAATGATATCAACCAACACAATTCTCATTTGATCAATTCACTTTAATATAAATCATCCAACAAACATTATCGAGTAAAAGTTGAGTAGGATTTATCCCTACCAACAAGCGATTCCAAATAAGCAGCTCAAGCAATCCAAATAAATAAAGCAATCCGATTATAATTCTTCACAATCGTCACCTAACATAAAATATTATAATTCAATTATTTATTTATTATTACTTTTCATTTTTAATTATAAATTATATTCATTATTCAAATTGATTACTTATTATTATTATTATTAATAATTATTAAAGGTTACGATATTAAAAATCCGCTTACAAATTAAACCCGAGTCACCCAAGTCAAAACCCGTCACAAACAAATAAGTCAACCCATAACTAATACCCATAAACAAAACTCCACAAACACCCAAGTATCCCTGTGAAAAAACCCATGACACAAACCACATACAACCCGTCAACACCGTGTTCAACCCCCCCCCCCCCCATAAACACGCCCAAAAACGCCACCACAAGCCACCACGACCACCACCTAGTTCTGCCACCTCCTATCCCACACCACGACGAGCACCCATGACCAAAACCACCAGCCAACCTGCTACCAACAGCCCACAAATACCCTGCCCTAACAACCCTCTTCAAACCGTCACAACCAACACCACTCCCTTACTCACCATCTTACACCATCACCACGACCACTACAGCCACTCCCACACCCAACGGCCACCACTATTGTCATCCCTAGTCTATGATGGTTCTTATGGTACCATCCATGCCCACTCACAGTCAGAAACACGGCTATAGTGCGCGTCTAAAAACAGCCGCGTCAAATCCTCTGTTTTCGGGTTTTCCGGCCACCACCCGCAAAAACCACCACCTTCCGCCACGCCAACACCAACAACAAGGTCGACTACCTCCCCCCATCACAACCCTACCATGCCCAGGTCAAGACTCGGCCAATTAGGGGTTCAATTACCCACTACAAATACCCACAACCTAACCCGCAACACCCCCTGACCAGTCACCTTTAGCCGCCTGCCACCGCCACCCTAGGCCATACCTGACACCACCACTACACCCATTCTAACCCTTGAAACCCCACGAACCACCTCCCAAAGTTTGGTCTCATTCCGTCAAGATTTGGGTCAGTTTCTAAGTGTCTTAAGATCGTCTGACAATCAGCTGTATAAGAAAATAAAACAAGATTAGAAATTGTTACCTATTAATTATCGCTTGCTAATTCCGTCTCCAAAAGCTCCTCCTCTTAATTTGTGATTTATTTCTCAGATTTAATAGGTTATTTATAGGGTAGGATTATAGAGAAAGCGAGGTCAATTAGGAAACTATATAATTTACGTTATTCTAATTAGTATAGGAATTATCATTATTATAATTATCACTATATTATTATCACAATTATATTATTATTATTACATATATCATAGGTAGGATTCCCGTATTTTATCTTTACTAATTTATTATTGTCATAAATTATTATTAGTAATAATATAATTACTACCTTTCCATATTATATTATAATTATTTTCCGATGCAAATCCCGATTATACTCTAACCTTATTATACTAAATTTCAGTCCAATTACTTAATGTCACATGGTCCAATACTCAATTATTAGCTAAGCCCAAGTCCCGACTTGTTTTACTTATTTTATTATTTAATTATCGTCTTATTTGTAATTCATTATTAGAAATGCCTTTAATTAATTATTAAATTACATAAACTATTCTCATAACTTCTCATTAAAATACGGGGTATTACAGTCTTCCCCCCTTAAAATGAACTTCGTCCCGAAGTTCGCCCATAACTACAACCACAACATTCACAACATCACACCATTCAACATTACTAAGCAACTTCGATTATCAACTACATCAATCTCATCAAAACAATAATTCAAAATTTATGTAGTATTACATTCTTTCCCCCTAAAAATAAACTTCGTCCTCAAAGTTTGGAATACTAAAAATAGGAACAATCAATTCCTTATTATAATGCCACATACCATGAAACACATATTGTAATATAGAACACTTATCGCTTCCAACATGAATTAACGAATGAATAAATAACAAAATTTTAATTACTAGCAAATCACATCATATAAGATATTCGAATAAATCTTTATTCCAACTTATTGCTTAACTACTGGCGAATACATTGCCAAATTAATAATAATCTATAACAAAAGATGCGCATAATTATTTAATTAATCTTTTCTTAGTTCATCTTAATTGTCACTAACAACATCCAACTTAAACATGAATGCAATTATTGTAACATATATATATATATATATATATATATATATATATATATATATATATATATATATATATATATATATATATAAAGAGAGAGAGAGAGAGAGAGAGAGAGAGAGAGAGACTTTAGGGTAACACGTTCCGCATATCACTAGACATGATAATCTAATTCACACAATTCCCAATATCAAAACATCAAGAGACAAAATTTTCATTATTCAAGACGAAGGAAAACATGCTATAACTTAAAAATCATAGATAATTAATATCATAAATAAATTATGGAGAATTTCTATAAAATACAAAGAGTTAGTAGATCATGGGTGAAAGAATCAAGTCAAAAATTCAAAGGGTCAATTTATAATGCATTTTACAAGATACTTGGTCGAAACAGAAATTTTACAGCAACTTGTCAGAAACTTAGGTCAACTTGTAAAAATCACCATAAATTGTCAAAATATTTTCTTAAAACGTGGTTTACCAACTTAGAAACATACATGAGTCTATTAAACAGTGGCATTGGAATTATAACAAATAATTACGTAGTTTTTAAATGGCAAATTTTACAAAAACATGGCGCGAAAACATCACTGTACAGGAATATTTCGACTACTGTCCACTAAAATATTTATTTCTCCTAAACCATATTATTTGGACATGAGAACAGTGGCATATGAAAGCTAACTCACAAGAGTATCACACATAAAAATGTCGGGCAAGAATTTTAAACCAACAGTAAATGACAGCCAAAACAATCAAGGATAAAATGTCGAGAAATCAACCAAAATCACATTCTTCACAATTTCACTTATACCCATCATACTTCATATATTAATCACAACTATGCCTCCCCAAATACATACCATCACACTTTTCTATAACCACACATATACCAATGCTTAAAATCATATCACATCCCCTCTTCCTAGAAGCAAAGTTATGTCCTCGTAACCACAATCATCAATGAAACCAACATGTACACAAGGCAACAAGAACTTTCAAGACAAAACAAACAATATTCGTTTTAAATTACCCCACACTCTCAAGTATTCTCTCAGGTTTCCCGGTTCAAAACTGAGAGTGCCATGGTACGAATTAAGGGCGCCTTCTTAACCGCACTAAGAGGGGCTCCTAACAGTTTCTACCCGGGGTTCATTTTATTTAGACACCTCCTAATTTCATTATTGTTCATTGGTTAGGCCTAAGGATCGTTTTGCTCTGATACCACTATGTAACACCCCCATTTATTTAGGAGCCTTTAGCTAGACATTCCCAAATAAATAGGACTGTTACCATCTCGGTTTCTCGAGGTAGTGAATAACAAAGTCCAACTCACCAAAATACTTTAAATTAAAACTTTAATGATTACATGTTTATTACATGTTTATTACAACTTAACCAACTAAAACTTAATATAAAATAATTACAACTCGCAGCGGAAATAAATAAAGTGATAAAACTTTCTATGTGGTTTAGACTTCTAGGTAGGTTGTCCAAGTCCTCACGCATTCCCATAAGCTCCCAAGTTAGCTAATCTTTAGTACCTGTCAAATCTGCTCCCCATTGTGGTTCACCGCAGGTGTTCACGAATACACAGTCAACCGCGAGGTTTAGTAGGAATAAATACTAACAACAAAAACATACGATAAATAATCCAATTTCCTGTTTCATTGCACAACCCCCTGACAACGTGCTCCTTTCTTTTATTTACTCATTACACTAATTGATACGTGCATTTAATATAGTCTTTTTAGCCTAATTTATGCGCGTATCTTTATGCTTTTATCGTGGTTTTATGCTACGAAATGCCCCGAATATGCTACTTTGGTGTATTTTGTCTTAATTGCAGGAATGGACCATAAAGTAGTAGATTCAAGCCTAAAACATGTCCCTACGCATGCATTTAGGAGATGAGTTGAGTCGGAGCTGGGAAAGTGCTATTTTGAGATGCGCATTGGAGTAAGGAAGTTAGGCGAGCCAAGAGAGTGCTTCAATTTGCTAGTTCCTGCTTGTAAGAGCCATATCTAGAGTTCTACAACAGTTATTAAGGTGATTCCAGTTGGAGGTGAAAGCTTATCCTCTTAGATTTCCAACGCCACCAACCACGCCTTATTTGTCCAAGTAACGAAGGAATGGCAGCCGTTTGAAGTTCAGTGCGCGAAGCAGGAATTATGCGCTGAGAAGTGCTCGATCGAGGACTACTTCTGTTCGATCGAGAGCCCATTTGCTCGATCGAGAGCTACTTCTTCTCGATCGAGTGATTAAAGGGAAGGAAGTTCTGGATCGAGAGGAATTGTTCTCGATCGAGAGGAATGCTAAGGAATATCACTCGATCGAGAGCCTTAAGTGCTCGATCGAGTGGATTTTGCTACGGGCTGGGCTTTTTAGGTTTAATTCCGTCATTAGGTTTAATAAACCTTATTTTCTTATAAATAAGGAGTCAGTATGTCGATGTAAACTCTCTCACACACTCCACTTCGCTACTTTTCTTCTGTCACTTTCACTGTTACTTTTATTTCTTCATTTCCGGACTTAATTCAGTAATTCTTTCTTCTCTTTTCTTCTTTAATTATTATTTAATGCTTATTATTCTTGCTTTAATTCTTGTTCTTACTTATTCCATGTCTAGCTAATTCCCCCTAGTGTGTTAGGATTAGGGAAGCCGTGGTAGCGATGCTTTAATTGTACTAAATAGATTAGCTCTGCGATAAGAATTGTATTAGGCAATTTAATTGTTATCCGGTCGAATGAATGCATGCAGGAGACCATAAATTTAGTTAACCCCGACCTAGATCGAAAGATTGGAAGGGAAGGCTTGCTTAATTACAATAGGGTATTGCAGTGAGGGCGAAAGTTAAGTTGTTTACGCTCTAGGGCGGTTTAAGGACCGAAAGGTGACGACCATAGCTCTTCTTATCAATAGTCTAATCGCCTTAGTATTCCCGATAGTATAAGATCTGATAGCTGCGATCTACGGGATGGATTCCACTGAGGAGGTTGATGAAGAAGCAGCTGAGACGGTATTCGCTCCTAGCACAGATGAGGTATTACATTCTTTTGTCAGTGAGTCTGTGGTTGAAAGCAACCAACCCGAGGTAGTAAGCGATAATTTCATTATTGTTTGTTTTAACAGTATATTACCTCGTTTACTTTGTGCTCCTTCTTTTAATGCTACACCCTCTCATATGTGGACGCATAATTTAACGAATTTTCACCGTCCTTATCATGTCAAAATTGCTAATCTGAATCGGGACCCTTATATATTGACAATTGCTCCCGCGCTCCTTTATTTTGTGGATAAATTTAGGAGCTCACATAGGAAATTTGTTAGACTTAAATGTTTACATATTTTTATTTCCTATTTCTTTATTCCACTTTGGTGCTACTTATGCTGTTGTGTAGCACATGCGCAGCTATTTGACAAAGTTCTTTGCGCTTTTGAAATTTTTGATTGTATTTAATTAGAGAGGCTCGAAGAAAAGAAGGTCGAGCTGGGACCTGACTGAAGCTAGCGCTATCCGGGAGGCAACCCGGCGATTTTATTTTGTTTTTATTTCAATTTCAGTTGTAATAAATGGTTTTATACCATAAAACTATCTCAGTGTGCTTGTCTTGTTAGTTTGCGGGCTGTTTTCATTTGCATTTTGCAGGAATTCATCGAGCATCACTCGATCGAGTGGTTTTTTCTACTCGATCGAGCACTGTAGCTGAAGGATTCACTCGATCGAGTGATTAATCACTCGATCGACCCCTGCGAGAATGAGAAACCACTCGATCGACCCATATTCCCGTCGATCGAAGCGGTTTTGCATGCCCATTCACGTATTGACTTGGATTAGCTTCCTGAGACGGTTTTCCGGGCCTTTAGCAACCTCCCATTTCATGGTCGGTTTGGGGAGGCCCCCTTATTCGCGCTATCTTGTAAGTCTTCCGCTTTTACTCTCTTTCTCCTTTAGTTTGCATTTCCTTTCCATGTTTTGGTACAATGGGGGCATTGTACGGTTTGGTTTGGGGAGGTTATGCATCCATATATGTGTCTGCATTTTGCTTTCATTGCATTGCAGTTATCACGTTTAATCTTCTGTTTGCATTGTTATTTATTTCATAAAAATTCAAAAAAAAAAAAAAATTCACGTTTATTTTAGCATATAGGTTGAGTCGGAACGGTAGATTTCCATGATGATATTGCACTATGATTGTCTTTTTGCTTAAGCCTTGCATTGAACTGTTATCTTTTAGCATTGTCTTATCGCATAATCTACGAGTTAATGTTTAATTTAGCTGAACGAATAGACTTGACCTGAAATTTTGGCAACCTACTTATAATTTCTAAGGAATTAGAGCCTTATAAACTGGTGTCATTTACGACCAGTTTCATGTAGGATTGTGAGTAGTTACTCCTTGCATAACATGTTCATCAATTTGCACGTATATGAAATTCAATTGCTTTTTGCCTACATACATTCGGGTTAGTGGTTGGTGTCACATGCAGGGAGGTGCTTACAATTTCCCTTTCTTTCATTTTTACCCACAAACTCCACATTAGCCAAATTTGCCAGTTGACCCTTAGCTACATCCAAATTTAGCCTGCCTTGTCAAGCTAGTTTAGATTGTTTTGCGGTATATTTTCTATTGTATCAAATTTTGGCGCATAATCTATTGATTCGGAGTTGGTATTTTATGAAAAAAAGGGAGGTTGATGAGAAAAAAAGACGTGAAAAAGAAAAAAAAAAGAATTGGAAAAAAAAAAAAATTCGAAAAATCAGAAAAGAAGAAACCGAAAGAAAAGAATAGAGAAAGAAAGGAAAAATTCGAAAAAGAAATGTTGTTTGGTTGACGGTTTTTGCTCCTATGTTCTATCTTATATCATTTGAGGAGTAAGTTCAGTTTGGTTTGGTGAGTTTTGTGCCAAATGAAGGGCATGTATTCATTCATAATTGAGTTGGAAACGGATGTTGATATATGGTTTTGTTTAGGTACTAGCTTGATCACCTATACCTCCACATTCCCATAAATGTTTTGCCTTTTCTTACCCATTGCCTCACTTTACCATATCTTTGTAAGCCCTCGTGATGACAGACCTTGTTTGGTTGGAATGTATGTACGGTAGCTAGAATTGTCTATCATATTAGTTGCATGCATGTTTATGTGGGTCGTAGTTTAGGTGAGCGACTATTTTTCTTTCTCTCTTACATATATGCTTACCCTTTGCTTCATGAGAGAAGAGTGACCCGTGAGAGTCCATTATTAAAGGTCTTGCAAGGTCGACGGTTCAGCTACTTTTATAAACATCCTACAACTCGTTTGCATTTGACTGTCTGCTATAAGTGTTAGTTTGCTTGCATTAAATTGGCTTAAGTGGGCATTTGTAGCTAGCTCTGAATTATCTTTTTCCGTTCCTTTAGTTGCATTTTAGTTTACTCGGGGACGAGTAAAGGTTTGGTTTGGGGAGATTTGATACGTGCATTTTATATAGTCTTTTTAGCCTAATTTATGCGCGTATCTTTATGCTTTTATCGTGGTTTTATGCTACGAAATGCCCCGAATATGCTACTTTGGTGTATTTTGTCTTAATTGCAGGAATGGACCATAAAGTAGTAGATTCAAGCCTAAAACATGTCCCTACGCATGCATTTAGGAGATGAGTTGAGTCGGAGCTGGGAAAGTGCTATTTTGAGATGCGCATTGGAGTAAGGAAGTTAGGCGAGCCAAGAGAGTGCTTCAATTTTCTAGTTCCTGCTTGTAAGAGCCATATCTAGAGTTCTACAACAGTTATTAAGGTGATTCCAGTTGGAGGTGAAAGCTTATCCTCTTAGCTTTCCAACGCCACCAACCACGCCTTATTTGTACAGGTAACGAAGGAATGGCTGCCGTTTGAAGTTCAGTGCGCGAAGCAGGAATTACGCGCTGAGAAGTGCTCGATCGAGGACTACTTCTGTTCGATCGAGAGCCCATTTGCTCGATCGAGAGCTACTTCTTCTCGATCGAGTGATTAAAGGGAAGGAAGTTCTGGATCGAGAGGAATGCTAAGGAATATCACTCGATCGAGAGCCTTAAGTGCTCGATCGAGTGGATTTTGCTACGGGCTGGGCTTTTTAGGTTTAATTCCGTCATTAGGTTTAATAAACCTTATTTTCTTATAAATAAGGAGTCAGTATGTCGATGTAAACTCTCTCACACACTCCACTTCGCTACTTTTCTTCTGTCACTTTCACTGTTACTTTTATTTCTTCATTTCCGGACTTAATTCAGTAATTCTTTCTTCTCTTTTCTTCTTTAATTATTATTTAATGCTTATTATTCTTGCTTTAATTCTTGTTCTTACTTATTCCATGTCTAGCTAATTCCCCCTAGTGTGTTAGGATTAGGGAAGCCGTGGTAGCGATGCTTTAATTGTACTAAATAGATTAGCTCTGCGATAAGAATTGTATTAGGCAATTTAATTGTTATCCGGTCGAATGAATGCATGCAGGAGACCATAAATTTAGTTAACCCCGACCTAGATCGAAAGATTGGAAGGGAAGGCTTGCTTAATTATAATAGGGTATTGCAGTGAGGGCGAAAGTTAAGCTGTTTACGCTCTAGGGCGGTTTAAGGACCGAAAGGTGACGACCATAGCTCTTCTTATCAATAGTCTAATCGCCTTAGTATTCCCGATAGTATAAGATCTGATAGCTGCCACGGTGGACCGACTCCTAGCATACTCCCTTTTCTTCTGTTAATTTCTCTTATTCATTTCTCTTCTTTAGCCTTTTTAGTTTAGTCAACACAATCAATTCACCCCCATTAGTGACATTAGACAGATAAATAGACAAATAGATAGTACACCGCTTCCCTGTGGAGATCGACCCTACTTACCGCTGACTTCTGTTAGCAGTAATCTAGGTATTTTATTTTTGGTGTAGAAACGACCGCATCACTAATCATCCCGTCAATCCCTGGCCGGGGCAGCCTCAACCCGAAGGTGAGTAAACACACACTACATTACCTAAAGTTAATGTCTGCCTCAACATATAGTTGAGTAATATCCACCAGATGGCCTGCAGACCAATCTGGGGCCTGCCTCGAGTAAATACGATAAAATATCGTCTGCCAGAATAAATCTGAAATACGTCACTCGAAGGCTCTTACACAACGTCTGACAATATAACCTCAATAATAATCTATATCACCACGAAGGGATGTCTGCCAGTATTAAACTGAATAACCGATGCAATAACAGTAACCCCATCATAACTAATCCAACCAACATTTACAATATACTTCTCCCCTCCAACAATTTCAATGATATCAACCAACACAATTCTCATTTGATCAATTCACTTTAATATAAATCATCCAACAAACATTATCGAGTAAAAGTTGAGTAGGATTTATCCCTACCTGGCAAGCGATTCCAAATAAGCAGCTCAAGCAATCCAAATAAATAAAGCAATCCGATTATAATTCTTCACAATCGTCACCTAACATAAAATATTATAATCCAATTATTTATTTATTATTACTTTTCATTTTTAATTATAAATTATATTCATTATTCAAATTGATTACTTATTATTATTATTATTAATAATTATTAAAGGTTACGATATTAAAAATCCGCTTACAAATTAAACCCGAGTCACCCAAGTCAAAACCCGTCACAAACAAATAAGTCAACCCATAACTAATACCCATAAACAAAACTCCACAAACACCCAAGTATCCCCGTGAAAAAACCCACGACACAAACCACACACAACCCTTCGAAACCGTGTTCAACACCCCCCCCCCCCCATAAACACGCCCAAAAACGCCACCACAAGCCACCACAAGCCACCACGACCACCACCTAGTTCTGCCACCTCCTATCCCACACCACGACGAGCACCCACGACTAAAACCACCAGCCAACTCGCTACCAACAGCCCACAAACACCCTGCACTAACAACCCTCTTCAAACCGTCACAACCAACACCACTCCCTTACTCACCATCTTACACCATCACCACGACCACTACAGCCACTCCCACACCCAACGGCCACAACTATTGTCATTCCTGGTCTATGATGGTTCTAATGGTACCCTCCATGCCCACTCACAGTCAGAAACACGGCTATAGTGCGCGTCTAAAAACAGCCGCGTCAAATCCTCTGTTTTCGCGTTTTCCGGCCACCACCCACAAAAACCACCACCTTCCGCCACGCCAACACCAACATCATGGTCGACTACCTCCCCCCCATCACAACCCTACCATGCCCAGGTCAAGACTCGGCCAATTAGGGGTTCAATTACCCACTACAAATACCCACGACCTAACCCGCAACACCCCCTGACCAGCCACCTTTAGCCGCCTGCCACCTCCACCCTAGGCCATAGCTGACACCACCACTACACCCATTCCAACCCTTGCAACCCCACGAACCACCTCCCAAAGTTTGGTCTCATTCCGTCAAGATTTGGGTCAGTTTCTAAGTGTCTTAAGATCGTCTGACAATCAGCTGTATAAGAAAATAAAACAACATTAGAAATTGTTACATATTAATTATCGCTTGCTAATTCCGTCTCCAAAAGCTCCTCCTCTTAATTTGTGATTTATTTCTCAGATTTAATAGGGTATTTATAGGGTAGGATTATAGAGAAAGCGAGGTCAATTAGGAAACTATATAATTTACCTTATTCTAATTAGTATAGGAATTATCATTATTATAATTATCACTATATTATTATCACAATTATATTATTATTATTATTATTACATATATCATAGGTAGGATTTCCGTATTTTATCTTTACTATCTTATTATTGTCATAAATTATTATTAGTAATAATATAATTACTACCTTTCCATATTATATTATAATTATTTTCCGATGCAAATCCCGATTATACTCTAACCTTATTATACTAAATTTCAGTCCAATTACTTAATGTCACATGGTCCAATACTCAATTATTAGCTAAGCCCAATTCCCGACTTGTTTTACTTATTTTATTATTTAATTATCGTCTTATTTGTAATTCATTATTAGAAATGCCTTTAATTAATTATTAAATTACATAAACTATTCTCATAACTTATCATTAAAATACGCGGTATTACAGTCTTCCCCCCTTAAAATGAACTTCGTCCCGAAGTTCGCCCATAACTACAACCACAGCATTCACAACATCACACTATTCAACATTACTAAGCAACTTCGATTATCAACTGCATCACTCTCATCAAAACAATAATTCAAAATTTATGTAGAATTACACGCCCTTCAGTCTGAGACGTGTTGCTCACGTCCATCTTCCCCCAGCCCATTACTTCCTCCGTCTCCTAGGAGAGACGATTTTTGGACGCCACGAACCTAACAACGTTAACAACATTGAGCTATCGATTTTAGCCAGTTTCTTAAACACTGATTTTGATGACCCCTTTGTTCTTAACATTTCTTACCTGACGGCTCAACATCTTAACGTTGTCGGGCAGAAAGTGAAGGGCACGATTTCCTCTGGCGGGTTGGCAATCCGCATTGCCCGTGGCCTTTTCACTGACTTTTCCCGCGGCCTTGCACATGTAAATAGGGACATACTCATTGATACTCAAGCCATGTTGGCTATGTTTTAGTTAGCAAAGGACCAACGAACGTGGAAGCTTTGTGGTTCCACGTCCGTGACTTTACCTTCACCCAACCTACCCCGTCGTTTACCCTTGAATACTGTGTCAGGTAGGTTGCCTCCACCTCCACCTTCTTACCTCCTTACCATTGCTTCTTCCACTTCTAAGAAGCGGAAGAGGCCTCGCACTGTTGTTAGGGAGGCCGGAGAGGGGTCCACACAGACATAGACTAGGCAGGCGTCCACGTCCACGCCTATCTCGACCCCAACACTTACACCTGTTATCCCTCAGACGACCTTACCGACCAATTTATTGCTCCTCCTGCCTTTGAGGCCCCCGAGGTCATGGACCACGGGCGTCGTGATGCTTTGCTTCTTGAGATGTGCAGCAGAGTGGCTCGTATAGAGCGGGATCAGGCACTTGCCTTGTTCTCTCTATATGAGTACCACATGAGGAGAGGACATCCTGTTCCTGAGGGCTGGTCACACCCTTGTTTCTACCGGTACCCGGCGGAGGGGTACCCACAACCTGCTAGTAAGGAGGACACAGCTGAGAGTGAGGAGTGGTACCGAGCTGACCTTGCTATAGGAGGTCGCTAGAGGAGGATAGGAGAGGAGGAGTTTGAGCCCACCTTTACGGTGGTTGACGAGGAGGAGGAGGCTGATGAGTAGCTGCTGGTCTACTCACTTCCCCAGTTTTATGGCTGGTTTGGGGAAGTTCGTATATATTGTAAGTATTTCTGCTTTTATTTCTTTTTTATCTCCTTTTATTTCATTTGTTTCATTTGTTTATTTATCGGTTGTATTTTTCCTTATCCCCCATTATTCTGCTGGTGTATGCTGGAGGACAACGAGGTCGTTGTCCGTTTTGATTTGGGGAGGGTATTGTATCCTTTGAGTCTGCATTTGTTTTGCATTCACGTTTATTTTCGGCTTACATTGTATTTTAATTTCACATAAAAATGAAAAAGTTCAAAAAAAAATCACAAAATTCAAAAAAAATACTTCACGTTTATTTTTGCATTTAGGTCAAGTAGGAACGGTAGATTTTCATGATGATATTGCACTGTAATTTGTCATTTCACTTCAGTCTTGCAACAAACTGTCATTTTATTAGCTTTGTCATTTGCATAATCTACGAGTTAATGTTTAAATACAGCTGAACAAATAGACTTGACCTGATAAATTGGCAAACTACTTAAAATTTCTAAGTTTTAGAGCCTTATAACTTGTGTCATTTATGACCAGTTCATGTAGGAATTGAGAGTAGTTACTCCTTGCATAACATGTTCACTAATTTGTAATTTTATGAAATTCAATTGCTTTTTGCCTACATACATTCGGGTTAGTGGTTGGTGTTACATGCAGGGAGGTGCTTACAATTTTCCCTTTCTTTCATCTTTGCCCAATTAAATCCACATTAGCCAAATTAGCCTTTTTTACCCTTAACTACATCCGAATTTAGCATGCCTGTCAAGCTAGTTTAGCGTATGTTTTTGTGGTATATAATTCATTGTGCTGAGTTTGGCTCGTTTTGTTTTGTTATGGAGTTGGTAATTTATGGAATAAAGAAGGAGAAAGGTTTGAGAAAAAAGGAGAAACCGTGTGAAAAAAAATGAAAGAAGGAAAAAATAGAAAAAGGAAAAAAAACAACCAAAAAAAAAGAGAATTGATATTGATGAGACGGTTTCAATCCTATACTTCATTTGTATCTTTTAAGGAGTATTTGGTTTGGTTAGTGAGTTTTTGTGCCATAAAAAGGGGCACTTGAACTTAAATTTTTAGATGGTTAAGAATCGGATTTAGTTTAGTATGGTTTCGTTAGGTAGCTAGCTTGACTATTGCCTCACAATCCCATAAATATTTTGCCTTTTCTTTTCGCATCGCCTCACTTTACCATATCTTTTGTAAGCCGTCGGCTGTGACGGGCCTTGTTTGGTTGCATGCATGTTTATGTGGGTCGTAGTTTAGGTGAGCGACTATTTTTCCTTCTCTATTATATTTAAATGCTTACCCTTTGCTTCATGAGAGAAGAGTGACCCGTGAGAGTCCATTTTTAAAGGTCTTGTAAGGTCGATAGTTCAGCTTATTTATATACATCATACAACTCATTTGCACTTGACTGTTGTGGCTATAAGTGTCAGTTTTGTTTGCATTAAATTGGTTTAAGTGGAAACCTTATAGCTAGCTCCGAGTTTTCTTTTTCGTTCCATTAATTTGCATTTATTTTACTCGAGAATGAGTAAAGGTTCGGTTTGGGGAGATTTGATACGTGCATTTTATATAGTCCTTTTTTGGCATCTTATGCACGTATTTCCATGTCGTTCTCGTAGTTTTGTATTGCAAAATACCCCGAATAGACTACTTTGGTTTGGTTTGCCTTATTTGCTGGAATGGTTTGCCTTATTTGCAGGAACGGACTCGGAAGTAGTGGAATCGTGCCTTTTTCCAGTCCTTTTAGCATGAATTTATGGAGATGGAAGGTTTGAAGTGGAAATGATATGCTTCGGGAAGCGTGAAGGAGTCTCGGAAGCTAACCAATGAAGAAACGAGTTGTTTTAGTGGCTGGATCCTCGATCGAATCCTTTTCTGTTCGATCGAGTGAAGATGGTGGTCAAGAAAGCTCGATCGAGTCCCTGCTGAATTCGATCGAGAGGTGCTGATTTGAAGGTTCTCGATCGAATAATAGAATTGTTCGATTGAGAAGTTTGGTTGCAGATTTGCTCGATCGAGGAAATTGAAGTTCCTCGATTGAGTGGATTCCTATCTGAGCACAGGATTTTATTTCGTGTTAGACATATTTATTTCTTAAGTATTGTTTTTAGGAAAATAAATATCTTCCCTATATAAGGTGAAGACGTAATTAGGTTTAATCAGACTTTAATTTGAACTACTCTTTAATCTCAGAAACTTAATTACTCTCTTAAGCAGATACTTTATGTAACACCCCGTAATTTCGGACCGTTAATATATTTCGGAAGTAATTTATTAATCAAGTAAAATTTGATATTAATGTATTTGAAGTAATAATAATTCAAAGAAATATAATTTTATTATATTTTGAAGTAAAGTATTTATTTTGATAGTTTCGAAATGTTTAAAAATAGTTTAAACCGTGTAAAAACTTTTTATTTCGAAATAAGGGCATATCGGGGAAAAATGACAACTCTTTTGAAAATTGGGGAAACGATTTTGGAAATGGGTCGTATGAGTATTCAATTTTCTTGTAATCTCGTGTTTAAGAACTTTGGTCTTGTCGGAATTTGCAATTGACAAGCGGTTCTAATTATTATCGAAACGAGCCAAAACCGACTCGTGAAAATCCCGACTTAAACCCGCTCCCTTCCTCCTTTCCTTTCCTTTCCCGCGGCACCTCCCTTCCCCTTCTTTTTTTTCTGATTTTTCTCACCTAACTCCATCTCCTTGAACCTTCAACCAAAAACCACCATTTTCATCTTAATCCAAGCCAAATTTCACCATAACTCACTCGTTTCTAGTCGGATTTTCGCAAAGTTTATATTTTTGGAATCCCCTCTTTGAGATCTACCTCCTTGTATGTTTTAATTTCAGTTTTCCTGATGTTGATTTAAGACGAATTTGGGCATATTTCGGTTTTTGAACTTATTATTGTGTTTTTATTGTTTATTTAGGTGAAGATTTGGAAGAGGAGTTTGGGGACTCGTATATTGTTGAAGATAGCGGCTAATTGTATATTAGGGTTGGCATTCAAGGTGCTAATTGCTCATTTTCTAGCTTAAGGTAACATATTTCGAGTTACTCGACGAATAATCGTCACATTCTTTGCTTTTTGTATGTTTTTGTGATTTTTATTTGAGTAATTTGTTTCACATGATAAAATGGGTTGCATGCATGTCTTTTGTTAGTTTAAGTTAACCTATTAGTATTGGGAACGATAAATTGATGTTTCAGACGATGTTAAACTGAACAAAAATGGAGAAATGGTGGGTTAGGGGTGGCGGCCAGCAGGCCCGGCAGGCCCAGGCAGGCCCACGGCTGCCTTGGTGTTGGCCCGGGTTGGTCCGTTGCTTGTTTCGCGGATTTTCATGCATTACTTGTAGTTTCGGGTTTATTAATGATATGCTTAGTAAAAGTAACATGTGGGTAGTCTTAGGAAATGAATAAGGTTAGTAGTAAATAAAATTTTGATGATGAAGTATGCTTATTATGGTAGTTGACACATGTTAGGTTAGATTATAAAATGAAATTGTAATGAATAGGCTCAAAATGAATCTTATAGCAATAATTGCAATGTTTTGATGATTGTGCCGAAAACTGAGCCTTATTCCCTTTGACTGATTCGATGTCAGTCGATTGAGTGATTGGTCAGCCGCAATTTAACCCGTACCTGTCGCAGGGCTGGGGTTGCGGGTAAAAATTCGGTTGGATGAAAATTAATGTGAAAAATGGATAATCGGCCTTATTCTTGTTTTAGGCCATTTCTTGGTTGAATTTAATAGTTTCTTATATTGTAAAATGGCCCTAGATTCCCTGAAACCTTTAATATTGTTAATATTGCTAGAAATGGTATTGATATTAAATACTTTTTGCAGGTTGTTGTGTTTGTCATAGATAGGTCTTTATAGTCTCTGACGAGTATATGTTCACTGCTTAATAACCTTTGTGTTCCTAACTTGGTGGGATTATATCCAAGTTGGGGCATGACCTCGTTACTTATTTTGATAGTAAGTGGTCAGCTTAAGTACTAGCCAACCCTTTGGTGGACTCCTTAGGGTACTCACTTTGTTTTAGAAAAATTGTGGGTCTTGGGTGCGGTGGTGTGTATCCGCATGTCTAGGTCTGCGCAGATTTTAGGCTAGGGTTGTGTTGTGTCTTGGCCATGTTTTGATAGAACCTCTGAGCCAAGATACCGGTTCGATTACCTTCCCTACCTCGTGGTATAGACTCGAGTTACAGAGTGACTATTGACGGGACTAAGAACTTATGCCTGTCTTTGATATATTGTCCTTTCTTGTATGGTGATTTTATAAATTGTAATAGGTGAGATGTAAGCCGGTTACAATTGATAAAGTTTGGATTACTGGTTGTTATATGTTTCACATGATAGTTTAATTTGGTCAGTCTAGTGTTAATATGTTAGAATACTTGATAATTAAATTATTTATCATGTTGTTTACATGTTACACTACATGTTACATTAAATATGACATTTCGTGGCTGGGAGGACTCGAAGTTACTCCCCACTGAATTGTGGCTTTCGTGTTTGTATAAAATGCGATCGACGGGTTGATGATGATTAGATGGGGTCACGATTTGGCTAGTGAGCAAAAGAACCTTGGACCTAGTTTGGCTATTTTTGTAGTAAACCTTTTAACTTTTGGTTGTGTATATATTTTGAAGGGACATATGTCTCCCTCTTTTACTTTGGTTTGTATCACTATATTTTCTTGTCTTTAGCATAGTTATGTAAATTAGTTTGTTAGTATTTGCAGGTTTTGGCACTCTACATTTGGGAATGTTTGTGAATGGTTTAGAAAAGTTTTTAAAATTACAGGTTTTATCTAGTTAGAACCAATTACAAACATATCCTGTCAGTTTTTCTGTAGAATTTACGTGTTTATTTATCGCTAATTGTGAGGGTGTCACAGTTGGTATCAGAGCTTGTTGCTCCCGACGCACGTTTGTGCACCCCACTTAAAATCACTTGACCTTTAAATAATAAACTTGAGAGATGGGTTGGATGGGTAGATTTAGGATTTTATGTGGTAGTCTGTTTGTGATTGCTATTTGTTAGGTTCTAACCAATGTTCTATTTTGCGAGATGGCTCTCCAAGAAACGTAGATAATGCAATCTTACTAGCTGGGTTTGTTAATTGTTAGTTATTAATTTTCGTGCCGTTGAAGCTATGACCGTGATCTTACTCGTTGGTGACCAAGACTGAGTGGCCGTTGCCGAATGTTGAAGATTGGTTATGCCAAATGAAGAATGCTTCCACTTTCTCGATACTACTTTTTTCGTATTCGATGTATCTTACCTTAATCTTCCAATCTCGTTGTTTATTCGTCTTTTTAATTCCTCTTCTCTCGCCTTGGTAACTACTCTTCTATTCTTTCTCCCGATTCATCATTGGTTCGTTTTCTTCTTATAATAAGAGTCCTTGTGGACACCTTCCTTTTATTCCGCAGGATAGTTCCCTTGTTCAAGAGAACCCAGTTTTGAGAGAATATATCATTGGAGGGCGTGAACGAGTTGAGAAATTGATTGTTTAGGGTTTGAGTTGTATAGGAGAATATAACTTGGGATCCTTTGGTTAGTCTTGTTAGTTGTGCTTGATATGAGAACTTAATGAAATGAGAAACACCTTGGGATTTATGTCTATTGAGAGCTTGTTTGTTATAGATGATTGAGCATGGGTACTACCATAGCACATAAGATGGAATGAACCTGAGCTACTTCATTTGAGAGTCTCGATGTTTCCTGTGGAGAATTAAAGGAATGATAGTTAGCACTAATCCTTGTAGGCCTTGAAAGGAATACAATAGGACATTGATGTTGCTTAATGGATTGGTATCGTACTTTGGAATTAGTTAGTTTGTTAAACCTTTTGGGTTGACCAAATCTAGTATAGAGTAGCCCTTGTTGACCTTTCGAAATTTGAGAACACGTGGTTGACCTTATTAATCATATCTGGATTTGGGAATTTTGGTGGAATGTTGTTCGATGTAGTTCGTGAGTTCAAGGATGTGATTCTAATTTATGGTATCGGAGACTAGAAGTATTAAGTGGTGAGATGATGGAGTAGACAAGCTATGGTACTTGGGGATGACATAGTAAGTTAAGTTCAATGACGAGAATTGTAAAGGAGATACTTTGGGACATGGGTGGTAACAAATAAATTTGTGTGGTGAATTGATTTTGGCTCTTAGAACCAATTGAGTTGAGGAATACCTACCCTCGTGGAGTCCTTGTTAGTCCTATGATTTGGTGGACTTTTGAGGCTTTGTTGAGCACCTTAGTGATGTAACCTTACCATATCGATCATAAGCTTTGATGAGTGTTTGGTAAGCAGTAACCCTTTCATTATGCCGCTTCTGTTCTCCTTTCCTTCTCTTTAACGATCATTGAATCCTGTTTTTATGCCAAAGTTTACGTGTCTTCTTCTTGCCCGAGATATCTTCTTAACTCGAATACCTCTTATTTTTGCCAACCGTTATCTTTACGGTCCGACTCCTTAGTTTCCTAACTTGTCAGGCTCATGCACCCTTCGAAAATATTTTACCGTTTCTCTATCCCGTTATCACTCCTTATCTCCTTAGTATAGTTGGTACCTTGTTGACCATGTTTACAAAGTTAGTGAGATGTGACTTGAGGATATAGGATTGACTAAGTAGTCGAGTTTGTGATTGGCTTCCATAATCACTTTGGAGATGAGGGTTTGATAATGTATATGTTACCGTGTGAGAAATGTTAAATGTGGGATTATTAGTTGGTTTTGGTGAGTGATATTGATTACTACTTGAGGTATGGTATGAGAGTGAGAGTAAGCTACATTATTGGGAGGTTTTAGCACTTGTTTTGGTAACTAGAAAGGGTAATGGTATGGTTGACACCAATTGTTAGGCTAAGGAACACAATTTCAATTTATGGTTTTAGGAACTCTGAGGTGATAAAGTGTTGTTACAATTATGACCTTGTTCCTTGAGAATTTGATGGTAAGTAAGTTTAGGATATCAAATTTGAAAGAATACTCCTTGGGGATGTTGATGACCAGAATGGATTGGTGATGTGATTTGGTATTAGTTGGCTCTTGAGAGTTCTTGAGTTGAGAGAGACTTAGTATTGAGAAGAATTTGTTAATCCTATAGTTTTATAGACCTTGAGGTCGCATTGAGTACTTGAGATGATGGGACGGTGTTGTAGCTGAGTGTAGTTCCGCTTTTGGCAATCCTTAATAAGTAAAAGGATAGAGGAACTTGAGATCCTATTGATTTTTCGGATTTTGGGGTTGGTATGTTACTACCTTGTTTTGAAATGAGAACCTTGTAGAATATTTGAGTAACCCATAGTTGACACTAGTTGGATACGAATATAACTTTGTTGGAAGTCTTGACCTTAGGCTTGTGAAAGTTGTTTCGGGATGTTTGAGGATTTGGAGCGATGAGATCACACTTATAGTGAAATATCTTGTTCCAGGGAATATATTAGGAAGAGGTAACATAAGCGATTGAGGAAACCCTTGGGAGTGATGTGGTTATGAGTTTTGTTGTTAGGAAGTTTTCGGAACCGTTTTGAGTGATGTTGTTGTTTGAGATAAGAATGTCTGGCGTTTCCTTGTTGTCTGATCTCCCTTCTTCCTTGATCATGAGCGTTACCGCTCATACCTCTCTTCCTTACTTCATCATACTCCTCTCATAAGTTTGATGTTGGTAACCTATGAAACTCCATCTTTGACACCCTGTTAGGTTCGACTTCAATTCTTACCCCATGAAATTCATTATAGCTCTCTTGTTGATTAAGTTTGAGCTCTCTTAACATACTTTGTTTTTATGCTATCTAAGTTACTTTCCTTTTTTGTACGACTTCTAAACTTTCAAGCTACCAGTTTCGATTCATTCATAAAATTTTATGTCACTTCTGCAAACCTAACCTATTTTTAAAGATTTGAAAATGAAATTTTGATTTATTTCCGTAAGGTATTCCTTTTTCTTACTCTTTTTCCGAGTTACTAAGCCGTATTTAATCATAATTAGTAAAGATATTATTCTTATTATAGAACTTTAAACTAAAATTTTGAAAATGCTTTTATGATTTTTAATGGTTTTAACATTAATGAGTGTTAAATCTCGTTATTGGAGACGTCCCAATAATGGGTTTTCTCATTTATTGGTGTAGAAATATTTTTTATATATCTTGATATGAATGTGGATGTTCTTGTCTGATCAACAAGAGTATCACCGTTTCTTTGAAAAGATACCTATATTTTTCTTATGATTATATTATTAAGATGTTGTTTACTATAATTTCTCCTTCTAAGTTTCGAGGACGAAACTTTTTAAAAGGAGGGGTGATTCTAACACCCCGTAATTTCGGACCGTTAATATATTTCGGAAGTAATTTATTAATCAAGTAAAATTTGATATTAATGTATTTGAAGTAATAATAATTCAAAGAAATATAATTTTATTATATTTTGAAGTAAAGTATTTATTTTGATAGTTTCGAAATGTTTAAAAATAGTTTAAACCGTGTAAAAACTTTTTATTTCGAAATAAGGGCATATCGGGGAAAAATGACAACTCTTTTGAAAATTGGGGAAACGATTTTGGAAATGGGTCGTATGAGTATTCAATTTTCTTGTAATCTCGTGTTTAAGAACTTTGGTCTTGTCGGAATTTGCAATTGACAAGCGGTTCTAATTATTATCGAAACGAGCCAAAACCGACTCGTGAAAATCCCGACTTAAACCCGCTCCCTTCCTCCTTTCCTTTCCTTTCCCACGGCACCTCCCTTCCCCTTCTTTTTTTTTTTCTGATTTTTCTCACCTAACTCCATCTCCTTGAACCTTCAACCAAAAACCACCATTTTCATCTTAATCCAAGCCAAATTTCACCATAACTCACTCGTTTCTAGTCGGATTTTCGCAAAGTTTATATTTTCGGAATCCCCTCTTCGAGATCTACCTCCTTGTATGTTTTAATTTCAGTTTTCTTGATGTTGATTTAAGACGAATTTGGGCATATTTCGGTTTTTGTACTTATTATTGTGTTTTTATTGTTTATTTAGGTGAAGATTTGGAAGACGAGTTTGGGGACTCGTATATTGTTGAAGATAGTGGCTAGTTGTATATTAGGGTTGGTATTCAAGGTGCTAATTGCTCATTTTCTAGCTTAAGGTAACATATTTCGAGTTACTCGACGAATAATCGTCACATTCTTTGCTTTTTGTATGTTTTTGTGATTTTTATTTGAGTAATTTGTTTCACATGATAAAATGGGTTGCATGCATGTCTTTTGTTAGTTTAAGTTAACCTATTAGTATTGGGAACGATAAATTGATGTTTCGATTTATGTTAAACCGAACAAAAATGGAGAAATGGTGGGTTAGGGGTGGCGCCACAGTTCGGCAGCAGCCCAGTGCAGCCCACGGCTGCCTTGGTGTTGGCCCGGGTTGGTCCGTTGCTTGTTTCGCGGATTTTCATGCATTACTTGTAGTTTCGGGTTTATTAATGATATGCTTAGTAAAAGTAACATGTGGGTAGTCTTAGGAAATGAATAAGGTTAGTAGTAAATAAAATTTTGATGATGAAGTATGCTTATTATGGTAGTTGACACATGTTAGGTTAGATTATAAAATGAAATTGTAATGAATAGGCTCAAAATGAATCTTATAGCAATAATTGCAATGTTTTGATGATTGTGCCGAAAACTGAGCCTTAGTCCCTTTGATGATTCGATGTCGATCAATTGAGTGATTGGTCACTGCACTTTTAACCCGTACACGCGTCGCAGGGTTGGGTTGCGGTAAAAATTCGGTTGGATGAAAATTAATGTGAAAAATGGATAATCGGCCTTATTCTTGTTTTAGGCCATTTCTTGGTTGAATTTAATAGTTTCTTATATTGTAAAATGGCCCTAGATTCCCTGAAACCTTTAATATTGTTAATATTTCTAGAAATGGTATTGGTATTAAATACTTTTTGCAGGTTGTTGTGTTTGTCATAGATAGGTCTTTATAGTCTCTGACGAGTATATGTTCACTGCTTAATAGCCTTTGTGTTCCTGACTTGGTGGGATTATATCCAAGTTGGGGCATGACCTCGTTACTTATTTTGATAGTAAGTGGTCAGCTTAAGTACTAGCCAACCCTTTGGTGGACTCCTTAGGGTACTCACTTTGTTTTAGAAAAATTGTGGGTCTTGGGTGCGGTGGTGTGTATCCGCATGTCTAGGTCTGCGCAAATTTTAGGCTAGGGTTGTGTTGTGTCTTGGCCATGTTTTGATAGAACCTCTGAGCCAAGATACCGGTTCGATTACCTTCCCTACCTCGTGGTATAGACTCGAGTTCTGAGTGACTATTGACGGGACTAAGAACTTATGCCTGTCTTTGATATATTGTCCTTTCTTGTATGGTGATTTTATGAATTGTAATAGGTGAGATGTAAGCGGTTACAATTGATAAAGTTTGGATTATCAAGGTTGTTATATGTTTCACATGATAGTTTAATTTGGTCAGTCTAGTGTTAATATGTTAGAATACTTGATAATTAAATTATTTATCATGTTGTTTACATGTTACACTACATGTTACATTAAATATGACATTTCGTGGCTGGGAGGACTCGAAGTTACTCCCCACTGAATTGTGGCTTTCGTGTTTGTATAAAATGCGATCGACAGGTTGATGATGATTAGATGGGGTCACAGACGAGCTAGTGAGCAAAAGAACCTTGGACCTAGTTTGGCTATTTTTGTAGTAAACCTTTTAACTTTTGGTTGTGTGTATATTTTGAAGGGACATATGTCTCCCTCTTTTACTTTGGTTTGTATCACTATATTTTCTTGTCTTTAGCATAGTTATGTAAATTAGTTTGTTAGTATTTGCAGGTTTTGGCACTCTAC
Source organism: Silene latifolia (assembly GCF_048544455.1). Lineage (NCBI taxonomy): Eukaryota > Viridiplantae > Streptophyta > Magnoliopsida > Caryophyllales > Caryophyllaceae > Silene > Silene latifolia. Next base: position 101,547,226 of record NC_133533.1, on the reverse strand, counting down.
ATTTGGGAATGTTTGTGAATGGTTTAGAAAAGTTTTTAAAATTACAGGTTTTATCTAGTTAGAACCAATTACAAACATATCCTGTCAGTTTTTCTGTAGAATTTACGTGTTTATTTATCGCTAATTGTGAGGGTGTCACACTTTATCTTTTCTTCGTTCGTTACGTTGCTCTTGTTCTTGTGCCGGATTCTAAACTTTGTAATCTTTCTTTCTATTTCATTCAATATTTATTTATCTTTTACACTTAATTACTTGTTTTTAATTTCCGTTTAAGTATTGTTAATTAGTTTATGCAATTTCTCACCTTTAATTTCTATATCATATCATCTATGTCTTCTATTATAATCGTTGTTATCGTTTCATTCGTCATTATGAGTAGGTAATTCCCTTTATGTTAGGATTAGGGGAGCCATGGTAGTGAATAAATGATGTTGTAAATAGAATAGATAGTTTGATTGTGAGAACTGTTTTATAACAATACAATTGTAATCGTTTAGTTGAGTGCACGCTTCTAAACTAGTTAATCCGATTAAATTCGGGCCTAGATCGAGAGATTGGAATGAACATACCTGTTATGAACAGTAGACTATACTAATGAGGGCGAGAGCTAAGTTAGTTGTATTTTAGGGCAGAAAGTGGACCGAGAAGACCTTTCCTGACCCTTCTCCCATTAAGACCGTCTGAGCTATTTATGACTGAATTAACTAATTACCATGGTGAACTAACATCCTAGCATTCTTCTCTTTATTTAATCACAACTTATTTCTCTTTATTCTTATTGCCCTTTTTCTCTTGCCTTAATCTCATTTAGTTGATTAGAAAACAAATCAAAACACTCAATTGTTACCGTGACAGACTTAGTTTAGCAAGTAGATATAATTAATAGCCTCCATGTGCCGTACGATACCCGACTTACTTCTGCTATATTTATTAGTTGAGCCAGTTGGTTTATTTTTGATAGGGTTGTGACAGCCGTGTTAATGTCGTGATGAGCGACAATTGATGGTTGACAAAGCTTGAAGGAGGACATCAAAAATGCAGGGTTGATGGCTTATACTAGTATTGACCTATTCCATTGTAAGTCTCCTACCCATCCTTTTACTTTGTTTTTGTCTCATGTTTCTATAACTTGTATACTCCCCCTATTCTAAATAACTCTCCCTATTTCTCTTTTCGTCTATTCACAATACTCTCCATATTTCCTTATTTGGCAAACTTTTATACTTATTTTAATCACCCCACCCCACAACAATATCTCACAATACTCATACTTTATCTTATTTTAATCACCTTACCCCCACAACAATACTTATTTTAATCACTATACTCCACAACAATAATTATTTTAATCACACAATATCTTCCCTCTCTCCAATCCCCTACCCCCACACAAATACTTTACCATATAATACTCTCTTCCTTAATTCTTGTGCCTCCCTTGAATAGGAAAGGTTATTTAGAATAGGAGGGAGTACTTTTTAACTCGTATCTTTTAGAGAGTCGCTTTGGACTCTTGGTAGATTTAAGTTTGGAGTCCTAGCACCACTCAAAGGACTCCCACCTCGGTCACATTGAGGTATCTATCTTTTTTCTCCCACTACAAAGAATCCAAAATAACAAATTTCATTCATGCATTGCATTTCATGCCTTGTGAATGAACTTCCTCTTATTTTTTGCACTAGAAATAGTGTTTTGTCCGGTTTGGGGAAGTTCACTCATAGGAAACCCGAGTTAATTCAAATTAGCTCTCCGAACAATAGAAAACATGCATCATATAGTTTAGCTTATTTTGCATCACTTGTATATTTTTATCACTTGTAAATATTTCACATGTAGTATGCATTTAGTATAGAGTCATGCATCATTTCATATCATTGCATTTACACAATTCCCTGTTGTTTTGTCCAATGGGGACAATGTCCATTCTAAGTGTGGGATGAGAATTCTAACACTTTTTAACACTTATTTCAAAAATGATAAAAATTTCAAAAATCCAAAAACATGTTCTTCCTTTTTGTAGTGTAGAAATGTATATATTGTATATATATGTTATTTGTTGTTCATTCTTATCACATTGGACTGACTATGCCACATTCGAGGCATGCGGAATATGAAGACTGCATGGTATGATTTTTCCAAATCTCATTTTTCCTCTTATATGTTAATGACAATGTGACTTCTTTTTGTTTGATGCGGTACAAACCAATGTGATTATAGGAGTTGCATTTAGTTCATGTGGCATACTAGTGATAGAGGCATATGTATTAGGTTGTATATATGATAGTTGCATCATGGCATGTAGTTGCATATTAGGAAACATTTTGTGAAAATGTCTAGTTGGTAAGCTTGGAAAGTATAAATAGGCCCTTGTAGATAATTTTTCTCCTTGGGACTTTATTTGTTTGAATACCCTCAAGACACACTAGAATGTGTCATACTAGTATCTTTTGTCCCATGGTCTAAGGCCTAGTCAAGGGTTTGTATGTGTGTCACCTATCCAACCTTATGATGCGATATGGACTTGATCCACTTATCTAGGGGACCTTGATTGACTTGGTGGTTTGGCAACCCAAAAACACTTTTCTTATAAGCTTGAAGTGCTCATTTCATAAATTTTGTGTTGTGGAATCATTCTTATTTGCCAAAGAGACCTCAAAATGTTTTAAATTGTTGATATTGCCGAGAAGTTTGATGGAGGAGTACCACTTCAATGTGCTTTGGTGCGGGATCCATTGAATTGGGCCCCCACACGGTTGTGAATTCAACCGCCCAAAGACAAAGTGACTATCACCCCAAGAGTTATTGTCTAGAGGTTAACCGGTTGCCTAATAAGCGATTGGCGAAAGCAAAGGACACTAGCAAATGAGGGACAAACCCCATCTCAATGTTTTGAAATGTGAAATGCGGAAGTTTAATTAAGGTCAAGTTTTGAAAGTTACTCAAATCCACCATGTTTCGTTTTGATTGACTTGAGCACTCCATTCCCAAAAATCATTTTTGTTATGCGACCTTGTTGAGCTTGGGACGATCCTTAGCCTTTACACTTGTAGAGAATCCGAGATATGTCATGTCACATGCCACTAATATCATAAGGATCATCATTCCACCCCCATCTGATCGCCCTTGACGAAAGCATTTAGCGAATGTGGACGAAAGTACCCTAGTTTAACACAACTTGGAGGTGATTTGTTGGCATCCTTTTGGACTTAGTAACTTGGAGAAAAAATATCTACAATGGAATGTGTACCCTTAGACTACGTCCCCTTTAGATGATTTCCATCACTTAGATGAGGAAAGTGGCTATTCTTTTTGTAGTTGCGTCCCTTACTTGATCTTGTGTGCTTAAATGATAGGATGCATCGCCATTTTGGCAAGCCGCGCCTTGTCTTGCATGAAGGCATCTTACCTCATAGGTGTCTTGTTGTGAGTTGAAGGGGCAGAGTGAGACCCGTTAATTGTCTCACATCGGCTAGTATTAATAATAAAGGTCATAGTTTTAGTCACCTTTTTACTCGGGATGAGCAAAGGTTCGGTTTGGAGATATTTGATGTGACTCATATTTGTGCACATTTAGTCCCCAAACTAGCCTCGTTCATATGCTTTCTAGTGTTTATTAGGGTCGTTTCTTATCTTTAGTTCCCTACTTTGCATATTCTTTGAGGTTTTGTATACTTGGTAGGAGATGATTGCTAGCCTTGTATTTATGAAGCAAAATGGAGCTTAATGGAGTGCATCTAATGACCAAGCAACAAAGAGGAAACCAATATTAAAGGCCTAAGAGAATAAATCAATTAGCTTAGAATGGGCAATGATGAAGACCCCACGACCCCTCAACGATCCCCACGGATCCTTAGGCAGCCAAAAAAATAAGAAGAAAAGATGACCCAGTATCCGGGCGTCCCGAGCTCAGAACAAGCATCCTAAGCCACAATCCAGGCCCCGTAGTCAAGTCGAGCGGATCCCTGGGCAGCTCGAGCATACTTCAAGGGCAAGTCGGACGGATCTTTATGGGACTTGCAAGGCACTAATCTTCTTCTTAAGGACTTAATCGTCATCTAAGCCCTTAGTTACCCTAATTCTTGTACTCAGTATAAATACTCCATTGTTTTAGGGGATTGATAATCAAGCATTAATGAATCTTTAACAAAGTTTTAATCAAGTTAATTTACCAATTTATTTTAGTAGATCTTCCTAATCAAGTTGTAGTTACTCAATTCAATATTAATCAAATCTTAATCTCTCTTTAGTATTCTTAGATTTAGTTGGGTAATTTGAAAACTATTTGGGGTTTATTAAAGACTTGACAACTTTTCATCATTCATCAAGTTGTTCTTCTATTATTCTTTGCTTATTATTTGGATCATTTTTAAGTTGGTATAATCCTTTTTACCCTTTGCTTAATTAATTATTGTTTTACTCATTCACCATGTTTAACCTTGTTAGTATGATTGACACCCTTATTATTAACATGTTTACCATGACCATGAGTGAGTAGTCGGCTTGCTAGGATTAATGGGAGATTAGGGTAACTAAACATGGAGGTAGATCCATACTTAATCTAATATGTTTTCATAAGATTGCTCGCTTGTTATAGTTTCAACTTATGCACATGTTATGCTTGATGAATTGCTTGATTGACAACCTTGCATGAATCTCTTATCTATTCAACAAGACTTTTAAGATATAAACTAACTCAAGACTTGTTTGACCATGCATGTAGTTGAATATGAAGAAACTAAGTCGACTTGTAGGTGTTGTACAGTCTTGACCGACTCGGCTCCGGGACCCAAATTTTCCAAGGAATTGTAAGACATAAACTAACTCGATTCCACTACAACAATAATTTGCTTGCATCTATGTAAACATGTTTGTATGATCACCACCATGAATCCCCTATAAACTTATGATACCCTAGTGTCTTAATTAATCGTTTACAAACTCCTATTTGCCTTATTTTATTTTCATTTCTTTACATTTCATTGTTAAGTAGTTTAGATTGCAAACCTCAAACTCAACCTAAATTGTGACAACCTAAGACATAGCTCTCTACAACCGATAACTTGATTCAATACCCGTCCTTGGGATCTGACCTTTAATTGTCACTCTACTAAGTGTAGTTAGTTGAGTCTATAAATATTGTTTTTATTGGTTAGCTTAGACGACAAAGTTTTAAAATGTATCACAACTCTCGATCGATAAACCAAGAAGTTGAAAAGCACATAACAAACCATGTGCCTTCTCTGTGACACACCCGTAATCAATTGTCAAACGATCTTCCATAATCTTGACACCTTTGTCGATTCAATTCGCGTTTCAATGATGGAGTTCTTATAGACTTGAGAAGATAACATGAAAAATAACCAATTATTCCTCTTCAACTATGTCGATCTAGTTAAACAACTGAGGGATCTCCAGATGTTGTGTTTCCATCAACGAATGAAAACGGCCCCAAATTCTATCAATTGTGAGTCTGGCACTATTTAACCATTTCTTCACATTTGCATGGGCTGACTCAATCCGGGATGTACTTGTGTTCCCGAAGTGTTTGAAATTGTTTGTTACATACTTGCACAATTTATCAGAGTGAAGGATCCAAGTATTCTCAACATAAGTAACTATTGGTGGCCATTGTTCGCACAATTTTTCCCACGCCTCTTTCCACTCATCCCGGGTCCCCGCCTCCACGACCACTTCAAACAACTTCGAAGTAATGAACTTTGCCGAATTAATATCATTGGTGATGGCAAGTGATCTTAATTAGTTGTTAATCTAGTTTGTTATAGAAGATTTCTTTGGGTCGTTTTTGTTGAAGATTAATGACAAATTTTCATCTATTCAAGAGTTTCTTCTATTTGTTCTTCATCTATTGTTTAATTAATTGGTGAAATTCTTAGGGCTTGATTGGTTGACATAAGGGAATTAAAGTACTCAAAAACTTCAAGTTCATATGAGTTTCTAATTCATATGAATTTCAAACAAGTTTTTGGTTTGCATGTGGGAAGGTAATTCATGTGGGAATTTCTACTTCCCATGATTTTGGCAACCAAACAATATCATGGTTTTATACTTCCTAGGAAGTTTAAGATCCCGTGATTTTAATGGGCAACCAAACAAGCCCTTAATCTCTCTTTAATCTTTTGTTAGTCTTTCATTAAGTTTATTTATTACTTGTCTTAATCATGATGACTAGTTTTGATTAGGTTATTGTTGGTGTTCTTAGCATGTTCATGATGATGATTAATGAGTAGTGTCTTAATTAGGTTAATAAGGGATTATGAGGTTGATTAAGGGACTAATCAGTGATTTTTAAGATTAACAATTGATTAAGGATTCTATTTTAAATTAGTGCATACCACATGTTTGATGAATTGTGTAGATATGGATGTTTACATGGTTTAATGATTGTTTATACACTCCAATAAGACCGAGAGTGTGCCATGGTTTAATGATTGTTTATACACTCTAATAAGAACTTGATTTTATTGTGCTTACAGCAAGAGGGTTACTGCTGTAATACTCCGTATTTATGGTCTTGGGGGTACTCTATCGAGTAGCCCTTACTCTGTCGAGTAAGGGTATGTTGCAGAATAAAATAGTTTCTGACCTGTTGGGCACTCGATCGAGTAGTCGGGGCACTCGATCGAGTAGGGGGCTACTCGATCGAGTACCTTGGGTACTCGATCGAGTGTCCTATTTTTTTGGGGAGTTTTCTCGGGTTTTGTTAATTACGCGATTAAGGTATTTAAACCAATTCGTCTTTGTTCTAAATCACTTTTTACAAAACCTAAAACCTGTTTAAGAGAGAAAGCAACTTGTCTTCTTCCTAATCGCGTTCTTGACAATTCCCGGAGTTCAGACGGTCGGATTGCATCGTAGTTTGTGTCGTTGGATTCCTTGCGTCGAGGGTAAGCTTTTAATATAATTTATATACTGTTTTGTTAAGATTGATGAAACCCTAATTTGGGATTTGGGGATTGTTATGAGTAGTATTTGAATAGTAGTCTTTATGTGTTATATGTTAGGAGGAGAATTCATAGAAGAGGCGTTTTGAGACAGCTGTAGATACCGTCTGCGTGTTGTGCTTTCCAGGTAGGATTTCCTACTCAGTATTAGTCCCATAATGGGATATTGGTGATGTGTTGTAGTTAGTTGATTGATATGATGATTGTAATTGTAATTGTGATTGTGATTGTGGTTGTGTTTGTGATTGTTTACGAGATGCGTTCTCGGCTGAGTGGGGTCACTTGCGGGAGTGATCTCACGCCCTAGTTTCGCCTTCTGTGGAACCCGCCACAGAAGGGATGTGCACATTAATGGACAGGGTTATCGCTCGTACGATGAGCGGGGCTTAGGTGGGAACGGCTGCGGTCCCCCATCGGGGTAGGCTCCGGTCCAAAGGACGATCGATATTGAGATGATGGGAGTTGGTTAGATGTGTGTGTGTGTGTGTGGCAACAAATTTGTCTGTTTGTCTTATTGTTGTTATCTATTTTGATTGTGTGATTAGTACGACCCCTGTTGTTTTGAAAACTGCGGTGATCCATTCGGGGATGGTGAGCGGATATTGAGCAGTATAGAGATGATACTGGGATAGCTGGGATGGCCACGACATGACGATAGAGTCTTCCGCCGTAGTTTAGCTTTTATTTCTATTTCATTGAGAACATTAGTTTGGAATAATGTATTGTACTTTCAGTTTGGGTTTCAAGGATTGTACTTATTCATTAAATTACTTATAATAAATGTTGTTTCTGTTTTGTCTATTTGATTATCATACCTCGGGCAACCGAGATGGTGATGTCTTCATACCTGAGTGGTCCTGGTAAGGCACTCGGATATGGGGGTGTTACAAATGGTATCAGAGCGACGATCCTGAAACCTGTAACCAATGAACTTAATGAACATAGGGAGTCAATTAAAATGAACCCGGGTTAAAAGTTGTAGGAGCTAGTGCAAAGGCTTGGGAGACGTCCTAAAGTCGCAAGGGGTCGCCCTACAACTTTGAACCGGTCACATGGGAATGTGTTTGTTGAGTCGTCTGTGTGATTGTTTAATTTGTGCAACAAAGTGATGAAGTGTGTTGATTGTTTGGTGTTGAAGTAGGAGGTTGAGCATGTGAAAGAGAATGATTATATGTTGAATATGTTAATGAGTGATAACAAGTTGAATGATTTACGATGTGGCTTTTAATAGCGTAATGAAATGATTTCGTAATTAGTAAAAGGATGCGTAACATGTTTATGATGATATAATATGATTTATAAATTTAGCATGTTAGTATGTGACGTAATATGCGGGTATCTCTTACGTATTGGGGTACTTGATCGAGTGAGACTGACTCGATCGGGTAGGTTTTTGGCGAATTTGAGTCCAGAATCGAGTTTTGGGGCACTCGATCGAGTAACTAGGGGTACTCGATCGAGTAGGGGGTCACTCGATCGAGTAGCCTAGATACTCGATCGAGTGGGTTAGAGATCGAAGGTCCGTATGGTTCTGAGTTTGGGTACTCGATCGAGTACATGGGGGCACTCGATCGAGTAGCCCGTTACTCGATCGAGTGGGTTTGGATACTCGATCGAGTGGGTTCTGGGCAACGCGTGTTCGTGTTTTGAGGTTTAGTACGCGTGTTTATGTTTATCCCTTTCTTCTATAGCTTCAAGATGCCGCCCAAGAGAAATGCTTTGTACGCGAGAGCAGAGCTTATGACTACTGATGACATCGTTAAGATGTTGGAACACCAAGACGCTCTTACAGAGACCCTGAAGAGAGTGAATGAGGATAAGGATAAGAGTAAGGAGAAGGAGGTTGACCATGCTAAAGTCAGCCTCTATATCGCGAGGTTTAACCCGAAGGAGTACAAGGGGGTTGAGGAGCCTAACCACCTTGATAGTTGGCTGAGGGAGATGGAGAACATACTGGATTTAGTTCGCTGTCCTGATGAGATGAGAGTGGATCAGCCGCATTCTATCCGAGGGAGGCAAGTGGCAAGTGGTGGGATTCCGTAAAAGTGAGTGCCAAGGAGATATATACCAACCAGGGGTTACCCGCTATACCTTGGGAGGAGTTTCGTAGGGGTCGTGAGGAAGGAGTTCGTACTTAACATGTGAGGAGCAAGTTGAGGGAGGAGTTCGACAAGTTTAAGATGACGGCCGAGATGTCCGTGGCTGAGTACTACAGCGCTCAATGAGAAATCCAGATATGTTGAGGACATGGGTTTGAGTGAGGAGAATCTGGCTTTGAGGTTTGAGAGAGGGCTAACCACGAAGATTATGGATAAGTTACCCGTGGGAGTCCTTACGATGTGAAGGAAGCATATGAGAGGGGCCGGGAGAGCTGAGAGGCTAGTGGAGATGGCTCAGGAGAGGTCCGGTGGTGAGAAGAGGAAGTCGGAGAGCGAGGGTGGTGGCCAATCTAATTTCAAGAAAGGCAACCACAATCAATCTAAGGGATTTTCTTCTCGGTTCTGGGTTTAGTCTTTGGAACTTCCTTTGGGCGAGGTCGTGGGAGTGTGAGCAATAGGCGGGAGTGACTGCTTTGGTTGTGGTGGCGTAGGCCACAAGAGACATGAGTGCACGAGCGCACCGGATCGTTTCGAGACTCCGCACGAGCTTTGCGAGCAATAGACCAGCTGGATCATGGCCAAACCGGGAGGTCGAGCTATCGAGTGGAGGCAACCGCAACGGCGGTAATTCTTATGCGAAGACACCGATGAACAACAACAACAATCAAGGGTCGGGTGCTAAGCCGATCGCATCGCCTAGTACTTGTCCCGGGAGGTGGGCGTAAGACCGATGGCAAGTTGTTCATGATGGACAAGAAGGCAGCTGAGGAGGATGCGCACGTTATCACTGGTACATTCCTTGTTAATGGTATTCCTACGTTTGTTTTGTTTGATTCGGGGCTTCTCGATCGTTTGTGTCTTCGAGTCATGTAAAACAGTTGGGTCCGAGGGTATATGAGTCCGTTAGGGAGCAAGTTTTCATACCTTCAAAGTAGTCCGTATCGTGTGGGAGGTTGTTTAGAGATGTATCTTTGATAGTTGGGCAAGTCGATTTCCTTGTAGACTTGCTAGAGTTTCCTTTTAATGGTTTTGAGATGATAGTTGGGATGGATTGGTTAGGGAAGTATAAGGCTAAGATAGACTGTCATCAAAAGAAAGTGTCCCTAAGAGGTCCTAAGGGTGTAAGTGTGTCTTATCGTGGGTTTCTAGTCAAACCCAAAGTTAAGTTGATTGCAGCTGTCACTTTGAAGTCGTATCTGAGGAAGGGATGTCCTCTGATTTTGTGCCATGTGAGAGATGACCGGATAGAGAGCCCTAGGCATTGAGGAGATACCAAAGGTGGTGGGAGAGTATGCAGATGTCTTTCCGTAGAGAGATTCCGGTTGCCACCGAAGAGGGAGATAGATTTCACCGTTGAGTTGAAGCCAGGGACGGGGCCAATCTCTAAGGCACCGCACCGTATGGGTCCTAAGGAGATGGAGGAACTTAGGAAGCGGTTGGATGATTTGATAGAGAAGGGATACATTAGACCAAGTGTATCGCCTGGGAGCACCAAGTGCTTTTCGTGAAGAAGAAGGATGGAACTTTGAGGTTATGCATAGATTACCGGGAGCCGAACCGTGTGACGATAAAGAACAAGTATCCTTTGCCAAGGATAGATGACCTGTTTGATCGCAACTGAGTGGTGCAACGGTCTTTTCTAAGATCGATTTGAGGTCGGGGTACCATCAGGTAAAGATTAGAGATGTGGACATACCGAAGACAGCTTTCACGTCGAGGTATGGCCATTATGAGTATGTGGTGATGCCATTTGGGTTGTCTAATGCGCCGGCAGTGTTTATGGATTTGATGAATAGGATCTTCAGACAGTTCTTGGATCAGTTCGTGGTGGTGTTTATCGATGACATCTTAGTCTACTCTAAGACTAGGGAGGAGCATGAGGAACATCTGAGGATCGTGTTGCAGACGTTGAGAGATCATGAGTTGTATGCTAAGCTGTCCAAGTGTGAGTTCTGGTTGGAGAAAGTTGCTTTTCTGGGGCATGTAATCTCTAAAGAAGGGGTAGCAGTGGATCCGGCGAAGATTGAGGCAAAGGACAAAGTGGGAAGCACCGAAGAATGTTGCTGAGGTAAGGAGTTTCTTGGGTTTAGCCGGATACTAAAGTGTTCGTGAAAGATTTCTCCAAGATAGCTAGACCGATGACAGCGTTGATGAGGAAAGAGAACAGGTTTCGTTGGGATGAGAGTTGTGAGAAGGCGTTCCAAACCTTAAAGGAGCGTTTGACCACAGCTCCTGTCTTGGCATTACCTGAAGGGAGCGAGAATTTCGAGGTTTATACAGATGCCTCGAAGAATGGGTTGGGATGTGTGTTGATGCAGAATGGTAAAGTGATCGCCTATGCTTCTAGGCAATTGAAGCCTTATGAGGAGAACTACCCTACTCATGACCTGGAGTTGGGTGCAGTGGTGTTTGCTCTCAAGATTTGGAGACATTACCTTTATGGAGCAATCTTTAAGGTATTTTCTGATCACAAGAGTCTCAAGTACATCTTCACGCAGAAGGAGTTGAACATGAGACAGAGGAGGTGGATGGAGTTGATTGGTGATTACGACATGGAAATCATCTACCATGAAGGAAAGGCCAACGTTGTTGCTGATGCTTTGAGTAGAAAGAGTGTACATTCCTTGTGTACGGCTCTATCTTTGATGAGGCTAAGAGATGAGGTAGCGAGCTTTGGGATTCATATGATGCAGAAAGGGGATGCCATGGGTGATATGACAGTACACATGGAGTTTTATGATGACATTCGAGGTAAACAGGCTTTGGATCCTAAGATAGTGGAGTGGAGAGCTCGAGTAGAGAAAGGGACGGTGTCCTGCCCATTCATACAGATGGTAGTTTGAGGTTTGATGGTAGGTGGTGTGTTCCTAATGATGAGGAGTTGAAAAAGACAATCATGACAGAAGCGCATTGCACACCATATTCAGTTCATCCGGGTGGAGACAAGCTTTACAAAGATCTGAAGAAAACGTTTTGGTGGCCTGGGATGAAGAAAGAGACAGCTGAGTTTGTGTCCCGTTGTTTGACATGCCAGAGAGTTAAAGGGGAACAGAGAAGACCACAAGGTAAGGTTCAGTCTTTGGAGGTGCCTGAGTGGAAGTGGGAATCCATTTCCATGGATTTCATTGTGGGTTTACCTAAGAGTCAACAAGGTAACAATATGATTTGGGTAATAGTGGATCGGTTGACCAAGTCAGCTCACTTTGTTCCAATGAAAGATACATGGACTAAGGCACAACTGGCTATGGCCTATCGAAAGAACGTGCTTAAGTTACATGGAGTCCCTAAGGACATAGTGTCTGACAGAGATGCGAGGTTTATATCAAGGTTTTGGAAAGAGTTGCAGAATCGTTGGGAACGACTTTGAATATGAGTACAAAGATTTCATCCCGCGACAGATGGGCAGACTGAGAGAACAATCAAGACTCTTGAGGATATGTTGCGAGCTTGTGTGATGGATTTTGGTGGTAGCTGGGAGCAGAGGTTGGACTTAATAGAGTTTTCTTACAACAACAGCTATCACACTAGTATTGGTATGGCACCGTTTGAGGCCTTGTATGGGAGGAGGTGTAGGAGTCCGATCTGTTGGGACGATAGTGCTGAGGCAGTGGTTTTAGGACCAGAGATGGTACATGAGATGGTGGAACAGATTAAGATGATCAGGGAACGGATGAGAGCAACTCGGATCGACAGAAGAGTTATGCAGATCTACACCGACGGGACATAGAGTTTCAGGTTGGGGACAAGGTTCTCCTGAAAGTGTCTCCTATGCGCGGAGTTATGAGATTTGGGAAGAAAGGCAAGCTAAGTCAGAAGTTTATAGGGCCTTATGAGATCGTAGAGCGAGTTGGGGAAGTGGCTTATCGTTTGGCTTTACCGGCTGCTTTGGAGAGAGTGCATAATGTGTTTCATGTATCGCACCGTAAGTATGTGAGTGACCCGTCACATGTGTTGGAGGCAGAGAGCTTGGAGCTTGATGAGTCCTTATCATACCTTGAGGTGCCTAAGCAGATCCTAGACCGAAAAGTTAGAAAGACCAGGAGTGGTGAGACAGTGTTGCTTAAGATCCTTTGGTCCAACCACGAGACTGAGGAAGCTACATGGGAGGCGGAGGATATCATGAAAGAGCGCTACCCTTTCCTTTTTGATCAGGTATGTATGGTTACGAGGACGTAACCTTGTTTCTTTTAGGGGGGTAGGAGATGATCGCGAGAGTTTTTAAGAGTTTTTACACCCCTTGTATATGTTGTGTCGGTATGTTTGTCGGGATAAGTTGGGTTAGTAACATGTTTTACGTTGTGTTTATGTTGACCTTCGAGTCGGGAAGCTTATGGGAGTACCTTTGTTTGGTAGTGGTTTGAACTTCGGGGACGAAGTTCCTTTTAAGGAGGGAAGACTGTAATACTCCGTATTTATGGTCTTGGGGGTACTCTATCGAGTAGCCCTTACTCTGTCGAGTAAGGGTATGTTGCAGAATAAAATAGTTTCTGACCTGTTGGGCACTCGATCGAGTAGCTGGGGCACTCGATCGAGTAGGGGGGTACTCGATCGAGTACCTTGGGTACTCGATCGAGTGTCCGGTTTTACGGGGGAGTTTTCTCGGGTTTTGTTAATTACGCGATTAAGGTATTTAAACCAATTCGTCTTTGTTCTAAATCACTTTTTACAAAACCTAAAACCTGTTTAAGAGAGAAAGCAACTTGTCTTCTTCCTAATCGCGTTCTTGACAATTCCCGGAGTTCAGACGGTCGGATTGCATCGTAGTTTGTGTCATTGGATTCCTTGCGTCGAGGGTAAGCTTTTAATATAATTTATATACTGTTTTGTTAAGATTGATGAAACCCTAATTTGGGATTTGGGGATTGTTATGAGTAGTATTTGAATAGTAGTCTTTATGTGTTATATGTTAGGAGGAGAATTCATAGAAGAGGCGTTTTGAGACAATTTGTAGATACCGTCTGCGTGTTGTGCTTTCCGGGTAGGATTTCCTACTCGATTAGTCCCATAATGGGATATTGGTGATGTCTGTAGTTAGTTGATTGATATGATGATTGTAATTGTAATTGTGATTGTGATTGTGGTTGTGTTTGTGATGGTTCTCGAGATGCGTTCTCGGCTGAGTGGGGTCACTTGCGGAAGTGATCTCACGCCCTAGTTTCGCCTTCTGTGGAACCCGCCACAGAAGGGATGTGCACATTAAAGGACAGGGTTATCGCTCGTACGATGAGCGGGGCTTAGGTGGGAACGGCTGCGGTCCCCCACTCGGTAATGGTCCAAAGGGACAATCGCATTGAGATGATGGGAGTTGGTTGGATGTGTGTGTGTGTGTGGCAGTTCAGCTGTCTGTTTGTCTTATTGTTGTTATATATTTTGATTGTGTGATTAGTACTGACCCCGGTGTTGTTTTGAAAACCTGCGGTGATCCATTTGGGGATGGTGAGCAGATATTGAGCAGGTATAGAGATGATACGGGGATAGCTGGGATGGCCACGACATGACGATAGAGTCTTCCGCTGTAGTTTAGCTTTTATTTCTATTTCAGTTGAGAACAGTTAGTTTGGAATAATGTATTGTACTTTCAGTTTGGGTTTCAAGGATTGTACTTATTCATTAAATTACTTATAATAAATGTTGTTTCTGTTTTGTCTATTTGATTATCATACCTCGGGCAACCGAGATGGTGATGTCTTCATACCTGAGTGGTCCTGGTAAGGCACTCGGATATGGGGGTGTTACAACTGCTCTATTTCAGTACTAGATGGATATATGCTTCTAGTTTAATAGTACTTGCAATGAGCTATGAAATGGAGGTGCAAGTCCCTATTCCAGAAACAAGTTACTTATGCAAGGGTTGTAGCATTGATATATCTAATTTGGTTTGCAAGAAACAAAGCATGATGTGAGGGTGAGGCAGCTCTAATTAACCCTAGACAATTATTAAAACTTTTACAGGCTGATGTTGTTTCAAGGACTCGGGCTAGAATGTGGAAAGTAGAGCATGCATCGAGTTAATAGAAGATTGGTGTCATAGAATTGGTCTAAGAGTGGCATACTCTAATTATGTTCTTTTTGTTCTAAGATTTGTATAGTCCACATCTCACCTAAAAAAAACACGATTTATAAATACTACCTCCAATCCAGTCCAATCCAAAAATACGTAACATCTATTCCTCCAATTACACCAATATAACATACGGCTTTTTGAGTACTCCATACTACATATTTTTTTAAAAGTTTGTGCATTATTATACTTTCTCTATTCCTAAATAAAATCCGCTCTTATACTTGAGATAATCAGTTTAAGTCTTGAATAAAATAAATAAAAATATGAAATGCTCTACCGTACGTACTTGAAAAAAACTGTACTGCCACCTTTGCTAAGAACATGTACATTGAAGAGAATAGTGTTGAGTTTATCGATCCGGTACTTAAGAGGGGGAGGGGGTGAATTAAGTACCCTTTTAAAAATTAAAGTGAAATTAAAGCGCTAGGCCGTTCACGAATTTTCTTCTGAAACAATACACAAAGCTAATTGAATGTCTCCTGACTGCTCAAAAATCGAGTTGTCTTTATTGTTCGTTTTAGTGAATACGTGAATCAAAAAGGAAAAACAAATAAAAACAAAGGTAAACGAAACAAAAGAAAGCAAGAGACACACGATTTTTAACGTGGTTCGACCTACTCTCTAAAGGTCTACGTCCACCCTCTCTCTTATTATTATTTCCTTTATAACCAAACTCGATTACAAAGAAAACCCCCACGATCAACCCCGATCATGCGACTCGAGTACAACCCCGTACCCCAAAAACACTCTCTCACAAAAAGTGAAAATTACAACACAAATTGTCTCCTTATATGGTTCAACAGTTGGAGCGATGGAGACAAAATATTCTTATGAGTATAAGAATATGTGTACTCAAGAACGATCTTATAAAACACGGCTTAAAAATATTTTGCAAAACTCAGAAGAGAAAATAAAGAAGCAGTTCAAAACAAATTTGCAAAAATACGCTATTCAAGAATAAGCACACCTGACTTTGCTAAAAACTTAAAGATTTATTTTTCTCTCAAAGCTCACGTCAATTCTTGATGGCCTTTGTCAAACTGATTTCCGTCTTAAATATTTGCTAAGGAGTTTGACCTAATTAAAACTTTTTAGCCAAGCAACTAACAAAATCTTTGACCATGATAATTTTTTAGTTGCCTTCTCAAACTCAAAGTCCTCAAAACAAAAAGATAATTTTTCAACAAATAAAGAAGAATCTTACGGAAACAATTTTCCAGCAAAAACAATTAAAAGGAAAATATCTTATTTGAAATTATTTTGTCCAAAAAAATAATAAGCCGTGATGTATTGGACCGAACAAAAGAGTAAACACATATTTTATACCCTTACATATTTCTAGACCCAATCCAAGACATGATTCAAGTAACGTCCATCTTTTCTTCCGAGCAAACACGATCTACTCGTGGACCTGTCATACACATATCTAGCACACACAATTAATTTAGAGGAATAAAAGTGAAGGACTTGTCATCATCAATAAACTAGGTGCAACAAATTCCCCCTTTGATGATGGCAAGTCCCTAAAAAAGTTCCCCCTCAATATTGGAATACACCTGCAAAAACATTCCAGAAGATCCAAGACAGCAATAACAATAGAAATAGGAAACAATACGATCAGTGAAATAACTAAACCAAAGTGCATTAGAACGTAGTGAGAAAGATCGTCACAATCAAGGTCTAAATCCAGATAGCTACTAAGTACTAGAAGTCCTAAATTTTTTCCCCCTCTTGACATCATCAAAAGGAAAGGGATGCGCAAAATAAGTCAATGGAATGACCATAGTCAAAGACACCAAGTAGCAGCTACCGGACACAGTCAAAAGACATCATCGTAATAAGCAAGGACGACTGAATAAAGTACTAATTATACACAAAAGCATCAGAATTAAGTAGGCAAAAGATAGAGGGCATGTCATGGTTTTTTAGAAAGAAGGGCTAGGAGCTGTTGAAGTAGGCCAGACATGGAGAGAAGGGGAGCAAGGGCAGCTTTGATTTCAGCCAGTTCTGCTGCAATTTTCCTAAGACCACCAATCATAGTGTCAGAGAGAGTCACCAGCTGAGCAATAACCTCGTGAGAATTTCCAGAGCTAGCACCAGCATATCCATCGTCACGCAACCTAACCAACCTGTCATCTGCAATTCGGAGGTGCATCTGATCCAGTAACCCATTTTTCATACAATCCTTCATTGTGACACAATAACCATCTTCAGAAGACAAAATCTTTTTCTGCCACAAAACATGAGTTAACCACATACCATAAGGCAATTCTCGCTTCTTTTGTTCAGTACCAGATTGAACTGCAATGGCAACTTCTTTTATATGCTGAAACACGGCAGACGCCAGATTTACCGGCTTACCCATCATAAGATGATAGATAAGCAGCAAATCATTAATAGAGCAAGAACCGCGAGACGTGTTTCTAGGGGTGATGGTGCGACGAACACAGTTAAACAGAAACTGATGAGGACCGTCTAGACTACTAGGATAGATATTGGTTTTGAGATCTGCATCGGGGTTAAAATATTGTAAAACAGTCAATGGTCCACTGTTCTCAAGAGGCGGCCACCCACCCTTATCAGCCAATTCAACTCCTTCATACGGAATAGCAAACATGTCCGCAAACTCTTCCGCTTTTAAACTAACATCTTTATTGTTAACTTTAGCAAATAACAGATCACCAGAGGTATTCACCATAACAGACTGATAGAATTGAATTATTTCAGGTATAAACACAATTGTGTGCTTACGAAACATTTCTAACCATCCTTGTTGAGTCAAAATATCAAGGAAAAAGGTAAAGGCAGCTTTAGATTCTAACCATTCTTGAGGATAGTACCGGCCTGGAAGAACCGTGTGCTCACAGAGGCGAAGACAGGTTTTTAACGCCGTGTCAGACATCTCCACAGCTTTAAGAACGGCCCGAACCCAATCCTTATCAACAGAGGTGGCAAGAGTCGCTTTCACACCCGAAGTATCACCATCGTCATCCCCATCATCTTCATCTCTACGCTTCCTCTTAACAGATCGGCACTTTCCCTTCGATAACACCTGTAAAGTTTTTAAACTCTCCGCTACAGTATCAAGCCAATCATCGGTATCGTCATCATATACCATCTTTGCTTTCCCTTTACCCCTTACTTGATCTATATTCACATTCTCTTCACCATTAGCCACTGGTTCTTTAATGATGATTCCTCGACAACCCCGTACAGCCCGCTTTGGAACCGCCCGAGATTCGAGCTCATGCTGTGGTGACTCCTCGTTCTCCGTAACTGGCGGCTCGAGAGTGGCTGCATGCACTGGTTTTGAACGGGTGGATATGGTAGTGGAAGGATTAACAAGTTTAATTTTGGGAGCCTTTGATTTAGGTGAAGTGTTGGTGGGTGTGTTGGTTGATTCTGTCTGGGTTAAGGTGGATGGTGTGGTTTCCGGTGGGGTAAGGTTCTCGGGTATGGTGGAAGTAGAAAGCTTAGAGCGGTTGGAGGTGGCTTTGGTTTTCTTTTTCGCCATAGTTGCCGCGGAACAAGGGGAGTAATTTGGGATTTTTAGGGTTAGGTTTATTTCTTTTGCCAAGAAAAATATGCTTATTGTGTAGAACAGTAACGTCATACAGTTTGTCCGCCCATTACTAGTCTGTATGAGAGAACCGACTAGAGTAAGTAGACTACTGCTAGGTGCAATAACATTAGGACAAATTATCAACTTAAAAACGCAACGACTCCCGTCTAGTCAATCATTGAGGGATTAAAGTTAGGACAAAATTGACTATGAGCTATATCATTCAAAAGACCCAATTCCAACCGAATTTTCTCAAATTGTTCTCTAGCCAAAGGTTTAGTAAAAATATCGGACAACTGATCTTCCGTTTTACAAAATTTTAAGCTTATGTTCCCTTTTTCTACATATCACGAAGAAAATGATGACGAATGTCAATATGTTTTGTCTTGGAGTGCTAAACGGGATTTTTAGAAATACTAATTGCGCTAGTGTTATCACAAAGAATGGGAACATAATTAATGATCATACCGTAATCCCGTAGCTGTTGTCTAACCCATAGGATTTGAGCACAACATTGAGCAAAGAATGACATATTCACTCTCAAAGAAGATAGAGCAACCGTATTTTGTTTCTTGGAAGCCCAAGAGATAAGACACGGTCCTACAAAGGTGGCAATACCAGATGTACTTTTTCTTTCAACTCGAGCAACCCGCATAATCTGCATCTGAATACCCCGTGAGAGTAAAATTGCAATCCATAGGATACCATAAATATAAATCCCGAGTTCCAATCAAATATCGAAGAATACGCTTTACAAATTTAAATGTGATTCTTTAGGATTTGATTGAAACCTGGCACACAAACAAACACTATAAAGAATATCCGGACGACTAGCTGTGAGATATAAAAGTGAACCTATCATACCTCGATACACCTTTTCATCTACACTTTTACCTTTTTCATCTTTGTCAAGCTTGAGTGTAGAACACATAGGTGTAGGAAATGGATTAGCCGTAGTCATACCAAATTTCTTTAGCATCTCCTTGATATATTTTCTTTGATGGATCATTATGCCATGTGTGGTTTGCTTTATCTGAAGACCCAAAAAGAATCGTAGCTCGCCCATCATACTCATCTCGAACTCCGATTGCATGAGATTGGAAAAATATGCACATAAAACATCATTAGTTGCTCCAAAAATGATATCATCTACATAAATTTGAACAACTAACAAGTCCCCCTTCACCGGTTTTAGAAATAGTGTTTTGTCAACTGAACCTCTTTGAAAGCCATTTTCAATAAGGAACTTTGATAGTCTATCATACCAAGACCTGGGTGCTTGTTTAAGACCATAAAGTGCCTTATCTAATTTATAAACATGATTAGGAAAATTACTATCTAAAAAACCGGGAGGTTGTACAACATACACTACTTCTTGCAAATAGCCATTAAGAAACGCGGTCTTAACATCCATTTGAAAGAGTTTGATACCCATATGAGCGGCAAAAGCAATAAGGAGACGAATGGCTTCAAGTCTCGCCACGGGTGCAAAGGTTTCATCGTAATCAATCCCTTCCTGTTGATTGTACCCTTGCACTACAAGTCTAGCCTTGTTTCTCACAATCACACCTGCATCATCCAATTTGTTTCGAAATATCCATTTCGTTCCTATGACGGAACGATCTCTTGGACGTGGTTCCAAGTGCCACACTTTGCTTCGTTCAAATTGGTTAAGCTCCTCCTGCATAGCAATAACCCAATCAGGATCAGTTAAAGCATCATTAATATTAGAAGGTTCTAATTCTGATAAGAATGAATAATGAGCACAAAAATTTCTTAATGAAGATCTAGTTTTGACTCCCTCATGGATGTCAGTCAGAATGTTATCCATTGGATATGAACTTTGATGCTTCCAACGTCGAGAAACAAATGTTTCTGTTTCTGGTGTAGATTGAACAAGATCAATTCTCGTTCGATTGCTTCCACATTCGTATCAGAAATTGAACAAAGACTGGGTTACGTTCGATTCTCGCTCAACATCTCAGTATATGTCTTTCTAGACATATCTGAGCTACTGGAGGCCTGATTTGTCTCATTAGACGGTGCAGGTGTCTGTTCAGAGACGCCTGAACTTGGTGATTTTCCAGGACTGGACAGTTCTGTGTTCTGTTCATTTCCCCCTGAATTCGTGGACTATTCTGCACCTGTTCCTTCCAACGATGAAGGCTCCTCCTCTAGTTCAGGTGGATCATCTCTTACAAATCCAATCTCAAAGTCATCATCATCCTGCAATTCAGCGTTAAGCACATTAGTTTCATCGAAAATTACATGTACACTTTCCTCAAAACACATAGTTCTTTTATTGTAAACTTTATAGGCCTTGCTTTCGTTTGAATATCTGATAGTGGGGTTTGTCGCACTCCCCCAATCAAACAATTTACTCAACTAATGTAGTAGGGTAGTCGAGGTCAAACCACAAGGAGCAAGGGTGATTATTAATTGTCTAAATTCTTATGCTTAGCTATGTCGGATAAAACAAGGATGAATTGTTATCTAAAGGACTAAACTAAATAACAAGAAATAAATTAAACTAATTAAAATATATAATGAGAAAGCAAGCTATCAAATACGATTTACTCAAATTAATTAAGGACCTAGGGCGCGACTAAACCACCGACATTCGTAATAAATCAAGAGTTCTTTCAACTAGTTGTTAAGGGGTAGGTGTATTGGGTGGAGACGCCTCTAATTCGCCCACCAACTCCCTCTCGGGCTCATGGTGGGACACTAGTGATACCGAATCAACTCCCTCCCGGGCTCATGATTCGATTTCCCCCGACTCAAGACTCAAGGCTCGCCAAAGTGGGCCCACTCCGCTCATCTCTCATCAAGATCAAGGGCTTAAGCCCGCGATAAACTCCCGGTCATCCCTACCCTTCTCCCGAAGGCGAACTTCAAACCGATAAACAAAGGCACCCCACTTGGGTTCTCCCTCCCGGACTCAACCCAAGTCGGCACAGGACCAAAAAGGATAATGTATCAATCCCAACCTAACCAACTCCCGTTGGTGGACAAGGGTCAAAACCGACAATTACATCCAAATAGACTCAACAATTCAATTCCTTTATTTAAACCCAAAAACCCCTCCTCAACAACTAATTTAATGAACTCAATTAGATAAATTATTCATGTTAAAGTCTAATCGCACCCTAGTGAAAATACTACTCACTAATCATTACTAATCTAACACTAAACACATTTATAACTACTCTAAACATGATATTAAATAAAATAAAGTGATACAGATTGAAACTTTAACTAATCTAATGACTAAACATGAATAAATTAACACCAAACATGATAAGAGTAATAAAGACTAAAACTTTAGTAAACTAAACTAAACTAGACCAAATTAAACAAATAACAATAACACTAAACATAACAAGAGAGTAAAGATTAAAACTTTAATAAATTAGACATTAAATCTATGAAATCAATAAATGATAAAATAAGAACAAATAATGAAAGAGGGAAGAAATTTATACCAACAATGGAAAAGAAAGTGCATAAATGAGGTAGAATTACTCTTACAAAACCCAAAAGATCAAATCTTGGCACTAATTAATCTACTCCTATACTAATTTAAGAGAGTATTTTTAGAGAGAAATAAGACTAAAACCTTAAAAGTAAATTTTGAAAATAATGGGTCTCTCCTCTTTCTCTTGTTCGTTCCTCTGCTTGTCTGCCCCCGTCTCGTTCTCTACTTGTGCCCAGCAGTCCCCAAAATCCCCCAAAATGACGGCTGCCTTTTTTACAAATGCCAAAAATTGGGTAAAGGGCTAGTTCATGGAATTACACCAATTGCCCACTTGCTTGTGAGCTCATTTTTGGTACGTAAAACATGGGCCTAATGAAATTTCAAGCCTTTTGAGTCCATTAGCTATGTCGGCTATGTAGAATACTGTCTAAAGTCTCCAAGTTTGAGGTATGAGATTGGACGTCGCATCTGACCGCTTTCTCGATATCACGCTTTATTCCCGAATCGCGTCGCCTACAAAATAAAATATCGAATCGCAGTACCAATATCCAAAAACTAATTTAAATTGCACTATATAAAACTAGACGACTAATATTCTATTTAATACTAAAATGGGTGAATTAAGCTAACTCGGCTTATTAATTAGACTAAATAAAAGATAAAATATGGGTTAAAATTGCGTCAAATATTGAATTATCAAATCTCCCCACACTTATCTCTTACTCGTCCTCGAGTAAGCTCAAGTATGATCAAAATGTCTCAAAGTGAATGCACAATATAAGCATCACTTAATTATTCTACTATATAATCCGATTGAGTATTAGCGCACTCAACGCCCTTTCAACTCACGTAGTTGTGCTTATGAGGTAAAGCACGACTCGTATGGCAAGTAAGGTCTTGCAAGAAAAATGCAATGCATCCAACATGTAAGCACATAAGCAAGTAATAGAATGCATTTAACAAAAATGGTCCACTTTTCTCATCTAAGTGGCCGAGTTTTTATCTCAAAAACATGGTCTTGGTCGGGAGTACCGTCTCAGAAGTTCCAACGGAGGTGCCAACCCCCTAAGCGTGACTCAAGCAACCCTAGTGTGACCAATACCCAAGAAACACATTCAAGAGCGGGGTAAGGGAAAGTAGGCAAGTCTGCCGAGAATTACAAAACCGACACGAGATTCAACCAAAAGACCCATGACTAAGGGGACCTAGGCCAACGACATCCTCACGGTTTTCACTCGTCACTCATTGAAGGAACAAGGTGATTTTTGTGACAAATAGTGACCAAAATCACTCTCCTAACTCGACTAGCGAAAACGTGCCCGCAATCTAATGTGTAAGACCGTCCTATGTCCAATGAAATGCAAACAATGGTAAAATACACACAATATGAAACAAGGGTTGTAACGGGGCTAGGGAGTAGGACAAAACGGGATTGGTGCAAGCACCGTTTGGATACGTGGAGTTCAAATCAAGAATTGCCGACACATCGTAACCCCATTTCTTATTGCAACACATGAGACACGTCTATGCCCAAACATATCATGGATCACCAAAACTATGAAAAAATTGCATAAACCCAACTCAAATTGGAAAAACTCAAAAGTACTCCTCGTATTTCAACAAATGGTAACGTCTACACCCTAACAAAGACTCGGTTTCCCAAGCCATGCAAAAAATGTGTAAACCCGACTCATTTTGGAAAAACATCAAATTGCCCCTTTATTTAGCAACGGCTTTTTCTACCCCTTTAGATGATGAGTAGGGGTGTTGCTTGCCTTTTTCTTTTCTTGACAACATATATACAACACAATTAACTCATTTTTTTTTGGATTTTTCATAACTTTTTCACTTTTCTCTTTCGTTTTTCATTACAATATTTCAACCTCTTATTTATATACAACACCAAATGTAGACTAAATTTTGACCCAATGGACTTGTACTTCGTCCATCACTAAATTCCGACTCCACCACCTAGAAACTTCTACAAATCACGACCCATTCTTGATCAAGGAGGGGTATTTTTGGGATGTAGCTCTTTTAGTGGGTATGCCCAAAGTAATAGGCTAAGGCTCGGAGGGGTGAATCAAAAGAGGAAATCAATGCAAGGGACGAAACTAAGCTAATTTGGCTATGTGAGGTTCATATAAACGGATTTTGTTTCATAATATGTGCACAAAAATGAAATGCAATTCACGGTCCAAGGACGAAAGACACACTTATGCGTCTTGATGTGACACGCCTCGCGAGGAGGCCTACTCTCAAACCTAGATGAGGGCGGGGTATGAATGTACCCACCCTAGGAGGCTCTACCTTTACCTTTGAGTGGCTAAGTCGAGCCCTAGGTCTAGTCCACGGTCCTAGGTCTCACAAGATCGGTCCAAACTCATTGGTCAAGCCCGCTTCCCTTGGCTAACTAAGAGGCCACGGGTGCAAGTCACGGGGAGGGGAAAGGCACAATTGGACATATAGCTCATCATGGGGGTACTTGGTTCCCTCCCTCAACCATGCTTATGCAAAACATTTACAAACTAAGTGCAACTAAGTCTAACAACAACACATATACACATGTGACAAAATGCATGCGGAAATTTAAACAAACATGAAACGAAACGTGCAACAAGTTGGCTAATCCTAACAACACATCAACATCAACAATCCAAAGTTCCCCAAAGGAACATCCATGGCACAAAAATCTCATCCTCCTCCATATTATACAACAATATAAAAAGAGAAAGAACGGAAAAAGGAGAAAGAGATAAGAACGTCTATACCAAGCGGTTTCTAGTCTCCTTTTTGCCTTGGAAAGTCAATGTACCTATGCCACTTTGTTAGCCAAACACATGTATATACAATGCAATATTTTTTGAATTTTTGAAATTTTTGAAATTTTTAGTCATTTTTGAAAATTTTCTCAAATGTACAAGTAAATATATACAAATATTAACAATATGCACAAAGTGGATATTTCCTTCCCCACACTTGATATTTACATTGTCCTCAATGGAACAAAGTATAGGGAGAGAATAGTAAAAATAAATAACATATTTTTGGACTTTGAAATTTGTTTTTGAAAATAAATAACATATTTTTGTTGTTTTTGAATTTTTGAAAAAGTAACAAAGACTTAGTCTAAACTAGAACAAAACAACTAATATCAATCCATTGCTCCCCGGCAACGGCGCCATTTTGATAGTGGGGTTTGTCGCACTCCCCCAATCAAACAATTTACTCAACTAATGTAGTAGGGTAGTCGAGGTCAAACCACAAGGAGCAAGGGTGATTATTAATTGTCTAAATTCTTATGCTTAGCTAAGTCGGATAAAACAAGGATGAATTGTTATCTAAAGGACTAAACTAAATAACAAGAAATAAATTAAACTAATTAAAATATATAATGAGAAAGCAAGCTATCAAATACGATTTACTCAAATTAATTAAGGACCTAGGGCGCGACTAAACCACCGACATTCGTAATAAATCAAGAGTTCTTTCAACTAGTTGTTAAGGGGTAGGTGTATTGGGTGGAGACGCCTCTAATTCGCCTACCAACTCCCTCCCGGGCTCATGGTGGGACACTAGTGATACCGAATCAACTCCCTCCCGGGCTCATGACTCGATTTCCCCCGACTCAAGACTCAAGGCTCACCAAAGTGGGCCCACTCCGCTCACCTCTCATCAAGATCAAGGGCTTAAGCCCGCGATAAACTCCCGGTCATCCCTACCCTTCTCCCGAAGGCGAACTTCAAACCGATAAAATAAGGCACCCCACTTGGGTTCTCCCTCCCGGGCTCAACCCAAGTCGGCACACGACCAAAAAGGGTAATGTATCAATCCCAACCTAACCAACTCCCGTTGGTGGACAAGGGTCAAAACCGACAATTACACCCAAATAGACTCAACAATTCAATTCCTTTATTTAAACCCAAAAACCCCTCCTCAACAACTAATTTAATGAACTCAATTAGATAAATTATTCATGTTAAAGTCTAATCGCACCCTAGTGAAAATACTACTCACTAATCATTACTAATCTAGCACTAAACACATTTATAACTACTCTAAACATGATATTAAATAAAATAAAGTGATAAAGATTGAAACTTTAACTAATCTAATGACTAAACATGAATAAATTAACATCAAACATGATAAGAGCAATAAAGACTAAAACTTTAGTAAACTAAACTACACTAGACCAAATTAAACAAATAACAATAACACTAAACATAACAAGAGAGTAAAGATTAAAACTTTAATTAAATTAGACATTAAATCTATGAAATCAATAAATGATAAAATAAGAACAAATAATGAAAGAGGGAAGAAATTTATACCATCAATGGAAAAGAAAGTGCATAAATGAGGTAGAATTATGTGGACAAGGCCCTCGGGAACTGCGTCCGCGGGATCCACACTAGGCATAATCGACTCGAGGTTCTTTCGAATCGAATTAAGACAAATTAGAGTCGCCACCAAGTTTTTTGGGAACTTGGAACCGTTCAAGTCAACTTTACACCTTTCATCGAAAAACATAAAGCCAATCGACTACGAGTGATTAAAGATAAAGACTTGTACCCTATATCACTCGATTTGAATGACTCTCGTAATCCAATGGTATTTAGACGGATCCACAAACCATAGATCTTGAGTAAGGGGTGAGGGTACGTGTTAGGAAGCCCATAAGGACACCTAACCCCGCCCGTCAATAACGGCCTCTACTAAGTCAAGTGTCGGATTACAAACAAGGTCATAGCTACTACGATATATGATATGCAAACATCGTTTTAAAACCCTAACATGTGACAATAATTTCTATGTCGTTTAATGCATGAATACTAACTTTGTCATAGTTGTTTTAGCATGTTGGTTGATTTGAAATAAAAGATGCGCAAACACGGCTTAGGAGGAATGGGGGAGCCGTTGGGATCTACCTATTACAACCCGGGCATTTCATGCCGACACAACGAGAAATTAGAAATACAACTCGATCTAAATACAATTGCTACATACAAAACCGTACACGATAACACACACGGCCAACCGGCCTAGAAAAACGTGCACAAGAGGGGTGGCCCACGGCTAACATGACCCACGAACTTGGGTCACTCCTCGGGATGCGTGCTTTCACTTAATCTCATCGAATTAGACATAGGGCTACGCACCAAAGCATGCATTAGCATAAACCGGGCCATGTTGCTTTAAGCAACATGCGATTTACTACGCTCTTACATGCATTGGGACACAACCATCTAACCAAACAAAACTAAGGTTTTTGAAAGAGGTTTTGACTCGATAAAGGGAAACTAACTTGAAAATTACAACTCGATGAACAAACGATAAATTACAAGCTACAAAACAGCAAAGAACAAACGATAAACAAGAAAAGAAAAACGAAAAGAGGAAGACGAGAGACACGGCCAACTCACGGCCCAAACCACGGCCACCCTCACGGCCAAGACAAGGCCATCCTAGTTCCTAGGTTAGGTTCATTAATTAGATCGAATGATTGCGAAACGGATTAGAAAACGAGTTAGAAAACGAGTTATAAACGACGTTGATCGATTGAAAAATGGTCTTGCAATTGTGTATTCTACACGGCTCAAAAGGGGTCAAATTAGGTCAAGTTCGCTAATTAATTTAACTCATCGAGTGTTAATAAGAAGGTGCTAATCACGCACTCTTATACTAGCGAGAAATTAGGTGAAAAGAAAGATGTATTCAATTAGGTTATAGAATTGTTAATCGATTTTTAAAGCTATGTCGATGCCACCTAACATGTCTAATTAGGTTATTAAATTAATCTAATGTCGTCTAAATATGTCATATGTTAACAATCAGAGGTCATACTAACATGCAACGGGTCCTAAGATGGGTCGAATTGGCCGAGACAACAAAGGGTCAAAAGCGAGAACGGAAGTTAGAAATTGCTTTTATTTATGCCCTACCTTGAACACGAGGACATGTAAATGAGACGGGGGTGTACGACCGACTGAAGTAGCGGTTTATTTTCCCATCTCAAGTCAACGCGGGTGTTCATGGTGGTACTTTAACTCATACTCGGACTAAACTAGTTTCATAGTTAATTTAGACGATGAATAAAAGCGATAAACGAACAAAAATAAACTATAAGAAAAACAAGCATAAAAACGAAATAAAAAAAGAGAAAGAGGAGAATTTGATGCACTCTCAACCTACATGTATCGTTGACACCGTCTTGGGTCGTAATCGATGGTAGATTTTATCTCGAGAGGCCGTCGTCGACGAAGAAACAAAGCAAACACGCGTTTTTGGCAAATCCGGACAGCAACTTTCAAACGATGATTTCTCCCTCGTTTCACGATGAAAATTCGATTTAAAAGATGTTTTGAAAACTAGAAAGAGAGGAGAACAGAGATCTTAAAGCAACCCCTGCTCGTTTTGGGTTATTAAGCACGAAAAACGAGCACAAACAGAACTGACAGACAGAACAAATCACAAAAAAGAGTGTATAACACTCTTTTTTCGAGGGATTTCGTGTACTCTCAAGGGCAATTTGGCTCGTAAATATTTGTCTAATGTGTAGATGGATGTTATGTGGTTAATTAGGAATAAGAAAATCGAGTTTTGATGGAGGTTTGAGGGAGGAACGAATTGTTTTTCGAGGAGGACACACAAACAGTTTCAGTTTGTATGTCGGTTTTGTGGAGGGTTTTTTAGAGGCAATTAGGGTTTTTTTCTGAGGTTTAAAGCTTGTGAGTGATGGTATGATGTGGGGAGAACTTAGAGGAATGAATGTATGGTGAAGGGAGGGTATTTATAAGGAGTTAAAGTAGGGTAAAAGGGAGGAGAGGCAGACGGGCTCGGCTGAGCATAGCTGCTGTCCAGCAGCTTTTGGGGGGTTTTCTAGGGTTCGTTTGGGGGTTTTTCTTGGTGATTAAGGTAAGATAATATGGGTAGGATATTAGGGTATGGGTTAGGGTTAATGGGCACGGGTTTTGGTGGTATTTGGAGCGGGTTTTGGGCTCGGGATTGAGCTGCAAAACAGGGGGGCTGCTTTGTGTTTTGCGGGCTGGTTGGGGGTGATTTGGGGCATGATTTGGGCCGTGGTTATGGGGGTTCGAACAGGGGTGGATGGGTAGAGGCTTAGGTTGGTTAGTGTACTCGATATTCATGCCAACTCGTAAAGAAAACGGGCTCAAAAACCGAGCTAAAATCGAGCTCAAAAACATGTTTAAAAACGAGTTTTCTTCGCTTTTAAAATCGATTTTTCAAATCAATTAACACATTAAAATAAATGATTTTTCAAACCAAATATACTCATAAAATGATTTTTCAAATCAATTATTTATTTTATTTTCAATAAAATAAACTTGGGAAAATAAATTCAAAATAAAATAAAATAAATTGAAATCACCTAAAAAAACTTTAATTTAAATATCATTTAAATTAAAATACCCCGTCGACAACGCTCATTCTACATCGTAAAACGAACCCAAATAATGACAATGACAACTAAATAATACATGTGTCCTATCATCATCGGGTGTTTGTCGGGTTCTCTATAAATTCCAATATCGACGGATACGGGTATCTACAGAGCCCCCACTTTGACTGAGGCTTGGACAAGGCGAAAGTCAAAGTATACCCCAGGTCCCTCTCGACCTGAGGATTCCGCGGGTCGTTTATAGTCCATTAGACTTGCGTATATAAGCTCGCCAGCCATAAGAAGAGATCATACCTGAAACTTCGTCGGGGATTAACTCTTGCTTCTGTTGCGTCGAATTATCGTTGTTGGTCGTCGACACATAAAGTTGCATATATGATGGATTGAGCCTTATTCTTAGGCGCCTACGTATCCGTTTCTGACGGAATCAAACCCGCGTCGTAGTTCGGCAACTGCTGACACATGCCCAAAGTTTATCATCTGCTGGCATTTGTCCAAATTCATCATCTGTTGACACTTGCCCAAAGCTTATCATCTGATGGCAGGTGCCCAAATGGGACGGGACTTTCCAAGGAGGTTGCCGCCACTTTCATCATTTGCTTTCAGCTATGGAATTCTTCCATTTCATACTCTTATATTGAATTGAATTCTTGGTGGATGTCATCCTTTACATCTGAATAATGGTCTCTCGAAGCCAACGGCCAGAGCTCCCTGATTTGTGATGGCTCTAAAGTCGAAGACTTTAGAGCCCCCAGTTGAAGCATATCCTGCTATATTTGAAACACAAAAACGTACTAGCAATAATCATCACATAAGCACATTTGGATCATCGACCTTGAAATTGGATCATTTGAAAGATTGGGTCATCGACCCGAAAATTGAATTTGAAAATTTTGAATAATTGGGTCATCGACCCGAATTTTGAATTGGTTCTCACTTAGAATATTGGGCCATCGACCCAAAAAAAATTGAATTTGAATATTTGAATTTCGAAAGATTGGGTCGTCGACCCACAAAGATTCGCTACTTGGATCATCTATTGGAATTTTGAAATTTTGAAATTTTTGAAATCGAATCTTGATTGGTGAGCATGAAATACGACTCAGACACTCCGTATGACCCGTAAACAACGTGGGCGTAGCCCGCTACCGTCAAACAAAAAGGGAAAATAAAACCGTAAGTGTGCACGGGTTTTAATTCGATTATTGACTTGTTGGGGGGTAGAAACGGAAATTGGCCAATCCGGCGCACCAAAAGATGGCAAATGGGAATCACAAGGTCGTCGAACTTGGGACGAAGATATCGTATGGCATGGTCGTGCTCCCGAGGGCACATGGGAATCAAGATCACTTGGCATTGACAGGGTGGATTAAACTCACGGAGCAATAACGTTGGCTTCGCCCAGACACTAAACACAGACTGATTTTATGAGAACACTTAGACATCACACATCACTCTTGTTGGGAACATTCTGTCACTCTTCTCCTCGCCTCCTTTCTTTTCAGCGAGTTTTCATCATTTCTTGCCACCGCCTTCTTTCTTTTCAGCGGGCTTTTTATTATTTTTCTTCCACGCCTTCTTTCTTTTCAGCGGGTTTTTTTATATTTTCTGTTCCCAACACAAACCCACATCTATGTGACTCAGCATCTTTGCCTAAACTGTTAGATAAAGCTCATTCTGAGACTTGATACTATTCATCCGAACCTATATCCTTATCCTAGCCTACATCGAGTGCTAAGACCGACTCAAATAAAGGTGGCTTCATTTGGACTTGGTTAAGACCTGTAAGAAACCGACAAGATGACAACTTGGTTGATTAGTGGATTGAATCCCTTATTCTGAAGGACTGCCTACGTATTCGCGTGGAGCGAAATCAAATCCGACGTAGTTCGATCGTGGTGCATAAACATGGCATTTTGATTGTGTGTACACACTCAAAGGTTTCACCAAAGATATCATGTCATATCCCATTCTAGCCTATAAAGTACCGTTAAATCCCGTGTTTGGGGTTAGGTGTAAAAGGCTTGGATCTTTTGGGATGTGGAGCTTGGTAATAACAAGTTGGAATGGTTAACCATCATTCTGAAGGTTTGTTTTGTGGTGCTAAGGCCAAGGGCTATGGCTGCTGATGTGGTTGGAATGGGTGTCTCGGGTTTGATGAAACCCGAGTGCAAATGGGTTGAAAAAAGATGTGGGTTCAAATTTCCATGTCTGGACCCTAAAGGCTGGGTGTAACAACACAAGTGGAATAATCCTCAAAATTCTTGACTATCCCCTTGTAACCGTCTTAGGAAGGACTTAGAGGGTAAAGAGGTCACTACTTACGCTTTTTGGGCTTCGCCCATTGAACCTCAACTATGGGTACTTGACTTAAATTCTGGCTTCCGTAACTTCGACATTCAACCAAAAAGCATTCCGCAATAACTTCAACATCTTTTTTCTTTTTTCTTTTTCTTTCATCTTTTTTCATTTTTTCATTTTTTTCATTTTTTTTTTCATTTTTCCAATTTTTCTCTTTTTCTCATTTTTTCATTCTTTCTCATCTTTTTTTTTCTCTCTTTGAAAATGATCTTCTATTCATTCTCTTAGTCATAAATGGATACACCTTGAAAACTGGGCTTCGCCAACTAATTTGGGTAAGAATTAACAATTCCTTGTTAGAACGGGTTGATATCTTCTCTCTTCGAGATGGGATGATTTTGTTGGGGAAAAGGCTTGCCTTCCATCATTGATAGGGGAAACAAGGAGCTAGTCCGGGTTCGTCATAGAATCATCTAAAAGCTTGTCATAAACATTGGTTCAGATGGAGGTTTTCTACCACCAGACATGGAATAGGTAAAGGAATCAAACACAGGATCCTAGTGTACCTTACATTTTGAAACGGGACATATTTCTACCCCAGGGATGCCTTTGAGTGTGTTGTGCATTTTATTATGTTTCGGAATGATTGAGGATTGGAAACAAGACATATTTGGAAACGAACTGCAACTTTTATTGGAATGACACATGCTTAACAGACTCGAAGGAACGATTCCTAGGACACACCCTAGGTCATCGTGGAACAAACGACTCAACTTCAAGAAAAGAAAGTCCTAGACTCGACTCGACTAAGAAAAGAAAACAGATCCCGACTCATAATTTTTCAAATCTGGTCTTGAGCTTTCCCTTGTTCAACTGTCAGCTTAGATGCTCGGTTCTAGTCCTTAATCCCTTTGATGGTTTGCCTCCATCCCGAGGTAGTCCTCTGAGGATCTACGCTAGTGATGAAGGTTGGTGAATCGAATTGTCTTTTATTAACTTCGTTAATGAGAGGAGTACATTCTAGAGCAAGACTCTCGATTTGAATTTCATTCTTCGAGTTTGGCAAGAATTCAAAGCAATCCACAAATATTTTCCCGATAAACACCCCTTTTAAGTGACATGGGCGGATAAGATGGGAATAATCGACATTGTCTTCGACAGAAACAAAGTTGGCGTGATCGCCAAATGGATTGGTGATGTTATTGGGTTTAACAGTTGGGATCGGGAGTGTTCCATTCTCAATCATGTCTTGGATTTCGTGCTTCAGTCGATAGCACCTTTCAGTATCATGGCCTTTCCCTTGATGAAAGGCACAGTAGGCATTTGGTTTATACCATTTACCTTGTTGCTCAGCAGGTGGGTCCGGAGTTGGACCAATAGGCTTCAGCTTTCCTTGGGCTATGAGCCTTTGGAGAGCGTATGTATAAGTGCATCCGATATCGGTGAATGCCCTAGGTGTTTGGCGTTGCGACTTCTTCGATTGCCCTTCTAAGAGATTGATGGCTTCATCAATATGGGTCGTTGTTGGGGCCTTACCCTTAGACGATGAGGCACCTTGGTACCCTTTCGGCTTTTCAGCCTCTGCCCTTATGACATCATCTTCTACCTTTGTCCCGATTCTTATCAATTCTTTGAAAGAGCCAAAATTCTGGTATTTCAGAGCATTGCGGTAAATAGGTCGTAGATTCTTTACGAACTTATCTACCATTTCAACTTCACAGCTTCTTGGCTAATTTCACGCTTTCAACGTGCCATCTTGCAAGGAATTCAAGAAAGCCTTCGTGTCTTTCGTGTCATCACCTCCAATGTTCTTATGTTGGTTTGAATCTCGACATTATCAGCATAGTGCTTGCAGAACTCCACCGTGATATCTTCGAAAGTAGGGAAGTTCTTAAGGTCCAGATTATAGAACCACGCCTTCGGGTGTTCATCCAGAGATTGGGCAAAGATTTCAGAGAGCATGTCAGCAGGTACTCCATTCAGTGCTAAGTACCCTTTATAGGCCTTAACATGATGGACTGGATCTTCGGTGCCTTTGAACTTTGGGATGTCAGTGAGCACCATGTTCGTGGGCAACTTATCTCCGCACCGGGCATAGGCCCTAGCATTCTCATAGTGAATGATCTTCCCCTGGAGAGTTTCAAACGGTCTTCGATGAACTTGAACCGTTTTTCCGTATCGATCGGTGGTGGAGGGGAATCTTCACCTGGCCTTAGATTCGATTGCATCCATTCGGGTCATCATGAGGTTCACGGCCTCGGTAAGCTTGTTAACAAAGATCTTCCATTGCTTGACGTCGGGTTTTTGGCGGCCTTTCTACAAGAAAACCCCGTACTGAGTCAATATTTAAAGTAAGAGCCCCTGCACACTTAAGGACACGACCCCAACTTGACTCAAACAAAGACTCGACTTGAGACTGACTAACCAAAGGTTCGACTCACGGTTGGATTTAGACCTTGGTTCATTTTAGACTCGGCAAAACGACATGACTCAAACTGTCATAGCACGATTCTAAACTGGACTCGGTGTGACTAAACCCGTGATTGGACTAACATAGCCCATAGGTTCGGGTGAAACGCCCTAAATGGCCTAGCTTGGGCGTTTCTGTGGACTATCCTAGACCAAATGGTCGACCAACATGACTCAAAGCCCAAGAGGTGAGCTTGGGTGACCCAACAAGGTCGTGTTCTAGACTCTTAGAACGAAACAACGCCTGGCCTATCACGGCCATGACCCGGACACGACTCGACGCATTTCATGCTTGGTTAAGGTTCGAGAAATATTTTGGATTGAATTTGAAAAAAAACGAAGGATCGATTTGAAAATGAGATTTAAAATGGGCAGCATGCCGGCTATAAAAGCTTATTTTGGCCGAAATTTCTAGTCCTATTTGGGCAGCATTCCGCGTTTTGAAAATCATGCTAATTTTGAAAGTAAGTTGTTCAAAAGTTCGGTTTTGAAATGGACATGGAAAATTTTGAAAAGACTCGGGAAAACAACTTGCACATTGTCATTCTCATGTTATAAGGATGTATGCTCCTAGACATCTCTAAGTCTCGGCAAGTCTTCTACAAGAAGGTCTATGCCCTCCATCCTTTTGCGGTCTTATAGAGCAAGGTGTCTTAAGGTAGAGTACCTAGAAGATCGTCCCCACCATCAAGAACCACGCGAGGTGAAGTGGAAGCGAGCAATGTGCAGCTTCCTAGCATAGTGGGACGTCGCCCCCCACGCATCATGAAGAAACGCTGGGACGGCCCGGGCAAGTCCTTAAGGGTTTATGCATGAATCGTAGCACTATGAGTAATGTTTTACTTTCCGACACTTTCTTTTCAAGTTTCACCTCGGAGGAAAAGACCCTAGAAACAAAGTGTAACTAGTCCTCTTTTCCCAAAGAGAGTCGCCAAATCAGGGACAAGGCCCTCGGAATCTGCGTCCGCGGGATCCACACTAGGCATAATCGACTCGAGGTTCTTTCGAATCGAATTAAGACAAATTAGAGTCGCCACCAAGTTTTTTGGGAACTTGGAACCGTTCAAGTCAACTTTACACCTTTCATCGAAAAGCATAAAGCCAATCGACTACGAGTGATTAAAGATAAAGACTTGTACCCTATATCACTCGATTTGAATGACTCTCGTAATCCAATGGTATTTAGACGGATCCACAAACCATAGATCTTGAGTAAGGGGTGAGGGTACGTGTTAGAAAGCCCATAAGGACACCTAACCCCGCCCGTCAATAACGGCCTCTACTAAGTCAAGTGTCGGATTACAAACAAGGTCATAGCTACTACGATATATGATATGCAAACATCGTTTTAAAACCCTAACATGTGACAATAATTTCTATGTCGTTTAATGCATGAATACTAACTTTGTCATAGTTGTTTTAGCATGTTGGTTGATTTGAAATAAAAGATGCGCAAACACGGCTTAGGAGGAATGGGGGAGCCGTTGGGATCTACCTATTACAACCCGGGCATTTCATGCCGACACAACGAGAAATTAGAAATACAACTCGATCTAAATACAATTGCTACATATAAAACCGTACACGATAACACACACGGCCAACCGGCCTAGAAAAACGTGCACAAGAGGGGTGGCCCACGGCTAACATGACCCACGAACTTGGGTCACTCCTCGGGATGCGTGCTTTCACTTAATCTCATCGAATTAGACATAGGGCTACGCACCAAAGCATGCATTAGCATAAACCGGGCCATGTTGCTTTAAGCAACATGCGATTTACTACGCTCTTACATGCATTGGGACACAACCATCTAACCAAACAAAACTAAGGTTTTTGAAAGAGGTTTTGACTCGATAAAGGGAAACTAACTTGAAAATTACAACTCGATGAACAAACGATAAATTACAAGCTACAAAACAGCAAAGAACAAACGATAAACAAGAAAAGAAAAACGAAAAGAGGAAGACGAGAGACACGGCCAACTCACGGCCCAAACCACGGCCACCCTCACGGCCAAGACAAGGCCATCCTAGTTCCTAGGTTAGGTTCATTAATTAGATCGAATGATTGCGAAACGGATTAGAAAACGAGTTAGAAAACGAGTTATAAACGACGTTGATCGATTGAAAAATGGTCTTGCAATTGTGTATTCTACACGGCTCAAAAGGGGTCAAATTAGGTCAAGTTCGCTAATTAATTTAACTCATCGAGTGTTAATAAGAAGGTGCTAATCACGCACTCTTATACTAGCGAGAAATTAGGTGAAAAGAAAGATGTATTCAATTAGGTTATAGAATTGTTAATCGATTTTTAAAGCTATGTCGATGCCACCTAACATGTCTAATTAGGTTATTAAATTAATCTAATGTCGTCTAAATATGTCATATGTTAACAATCAGAGGTCATACTAACATGCAACGGGTCCTAAGATGGGTCGAATTGGCCGAGACAACAAAGGGTCAAAAGCGAGGAACGGAAGTTAGAAATTCGTTTTATTTATGCCCTACCTTGAACACGAGGATATGTAAATGAGACGGGGGTGTACGACCGACTGAAGTAGCGGTTTATTTTCCCATCTCAAGTCAACGCGGGTGTTCATGGTGGTACTTTAACTCATACTCGGACTAATCTAGTTTCATAGTTAATTTAGACGATGAATAAAAGCGATAAACGAACAAAAATAAACTATAAGAAAAACAAGCATAAAAACGAAATAAAAAAAGAGAAAGAGGAGGATTTGATGCACTCTCAACCTACATGTATCGTTGACACCGTCTTGGGTCGTAATCGATGGTAGATTTTATCTCGAGAGGCCGTCGTCGACGAAGAAACAAAGCAAACACGCGTTTTTGGCAAATCCGGACAGCAACTTTCAAACGATGATTTCTCCCTCGTTTCACGATGAAAATTCGATTTAAAAGATGTTTTGAAAACTAGAAAGAGAGGAGAACAGAGATCTTAAAGCAACCCCTGCTCGTTTTGGGTTATTGGGCACGAAAAACGAGCACAAACAGAACTGACAGACAGAACAAATCACAAAAACAGAGTGTATAACACTCTGTTTTTCGAGGGATTTCGTGTACTCTCAAGGGCAATTTGGCTCGTAAATATTTGTCTAATATGTAGATGGATGTTATGTGGTTAATTAGGAATAAGAAAATCGAGTTTTGATGGAGGTTTGAGGGAGGAACGAATTGTTTTTCGAGGAGGACACACAAACAGTTTCAGTTTGTATGTCGGTTTTGTGGAGGGTTTTTTAGAGGCAATTAGGGTTTGTTTCTGAGGTTTAAAGCTTGTGAGTGATGGTAGGATGTGGGGAGAACTTATAGGAATGAATGTATGGTGAAGGGAGGGTATTTATAAGGAGTTAAAGTAGGGTAAAAGGGAGGAGAGGCAGACGGGCTCGGCTGAGCATAGCTGCTGTCCAGCAGCTTTTGGGGGGTTTTCTAGGGTTCGTTTGGGGGTTTTTCTTGGTGATTAAGGTAAGATAATATGGGTAGGATATTAGGGTATGGGTTAGGGTTAATGGGCACGGGTTTTGGTGGTATTTGGAGCGGGTTTTGGGCTCGGGATTGAGCTACAAAACAGGGGGGCTGCTTTGTGTTTTGCGGGCTGGTTGGGGGTGATTTGGGGCATGATTTGGGCCGTGGTTATGGGGGTTCGAACAGGGGTGGATGGGTAGAGGCTTAGGTTGGTTAGTGTACTCAATATTCATGCCAACTCGTAAAGAAAACGGGCTCAAAAACCGAGCTAAAATCGAGCTCAAAAACATGTTTAAAAACGAGTTTTCTTCGCTTTTAAAATCGATTTTTCAAATCAATTAACACATTAAAATAAATGATTTTTCAAACCAAATATACTCATAAAATGATTTTTCAAATCAATTATTTATTTTATTTTCAATAAAATAAACTTGGGAAAATAAATTCAAAATAAAATAAAATAAATTGAAATCACCTAAAAAAACTTTAATTTAAATATCATTTAAATTAAAATACCCCGTCGACAACGCTCATTCTACATCGTAAAACGAACCCAAATAATGACAATGACAACTAAATAATACATGTGTTCTATCATCATCGGGTGTTTGTCGGGTTCTCTATAAATTCCAATATCGACGGATACGGGTATCTACAAATTACTCTTACAAAACCCAAAAGATCAAATCTTGGCACTAATTAATCTACTCCTATACTAATTTAAGAGAGTATTTTTAGAGAGAAATAAGACTAAAACCCTAAAAGTAAATTTTGAAAATAATGGGTCTCTCCTCTTTCTCTTGTTCGTTCCTCTGCTTGTCTGCCCCCGTCTCATTCTCTGCTTGTGCCCAGCAATCCCCAAAATCCCCCAAAATGACAGCTGCCTTTTTTACAAATGCCAAAAATTGGGTAAAGGGCTAGTTCATGGAATTACACCAATTGCCCACTTGCTTATGAGCTCATTTTTGGTACGTAAAACATGGGCCTAATGAAATTCCAAGCCTTTTGAGTCCATTAGCTATGTCGGCTATGTAGAATACTGTCTAAAGTCTCCAAGTTTGAGGTATGAGATTGGACGTCGCATCTGACCGCTTTCTCGATATCACGCTTTATTCCCGAATCGCGTCGCCTACAAAATAAAATATCGAATCGCAGTACCAATATCCAAAAACTAATTTAAATTGCACTATATAAAACTAGACGACTAATATTCTATTTAATACTAAAATGGGTGAATTAAGCTAACTCGGCTTATTAATTAGACTAAATAAAAGATAAAATATGGGTTAAAATTGCGTCAAATATTGAATTATCAATATCCAGTGAAAACCGCCTCATCGCTTCTTGGATCAAATTTTCCCAAATTATTTTTGCCATTGTTATGAACATAGCATTTTGATCCAAAGCAGCGGAAATGTGAAATGTTTGGCTTTCGCCCATATAGAAGCTCATAAGGCATTTTCTTATGGATAGATCTAATAGCAACACGGTTACGAATATAACAGGCTGTGTTCACAGCTTCGGCCCAAAAGTTTCTAGGTAACTCGCTACAAAGTAACATGGATCTGGTCATGTCCTCCAAAGTTCTATTCATTCTTTCCACTACACCATTTTGTTGTGGTGTCCTAGGAGCAGAAAAGTTATGATCAATACCATGTTCCCTGCAAAAGGATATAAACGAATCATTGTCAAATTCTCTTCCATGGTCGGTTCTAATGGAGATCAATTTGTGACCAAGTTTGTTTTGGAGTTTCTTAATCAAAACGTGGAATTCTTCAAAAGTTTCACTTTTAGCATGTAAAAATAAAGTCCAAACAAACCGTGAATAATCGTCCACTAGAACACATACATAAAGACTTCCACCTCGGCTTCTAATCCTCATCGGACCACACAAATCCATGTGAATGAGTTCTAGAGGCTTGGTGGTGCTAACAACTCTTTTAGATTTAAAAGAACTTCGGACATGTTTGCATCGAGCACAAAACTCCGTCAATTTCAAACTTCATAGAAGGTAGACCTTCCACTAAATCGAGTTTGTAAAGTTTGTTTAGAGATGAAAAGCCAACATGTCCAAACCTCTTATGCCATAAATTAGGATCGTTTTGCATTACCGACAAACATTTAATGGTTTCCCTAGGAATGCTTCCTAAGTCAGCCACATAAATATTATTGACTCTCTTACCTTGAAGAACAATTTCATTAGTACTTTCTTTGATTACATAACAAAGGTTTGCATGAAACTCGACTTTATTTCCTTTGTCACATAATTGAGAAATACTAATCAAATTGTGTTTGAGACCCTTTACAAGCAGCACATCATCGATGGAATGTGAAAGAGACTTACCGACTTTACCAATACCAATTACTTCACCTTTTTTGTTGTCTCCAAATGTCACATTTCCACCGTCGTAGGTCGATAATGAGAGGAATTGGTTTCTATTACCTGTCATGTGTCGTGAACATCCGCTATCAAGATACCAACGGCTGCCTCCTCTCATATGGCCCTGCAAAAGAGAATTAGTTAGATAATTTAGGAACCCAAACAAGTTTGGGTCCCTTCTTATGACGAACAGTATCTAAAACATCTTTTCTAATCCACATTTTCTTAACAACTCTTATGTTTCGATCCAAATGACCTAAGCGTTTTTTACAAGCATTAAATACGTGGCCTGTGTGTCCACAAAATTTGCAAAGAATGTATTCAGGTAGCCCCACGTACTTAGGCTTGCGAAAATCTTTCTCAATGGGTTTAGATCTTTTAATCTCAACAGTACTGGCGTCAGTCTTAATTGAACAGTCGGGAGGAGTGTTTACTTTCTGTTCAGGAATCCAGACAGTACGATATTGAGAACCGACCTGCCTGAAATCAGAACGTGAGTCATAGCCTAATCCAAGTTTATTGTTGTTCTTAGATTGATTGACTAGGAAATCGAGGACAGTAGTATTACCTTCCCATTTAGCAACTACATTTCTTGCATTACTTAGACCGGTATCCAAATTAGTAACTTTCACAAGTAATTTCTTATTCTTACCAAGGAGAGCATCATAATCAACGTTGAGTCTATCAAATTTGGAACGAATTTCAGAAGAAGTGGTTGAACTAGTAACATGCAGTTTTTTAATCTCATCTAGTTCATTTGTTAAGACGTGGATTTTATTAACAAGGGACTCGTTTTCAGCAGTGAGATCAGATTGAACAGTCTGGTCGACTGTTTGTTTCTGTATGTTTTTCAGATTTCGTCTTAACTCTATATTCTCCTTCGCAATACTCTCAATTTCAGATTGCATAGCCTCAAGACGCTTGTTTTGTTCATAACTAGTATCCAAAGTCTCATCAAGCAATCTTACAATTTTTTTTTAGACAAAGATCTAATCTTAATTTTAAGATTTGAGAGATTTACCTCATCTTCGGATTCGCTATCCG
This sequence comes from Silene latifolia, assembly GCF_048544455.1. NCBI lineage: Eukaryota > Viridiplantae > Streptophyta > Magnoliopsida > Caryophyllales > Caryophyllaceae > Silene > Silene latifolia. Next base: position 101,505,959 of record NC_133533.1, on the reverse strand, counting down.
ATGCATCAGAGTGGGCCATGAGACACCTTAGAGAGTCGTCGTCCCTTCTTCGTTGAGATCTAGGCTTGTAGATAGACCGTAGGCAGAATTTCTCATCTTTCTCATTTTCAGAAGGTTCCTCGTCCTCCGAATCGGACTCACCCCATACAGCAGCTATCATTTCACGATTGTACTCCTGCTTAGACTTTTCACGCTTATCCTTAGCTTTTTCTTCTTCCCATTTAGGGCAATTTCGGATCTGATGATCCCGTTCACCGCATTTGAAACATCCCATTCTAGAAGTAGAACGAGATGTGGAAGATGAGGAAACAGATTTCTTTGGTTTATAACTTTCGAACTTTCCTTAATTTTGCTTTCTAATTATTTTGGCAATTATTTTAGACAACAAAGCAACTTCCTCCTCAAGATTACTTTCATTATCACTTGAGACGGCATTCAAGGCCAGACCCTTAGCTTTGGGTTTCTCTTCGGCATCATTGTCAAGTGTTATTTCGTGTGCCATAAGAGTTCCCATTAAAGCTTCATAGGTAAGAGTGGCTAAATCTCTACACTCTTCAATGGCCGTGACTTTTTGTCGCCATTTCCTGGTAAGACTTCTTAAAATTTTACGGACAATGTCCTCAGTTTCAAATTGTCTACCAAGATTTGAAAGTTCGTTAGTTATACTTGAAAAACGTGAAGACATGCTTTTTATGGGTTCATCCTCGTGCATTCTAAAGTTTTCATATTGTTGCATTAAGAGATCAATACGTTGTTTCTTTACTTGCACGGTCCCCTCATAGGCTAGAGATAAACTATCCCAAATTTGTTTAGCCGTTTTATATCCTGCAATTCGACTGGTTTCTGATTCACCAATTCCGGATTGCAGGAGTGATATAGCCCTAGCATTCTTCTCCGCCTTTTTGTAATCATCAGATGTGTAGTCCTTGGGCTCTTTTACATTAGACACACCATTGGCATTGGTGGTAGTGATAGCCAGAGGACCATTTTCGATGATTACCCAACATTCGTAATCTGTTCCTTGTATGAAATGCATCATACGATTTTTCCACCAGCCATAGTCCGTGCCATCGAAGACAGGACATTTGACAGATTTGGAATACATTGAGAAAAGAAAAAAATAAAAAGATAAACTCAAAACGGATCAAACTCTTTGTTGTAAGGCAATCAAGAGCACGAGGCTCTGATACCAATTGTTGAGTTTATCGATCCGGTACTTAAGAGGGGGAGGGGGTGAATTAAGTACCCTTTTAAAAATTAAAACGAAATTAAAGCGCTAGGCCGTTCACGAATTTTTTTCTGAAACAATACACAGGCTAATTGAACAGTCTCGGTGACTGTTCAAACAATCAAAGTTGTGCTGTATTGTTCGTTTGAGTAAATAAGTGAATCAAAAAGGAAAAACAAATAAAAACAAAGGTAAACGAAACAAAAGAAAGCAAGAGACACACGATTTTTAACGTGGTTCAACCTACTCTCTAAAGGTCTACGTCCACCCTCTATCTTATTATTATTTCCTTTATAACCAAACTCGATTACAAAGAAAACCCCCACGATCAACCCCGATCGTGCGACTTGAGTACAACCCCGTATCCCAAAAACACTCTCTCACAAAAAGTGAAAATTACAACACAAATTGTCTCCTTATATGGTTCAACAGTTGGAACGATGGAGACAAAATATTCTTATGAGTATAAGAATATGTGTACTCAAGAACGATCTTATAAAACACGGCTTAAAAATATTTTGCAAAACTCAGAAGAGAAAATAAAGAAGCAGTTCAAAACAAATTTGCAAAAATACGCTATTCAAGAATAAGCACACCTGACTTTGCTAAAAACTTAAAGATTTATTTTGCTCTCAAAGCTCACGTCAATTCTTGATGGCCTTTATCAAACTGATTTCTGTCTTAAATATTTGCTGAGGAGTTTGACCTAATTAAAACTGAAGAGTCTATTGATCCAAAATACTCAAGAGGGGGGTGAATTGAGGATTTAAAACTTTTTAAAGCTTTTTCAATTGTGCGTGTGTAATTGATTATTTAAAGTTTATTGATTAAACTTTAACTAATCAACTAACGATTGTGAGCAAAGTAAACGAAAGAACGAAACAAGAAGAGACACACGGATTTTTGAAGTGGTTCAGTTTCACAAGTCGAAACCTACGTCCACTATTCTCGATTAATAAATTTAGTACCTTTCTACGGATTACAAATTTACTAACCCAACTCGTACAACTAACTCTAGTTGTAACTCAAATGAGTACCGTTAAATACTCGAGTGACTAACTTACGCTAATAAGAAAGCACTAATGATTCTAACAAAGGTTCACGTTAATGAACAAGTTAAGAAATCAACTAAGCACTATTATCTTATAACGATAAATGAAGAACAAGTATGCGAGTTTTGTAACACACGACCTTTCAAAATTGCAAATCGGTTTTCGTTAAAAACACACGGTTTGCTCTTTAAAATATGAAAATAATTTTTATGCTTAAGGTCTCTATTTTAGATGTTGTAAATAGCAAAGTATTTATAGGCAAGGAAGAGGTAGGCTACACGGTTTCTACAAGAACCCTAATAGCCGAAATAATAAGATATAATTACAAATTATATCTTCTTATTATCTCTTCCCTAAAAGCCATGAAAGATAATAAAGAATATTCTAAAAAAATAGAATATAATCTTTCCAAATATTATTTTTACTATAAATTCTAAGATTATGATAAGATTTCCTAAAACAAGAATATCTTTTACCATAAACAAATATATTAAGTAAGATATAAGATATGTAAAGATATTATTATAGAATAAAATCTTTACCTAATATCTCTTAGGCAACACGCATAACACGGCTCATAAGCTCGTGAATCATGCAAACCCTAATCTTAATATATAATTAGAATTTAGGTTTTAGGAGAGGCTATATGGAAACCCTAATTGATAGTAAAGTCCAACTCATAAGTTGATCTAATAACCATCAATTAACGCTAACCATAAAACCGGACTCCTCACTAAACCGGGCTTTACAGAATAAATACTTTCATTAAAACATTTAAAATAAACTTTAAACAATGATACAACAATTTACACTATAAACATTCTTTCCCCCTCTTGACATCATCGAAAAGTTAAGAACAAATCAAAATTGACTAGAATAATATAAGACGAGACAAGAGATAAAAACGCCATAAAAAATAATAATAACATGCAAGACTATAAGCATCAAAAGATAATTAGTATACAAACTAAGAATTAAACATGTTTAAAGCCAAAGTGGGCCGAATGAACACATGTCTAATAGAACACTTGGGCCATAACCACAAGTGTATTGCCAAAATGGGCCGAATAAGAGTTTGTTTAACACACCACTAAGAAAAAAAATAAAATAAAAGCTAATTAAGGTAAGGGCTAATGAGGGTAGGATGAGAGGAAATCAGATGTTGCGGGTCTTATACGGATTCACGTAGTCGGGTCTAGTACGGTGCTCCAAGGCATCTAGACGGTCGAAGGAGCTCCTAACCAACTGTGAAAGAGTACCAATGCTCCTTTCAAAATTAAGCACCTTCAAAGAAAGAGCCTTTGTAGCTTCCAACGTGAGAGCTTGATCACCGGCCATCGCTTTCCCGTGCATCACCAAAGCACCACCATGACTCGTAAGGAAAGTGAGACGATCACCGTGTGGGAACACTTTCCCACGAATAGCCTTCAGCTCCCTCTCAAAACCCGCTAATCTCTTGTCCACATCCTCCATCCACGAGTACACTCGACTAGCATCCAAACCCGAGTCTAAAGACCGAGATGGTCCAACACGTGATAATGCCGTAGCCAAACTAGCCGAATGCGCCTCGAATTTCTCCATTAAACCATTCATAAACCCCTCCAACTTCGACTCCATAGCTCCTAAACCCGAATCCACCGGGGCTTTCTCAACATCCTTTGCAAGTTGCAATTCGGGTCCATCAACAACAAGACCCATTAGCTTGATTAACTTGTCACACATACAATCTCTAGCACTAACACCGTAACTGTCAGGCCCGATCACTTGTTTAATTTTCAACAAACGAGATATCCACATACCATACGGCAAATCGATTGTGGTGCTCAACTTGTCCTTAGTAACCGTAAGACCAGTCTGAATGATACGGTCCAAGACAACACTACCCAAATTCACCTTCTGACCTTCCAACCAAGAATAAACCATTATCGCCTCATAACTCGACACCTTATCACGGCCCCCTCTTCTCGGCACCACTGTGTTCCACAAAAAATTTAAGAGGAACTTGATCTTAACCGAGAGAGGTCGAACCACGATATTGACACCCTCCGTCATCTCCTCAAAATACTTCTTCACTGACAACTCCTTTTCACTTCCAACATTAGACCATTCAAGACTCGGATTTAATTCAATCCCTTCATTAGGAACCGAAAAGCGAGCGTAAAATCCGAAACAGAGACGGTAACATCGACACCATTAACAACCGCATGCAACACTCCTTTCTTAATTGAGACACTAGCAAAGAATTGTACCACCTCAACCGGGTATATAGGACCCGAAAACTGACTTATGTGACTCCACCCTTGAAAATCAAGAAAATTAATAAAGAAAGCAAGAGCGGGTACACTAACCAACCAAGATTTCGGATAGTACCGACCACCATGAATGGAATACCTCAAAACTCTATTAACCAAGATGCTTTCATCATGAGTAAGCCGAACACGATTCAACCCTTCCTTTGTCGCGGCTTTCGAAGCATCCCTAAGCAGAGTACGAGCAACACCATTTCGAACTATCACCTCGGGTTCCTCCACAATAGCTTCACTATCATCAACAAGAACTTTATTTTTACCCTTGAAGAGACGGCGTCTTTTACCTTCAGATACTGATTCGTCCCGACTACGAAACAGGGGCGAGTTTGGGTTTGGTTGTGGTGAAGGACAATTCATGGAATGAGGAGTATGTGGTGGCAAAGGTGATGTTTGGTGAGGAAAGGGGCGGTTTTGGTGGTGACGGGTTGAGGATCGGGTATTTTTTGCATGAGATGTGTTCATGATGATGGTGATTGTTTGAAATAGAAGGTGATGGTGATTGTTTGAGTAAAGGAGAGGAGGTGTAATGATGGTAAAGATTTGGAAGAAAGAAAAGTAGTCAAGTGGGGGATGGGTGGACGGGTAACACGCAAGGGTAGATATAGGTGTAGGTTTTAGGGTTAACAAGTGGAGGTAACATATGGTAAGTGTTATTAATTAGGAATAGGAAAGTGATAAGTATGGAAATTTATGGTGATAAGACATGAATTAGGAAGTTGGTTTAATATAGGAAAGATGAGCCGTGTACTTGTGAGCTTTTTTTTTTTTTTTAGAAATTTTTATGATTTGGCAAGATAAAAATTTGGTATGTTTTGTTTATTGTGATAAGAATAAGTTTGTATATCAATTAAATTCTAAATAACAAATAGAATCTTATGATAAAAATATTTCTATAAACGAAATTATTCATGTAACGCAATATACGGACACAGTCATACAATCTTAACTTAACTAGTCAGTCATAAAAGGATTGAACAACTATAGAAGCTTAGGTACCACTGATTAAACCAATTTCCAACCGTAAAGTCTCAAATCGTTCTCTAGCTAATGATTTTGTCAAAATGTCTGCCCATTGTTTTTCAGTACTATAAAATTCAAGTTTTATATTCCCCTTCTCAACATGGTCTCTAATAAAATGGTGTCTTATTTCAATATGTTTGGTACGAGAATGTTGTGCGGGATTTTTAGAAATAATTATCGCACTAGTATTATCACACAAAATAGGAATACATCCTACATCAACACCATAATCATGTAATTGTTGCTTAAGCCATAAAAGTTGAGTACATACCAGTCCTGCAGCAATATATTCGGCTTCAGCAGTTGAGAGAGCAACCGAATTTTGTTTCTTCGAACCCCACGTGATGATACATGGTCCGACAAATGTGGCGACACCTGACGTGCTTTTCCTGTCTAGAGAACATCCTGCGTAGTCGGCATCGGAATAACCGACTAGATCAAAATTACACTCCATTGGATACCATAGGTATAAGTTGGCCGTTCCAATTAAATAACGTAAAATTCGTTTTACGGCCGTCATATGCGATTCTTTGGGAGATGATTGATATCTCGCACAAACGCATACACTAAACATAATATCAGGTCTACTTGCGGTCAAATATAACAGTGACCCAATCATCCCACGGTAAGTAGCTTCATCAACTGATTTACCATTTTCATCCAATGTCAATTTCTTATTCTCGACCATTGGAGTAGGCATAGCGTGTGAATTTTCCATTCCAAATTTCCGAATCAACTCTTTGATATATTTCTGTTGATGGATCTTAATGCCTTCATCTGTTTGTTGTATTTGCAGACCTAGGAAGAATTTCAATTCTCCCATCATACTCATTTCGAACTCGGAAGTCATCAACTCAAAAAAATATTTACACAAGCTTCGGTTGGTCGATCCAAAGATGATATCATCGACGTATATTTGGACAACCAAAAGGTCATAATCCTCAGTTTTCAGAAATAGGATTTTGTCGACGGATCCTCTACTGAATCCACTGTCAAGTAAAAACTTGGATAATCTGTCGTACCAAGCCCTAGGTGCTTGCTTCAATCCATATAGGGCTTTATCTAATTTGAAAACGTGATCCTCAAATTTGATATTCTTAAAACCAGGGGGTTGTTCAACGAAGACTTCCTCTTGCATATATCCATTCAAAAATGCCGTTTTGACGTCCATCTGGAAGAGCTTCATTCCTTTGTGTGCGGCAAATGCTATCAGAAGTCTAATAGCTTCAAGACGAGCAACAGGTGCGAAAGTCTCGTCATATTCTATTTCTTCTTGTTGATTATATCCTTGGACCACCAATCTTGCTTTGTTTCTGACAATGACTCCGGCATCATCTAATTTGTTCCTGAAGACCCACCGAGTTCCAATGACTGTTCAATCTTTTGGTCTAGGAACTAAATGCCAAACCTTGTTTCTTTCGAACTGTTGTAGCTCTTCTTGCATAGCTACAATCCAATCTGATTCAGCAAGAGCTTCATTGATGTTCTTTGGTTCGATCATGGACAGAAAAGAGTAGAAAGAGCAGAAGTTGTTTAAGGAACGTCTTGTTTGAACACCCTTTTTTAATATTCCCAAGAATATTGTCCATGGGGTGTGAGTTCTTGTATTTCCACTTCGTCGAAGTGCTTGGTTCTCCATCATTATTTGAGCTTGTCCCGACTTCATTTGGTTCGGAATTAGAGGAAGTTCCCCCTGAATCCAATTCGGGTGTTGCGTTTGATCCGATTATAACCTCGGACTCTACACCTTGATTTGGATTCAATGTTACAGTAATATCATCTATAACATTGGTTTGGGAGTTCTTATCTTGAGTCAATGTTATAGTATCATCAACTATAACTTTATCTTTCGCCTTTTTGTCTTTTGAGGAACGATCAAATTCATCGTTTATTCCCTCAATCTCATTGTCCTCTAATTCCAAATCTGGGGGATCATCTCTTGAGAGACGAAAGTCGGGTTCATCCAAGTCTTCTTCCTCATCCTGTAAAGGCTTATCGAACACGTTATCTTCATCAAAGATAACGTGGACACTTTATTCAATACAGAGAGTTCTCTTATTGAATACTTTGTAAGCCTTGCTATGATCTGAGTATCCTATGAAAATTGCCTCGTCACTCCTAGGGTCGAATTTACTTAAACGGTTCTTACCGTTATTATCTACAAAACATTTGCTCCCAAAACAGCGAAGATGGGAGATATTAGGTTTTCGACCTCTAAGAAGTTCATAAGGGGTTTTCTTGAGGATAGTTCGGATCATAGCACGATTATGGATGTAGCAAGAAGTACTTATGGCTTCAGCCCAAAAGTTGCGAGGTAAACCGCTACACAAAAGCATTGTACGTACCATATCTTCTAAAGTTCTATTCATACGTTCAATAACACCGTTTTGTTGAGGAGTTCTTGGTGCAGAAAAGTTATGTCCTACACCATTGACTCTACAATATTCTATAAAAGTTTGGTTGTCAAATTCGGTGCCATGGTCCGTACGAATAGATACGAGATTAGTCTTATATTTATTTTGAACACGTTTCATAAGACAATCAAATTCATCAAAAGTTTTGTCTTTTGAATGAAGAAAGATAGGCCATACATACCTTAAGTAGTCATCTACAAGAACAAAGACGTACCTGGATCCTCCTCTACTCCTTACCTTCATAGGTCCACATAAATCCATGTGTACCAGTTCCAAGGCTTGATTTATGCTCACTACTCTTTTAGGTTTGAACGATGATCTTACTTGTTTACACCTTGCACATGTGTCACACATCTTTTCTTGGTCGAACTTGATCTTAGGCAACCCTTCAACCAAGTCCCACTTCTTGAGCTTGTTCAAGGTCAGTGAGCTAATGTGACCAAAACGTTTATGCCATAAACAAGGATCATCAAGTGTAACTTTCATGCACGAAAAAGAGTTATTAGGCACAGCATTTAAATTTACCATATAAACATTCCTTTTTCGGTGGCCTTCAAGAATAACGTTGCTAGTTCCTTCAATAATAATGCGACAACTGTCAGTATGAAAAACTACTTTGTTACCTTTGTCGCATAGTTGAGATATGCTTAGCAAATTGTGTTTAAGGCCATCTACGAGATAAACGTCACTTATTGCATGAGACTTAGAGATTCCGATTTTGCCAACGCCGATTACTTTTCCCTTTTTATTGTCCCCGAACGTCACTTTTCCTCCGTTGAAAGGCTTGAGTGAAAGAAACAGATTCTTATCTCCGGTCATGTGTCTTGAGCATCCACTGTTAAGATACCATTGATTGTTTTCTTTCGCTACTTCCTGCATAAAGGATTAGATACAGTTTTTAGGTACCCAAGCTAAGTTGGGTCCCTTATGATTAGTTACTCTAAACACTAAATCCTTTCGAACCCAAACACGTATGATGACCGTTTTTCTAACTTTAGATTTGTTTGGCTTTGGAGGAGTTTTAGGGTTAGGGTTTTCTCTAGGTCTTGGTATTTCTCTGGGTCGAGGAATATCTCTAGGTCGTTCTTGACTATTTGCCTTGTGAATAGGTTTACTGGGTTGAGATCTACAAGGGCTTTGTGAAGTGCTAGGTTTCTTAGAGTAGTCAAAGGTCATGTCATAGAACCAACGAAATTTATTATTTCTTTCTTCGTTAGGTTCGTTAGTGGGGGTTTCCTTATCCTCGACAACTGTGTCAGCAGTTTTGGCATGTTCGGCATTCTTTCTTATATCATGAGCCTTTTTGACACAATTGATTTGGATGTGACCCGTATGACCACAGTAATTGCAAATCAAGTATTCAGGAAGATTAGCATACTTTCTTTTTCTAAAATCAAAATCCGAAGGTGTTGATTTGCATTTAGAGTGATCTCTACGGCTGTAGCACTCATGTCCTAACCCCATCTTCATATTATTGTCAGATTTTTCGGTTAGGAAGTTTAGGACTTTTGTACTACCTTCCCACTTGTCATGGACCTTTCTAACGTGTAGAAGTAGGTCTTTTAGGGTTTTAATTTCCTCTTGACATTTCGTGTGATCTACATCATTGTCCTTTTTAAAGTTGTCACGAAAGTCTTGGAATCGTTTGTTAAGAATGAACACAACATCGGTGTGGTGTTTCTTAACATTGATCATATCGGTCTTAGATTCTTTCAATTGCTTTAAAAGAGAATCTATCTCTTTCTTTTGATCCAAGATCACTTCTTCATTAGAAGTGACCTTAGTTTCCAAGAGTTCTTTGACTTTTCTAAGTTCTAAAGTTATAGCTTCATTAGCTATAACTTTGGCTTGAAAGTGCTTGATGTTAAGCTTTAGGTCGGAAGTTATAGCTTCATTAGCTATAACTTTGGACTCTAATTCCTTCTTTTCAGCCATAGTAGAATCTAATGTTGTAGCTTTCTCAGCTATAACTTTGGATTTCAACTTCTTAGCTTTAGTCTTGAGAGTATGATTCTCTTCCGCGATTTCGAGAATCTGTTCCTTTAGATCTTTCAATTCCAAATCCTGTTCGTGACACTTATCAAGAGATTGTTCAAAGAATTCAATTAAAGCACTCTTAGACAATTTCCTAACACGTTTCTTAAGCTCAAGATAACTTACCTCTTCATCGTCGTCTTCGTCTGATTCTCCAAGAAAGCAATAGTTTGAATGAGAATTTGTGCTTTCATCGTCACTGTCGGAGATTAGGTCAAGACTCACACTGCTGAGACAAAGGTTTGCAACTTCGTCATCTTCAGATTCATCGTCATCTTCTGAGTCAAGGTCTCCCCAACACGAAGCCATCATAACTTGCTTGAATTCTCTCTTTGTCTTCTCACGTTTCGTCTTGTCCTTTATCTTCTCCCATGTTGGACAATCTTTGATCATATGACCAGATTCTCCACACTTGAAGCAACCTCTATTTGCGAAAGACGACTTTGAGTCATTGACCTTTTGTTGAATGACTTGTTGTTATAGGATGATTTTGTTTGTTTATTTCGAAAAATCTTATTTTTAAAACGTCGTGCAAACAAGACAGTTTCATCCTCTAGGTCAGAGTCCACTTCTTCGCTCTTTAAGGCCATACTCTTATTGCGACTTGGTTCAGCGTCGTCTTTGTTAAGAGTAATTTCATGGGCCATGAGAGCACCGATGAGTTCTTGATAGGACAGGGTCTCAAGATCTCGTGATTCCTCCATTGCAGTGACCTTAGCACGCCACTTCTTAGTAAGGCTCCTAATAACCTTTCTAGCAATGTCCTCAGTACTGAATTTCCTACCTAGGTTTTTTAGTTCGTTTATGATGCTTGAGAACCTTGCAGACATGCTATCTAAGGACTCATTAGGCTCCATAATGAATAGCTCATATTTTTGCATAAGCAAATCAATTCGGTGCTTCCTAACAATGGAAGTACCTTCATAAGCTAATTCGAGCCTATCCCATATCTCCTTGGCCGTGGAACATGAAGAGAACCGATCAAACTCAGTAGAAGTCATTCCGTTTTGCAGAAGACTTATCGCTTTGGAGTTCTTTTCTGCTTTCTTGTAGTCGGCCTCGACATAGTCCTCTTCTTTCTTTTCATAGGTAGTGCCTTCCTCGGTTGCCACAAGAATTTTGTGTGGTCCGTTTTGAATAATCCTTCAGCACTCCCAATCGTGTCCTTTCACATAGTGAGTCATCATGTTTTTCCACAATCCGTAATTCTTCCCATCAAAGACGGGACATGATACGTGCCTAATGTATAGTCTTTTTGGCCTATTTCAGCACGTATTTCTATGCATTTATATACTGTTTTTATAGTATTTTGCCCCGAATTGGCTACTTTGGTGTATTTTGTCCTTTTTGTAGGAATGATCGCGAAAGTAGCGGAACCATGCTCTTTTCTGTCCTTTTTGCATGCATTTAGAGGAGACGGGATTGTCCCAGAGTGAGATGTTGCACTTGGAAGTGTTGTTGCACGCATTACGAGGTATTTGGGTGAAGACGCAGCTGAATTGAAGACCCAAGTGGTCTATCGAGCTGTTTGGTGGTCGATCGACTGGTTCCTAAGCTTCCCAAGACTCGATCGAGTTACTGCTTACTCGATCGAGTGATCTACACATGACCAAGTCCTCGATCGAGTCCCCTGAAGGTCGATCGAGGAGTTTCTTTGGTGATGGTCGATCGAGTAGTCTAATCTACTCGATCGAGAGGATTTTGACTTCGTGGGCTTAATCAGTCCGTGTTTTAGTATTTCCGCATAAACACTTAGGGGTTTTGGCTATTTAACCTATGTTTACTAGGTTAATTAGGGGATCTTTACTTATTCTTTTGACTATCCTTTTTACTATCCTTCACATTAGAATTCTTGCTACGTTACTTTTTCTTCTTCGACTGTTACTTTCGACGTTGGATTATTTCACTCGGATTTCGTTCTTTACGCCGGAATTGCTTGGATTGTAATTCTCTTTCTCCTTTAATAATAATTAACCTTCTGTTGCTTTCAATTCTTGTTATTGTTATTATTCTTTCTGCCCTAGTTTATTTATCATTGCATTTTATTATTATTTCGCTATGTTTTCTGCTGGGAATTTATCTCCTGTTAGATTAATTACGAGCATGAGTAGCTAATCTCCTTTCATGTTGGGATTAGGGGATCTGCGGTAGAATAATGACGACATAGTGAATGAATTAGACGAATTGACATAAGAGACTCTGTCCCTATAGCAATATAACTGTAATTCTCGACCTAGTTGAGTGCACGCTTCTATGTCACCCATTAATCTGGCTACAATTAACCCTGGATCGAAAGATTGGATTAAATAGGCCTGCTATAAACAGTAGACTACCCTAATGAGGACGAAAGTTAAGTTAGTGGTATTTTAGGGTGGGAAGTGGACCGAAAGGACCTTCTAATATCCGTCTCGCATTAGTTCGTCTGAGTCATTTACTGCTAAGTTGTTATACTACCGTAGTGAACCGAGTTCCCGACATGTCCCCCTCTTATTGATAGTTTAATTCATTTCTTGCTTTACTGCTCCTGCCTTATTTCTCTTCTTTCAACTCCGTAGTTAGAACCAAAAATTTAATCAAACCCAATTGTTACCATAGGATTAGAAATTGATAGCTGTAGTTACATTACCTCCCTGAGGATTCGATACTCGACGCGCCTACTACATTTTTAGTTGAGACCGTTAGGTTTTATTTTTGACATCGCGACGACGACGTGTCAAATTTTGGCGCCGTTGTTAGGGAGGCAATTGTTTAATTACTAGCTGTTTTATCTTTAATTCTTCTTTTAGTTAAAGGAACATCGTTCCTTAAACTATTCTCACATCTTGTCTGTAGTTTCGTCTTATGCGCAGGTCGCAAGGTGGTCCACTACTACCTTTTGATCCCGAGATTGAGAGGTCTCTGCACGTAAAAAGGAGACTACTATTTCAAGAGCAACAGGCGAGGAAGAGCCTAGTTCTCGCGGCGCTTTTTACGAGAACGAGCTTTTCGAAAATAATCCGCCGTCTTCTCCGATTTCCGATTTATCACTTGAATCACATTACTTTCCCGAAATTCCCGAAATGGCTGAGGAAGCAACCATTGCTAGTCACTCCGAGCCCACACAATGACAATCTTTATAAAGGGTTCGAATTACCAGAGATGCTAGGAAGTTCGAACCGAAGCCTTCTTACATCGATGGTCGAGAAAACCATTCGGGAGTGCGAAGGAAGATGCGGCTCAAAGATATGGAGACCTTCATTGATTATCGCTGCTCCATACCTCCTCCCACCGGCGTGACAAATTGATCGAGATCAAGGAAACTATGTTCATCTTCTCACTCCGCGATGCCGCAAGGGAGTGGTACAGGATTTAGACCGAGTCGCTCACGGCATAACAGATTGGAATTCGCTAGCATTGGCGTTTTATAAGAAGTATTTCTGCGCGAGAACCATAGCCATCGAGCTCGGATAACAAGTTTCAAACAAGGGCCCGACGAGAACTTCCACGAGGCATGGCTTCGATTTAAGAAACTAGTGCGAACCATACCGCACCACGGTTTCGAAAAATGGAGTCAGTGCAACCATTTTTACAATGGTTTATATGATGATCGAGGGGCTATACTAGATGCAGCAATAACGGTCGATTTTATGACAACTTGGGGCCGACGAAGGGATGGAAAATCATAGATGATTTAGCCACTCATAGGGTGAATACGGAATTCAAGAGGAAACCAAAGGAGAGTCTGCTGAATCCTCTTGATGCCGCATTAGAAGCCCTTACCGCTAGGTTCGACAAGTATGAACTAGGGGGAGCTCTCAAGCCAGGGATGTACCAGGTTAATGCTATGACAGACGGTCCTTTCGTGCCCGATGCGAGTGCGGGCTAGATGGACATGTCTCTGATTATTGTCCTAGTCCATATGAGCAATGTGCTGCCTTTCAACACTACAGGCAAAACAACACTCATTACGAGCCGAATATTCACCCCAATTTGAGGTGGAGTAATCAGAACAACGTACTCAACCCCACCGCTCCTCCAAATCAGCAGCAGCAGCCTTATATTCCGCCACACTAGAAGCAACAAGGCTATCAGAAGCCTCCGTCCTTCAACCCTCCTAACCAAGGTGCTTCGTCATCTAGTGGGGTGAGTGAGATAGGTGAGTTAAAGACCATGATGCAGTCCATTGCAAAGCAATTACAACAAAAGGACACGGCATTCAAGGCACTTGAGACTCAAGTTGCCCAACTGGCTGAAAATCAATCTTCAAGGAAGCCCGGTCATCTACCGACTCAAAATGACAAGAACCCAAATGAGACGGTACATTTGATAGAGTTGAGAAGCGGTCTCTCTTATGAGGGACCAGAAATGAAGAAATCGGACCGAAGTAGTCAGAATCGATGATGAACAAAGCGATGTCCTGTTAAGAAAAAGGGGCTCACGACGAAGCAGTTACTCGATCGACTGAAGTCTGGTGCTGAAACAGTTCGATCGAGTGGAAATGGTGAAGAATCTGGTCGATCGAGTGGAGTCTCTGCTCGATCGAGTGAACTGGAAGTTGAAGGTGGTCGATCGAGTGAGCATGTTGCTCGATCGACTGAAGTTGCTGAAGAAAGTGCTCGATCGAGTGGACACATTGCTCGATCGAGTGATATTACTGACGGGAAGCTTGTTCGAGAGCCTGCTAGTGCTCGTTTAAGCAAGGAATCACCAGAAAGACCTCGTTCGAGAGGTAAGAAGCGTCCAAAGGATACTGAACTTGCTCCGGAAGACACTTTGGAGGCGAGAAATAAGGGACTCGAGATTCCAATTACTGTTCCCTTCCCGAGGCGGCTGCAGAATACCAAGATTAATCAACAGTTTGGCAAATTCGTTGAGCTGTTGAAGAGTTTGGAAGTTTCCGTGCCGTTCACTGAGTTGCTGACTAAGGTACCTTCTTACTTGAAATTTATGAAGGAGATTTTAGCACGTAAGAGGACCATTAATGATAATGAGACTGTAGCTTTGACTGAGATGAGGTCAGCCTTATCTCAAAATAAGCTACCCCTTAAGCAATCAGACCCGGGTAGTTTTTCGATCCCTTGTCACATAGGAATGCAATTGATTGATAATGCGCTATGCGATTTAGGCGCTAGCGTAAGTGTTTTACCTTTGTCTCTAGCTAAGAGACTTGGTGTGACAAAACCGAGTTGCACCAACATGATCGTCCCGGATGGCCGACCGTAGTTTATCACGGCCACTAGGTGTAGCGGAAGACGACTGTTCGGATCGGGAAGTTCTTTATTCCCGTCGATTTTGTCGTCCTAGATATCCCCGAAGATGTGCACACACCTATCATTTTAGGGAGACCATTTTTGTCCACTTTGCCCGTGCGGTGATAGACGTCGGGGAAGACTTTGACCTTCCGGGTAGGGGACGAGGAGTTGACTTTCCATCGCCTAAGTTCGGAGGGCCCCATGCAAGCTCACCTTGCAATGCCCTTTCTTCTGTTGACCCTATTATTGACACTCCAGATGAAAATTTGGAGAATATTGCTATTATTGCTAACCCTCCGCCTCATACTGAGAGCAAAAAGGAGGAACATTCGTCTGTTTTCCTTACTGCAGGTACAGGTGAAGGCAAGAAAGGAGTCGTCAAAGGACGTGGTACAACCATTATCAATCAAACTGGAGCAAAGGATGCTAAGGAAGATGACAGAGGGGCGAGAACGAAGACAGTTCGCACCTACATAGACTGGAACTATGTTCCACCTCCTCTTGCGAACAGTAATTCAAGCTCATGGAAGTCAAAGAGGACAATCGATGATCGCCAAGTGACGTCCTCCAGTCGAAGCCCACGAAGGGGCTATGAAGGTTAATGGGAATTAAACGGGGAAATGCCCCATGTAACAAATTGTAATAGATATTCGTTTGAATTTCGTTTGAATTTATTTATTACGTTTTAATTAGGACAATTAGTTTAGACAATTTTTTAGCGTAGACTAAGACTATAGACTGTGTTGCTGCGTATTTGGTATTTGGGATATGTTTGGATTTGTTTTACGCAGGTTTGGGGAAATGCACGCATTTCGAGGAAGTAAAGACGGGAATTCAAAGAAGTCTACACGAGGAAGTCCTCGATCGAGTACTTTTGTACTCGATCGAATGGAAATTGGTTCGATCGAGTCTGCTGGCTACTCGATCGAGGAAGGCCAAAGTGGAACAGGTCAATCGAGAAGACTGTTACTCGATCGAGCAGAGGGACATCAAAAAAATCCTCGATCGAGTGACTTAAAAATCACTCGATCGAGTGAAATGAACAGGAGACGGGAGTTTTTCTTTCTTAAACTCTTTATTTCCCTAATTTTATTTCATTTCACTCATAATTTCCGTCTAACCCCTCTAATTGCGATTCCCATTTCCCCCAAATCCCCATTTTTTGCCCAAAATCATCAAATCCGCAACCTACATTCTATCACTAGCACTTAATTCTTCAATAGCCCCTTGTTTTTCCCCTCTTTTGTGTTCGTTCTCACGGTTTTTGAGGGAAATTAGGGTTTGCGGTTTTTCAATCGAAAAATCCGCCTTGCTTGCTTGTTTTTGAAGTTTAATTGCTTGTTTTAGGATAATCATCATCAAGTAAGTGTTCCTATCACACTCTTTGCCATTTCTCTTGATTTAATTCGAATTTTTGAGGTGATTTTGAATTAGGGCTCGAAAATTCCATGTCTAGTCGAATTGTTTCGATTTGATTGTGTTTATATGCCCTTAATTTGCTTGTTGATGATCTTTTCGCAATTCCTCGCTATGTCTACATGTTTAATTCGAATTTTGCGCGATTTCCGCGATTAGGGTCCCTGTGAGTCGAATGTGTCGACTGTCAGACGGATTTTGTTGCCTTGCTTGCTTAACTCCAGTCCATGCTTACTTATAACTGTTGTTAATTGCCATTACCGTCCCCTATCGCCTTTATATGTTGTGAATTGTTGGGAAATCCCGAGCTGTGAGTAGCGATCTTTGACTGCCCGGAATCATACTTGTCCCCATTTTCGGTTTTCATGTCAGATTAGCCTTTTGCGATCAACGCTTTATCATTTAATCACCATTCACATGCTACCTTTTGAAATTATTGAGGAATTGTTGGTTTTGTATGCTGGAAGTCGGTTTTCTCGACTAATAGGGCCTTTATTTGCTGTCACATGCTGGTTAACGCTTCATTTTAGCCACGGTTAGCAGCCTTTCTTTCTTATCGTGCCCTTTGATAATTTGCAGGATGGACGCGAGTTCTCTGTCTTCTACTAGTACGTCCTCCAGCTCGTCCGGGAGCGAGTCAGTGGTCCCTGCTGTTGCCACTAGCTCGCCTCCACCACCGCAGACACAGTTTTACTTGTCTCACTGGGGGCGATGTCGGCGCACCTAGCTCAGCCGGGAGCCCAGTTCAGGCTTCACCAGTCACCACTCCTACCGGGCCTTTCTCCTTGCTGGACTGTGGACGCACTCCTCGTTTCCAGCAGCCTGGTATGCTGCCACCGAGACCACACCAAAGAAGGCTAGCCGATTAGCGTCACTTCCAGTTCTTCCGAGGTCGTTGCTACGGGGAGAGCGCACTCACACCTCTACCGAAGATGCCCACGATGCGTTTCACTTGAGGCTCACCGGAAACGGTTAGTCACTTTACTTCGTTGCCCTCTCTCCCCCACCCGTTTCCTTGCGCGAGCTGACCTAGAGACCTTAGGCATTTATGAGGAGGTCTGTAGTTTGTTAAACGGGACGGGTATGTCGGGTCTGATTACCATGGAGGAGGCTACCATTCGTACCCTTACGTACGAGTTCTTTAGCTCCTATTCCTTTGACACCGACTCTTACACTGCTGACCACTCCAGTTCCTGCATTCACTTTCGACTCCGCAACGAGTCGCATCACTGGACCTTGGCCAAGTTTGGGCAGGTTTTGGGACTAGTTAGTGACGGTCCCACTGCCCCACCTCGAGAGCTCCTTCAGCCACTCTGGGCTGCTCTTTCTCACACCCCCTTCCACTCACGGAATGGAGCTCATGTTCACTTACCTGCGCCCCCACTACTTACTACGCGTCATAGGAGAGACCATTTTGGGCGCCCGAGCCCAATAACGTGACCAACACCGAGCTAGCGATTCTCGCGGGTACCTCAACATTGACTATGGTACCCGTTTGTTCTAAACATTGCTTATCCGGTGGCTCAAAGATTGAACGGTATTGGGACTCGGGTCAAGACCGTCTGTTGTCTGCGGCGGGCTGGTGACCAGGATTGCCCGCCACCTTTACCCCAGTGAGCCCGGACTCACTGCACCTGATCAGATGGCCCTCCTTGACCTGGAGGCCATGGTAACATTGACCTGGTTCCCAAAGGCGAAGGGGAGTGCGAGGACGTGGAAGATCTGTGGTTCCACGTCTGTTACCTTGCCGTGCTCTACCCTTCCCCCACTTTTACCGCTCTCATCTGCTGCTGAGGGAGCGAGGCCACCTCCACCTACCTACCACCTTACCTTCACCCCTCTTTCCTCTACGAAGAAGAGGAAGCGGGAGGCCGGAGCATCTTCTAGCTCCCAGGCTCAGACTCAGGCCCAGGCTGGACCGACACCCACTCCTCAGCCTACACCCACACCCACTCAGACTCATACTCCACCTCCACTTGACCCTCCTTCTGGTTCGGTTTTTCCGGCCAATTTTGTCTGCCCTCCTGTCTTAGAGGCGCCCGAGGTCATGGACCAAGGGCGTCGTGATGCCGCGCTTTCGGATCTGTGCAGGTACATGACTGAGATGAGACGGGATATGGCTTTGGCTGTATTCCCGATCTACGAGTTCCACATCCGAGCCCGCGACCCGATTCCGGAGGGGTGGCCGCATCCTTCCTTCTACCGATACCCAGCGGACGGGTACCCTCCACTACCTTCCGACTCGGAGGAGGAGCCGGAGGAGACAAATGCGGAGCACGAGAGGTGCGGTTCTGGGCGAGAAGGGCAGCGAGAGCCGCCGAGAGAGGAGCAGAGTGACCCTCCGTTCGTGCCCGGTCCGGATGATCACCGAGATGACGACGAGTCTCCCCTTGTTTGTTGCTTTGGTTAGGGAGACCGTTTTGTTGAGTCGGAGTACACGAGAGACGGCGGTGCCGACGACGAGTAGTTATCTTGGTCTACTCACTTCCCCGATTTTTAAGTCGGTTTGGGGAAGTTCGTGTTTTGTATGTCCTTTCACTCTTTTTATTTCGTCTCCTTTATTTTTCTTTTATTGGTTGTATACCCCCATCCCCATTTTTCTCATTGGTGTATCTTTGGAGGACAACGAGGGCGTTGTCCGTTTTGGTTTGGGGAGGGTATTGCATCCTTTTGAGTCTGCATCTGCATTTGTTTTGCATTCACGTTTCATTTTTCAGTTTGCATTTGTGGTTTATTTTCAAAAAAATCAAAAATCAAAAAAAAAATTAGAAAATGTTAAAAATTCAAAAAAATTTCACGTTTATTTTTGCATTTAGGTTGAGTCGGAACGGTAGATTCCCGTGATGAAATTGCACTTAACTTGTCGATTTACTTGAGCCTTGCACTTTATTGATGGTTTTTAGCTTTGTCATACGCATAGTCTACGAATTTCTGTTCAAATAATAGTATGACTGCTTAGACTTGACTGATAAATTGGCAAACTACTTAAAAATTCTGAGTTTTTAGAGCCATAACTGGTGCCATTCATGACCAGTTCATTAGGAATTTTGAGAGTAGCACTCCTTGCATAGCATGTTCGTCTCATTTGCACATTTATGACATTCAATTTCTCGTCAAATGCACATATTCGGGTCTGCGGTTGGTGTCACATGCAGGGAGGGTCTTGCAAATTTCCCTTTTCTTTACATCCTTCACCCACTTAGCTCCACATTGACCAAAACTTGCCTTTTTGACCCATTAGCCACAGTCCAAACAAGCCTGCCTAGTCAAGCTAGTTAGTCTGTCCTTTTGTGGTATGTTTTCCATTGCAGTTTGGTCCGTAATTTCTGTTTGGAGTTGATGTTTGTGATAAGAAAAAAAAAAGAAAAAAAAAGTATTGAAAAAAAAGAGGAAAAACGTGAAAGAAGAAGAAAGAAAAAAAAGAAAAGAAAATGAAAAGAAAAAGAAAGATGAGATTCACGTACAGAAAAAGAAAGAAAAATTGTGAAAAGTTGGACCCTCTTGTCAGAGTTGAGAAGATGTTTGAAGACGTACAATCGACAAGAGGGTTGGTTGTTCCAGTTAGTTGTCTCAGACGGTGTTTAAAAAAGGGAACTTTGTGACCGTCTAGCTTCTCCACTCTCATTCTATATTTTTTTGAGGAGATTGTGCTTCTAGTCTAGTGAGTTTTGTGCCAAGTGAAGGGCACCTGTGTTTAGTCTTTCAGACAGTTGAGATCCGGATGGTTTATCATGGTCCTGTTAGGAACTAGCTTGACGCTTTTACCTCCACATTTCCATAATTTGTTTTGCCTTTTCTCACCTGAACCTCACTATTCCCATATTATCTGTAAGCCCTCGGCTGTGACGGACTTTATTGGTTGGAGTGTGTGCATTAGTACTTGAATTGTCTTTCATTTTTGTTGCATGCATGTTATGTAGGTCGCAGTTAGGCGAGTGACTGTCTGTTCTTCTCTCTCTTACATATAACATTTGCCCTTTGCTTCATGAGAGAAGAGTGACCACGTGAGAGTCCGGTTTTGTTGGTCTTGCAAGGTCGATAGGTCGCTTTATTTCTCGAACAAACTTATAATTCGTTTGCGTATTGACTGCCTAGCTTTAACTGTTGATTTCTGTTGCATTAAATTGGTTCAAGTAGGCAAGTTAAGCTAGCTCTGAGTTATCATTTCCGTTCCATTAGTTTAGTTTTGAGTTTACTCGAGGGCGAGTAAAGGTTTGGTTTGGGGAGATTTGATACGTGCCTAATGTATAGTCTTTTTGGCCTATTTCAGCACGTATTTCTATGCATTTATATACTGTTTTTATAGTATTTTGCCCCGAATTGGCTACTTTGGTGTATTTTGTCCTTTTTGTAGGAATGATCGCGAAAGTAGCGGAACCATGCTCTTTTCTGTCCTTTTTGCATGCATTTAGAGGAGACGGGATTGTCCCAGAGTGAGATGTTGCACTTGGAAGTGTTGTTGCACGCATTACGAGGTATTTGGGTGAAGACGCAGCTGAATTGAAGACCCAAGTGGTCTATCGAGTGTTTGGTGGTCGATCGACCGTTCCTAAGTTCCCAAGACTCGATCGAGTTACTGCTTACTCGATCGAGTGATCTACACATGACCAAGTCCTCGATCGAGTCCCCTGAAGGTCGATCGAGGAGTTTCTGCTGAGCTGATGGTCGATCGAGTAGTCTAATCTACTCGATCGAGAGGATTTTGACTTCGTGGGCTTAATCAGTCCGTGTTTTAGTATTTCCGCATAAACACTTAGGGGTTTTGGCTATTTAACCTATGTTTACTAGGTTAATTAGGGGATCTTTACTTATTCTTTTGACTATCCTTTTTACTATCCTTCACATTAGAATTCTTGCTACGTTACTTTTTCTTCTTCGACTGTTACTTTCGACGTTGGATTATTTCACTCGGATTTCGTTCTTTACGCCGGAATTGCTTGGATTGTAATTCTCTTTCTCCTTTAATAATAATTAACCTTCTGTTGCTTTCAATTCTTGTTATTGTTATTATTCTTTCTGCCCTAGTTTATTTATCATTGCATTTTATTATTATTTCTCTATGTTTTCTGCTGGGAATTTATCTGCTGTTAGATTAATTACGAGCATGAGTAGCTAATCTCCTTTCATGTTGGGATTAGGGGATCTGCGGTAGAATAATGACGACATAGTGAATGAATTAGACGAATTGACATAAGAGACTCATCCCTATAGCAATATAACTGTAATTCTCGACCTAGTTGAGTGCACGCTTCTATGTCACCCATTAATCTGGCTACAATTAACCCTGGATCGAAAGATTGGATTAAATAGGCCTGCTATAAACAGTAGACTACCCTAATGAGGACGAAAGTTAAGTTAGTGGTATTTTAGGGTGGGAAGTGGACCGAAAGGACCTTCTAATATCCGTCTCGCATTAGTTCGTCTGAGTCATTTACTGCTAAGTTGTTATACTACCGTAGTGAACCGAGTTCCCGACATGTCCCCCTCTTATTGATAGTTTAATTCATTTCTTGCTTTACTGCTCCTGCCTTATTTCTCTTCTTTCAACTCCGTAGTTAGAACCAAAAATTTAATCAAACCCAATTGTTACCATAGGATTAGAAATTGATAGCTGTAGTTACATTACCTCCCTGAGGATTCGATACTCGACTGCCTCTACTACATTTTTAGTTGAGACCGTTAGGTTTTATTTTTGACAGTACGCGACAGACGTGTCAGGACACTTGAGATATTTTGAATCCATTTATCACGTGATAGGCAGCGGAATATAAAACGATAAGATAAATGAAAAACAAGATAGATCAGCCTCTTTGCGGTTAGGCAATCAAGAGCACGAGGCTCTGATACCAATTGAAGAGTCTATTGATCCAAAATACTCAAGAGGGGGGGTGAATTGAGGATTTAAAACTTTTTAAAGCTTTTTCAATTGTGCGTGTGTAATTGATTATTTAAAGTTTATTGATTAAACTTTAACTAATCAACTAACGATTATGAGCAAAGTAAACGAAAGAACGAAACAAGAAGAGACACACGGATTTTTGAAGTGGTTCAGTTTCACAAGTCGAAACCTACGTCCTTTATTCTCGATTAATAAATTTAGTACGGATTACAAATTTACTAACCCAACTCGTACAACTAACTCTAGCTGTAACTCAAATGAGTTCCGTTAAATACTCGAGTGACTAACTTACGCTAATAAGAAAGCACTAATGATTCTAACAAAGGTTCACGTTAATGAACAAGTTAAGAAATCAACTAAGCACTATTATCTTATAACGATAAATGAAGAACAAGTATGCGAGTTTTGTAACACACGACCTTTCAAAATTGCAAATCGGTTTTCGTTAAAAACACACGGTTTGCTCTTTAAAATATGAAAACAATTTTTATGCTTAAGGTCTCTATTTTAGATGTTGTAAATAGCAAAGTATTTATAGGCAAGGAAGAGGTAGGCTACACGGTTTCTACAAGAACCCTAATAGCCGAAATAATAAGATATAATTACAAATTATATCTTCTTATTATCTCTTCCCTAAAAGCCATGAAAGATAATAAAGAATATTCTAAAAAAATAGAATATAATCTTTCCAAATATTATTTTTACTATAAATTCTAAGATTATGATAAGATTTCCTAAAACAAGAATATCTTTTACCATAAACAAATATATTAAGTAAGATATAAGATATGTAAAGATATTATTATAGAATAAAATCTTTACCTAATATCTCTTAGGCAACACGCATAACACGGCTCATAAGCTCGTGAATCATGCAAACCCTAATCTTAATATATAATTAGAATTTAGGTTTTAGGAGAGGCTATATGGAAACCCTAATTGATAGTAAAGTCCAACTCATAAGATGATCTAATAACCATCAATTAACGCTAACCATAAAACCGGACTCCTCACTAAACCGGGCTTTACAGAATAAATACTTTCATTAAAACATTTAAAATAAACTTTAAACAATGATAAAACAATTTTCGAAACATTTATAAGTCGTGTGTATGAAAACTCAAAGATTTCAATGTTATAGTAGAAGAGCTATAACATTGAGCTCTTTTACTAGTAATGTTATAGCTGCAAAGCTATAACTTTACTAATTAAGAAACTCATTCTTTGATTACCATTACGAAATAATCACCTATACTATTCTAATCTTCAAGGAGATCTTCGAGTATAGGCTACATCATCATCCATGCTTGATTATTCTTTAGACAAACTTTGTCTTCACATAATACTTGAATGAATCTTTGAATTGTTTGATCTTGAACAAAGGCTTGAACGTCTCATGTAATTGTCACAATCCTCTTTGTTGCTCGTAATAAGTTAATGCTAAAACACTTAACAAACGATTACACGCAACAAGTATATAAAATGTAAAACACCTTGACATCATCAAAACATAAACATATAAGCTATATGGTCCAACAAAAACTTTTTAGCCAAGCAACTAACAAAATCTTTGACCATGATAATTTTTTAGTTGCCTTCTCAAACTCAAATTCTTCAAAACAAAAAGATATTTTTCAACAAATAAAGGAGAATCTTATGGAAACAATTTTCCAGCAAAAACAATTAAAAGGAAAATATCTTATTTGAAATTATTTTGTCCAAAAAAATAATAAGCCGTGATTTATTGGACCGAACAAAAGAGTAAACACATATTTTATACCCTTACATATTTCTAAACCCAATCCAAGACATGATTCAAGTAACGTCCATCTTTTCTTCCGAGCAAACACGATCTACTCGTGGACCTGTCATACACATATCTAGCACACACAATTAATTTAGAGGAATAAAAGTGAAGGACTTGTCATCATCAATAAAATAGGTGCAACAAATAGTTTAATCCTCTTATTTCCTCTCTTTCATTCTATATTTTTGGCACATCATACCTTCTTTCATCTACACCACTTTCCACTATCTTTTTCCTCTTCCTCTATTTTTGCCCACATCAAAGAGGATGTGCTATCTTCCTCTTCTCTTTCACCTTTAAAGTAGATTCCACTACAATTTTTATTTCTTATTTGGCACAAGGGCCAAGATGAGAACATCCTTCATAAATAGAGGAAGTCTTCCTCTTCCTCTTCAAAGAGGATGTTAAGAGTATATACCCACATTGAAGAGGACATCCTCTTAGACGAGAGAGTGCTAAGATGATGGTCCATCCTCTTCAATGTGGATGATCTAAGTCGGTAAACCATAATATGATCCACAAAAAGACAAATCCAATACAGTTAACTGAAAAAAGAGAGGGAGACTACCGAAATTCTGTTACATTTATATATATATATATATATATATATATATATAAATAATCTTACGACGTTCTTACAGTCTCACTTCCACAATACTTACTTCCCCATTGCATCCTTCTCCTCCTCTAGACTCTAGTCATGGGGTTTTTTCCATTAGCAGTACTACTGGTTGAAGTAGTTGTTAACATTCTACACGATAATGCATATGGAGTTGTGATACAATATGTCAAGATGAATGAAACTGATGAATCAGACATATACCACACCGGCACCTGTCCAGCAAACATGGCAGCTTACAACAACAATAAGGCTAACTTTGAGGTGTCGGCATACAATATCAGCCGTAGGATAAGTCATGATGTTGTCAACTTGAAGACCAAATCCACAAGTTTGAACCAGCAGTACTATAATGAGGTCATTACACTGGTTGTTCGCCACAAGAACAAGAAGAAGAAGAAGAAGAAGAAGAAGAACCAACAACAAGTGTTTAATTGGAGTTTGTGGCTGCCCATCTTCTTCCTAATCTTTTTTGTAGGGCTCGTCAATTATTCAGTCCGGTATTTCAATGGATTAAGGCCGCTGCTCCACGATTATTTCGACCACAATCAACTTGAGCGTTAGCGTGGTGAGAATGTTGCAGCTGATGAGTAGAAATGTTGTGATTCGGAATATGCATGCTGGTCTACTGTTGTTGATCTGTTATTTGAATGTTGTAATAATTAGCCTGCAGTGCTACACTCTCTTTTAATACTCGTACGTGTCGTATCGTTGTATGGAACAAAGTATTTGCAGCAGTATCTTGGTATATTTGGTGATTTAGTTCTCAATATTTGTTTAAGACATCAGGGTATCTGAAAGTATCGCATTACAAATAACAGAGAATTTAGGATTTTTTTTCTACTTTGCAACAGTTTTTGATGAGTCGTCAAATTTACAATGCAATTGGGACACTGGAAGAAGCAACACACAGTATATTATTTCATAATGCAATTGGCACACCCAAAAGAGTAATAACACAGTATTATTGACTGCAGTCGATTTTCTCCCCAACCATCTCGGCCATCTTTATAGTATAACATCTGGGATCAAACCACGACCATTATTTCCGGGATCAAGGGTTGAATTGAGATTAGATTCCATGGAAAGACATGCACAAATGTACCATACTCAATCAACCCAAATTGAACGAGGCCGTGCCTTTTCTAGTACAGGAGAATGGCATACTATTTTACAAGGGTTCAACAAAACTGTATGTAATTAGGGATCAATGATTTGGGTTTTCAGCAATCGAAATCGGATGGATAAATATTTGCGTGAAACTGGTGGGGCTTCAAGTAGTCCGAAAGCATTGTCCACGAGAATCAATCATCTGTGTGTGTGAAGATTGCTTCCACTCTGTCTAGTGATGCTTGTAAACGTCCTGATTCCATGTTGAACAGAGGCTCACCTGTGCCCAAAGCCCTGGCAAAGGAACCCATACAAAAATAAGTATAGGTACAAGGAAATTGAGGCGTTTCTAATTTCAGCGGAGCCAAAGACTCGTTGATCATAAATCTATATTATGTTGTTTTAAATAAAATGATGACTCGGTATTTGTCTGTGCGTTTTTTGAAGGAGATGCAATTGACAGGATTTTATAACAAGGCTTCCAGAAAGTGCCTCTCTGGGAAAGGGAGAAGACCAACACTTGGAAGAGTAAGTGTTATTATTGATAAGGTGAGGATAGACATCAGAATTTTATCAGAAAATAAAAGCTCACCCGGTGATCTCAGGAAGAACATAGTCAGCCTTCCAACCAAATCGGAAATCTACACCATCACATAATCCAACTGATGTCTTATTCCGGAGTCTAGAGAAACCGTCATTTCCAAAACATGTATTAAGCTTCCATTTCCATCCTGTTGCTTTTAGAAAGAAGCTGTGACCTATACCAACCTGAAGTATTATACAGCTGAACATTTAATACAAAAATGGCCCATTTTGAAGGTGATAACAAGGAATTGACGATGATTAAATTAAAGGACAATGACGAAAAAAGAAATAATGACTAGGTAGTGGATACCTGTAAATTGAGGAACTTAGTAATAGGTATTTTCTTAGAGAGAATGCGCACATCTTGACGTATAGGTTCATATATGAACTTCCACCTTCGTTCATCCGATAAAGGCTTTAGTACTAGCTTTGTTTGAAAATCATTGATTGGTGCATTATAAAACTGCAGTAAAATGTCGGTGCAGCACCCACCATTAGTACCGAGTACCTTCAGGGAAAACGAAGCACACCAATTCACCCACCCCTCGACCCCTCCAAATCCTTCCAATTGCAAACCAAATAAGGAAATTTGTCGCCCTCCCTTCCCCTCCAAATCCCCCCGTCAAAATAACGGCTAATCTTATGTCATGATTGACAAACTAGACAATGTCCCAACACAAGCTCAAGTTGACCATGTATTATCCGTCAACAACTGACTGTGCTGCTTACACTCTTTCCGTCTCAATCATTTGTTTTAACATTTATATCCATAAAGAGGTTTATTAATCAAAGGTAAACAAACAATCGGGGCGGAGTGAGTTGTAATTAGTATCCTTAATATACACCTATAAGAATTAAAGCAACAAATTTGAACCCATTAATCTCTGCATTTAAGAAAACTACAAAACCCCACTTTCTAATTTCTCAATTGAATAAATTTAAACTCCAAATTATTAATGTAGCCATCACATTTTTCATGAATAACATTTACCCATTTAATAACAAAAAAAAAAAATATACGAATTTCATAGTATTAAGAACAGAAAAAGAAAGAAATACCTCAAAATTAACACCAAGTGTAAAACCTTGAAGTTGTTTACGAAACTTGAGGAATAATTCAGAGGGAACCAAATCAATGTTGTAAAGTTCATCCCATGAAGCGGCTTCTTCTCCATTTACACCCGCATTTGAATCCATTTCTAATTTAATCCGGGTTGCCCTTGTTATTAACGGGTGTTCATATGTGAAGTATAGGAACCAAAAATATGGTACTCCTCGGTCCTACTCCACCCTAGGGGTGATAATGAGATTAAAATGCTCCCGGCCTGGTTTTTTGTGAGTCTAGTCGAATAAGGTCAAGCTCGGCTTAAAAAGTTTGCGAGTAATTCATTATTTTTTAATATTATTTAATATTTTTGTTTCAATATTTTTAATGAGTTTACTTTATATTTAATGAAAATAAAATAATCTAACAAAAAAATTTGAGTATTAGGTCTAGTGACAGAGCCACGTGACCACATCTAGAATAGCGAGGTCTCAATTCGGTCAAACATATACTCGCTTCATTCAAATTCAAACAACCCATTTCGGTCATTTGAACACTTGCTAAAGCACAATTTGGATCGTAAATATCTTTAATTTTACATTATGAAAAAAAATACAAAAGTTTAATATTCTTATTGCGCTGTATCTTAAAGGTGAATTAAACAAGAACTCGCATACTATATTTTTCTTATATATTGCAAGGAATCATAATGATTCTCCTCACTAATGAATAGTGTCAAAAATGTAAATGGGTTGTTTAAATATAAATGGAGAAATAACACTTAATAACTAACTTAACAACATGCTAAAGTGAAGAGTTGTACCTAGCTTTTTATTTCAAGCAAATGATCAGAATTCAATCCCTATTATGAGCATTTTAAGTAATTATTATAATTATCCAACATCTACCATATAACTAAAACAGTAATTATATTTTTGTTTTTCTTTTAATATATTTCGTATTTACGTTTTACTAGAAACTCGTCTTTGAGCCCCACTCGTAAAGTGGATTGGGCTGGGCTTGGACTTTTGACCCTAAATTAATGGGTCAGATCAGGTTTAGGTCGTTCAGTTGCAGGTTAAGATTTATGGTTCCTACCTATCTATCCATAAGAAACAAGTCATGTCAAACTGAATCTATAAATGGAATTAAATTTTCACAGGTCTAAGTGTCTAACGTCCAGCAATTGCTTGCCATTATAGTTGCTATAGTATACTTCCTTCGTCTTAGTCAATAATTTACCTTTAGAACTATTTAT
The DNA here is from genome assembly GCF_048544455.1 of Silene latifolia. Taxonomy (NCBI): domain Eukaryota; kingdom Viridiplantae; phylum Streptophyta; class Magnoliopsida; order Caryophyllales; family Caryophyllaceae; genus Silene; species Silene latifolia. The sequence goes on along the minus strand of NC_133533.1, from coordinate 101,476,932 downwards.
TTATTGAATTTTTATGTCTAAGTATATTCTTTTTAGAGACGTGGGAGTATTGTACTCCTCGGAGATGACGTGGAATTAGTGCTCCCAGAGTTTAGGTGAAAATACATTCTCGCTCGTTACTTCTGCCTTTTTGTCCAATTTCTTTTAAAAAATAAAGTAAATAAAGATAATTCAGGATCCCAGAGTTTAGGTGATGTTTCTTCTCAAGTATATTGATTTCAATTCGTTCTCGTAATTTTCTTTGATTAATGAGAAGTTAAAACTACATGTAGAAGGATTTAGATATATAAGAATAAGAATTGCTCGATTGAGGTCAGGCTCAGACTTCAGATGGAATAAATACTGTAGTGGCCGCTCTATTTAACGACAAGCGATCCCTGTTTGCCTTTTATGCATCAGTTACCATCCCTGTAAGGCTGTAACTCAGTATGGTAGTGTTTGGAGTTTGGTTACTAGATTTTCCGATAATTTTTGGTTCAGAAGTTAGACTCTCATTTTTAGCATGCTGACTGTATGTCTGTATATAGCGAAATTGACCTGCACGGCTGCACATAAATAATCTGGCTTGGTTCATAAACGAGACGGTCTCTTACAGAATCTGTTTCACCTCTGAAATATGAGGGGACGTACAGAGATTTACCAAGCAGCCATTTAGCTCAATCCTTTTGACTAGGCTCATCAACTTCATTTGATCGATTTTTGAGCCTCGTTATATTCTTCTGCAAATCTAAATTAAAAACCCGTTCTGCTTCCAGTGCCCGTTCAAGCTGGTAAAAGATGCAAACAGTCCTCATTAATCCCTAATTCCCTATCAATAATACATGCAAACTGTTCCTCAACATAAGTTAAGACAGACAAATGTAGGGTGTTACCTTCGCAGCCCGTGTACTCCACTCGCCTAGAATTGCCCTCAATCGCTCATTCTCCTCAATGTACTGTTTTAGTAAAATAATACAAAGTGAAATGTTCTCTCTTTTTTCAAATTGTCAATATAAATGTAAGACCAAATTAACTGTAAACCCTACTCATGTATTCACGAGTTCAAACTCAAACAATAACTACCTCATTTGTTAGGGAATATGAGCCACTTTCAAGATAATATTATCATGAGGTCTTCTCATGTGATAAATTGTGTTCCAGCTGAATTGAAAACCCTATTTGAAAGCGGGGAAGACTCTACAAGGATCCTAGATCTATAGATAATAATAGGGGAAGTGAAAGCATACCTGATTATTTGTAACGCGAATACGATGACTCTCAGCATCCTTCTCTGCAATTAGGGATCGAGCATGCTGCAGCTCAGATTGCAAATGATCCATCTACATAAGAATTATCTGTTAGATTCAATTGCAAAATGGTTAAACAATGTGATACCATCAGCATGTTTCAAAAACAATGCCAGCACGTTTATACTAAGTACCATGGCAATGAATATCTTCATGTTTGTCCGAAATCTGTGAAAATAGTCTTGAGTGTGCAAAAATTTTAAGCAAGCAACTTTATCAGAGTTCTAGTTTTTTTCAAGAGTCATCTTGTTTAATAATGTCATATATTGAATAGAAAAAGGACTACCACTATTTCTATGTTACACATTAGCCCCTAGGCACTAGGTAAGCTCCAAGTGTTGGAAGTGACACGAAATTTTGTGTATGGAGCTATTTGTGAAAAATTCCATTGTATTTCTGTAAACTAGATTGATGTCAGAGAGCAGGACATGTCGAAGTAGCACGAGATAAAAAAATGATTGTGAGCAGTTCCTTGAACTTGATTTTACCATGTTATTAATTAGAGATTCAAAGATCTCTTAGTAGAGAAATGATCAGAATAGTAAACTAGATACGTCTCTGCCAGTATGTAATTGAATGTGTGAGTGATGATAAATTCTTGCCTCAGGAAAAACAAAATATCCCACTAGCTGCTAGCTAGGTCACTAAATTTACGAGTATTTTATGATCAGTAACGATGCAATGAAGTAAATTAGCAGGTCATATGGCAGGATATTGGTTTTCCCTGGTTCTTACAGCAACATAGGTTTCTCTAATAATCAACTCAGAAACTACTTGATGTAAAATAGTGGCAGTTTCTATGTACCTCAGCTGAAAGTGTTCGTAGTTCTTGATCACGAGCTGCCAACAGATGAACAAGGTCAACCTGAAAAGGAGCAAAAGTTGATTCTCTGTTACTTACGACGACTGCTAAAAATTACAGCAACATTTTCCCAATAAAAACTTGCCACGTACAACGATGGACTACTTTTTAGCTGCCAGAATGGCAGTCACATATTGCTTATATCACATTGTTATTATGTTTACATGATTACCTGAGGAGCAATCCCACCACTGGATGTTTCATACTTGCTCAAACATTCTTGCAGTCGCAGAATCTACATTATATAGAATTTATCAAAAATGTTCATAAGAAATAATCTAGAAGCTTCTACCCCCCACCAAGAGATAGTTAAGAGCTTATTAGTGACAGATAACCGATGAGGTCTAGGCCGACTGGCTAGATTGACATCTTTTCTGAATATGTCGGATATTTGAATCCCTCTTTGTGCCTCCTCTTAGCAAAAAAAAAAAAAAAAAAAAAAAAAACAAGAAAAAAGAAAAAAGAAAATGAAAAAAGGAAAAAGAAAAAGTGACATCGCAAGATGTTTCAGACACAAGGCTTTTCAAACTTTCCTTTTGTCTCAGCTAAGAGAAGTGTAGGATTGGTAAGTGCACGATATGGCATATGGATTCCATAGCCATATCCTTGAATCCCATGCCAAAAAAGGTATGGCCCCAAAGACGAAGAGTCAAATTAATATAGATTCTGAGAAAGCATAGGACAAAAGAGTAATGTTTTCTGGAGCTAAGGAGAGTATGAGATAGATCTGTCAAACATGTCATGAATTTTCTATTACAGAAATGGAACCTCTTAACACTGAGGCTGCAGGTCAGGAGCCATAACAATTAAGCTATCTCCCACATCCCACATTGACATGACTGAAATTGTAATAAAATTGCAACTATTTGTGTTGAGAATTAACATTCTATCTAGTATCTACCCATTACCTCCTCGCATAAAAAATGGATGTTTTCGCGTTGGTATTGCAGTAGCGCCATCTGCTGATCAGCAAGTCGACCATCATAATACCTGTTCCATAGAAATATCGTTAGTTAAAACAATAGATGTCTACCACACTCTCTGTCTATGCAAATAATCTACCGTCTTGTATTTGTTTTGTTAACTACCTTAGCCCCTCAAGAGAACTTGATGGTTGAAGTGGAGAATATAAGGACTTCAACACATCTGGCTGAGAATCCAAAGAATTGTACTGGTGAACATAACCTGAAAGGCATGTGTTAGATAAGCTGTTGTACACATTTGTGGATCTATGTATAAGAAGCCGGGGTCGTAGGACCCAACGAACAATTTTTGTGTGCATTTTGTCAAATATTTGTGCTTAACGATTATGTTTTTTTTTTTTTTTTTGTATAGATGGTAGTTTTAATGTTTTCAATGGGACCAGAGAAAAAAGAAACACTTCTGGGTCTGACCCTGATTGTACACATAATGAACTCCTGAACTGTGCAAAACTTGCTTTAGCGAAACATAGTAGAGCTGTAGAGATCAGCTGCTAATCTCAGTAAGGCTAACAGGGAAATTTAATGGTTAGACTAAACCGATATACTTACACGAACCATGCTATACCAGGACTTCCACTTACCTCTACACTTTCCCGGGTTTTGCCTTGGTTCCTCAGAGTAAGGCAAAGCCATTCATCAGGTAGCCATAATCATTCATTTACATTTCACAATTCCAAATTTCCAATAGACTCCGTGTTCAGCTTTAATTACAATGATCCCCACAAACATGATAAAAACTTCTAGTACTTGTAGTTACTTTTCCGTCTTAACCCTGGAATGTCTATAAATCGGATTAGCCCACTGCTACTAATGGAGGTCTAGCACATAAGTCACCGGATGAAGGAGTTGGATGTCCGCAACTCACCATACTTACTCTTCACTCTTAATGAAAATATGACAGTGATACAAAAATAAAAATACAAAGTTCCTGCCACACAGAATTGAGAACTTCTACAATCTCAGATTCAGCAACGGAAAATGAAAATATAATTGAAGTATTGAACTCAGTACCAGACATCTAGGATTCACAAGGATAAGCAAACTTACCAATATAAATAGCCATAAAAGTACCAGCAATGACTACTTCAACTAGCATCACTATCCTGCAAAGATAAAATACAAGAGGAGCTTATCAAGCTACTAATTGGTATGGAAAGAAACATAATACGGAGTATAATATAAGAGCAGAAAAACCTATACAATAAAAGGATCATACACCATGAAGAGAATTTTTTGGCAAATTGGTGTTTATTAGCAAAATAATTAGGGAGTTGGGGTTGGTTTGAAACTATTTTGATTTATGGTGTCCACGTCATCAGTTTTTATTTTTTTTCCAGTTTTTATGGTAAGCCGCTAAGTTTCTTAGCGGCTTACTATTTTTTTTTTTTTTTTTTTTTTTTTTGAAAAAAAAAAAAAAAAAAAAAGTGAATAGTAAAGCCGCTAAGAACCCTAGCGGCTTTACTATTCATTTTTTTTTTTTCAAAAACCGTCACCTTCTAACACTGATGACAGCCTATTCTAGAAATGAATAACCACCAAAGCCGCTAAGAAAGTTAGCGGCTTCCCTATTTCCCTATTTTTCATAAGCTTATGACATTTATTATCTAAAAAATGACAAAGAGACAAAGCCGCTAAGAAACTTAGCGGCTTTGCCTAAAAATTGGAAAAAAAATGAAACTGATGACGTGGACAGCATAAGTCTAAATAGTTTCAAACCAACCCCAATTCTCTAATTATTTTGCTTATAAACACCAATTTGCCAAAAAATTCCCATGAAGACAGCAAATGGGGGATTCATTTTTCCTCTCCATTTCCCTCCAACTCAATTTTACTAACCAAACAAAGAAACCGTTCCCCTTCCATTCCCTTCAAATACCTTCAGGTGAAGGGATTGAGGCAATCCAGGCAATCAACCAACTTATGCATATCTAAGAACTATTTCTGTTTAAGACCAAGTTCTGGTTGCACTATATGTAGCGTAGCACAGGTTGTTTCAACTGTCAAGACTCTCAAGAGCTCCTCTTCTAGACTAATCTAGACTACACGGCCATCATTCCTTTTATTCAACAGAGTAATTTTCACACAATCACAAGTCATGTGTTATGGATGATGCACTAAACAATGCTAGTGGCCGAGAAGAAGTATGCTCTCTCCACAATTTGGTTCACATAAACCAAAAAAATTAATAGTGTATACTTCTTGCAGATGGTCCTAAGTCCTTGCAACACCTCAGAGAAACTTACCCAAGCTTAATTTGATATATTATATTAATTAACCACAGCGCTCTCCATTTCCATTAGAAATACGCCCACTGCCACTCCACTTCCAGATAGTCCAGACTCCAGAGCATTAATGAACAGGATTTTAGAACACGACATTACAGATCAGGAATAAAGCCAACAAACAGAAAGGGGTTTATATGAATTATAACCCTAATGAAAACAGTAACCAATTTATTATCTATACAAATATAGCAGAATGTTTATGTGTGCACATAAAATGAACGGCAAAAAGAATTGGAAGCAAAAAAAAAGAACGTTTTAGAACACAGCTAAACGGTAAAAACAAATAAATAAATAAAAAGAAAAGGAAAGAAAGAGAGCCATTGAAATAGAAAACATGATAGCCTACCTAAGTAACCCAGAGGCAGAGAGAAAGCTGATTTTGGGTTCCCAAACCACCAACAGTAGCATTCCAGCAGTTCCTAGGGAGCAATTCCATAATAAGATGAAGGCTACGCAATTTTAAATTCTGAACAAAAAGGGTATGCAACCGATTAAAGAACCCAATTTTCGGCCAACAGTTCAACCAAATCTACAGAAATATAGTGTATGTAAACGCCATATCTACACTCGAACATGGGCATGACACTTGGACACCTCATATTAAATAGCCAAAACATGCATATTTTTCATAAGAATAACACACTCCGACACTTGGAGACGTGTCGAATACCTATAAACAAGTCTGAGTAACGAAGGTTTTATGCCGATCAAGGAAACTCAGTACAATTTAGGTAAACCTAGCACCACAAGGTGAATAACACTAGCATGGAAGTCAGAGCATTCCTTTATAATGTAAAGGCCATATCTTTGATCTTTCACATTATTCAACCTCTTAGGTAGATACTTTTTGGCAGACCACCTTCATTTACAACGATGGCATTCCTATTAGTTCTAAACAATTTTAGTTAACTACTCCGCTTACCGCCATGTTTCTGTAGTAAGTCTCTTTAAAGCAGAGGAAAAAAGCTCAAAAGAAACGAAGAAAGATGGTGCTCAAATTGCCTTTCTTCAAACAAAGAATTTAATTTAAGGGATGCCTAGAATATTATAAAGTGTAGTTAACTTCACGGGTGATTTTAGATATTTTCGGCCTTCGACTCCATGATATGAGACAAAAACATTTACAAATACTAATACTCCGTTATATATTAGTCATTCAGGCATCAGTAAGTCTTTTAGTTTAAAATGATATTCCCCACACATAAGTTTATGAGTTTTGAATGCCATTCAATAAATTCTTAAGAATAATAAGTGAACAAAGGAGATAATATAAATTTTTTTCAAGATACAAAGTTTAAATTGCGAGTTTGATAATAGTACCAACCCCACCATGCTTTACGAGTTTCATCGAACCATGGTAGTTTGTCCTCTATAAAAACTATTAACCTAGAGACACTTGGTGGTCGTGAACTTTTCAAAAGTCCTGTCTTAATGTATGGCAAACCAAGAAGAATGTTAGATTTTCATGCAAAAGGATTAGCGGAAAAATAGACAGAACAAGATGAATCTTCGGATGCTTTAAGAACCTACATATTCACATATGACATACCATAAGAAATTGTTGAGAAAGGCAGACGAACAATATGCTTCAATCTCTGGCTGAACATGTAGTAACCCTAAAACGGCAAAATCTTTTGGTTAACAATGAACTGGATGTCAAATAAAGGTACAATGTAGAAATGACAAACATCCGGAATATAATCAAATTAACACTATACACCAACTTCATTCATAATTTATGAGTTCATTAGTTCAAATTAAAGAGTCTAAAGGAGGTCGTCATTGCTTTCTATTGTTGATTTTGCACAAGTCTGTCTTAGTTTCAATTGTCAAATGGAAATTCCACTTTCATGATTTTTTCTATATCCAGAACCACTGTTTTGTTTCAGGTCGTGACCAGAGTTTAGCAGGTCCCACGTAATACCGATATAAAAAGACATCCATGTCAAGCGAATATGAATACCATTTGGAATCAAGAGAAAATCATGACTGTAGCAGTGTAGCTGTACAGGCAACTATGCAGCTACAAGAATAGGTAAGATGAGCCATGGTCGTTACTCCTTAGACTTCTAAGATTAAACATACTAACAACTCCCTCAGTTCCACTATGATCTTCTTCCATTTATGATACACGGAGACCGATATATTAAATAGCGCAATGAAAAGTAGAGAGAAGGGGGTAAAGTTTACACGGATCGCAATACATATTTGAGATCAAATAGAAGTTGAGAATATCATAATTTGACAGCTCAAAGAACCAAGTAAGAAGATCATAGTTTGGAATAGGGAATACATTTGCTTGTCCTGGTTTCCAGTGTAATCAATAACCAAGGACAGGAATAAGCACTTCCAGTTCCAGTACATACTGCTAATGAGAAGAAACACAATGCCCATAAGAGCTTGTCAATCCTAAGCTAGAAGCGGACAATATTTTAATGTACAGACTAATTAGACTATGAGTGGCGGCTAATTATCAATCCTATCCTTTCTCCAGTATCTTCTCAATGTAATGCTATTAGCGATGTTTTTAAGAGCATAGAGGTACAGTTGCGCACATCCCACTCCCTCTTATAGGTGGGGCCTTTGAGGCACTACGGTAGTGTTGTTTTGTAATGCATGTGTCTCATAATTTGGCTAACCATATTTGTAGTGATAACACATTAAATTAGTTTAGTTCTTCTGGAGTAGAAGAGATAATACAAGCTAAAGCACAGTATAGCAAAGAGAGATACCTGCAATCGTATCTTCTGGACTTGGTGGACCAGATACTGCAGAAAGATTCCTGGTAGAATGGGACATAGGGACACAAGTCATGAATCTCAATCACAAGTCATAAAAGCAGCTCACATGCACAGGACATATGGATTTTGAAAATAAACACTTGTAATGAACCAAAATAAAACGAATTTTTCAGAATAATCCAATTTAACCTAGTGTTTTAAGAGCAACATCTATTGCAATTCCATGAGACACTCCTACAAATTAGTATATAACACTCAGTCAAATATCTTAGCACAGAGATGACGGCTCTGTATTGTTTATTTTGTTCTGTAGATTTTTCTTCTCTTTTCATGACTCTATTTGGTATACTCAACGACATCATAAGCACGCCAAATAGAAGGCTCTTCTGGTGTGGTTTAATCCTAATGATCAAGAAAAATGCTTGCAGCTGATATCTATGCAGTTCTAGGGTCCAGTAAAGAGCAAAATCTACGGTAGCAGCTGAAACCCCAATTAGATGATGAAATTCATTCAAAGTTGAACATATGCAACATTCGTGGCACAAACACACACATATATAGGCTACCAACTGAAACCAAAATTAGATAAACTCATCCTAAGTAAATCATATGCAACACTTGTGGCAATATTTGAGAGATATACACTTGATTGAACCTGTGATTATTAAGAGGATAACATTGCAGCTGCAGAGCAATTGTGATATCCATGGATCAAGAGCTTGAAAAATCCATGGAGCTGCTATCCCAACTGTGGCATAACCTGCCTAGAAAATTAACAGAACATTATGATTTGATAGTTGAAGTCCGCCATGGCCAACTAACAAAGTCCTTTCATTTAGCTTAAAACAGATATAGAGGTAGCCGCCATGATTTTATTTTGTGTAAGTTTCATACTAGCTTATGTTGTCTGCATAGAATCTGAAGGAACTCGAGAAATCTGAACATTAGTATAATATTATGCAATAGAACACATTTATTTAAGATATAACTTATTAGTTCACCAAAACAAGAGGCGGATGGAAAATGCTACAGATGACTAAATGCTGCACAAACAGTATCTTAAGTTGGCAGAAAATAAAGCAGCTTTCGATAAAATAAACACAGATTTCATTTCATACAAGCGAAAAGGATTACAGGTATTGATTTACATACATATGATTATATGAACAGAATTCATATTCGCATAAAACATAGTTAACTTACCAGTAGAAAGCTATAGAATATACTCCCATATATCTTTGTGGGCTTCCGATGTGCGGCTAATGGAGCATCGTTCAGTATATCCAGAAACCTTCAAAGCAAAAAAAATTGATGTCACTCAGAATAAAACTTTTCTTCAAACTTTTGTCAGATTGTTGGAAGAATGACCAATGATCTCAGAAAGAAATTCTCTAATGAGTTAACCACAGTCAATCAAGCACACACACAGACAACCTTGATGTTAAGTGATCCTAAAAAGGCAGGACAGGCAGGAGCCTTTTTTTCCATTTACACTAGAAGCACCAAGTTAGTACAAAGCAAGGAAACTAATTACAGTCCCAAGTAATTTAATAGAAAAATCCAAAAGTATTCCAGGTCTAGATTGTTTAAATACTGGAAATAATACCAAAGCCACAATACAAACTATTGCACAAATTTTTCATTCCAAAATTTTAGTATCCATGAACAAAATTAACTTTGACCAAATCACATGAGTTGATGAGTAGCATGCATGATAGCATCATTCCCACGTGAACCCGACCAACTACCGGCAGAATAGCTGGAATGGATAAATGGATACAATCAATATGCAATATTATTAAGAAAATGACACGTGACGAACCAGAGACAACAAGCCTCTAATGCTTCTGTCACTGCTCTCCCCAACAAATTAACCTCATTAGTCATTACCGCCTTAAGCTTGTAGATAGACGGAAACTTACCCCTTGCCTCTCAAAGAAGAGGTCTGATAAGCTACCATGTACCATACCTACTCTTAAGGTCTTAAGTTTTAAGAGGAGTTTCTTATGCAAAACCTTTTCAGATGCTTCTTCATTATATTCATCCAACACTAAAATGACTGCTAAAAGTTCTACTCAAGCTAATATCCAAAATGCATTTCATGATTACAGGAAAAGATCATCTAGTTTAAAACTTGACAACATATCCCTTGAATTTACATTGCAAAACAGCAATCAGCTAAGAAAGCTTGACTAATGTCGTCTACATCACATATATAAGCCTCAGCTAACTTACAACTAAAAATTCAAATTTATATCAGCCTTTATACTCCCTCGTCATTTGTTGTCCTTTGGTTTTGGCACAAAGATCAAGGACAGAGAAATGGGCCAATTATTAAATGACAAGTGGAACAAATTGAGTGTGAATGATCAAATTGTTCATCAAGTTCATTCTTAAAATAGAAAGGACAACAACTCACTGAGACACCCAATATGAAAAAGGACAACAAATGACCGGGACAGAGGGAGTATAAGCCTTTATATCAGCTAAAAATTCAAATTTAAGCATTGTGTTCGAATATTTTCATAGCTCCAACAAAACAATGGTCACCTTCCTAACAACTCAATGAGGAGATAGCAATGTCTCCTCTAATTGACAATGTAAAAGGAGGTTCATTCGAAACCAATTAGTAATAGGAGACGTAATTTTTTTTGTTATAAAGGGATCAACTATCTCCTTTAATTAACAATGAGAGGGGTAACATACAAATTAAAACCGTAACATATAACAATCCTCATGCTACAGCTTGACCTAGCTCATGGACTCTGATACCGTATTAAATAAGAAAAAAACTCGACGAGTTTCATCCTAAAATTGAATGGCAACGAGATAGTACTACTCTGTTTTCAATATGGGACCCTCACATGTAATATCGATATAACTCGAATCACATATCATAACAGAAAAATATCAATAGATGACAGTTGAAATGGAAAGAAAGAGAGAATTGTTACAGGTTTTGTTCGGCGGTGGAAGTCGGCGAAGAATTCCGAGAATTCGCCATGAATGTTACGTAATGATTCAACGAATCTGAATCATGCAGTTAGATTCTCACGCTTTGGTTTTTCCAATTCCCTATAATATGGTGCGCGTTTTTCTGTACTTGCCATGTGTTTCGTCATCACTGTGGAATTGCTCCAAATTTGCTTCATCGCTCTACTTCACGAGTTCACGTGAATTCTTATTTTTTTAAGGTTAAAAAATCATACCCGACCCGATCATATTTTTTTTAAGGTTAAAAAACCGTAAACTTTGACCCACCACTCAAAATGACCTGTTACGCAAATTCTTATTTTAGACGTGCTATTTCCGATCAGAAATAAGACGGACCAAATGTAATCATTTTACGATAAAAATGTTACTATTTTATGATAAAATGTTACCATCATTTTCAGGGTAAAAATGAAAACTTTAGTTAAAATATTTGGTCATTAAATAGTTACGTTTTATTAAAAGATGGTGACATGTGTTCCGTCTTATTTTAGACCGTCTGAAATTAGACTTATTGGATCCGTTATTTATGGGTTGAAATCAAATCCGACCTGTTTGATCCGATGGATCAATGATTGATCAAAATTTTTATTAAAATATTAATATTTTTGTATTATATTTGAAATAATAAATTGAAAAAAATTATTTCTATATTTTAAATTAAAAACTAATTAATTTACATCATTTAATAAAAAATAATTTATTAAAATAATTTTATTTTTATAAATGCCTTAATATAAGTACAGTAAGTAATAATGAATATATATCTCTACAAAGGAGTAGTTAAAAAGCTATTTAAAGCTAAGGCAGAGCATGGATCGGATATCCGATCCAAAGTGCTAATTCGGACCGGATATCCAGATTGGAAAATCCTGAAGGCAGATATTCATATCGGATCCAAATCTTTCGGATATCCAATGTTTCGGGTATCCAAAATAATCGGACCGGATGCGGATATCGATCGGATATCCTCATATCCATACTTTTAAAATTTACTTAAAAATTGAGTTTAAGACACTATCGAATTCATCGTCTTCCATGGTGATTTTCTTTTGTTTTCTTACTCCATGATCTCGACATAAAATTTAGGTACAACTAACATAGTTTTGGTACTTTTTAACGTCGTTGTATCAAATAAAAGTGTGCTACTAAAGAAGTATACTTAAAACACTACAAGAATTTCGTTCTCGGGTTACCAAACTAGGCGACGAAAACGCATGGTCTCGAAATTGGCGACTAGCAAAAAATTCGGGCGACTGCAACCCGTCGCCAAATTGGCGACGACTTTTTAAAAAAAATAGCGACTGATTTCAGCATATAGCGACCACTTTTAGTCGCTAAAATAGCGACCGAAACACTTTGTTAAAATCGCGCGAAAACCGTCGCCCGCCCAATTCACACCATATACCCGCATTTCCTTCCCTCTCTCTTTACTTTACCAATTCGAAAAAAAAAAATAGAGAAGGACGACAAGAACACGACGCCGCGCCATCGTCACCGCCGCCAACAATCACCGCTGCCGCCATCAACACCATCCGACCCCACCACCGGCGACCACCCAACCACCGAACAACACTAATTTGATTTGAAGAAGGTATGAATCTTTGTTTATAATTTCAATTTCTTAGATTAAGTTTAGTTTAATTTGTTTAATTTGTTATTGTAATTAGTTTATTTAGTATATTAGTGTTCTTAGTATGTTAAGTTTAAGGTAGATTTAGTTTGGTTAGTATAAGTTAATTTTAGTTTAGTTAGTATTTGTGTTATTAGTATATGTTAATTATAGTATAGTTTTTGATTTGTTTGTTGAATTTGTTCTTGTAGTTAGTTTGGTTAGTATAAACAACCACTAATTTGGATGTTGTTATGATGTTTAATTAGTTAGGGTTTGTATAAATTGATAATTAGGGTGAATATGAATTGGGGATTTTTGTGAAATTGGTAATATTATTTGAATTAGGGTGTAGTTGACAATGTATTGGTGATTTTGATGATGTTAGTATACTTAATTACAAGATTTAGTCTAATGTTAGTCTAATGTTGTTATAATACTAGTCTAATGTTAGTTTAGTAAATTGCTAGTGTTAATAATACTAGTCTAATGTTAGTATAATGTTGGTATAATGTTAGTATAATGTTGGTATAATAAAAATTATTGTTTGGAATATTTTTTAGATTAAAATGAAGAGATCGGAACGCAAATGGATGTACGAAGATAGGGTAGATAAGAGGAAACGTCCCACTGGTAGATTTGTAAAGGGGGTTCTTGAGTTTATTGAGTTTGCTAAACAACAAGATGGATATGATTTGGTAGAAAATAAACTTAGGTGTCCTTGTAGTAAATATAAAAACTTGAAATATTTTCATTACATTCAAGTAGAAGAACATCTTTATACAAAAGGATTTTCTCCAAATTATTATAATTGGATTTGTCATGGAGAACCATATTCTCCAATTACCGAGCAACCTCAAACCGAACAAAATGATAACCCATATAGAAATATGGTAGTTAATGCTTTGGAGTTTAATACTTTTAATAATGACAAACACGAGCCTATCATTGAACAAGAACCAAACCCACAAGCAAAATCCTTTTTTGAAATGTTAAAGGCTTCAGAAAAACCTTTATATGAAGGGAGTAGAATGACATTGTTACAAGCCGCCTCTAGGATAGTAACCTTAAAATGTGAGTTTAATATGCCATTTAATGCCGTTGATGCTATTGCGTCTTTGCTTGAGGACGCTATCCCCGACAATAACGTCATGACCCGAAGTTTCTATAATACCAAAAAAGTAGTTAAAGGCCTTGAGCTTCCGCATCAAAAGATTGATGCATGTCCTGAAGGATGTATGCTTTTTTGGGGAGATGATGCTTTGCTTGACAAGTGTAAGAAATGTCAAAGTGGTAGATATGAGACAAGTGAGGGAGATATTGTTTTGAAGGGAAAAGGCAAGAAGGGTAATAAGACGGGTCAAAAGAGTAAGAAACCAATATCACAAAACCAACTAATTTATTTTCCTCTTGCTCCAAGACTTCAAAGAATGTATGCAACAAAAAACATTGCTGAACAAATGAGATGGCACAAAGAAAATCCTCGTACACCGGGGAAGATGTGTCATCCGAGTGATGGAGAGGAATGGAAGCGTTTTGATAAGATGTACCCTGATTTTGCCGAGGAACCTCGCAATGTTCGACTTGGCCTATGTACGGATGGCTTTGCCTCTTTCACCCAATTTGGTAAACCTTACTCCTGTTGGCCCGTGATGATCACGCCATACAACTTACCACCTTGGTTATGTTTGAAAAGGCAGTTTATCTTCTTGTCGCTAATTATTCCCGGGCCTAGTAACCCAAAAGCCAATTTGGATGTTTATTTACAACCATTGATAGAGGAGTTGAAACATTTGTGGGAAGTTGGTGTGGAAACATATGATGTGTCCTTGAAGCAAAAATTTCAACTAAGAGCGTCACTTTTATGGACCATAAATGATTTTCCCGCCTACGGTATGCTATCTGGATGGTCTACCGCAGGACAAAAGGCATGCCCTTGTTGCATGGATAAAAGCAAAGCATTTTGGCTTCCTAATTCCAAAAAAATAAGTTGGTTTGATTGTCATAGAACCTTCTTATCGGATAGAGACCTAAATAGAAGGAACAAAAAAGCTTTTATTAAAGGTAAGGAGGTGCTTGATGATGCTCCGGATCGGCTACCAGGGGATGAGTTATGGGAGTTGATACGTGATTTGCCATCTACTGTTGATGGTACTGAAGAAGAGTTTAAAGAGTTGAAGAAAAAGAAGAGCGGTTGGTTTAAAAGAAGCATTTTCTGAGACCTTCCGTATTGGAATATATTGTTACTCAGGCACAACTTGGATGTAATGCACATAGAGAAGAATTTCTTTGAGCAACTCATTCATACGATTATGGATGTAGAAGGTAAATCCAAGGATACTATTGCTTCAAGAAAAGAGTTGAAGAGATTTTGTGATCGTCCCAAACTACAAATTCGTAAGGATGGGTCTAAGTCAAAAGCTATTTTTACTCTTGATAAAGCTCAAAGGAAGGCATTGTGTCAATGGTTAGGAAAGTTGAAGTTTCCTGATCGATATGCATCCGATTTCAAACGTTGTGTTGATCTTAAGAAACTGAAGTTGCAAGGGTTGAAAAGCCACGATTGTCATGTTTTCATGGAGCGCTTATTACCCGTTGCATTGAAACATCTCCTCCCAACTACCGTGTGGAATGCAGTTACCGAGATTAGTCAATTTTTCCGAGATTTATGCTCTTCAACCATATCGGTTGATGACATGATTCGTCTTGAAGACCAAATTCCAATTATCTTATGTAAACTTGAGATGATCTTCCCTCCTTCATTCTTTAATTCCATGGAGCATTTACCGGTCCATTTGCCTTATGAAGCAAAAGTTGGTGGACCCGTCCAATATAGGTGGATGTATCCATTTGAAAGGTATGTAATAATAATTTACTAGTATTTCAATTATAAATATTATTCATTTATGTATTTTATTCTAATAATAAAGAAATAACTACATTTTAATTTACATGTATAGGTTTCTTAATCATTTGAAGAAAAAAAATTGGTAATAAGGCTCGGGTTGAAGGTTCTATATGCAATGCATATTTAACGGAAGAGATTGCAAATTTTTGCTCTCTTTACTTTGAAAAACATATAGAAACCAAAGCAAAGAACTTAAATATTGATAAAGCCGATGAAGTGGACACAAGTGTACCCGAGTTTTTCCAAACTCATGATGATGAAGGGTGTTCATCAAGTGGGGAGACAAGATATTTGGATGACAAAGAATATAATCGTGCTCATCTTTACGTTCTTTCTAATTGTAAAATCTTAGAGCCTTATGAAACACAATTTGTGAACGATTTCATTAAAGAACATCCTAATGTGAGCAAGAATGATGTTTGGAATAAGCATGAGGATCAATTTCCATCATGGTTTCGGAAACATGTCATTGAATGCAATATCCAAGATGATTTGGTAAGGAGTTTAGCCTTAGGTCCTTCACGAAAGGTTAAAACTTGGAATCGGTATTCAGTTAATGGATTCAATTTCCATACATTCAATTACGGGAAGAGGAAGGTTAGATGCAATTATGGTGTTACAATTTCCTCCCTTGATGACAATGAATATTACGGCATATTAGAAGATATCCTTGAGTTGTGCTATAATGGGCGTGGACGTGCTTATAAAACAGTCTTATTCAAGTGTGAATGGAAAGATAATTCCATAGCGGGAATGAGAGTCCATGATCGTTACAAACTCGTAGAAGTTAATCATACCCGAACATACATGACTTATGACCCATTTATACTCGCACATCAAGCTCATCAAGTGTATTTTGTTTCTTATCCAAGCACGAGTAATGATAAACATCAAAAGTAATGGTGGGCGGTCTTTAAGACAAAGGCTAGATCAAAATTTGATACAACATTTTTTCAAGAACAAATTGTATCAAAATCAGTTTTATCTCCAATTGATGATGAAATCATTCATGAGAATGAGAAAGAAGCGGGAGGGGAGGAGTTGGAAGAAGAGGAAGAAGATAATGTGGAGGGGACAGATGATCACATGGAGATGGATATGGAGATGGAGGAGGAGGAGGAGGAGGAGGAGGAGGAGGAGGAGGAGGAGGAGGGTGACGGTGACGGTGATGACGATGATGACGATGAGGATGATGATGATGAGGATGATGATGATGATGAGGATGACAATGAGGATTAGGATAATGAGGTTTTTACATCTTTTTGTTATCAATTTATTTATTATTGTGTTTCCTAGCCATTTTTTATGTTATATATATATATATGTTATATCCATTTCGTTTTATTTAATTTTAATTAACACTTTCTAACAATTTTATTTGTTCAATTTGTAGTATAATGGCACGTGGTCGTGGTGGTAGACAGCGAGGCGGAGGTAGTGGGGGCCGTAGTACGCAGGAGGAGGAGGAGACCACTGAGGTCGAGCAGTCCTTAGAGGATGACACTGACGAGGAGGAGGAGGTCGAGCATGGGATCCCTGTCACATACACCGAGGATAACAAGATCATTATTGACATTAGGGGTCTTTGGTAAGAAATTCTCTTTATTTATTTTTTTATTAGTAGTTGATTTATTTTTAATATGAATATTTTTAATTCGTATTTAACATGTATAATTTCAGGTTTAATTCCAAGTATGTAGTTCGGGGAGTCACCGCTAGCACTCAAAGAAAAGATGACCGGGGTATTACTTGTTGGTCAGATGCAAGCGAAGAAGAGAAGGAGGGATGGTTCAATAACTTCCGGGTATATATATTTTTAAATAATTTTCGTAAATGTATTCTAATTAATTAGTGATTTGTGTTTTCTAACGATTTTTTTTTACGTCTAGCAAAACTTTCATTGGCCTAAGGAACAAGAGCGTGCTGTTTGGGAGAGATACAATTACATCGGCAAAAAGAGGCTAAGAGATAACATGTATAAGGTTTCTAAGAGGAAGAAACCCCCTCAGTTTATGGAAGGTATTTAGTTACTTTTGGTGGTTGTATTTAGTTAGTTAAATTATCGTCATTTGTTATCTATTTAATTAAATACTAATATTTGGCATTTTTTTTATAGGAACCGCATATAAAGAACTGATGGAGAGGAGAGATACCCCCGAGTTTAAGGAGAAGTCGGCTCGAGCAGCGATCAATAAAAGGGGAGGGAAGAAGGATGCCCACATTGATGCTACGCATTATGGAGGTTCTCAATCATTCTATGACCGAGCAATGTCAAATGTACGTCGTATATTTAATTTTATATATAAGTTAGATTATGTTTGAGATTATATTTAAAGTATTAAGTAGTCTTTATAATTTAACCTTTGTTTTTCATTTTCGGAAGGCGGCCAAGAATAAGGGTAAGATGCCTACGGTTCCGGAGCTTTTCTATGAGACGCATACGAAAGAAGGAGCTAAGGGGAAAAGGGTGTGGAATTCGAAGAAGAACGCCAATTTATACGTAAGAATATAATACAATTCCTTTCAAATGTTTTGATTACATATATATTGTTATACAAATATAACATATAATCATTAACGCTTTAATTTTTTAGGCTAAATTTCGACTTCGGAAAGAGAGGAATCCCGACATCTCCGATAATGAGCTTTGGCTTGATTTAGTGGATGGCTTCAATAAGGGGGGTGTATGGAACCGGAACGGCAAGAGAACTCTTCTACGACCGACCTACTTCGGTAACCCCTCAAAGCCAAACATATATGCCGAGTATCGTGTCTCAACTTCAAACTACACTTGAGACCGAAAGAGAAGAAAGGAAGGCGGAAAGGGAAGCAAGGGAAGCAAGGGAAGCAAGGGAGACCGCAAGGGATGAAGAGTTGAAGAGAATGAAGGAGCAAATGGAGTTGATGACCACTTATTTCTCGTCTTGCAACCCGGGATGGCGTCCACAAAATCAAGACCCTAAAGATCCTTCCGGAGGAGGTGGTAGTGGAGCGGGATCTGCTTTGCCGTGTCATTGACTCAGTTGTTGGTTTATCCTTTTACTTGTCGGATGTTTTAGTTAGATGCATGAGACTTTTTTATCCTTTGTTTAGTTAGACTTGGACACGAATCATCTTGTTGCGTTGGTTGTAATAACTTGAATTCGGATTTCATTTGTATGAAATGTGACGTTGTTGGCCATCATGTGCGTTGTGTATGCTGCTGGATTGTAATTTTAATTGTAGGTTCAAATTGTAGCAATTTGGCTCGAGCTAAATGAAAATTTTAGGTCCAATCTATACCAAAATAGCGACTGAAATCGGCAAATTAGCGACCGAAATCAGTCGCTAAAATGGCGACTACACTGTCCTGTCGCCAAATTGGCGACCAAAATTGCGACCACCCCCGTCGCAAACGCCCTGATCATATTTTTCAGTTTTTGCAACATAGCGACAAATTTGGCGACAGATACACATGTAGCCGCCAAATTAGCGACCAAAAATAGCGACTGAAATCCGTCGCCATTTTGGCGACTAACAGGTACCCGTCGCCATTTTTGCGACTACATTCCGTCGCTATTTTTGGTCGCTAATTTGGCGACTACATGTTTATCCGTCGCCATTTTAGCGACTGAAATCCGTCGCCCGAGTGAATTTAGGCGACTAAGCGTTGCGACGACCCCTTGGCGACTGATTGTAGGCGCCCGAGAGCATTTAGCGACTATTTTCTGTCGCGTAATTCAGTCGCCCGAGAGCAGATTTCTTGTAGTGAAACAAAGCTAAAAGTTTAAAAAAATAACACGAAAAAAATAGAACGATTTTAAAATTATAGTCCAAACTACAACGTAGGATAATTATAAACACCCTAGTATAAGAACTACAATCTAAATACGCTCATTTAATTAAAAAAAATTGGTCATAAATGGCAAGAAAAACAGTAAATACTAGAAAAATATATTTTCGGATCGGATCGGATATCCAAACGTTTTCATTCTAATATCCATATCCGATCCAAACACCAAAAGTTTCGGATTGGATATCCGATCCAAACTTAGCTTTCAATCGGATATCCAAAAATCGGATCAGATATCGGATCGGTTCGGATAATCGGATTTTTTGTTCAACCTTACTTAAAGCATTTAATTTTAATCCACGTGTCATTTTTATATTGGTTAATACTAATTCACTTATACTCCCTCCTAGTCTAGATAACTCTCCATATTCATGGGTGACACGAGAATTAAGGGTATTTGAGTTAAATAAGCTAAAGTATTGTGGTAGGGTGGGGTAATAGAAGAGAAGGAAGGTATCGTGGGGTGAGGTGCTTAAAATAAGTATTGTTGTAGGGTGAGCGGATTAAAATAAGATAAAGTATGGGTATTGTGGAGTGAGATGATTAAAATAAGTATATAAAACTTTACTAAATAATAAAAGAGGGAAAGTATTGTGAATAGATAAAAAAAGAAAGGGGGATGGTTATTTAAAATATGAGGGACTAGAGAGTATTAATTACTTGAATATCTATCTAGGAGTCATCTTTAAATATCGTGTGTTACATTTTCTCAAAAAAAAATATCATGTGTTACATGCTTATAAGTACAAACAAAATAAAAAATATTAGTTGCAAACACAAAAAACAAATTAATACAAACTCTTTATTTTCTTCTCATAAATTTTGTTATTAATCTACCTATTGATTTATCTTTTATTTTAAATGGTCTTTTTGTTTTTCCTCACAATAACTATACTTTGTATTTATGTTACCATATTTTTTTTTATCTTCCCCTTAGTTCACAAAATCATTCTTCTTCTCTCAAATAAATTATTGAAATTAATTAGATAATTAATTACAAAAATTTCCTTATATAAATATTATAACAATCCTATTTTTTATTTTTATCCAAAAAGTCGGTAGGTAAATATACATATACATAACCAAATGAATTATTTAGCTTTTTTAATCCTTATTATATTTTGAATTAATTAATATAGTTAGAATCTTATTTAGTTATTAGTTTTGTGTTTGTATTGCAGGAGGATGACATACTCACATATCAATAACATTGCATGAAATCTAAAAAAAATGGTTATGGAACTGGAACTTCTTTGCAATTTTCTTTTGACTTGAATGTTTTTTTTCATTTTTGTTGGCTATTCCTTTTTTTTATTATTATTATTATGGTATATGTGCAATATCAAATGTCAGTATGAATTTCTAATAATTGGTGACATGTTACATTATATATTCTAACCCATGGAATATTAATTGACAAATTTTGTAAATTGTTTTTTTTTTTGGTACAAATGAGGGGCGAAGCCCCGTAAATTAACTACTAGCTATTACAAGGGGAATACCCACCCCAAAAACGTCCTCTCTAAGGATTGTACGTAATTCATTGAACGGGTTATCAATATATGTTGGAATGGTGCTTGAATTAACTCCTCGATTCACTAATAAATCCACTGCTCTGTTTGCCTCTATGTAAGTATGCTCCAATTTGACTATCCAACGTGATTCCCGTATTAGTTCATGACATCTTTGGACTATGAATTTCAAATTGTTGCTGACGAGTTGATCCTCGATAATAAGCTTCACACACGGGGATGTCCATATTGACTATCAACCTCGTAATATTCATCGATTTTGCTCAATCTAATCCCGTAAGTAGAGCTAGTAATTCTGCCTTCATGGAAAAACAAATACCACGAGAGAAGTAGTATGCATTAATAAAATTACACGTCTCATCTCGAAAGATACCTCCACCTCCAGCTGGGCTCGGATTGCCTTTCAAGGCGTCGTCGGTATTTAACAAAGTCCATAGGTGCGGTGGAGGGAGCCATCTGATATTCAACTCCTCATTAGCGGAACGTGGCTGGGGTATAAAAAGATCAAAGCGGTCAAAAACTGTTAGGTTTATTTACCTCTTATTAGACTCCTCTAATAGTGAACTAATTAACTTCTTAATTATTTGTTCTTTAGATCTAGTGCATGCATAACAAAATAAGAGATTTATAAGAAAAATAATGTCCCTTACGTTATTATTTTCGGATTTATGGGCACAAGTAAGGTCTCCTACCTTCACTTGTTCTTGAGCTATGATGAATATTAGGATGATCCACCAGAACTCTAAATTAAGAGCTCTCCTCTTGATTGTACCCAAGATTTAACCCTTATCACTACCAAATAATATGTGCTAGATATTTGTTTAGTAGTTTACCTTAAAATTGATTACTAATACTCATATATTACACTAATAATATTAGTAATCTCATATGCACAATTTGATTATTTTCTAAGACTATTTAGAAAAGACTTTTGAGATATGAGAAGAAATGAAGCATAAAATCAATTATGTATGCATGTGAATGAATGAACAAATATAAGAGAACTATTGAATTTTGTCCGGCCACGTAACGGTCACATTCAATCCCATTAATTGCCCTCATTAACATACTAATAAAGCACTATTAATTTATCATTAAAATGTGATTTAATCCTCCTTATAACTCCCATATGTGGATATATATAAGTTGAGGAAATTGATGTGAAGGGTATGTATGGTACACACAAAAATACACATACAAACATACTTTTCTAGTTGCTAAGTCCACCATCAATATGGGACTTGGGATTTGGGGCGTGGACATATTTCGGGACTCTAGTAGCCGCCGGAGGTACGAATATATGGTAGTGGGTAGTTAGCGAGTACAACGATCCGATCGCTTCCGCATAAAGGTTAGTCCTTATTTTCCAACAGTGGTATCAGAGCAAATGTGTTTTGCTACTGTCCTTTCGATTATTCGTTTTATGCGACAAATTTGTGTCATGTCTAAACATGTAGGATGTGTTCCTACACGATTAAGCCGTATATTGTTTTTTTTGGCATATGATAATGGACTTGTCATAACTCATAATACATGCATGTTTCCTGTGATATACCGCTTGTGTCCTCGCGTTTGTTTCTCTCTAATCTGTTTTCAGAATTTCATCTCCCATGGCCTAAGTGGTCATCCTTTTCCTCATAGTTACGTGATTTAGCCATACCAAAAGGAAAAACCAGCATGTGTGTCACATAAAGAAATCCGTTTTCTTTAGTTTAAGGAGCAGTACTTCAATTTGTATGATTCGCTTATTCGTCGATCTGTGTGATGAGAACGATAAGCAAGTATAACGCTCCATGTGGGCAGTAACATGAAATCATGAATATCACTCACCGTCTTCGATTCGGTCTATGTGACGAAAACGACTTGCTGGCTCTTAGTGGGCTGACAATTTTGATTCACGGTGATCGATCGCGATAGGCAGAGGTGTGGTGGTGGTATGTCCATTACCACTGGTCATCCTCTCCGATCATTTTTTCCTTCCCGTTACCCCAACTAAAGCTTAGTCTTTGTGACGAGTATTGAGACGTCTGAACCAATTTGATGACGATTGACCATATATGTGCCCGAGTCTGTTGCAATTGAATCTTAAATCGGTGGTGCAAGTATGTCACGCACTCGAATCGGGATCGCGATTTGAGTCGCTCCTTCATCAGACCCGTGAAATTCTACATTGTGAATAAGTTTCCTTATGTAGAGAAATATCTGTCAATTATAAACTTGGTTGTCTTCTTATTTGTGAAGAATGGCGGAAGACGAGATGACGATTTTTGGTGTTGGATTAAATTATTTAAAAGGAAGATGAAAAAGTTGATGGTAGATTTGCAGGTGTAATGAATGAACAGTGTCGTTTTTTTTTTTTTATCTTTTTATGTTTTGGCATTCTTTATTATCAAATCCCTACTCGGCCGTTTCTTTTGTATAATATGCATGTTCAGTAGAAATGCGTACATGTTTTACATTATCGCATTTATCTTAGTGATGATGGTACTCTGCATTGTGCTAATTTGTTTAGCTAAATTCTCTAAGTGTATAAATTTGTTTTATATAAATATGAAATTTATTGTGCAGCATACGATTTTGTTTCATGTGTATAGTAGTAATCTCTTTATGAATATGTTTCATATAAAGAAGAGTGTGAATCATGTAAATGAGTTTTATATGATTTTTGGCCATATTATCTTAGTGGTTTAAATTATAAGTTTTTTTTATGAATATGTTCAATACTCCATATATAATTGTTTTTTGAACCCATATAAATTTGTTTTATATGCATAATTAAATTTCTTAGTGAAGTTAATTTTATATTCAATATTTTATGAGTATGTCTCATAAATTTGTTTTACGAAAAGATTTATATCTTTGTGATATACTTGGACATGTAAATTCGTTTTACATTCTAAGACCCCGTTATGTCTTAGTGATATGTGATATCATGTAAATTTGGTTTTTACATGAGAGATGAGAAATTTGAATACATATTAGTTGTGTATCAATAACTCATTAAAACTATCATATGTGTTATGGTCAAGTTTTAATTAATTTTAACGATGTGCAAATTTATTTTGCATAGTATTTGTCTAATATCAAAGTGATATTATTATACATGCTAATTTGTTTAGCGGTATTTGTAAGGGTGAATGGCTAATTTGTTTAGTTGTTTATTAAAGATTAATGATTTTGTTTCATTTACTCTTAAGAGTTAATTAAATTGTTGAAAATTCTCGTTTATGGCGTTTGTGATGATTATGAGCTTAGCGAAATTTTCGAACGAACAATATAAATGAAGGGATTTTGATAATTTGATTTGGAAATGTGCCTTAATCCATATACTTGTGTATGACAACAAGTGTTTTTGTTGATTTGTTTACCAAGTATCTTATTAAAATCACGATTTGAGAAATTGTGATCACTATTATATTGTCGAGGTTAAATATCTTTCTAATGAGTAGGATAATGAGAATTTGTTTTTTTCTTTACCAGTATTTGTTCAAATATAGTAAACTTTATGCATGCAAAATTGTGTTCTTTTGTATGTAGACATATTAACTAGCTTTGAGACATGTCTTACAGCTTGTGTAGCGTGAGACCAATGTGTAAGTCAGATTCGTTTTGACGTAGGGTACAAGATTGTGTGTCTTGCCCGGAGTTTTTGAGAATTGTCACCGTGTTTTATTTATATTACGTGAAATGATTTTTAAACACGCGATTGACTGACGTAAGAGTTTATTTTTCCCACGGCGATTTGCTTGCCATCCGATTTTGGGATTAGAAAAAATAGAAAACTCTTAATGGGTCATAGTCAAGACACTCAATCCTTCGTAAAAGTCTCAAAATCTATCGAGACGGGAAAAGAGTGCCTTTTGGCGCTAATGTCTCCCGTTACGATTGTTAATGGTCTAAGTTTTTTTTTCTTACTATGAGTACAAATATATGGTATTGTTTAATATGTCTGACTTAGTGTCGACAAGAGAATAGTATATGTAGATACTATAAATTTGGTTCATGTTAGTTTCGAGCCAAATGACACTCTTCTCCATCAATTCGAGTTATATGTTTGTTTCTTGCATCTGCTGCTAATTCTTGTCCTTTGTGGATTTAGAAACGGAGCGAGAATTTTTATAATTCGTTGTTTAATCCATTGTTTGTTGATGGATAATTCAAAGAGGCTTTGTGCTACTTTGATTTGTTAATTCTCTACGCACTTGGAGTGCGTGGTTATTTTTCAATAATTAGTTTATTGGAAATCACGGATTTTACTTATTAAACCTCTTGTTAATAGTTCGTTATGGCTATGTGTTTGGTCATAATATATATGTTCATGACATTTTTTTTCATCTTTTTGATTACATTTTCATATATGTTCATTGTCTCTAACTTTTGTATTTCAATCTATTTTTATTTTTAATTGTGGGTAGTTAAATGTTAAGGAGCATCATGAGACCGCTGTTTTTTCCTCTTCTTTTGAGATGACTCACGCAATGGGTTTTGTATCCATTATTTTGTCATTTTATATAGTGTTTGATATGTTCAAGCAGTTTATGATAAAAGTGAAAACCAACTTTGACTTTAGAGTTAGAACTCTTAGTAAATGTGTTGGTTGTGAATAACTCTTTGATATGTTCAAAGTGTAAATGAAGAGAAAAATATATGTGAGTTGATCTTACAATTCCTAATTGATATGACAAGAGGTTGTTTTTAGTTAAGGAATTGTACGTCACTTGACATGGCTAAGTGAAGTTTAACGCTGATCAAGTTTTCCTTCCTTTTTTAGTTAAGGAGTTTTCCTTAAATATGTTTTAAGGAAATTCTGTTCGCTCCAAATAAGTTTTGGATAGTAGATTGATGTTTTATGCTTTAACATTTTGTCAAACTTTGTGTTTTAGTGACCCGCAATATTATTTATTCACTTGGATGTGTTTCTAAGTGTTTGGCGAAAGGTAGTAGACATATGTATTGTATTTGTCACAATGCAGAACTATCTCTTGGTGAGTGGGAGAATTTTTTTGTGAACCCGTTGAGACACCAAGAATAGTTTTAACTTCTCTCTATGTTTTGGATAGTGGGAGTAGTTCCATGATCCAAGATAAAGATGAGAATTTGTCTACTAATGAGCAAATATTAACTTGTGTGTCAAGTGTTTTGCTCATTATGGAGGATAGTGGGTGTTTCTCCTTCTATTCGTTTTTTGAACCACTTTTAGTAAGTGGGAGATATCACTTTTAGTAAGGGAGTTTTTTTTTTTCGCCAAGTAATAAAGAATGGATTGTTATTATGAGAGTAGATAGACAATGTGACAATGAATGATACGGTTATGACAATAAGGTTTAAGATTATTTTGAGATATGTTCTCAAATGTTGGGATTTGTTCTCATTTCTTCTAAGCTTTGATTATCTATTTGGATTTTGTTTTTAAATGGATGTAAAGACTATTTTCTCGTATCAAGTTGCTCGAGAAAAGCCTATATGCATAGATTGTTCAATTGAGTTTGTCTCAAATGATTAATATGATAGATCTTTGTGTACTTCAAGCTTATTCATATGTTGAATGATTTATATTTATTTTAAATTTCATAAATCATTTGTGTGATGATTTAATTGGAATGGTAAAATAGTTTTGGATATGTCAAAATTATATAAGAGAATAAGTTTCTCTTTGTTAATGGGTGACATATTGGTATTTAGAAGAAAAATAAAGTTTTTATGTCTAAACCTATGCTCAAAAGTAAGAAACAATTAAGTATTATTTCTTATTCCGGTGTAGTTGGCATTTTGATGTGTACCTTGTTTAGTACATGGTTGAACGTCAATTTGTGATTGATAAGTATTTGTTACCTAATCAATCTTCTACACGTAAAATGATATGTAATCAAATGACTTTTACTTTTACCTTTGTGGTAAGAGTAAATTAGTTATTGTGTAGGACTAAGAGTTGTCATCAAGTAAGATTAACTAACAAGATGGTTGGCACATTATTTCATAAGATGTGTTCTTAATTAGTTCATGTGTTGAGCTAATTGTGCGAAACAATCAACTTAAGTTTTAATCTTGTTGAGTTGTGGATGTGTTTGATGATGGACATTTTTTGGATAAAGATTTTGTATCTTTTGGAAATGTTCATATGCATTTGTTGCATGATGAGGCACAAAAGATATCACCAAGTTTATAGATTGCCTAATCACATGGGTAATCGCCTTGACACTTGTGTAGTGGGCAAGATGAGACTGGATCACGTTAACACTTAGTGAGTGTTAGATAAAGATTATCTTTGTACATGAGTTGTATGGGAAAGATATTGACTCGTTATATAGTCGCCTGAGTAAGCCTAAGATGAGACTTTTGTAGTCGAAGTATGAGAAGACACCCTATTTTCATACTAAAGCTTTGAACCGAATCACAAGTGTCAGATTGGATATTATGTATATCAATCTAGTGACTTGGGTTAGATACTTGAGTAGTATCTAGACTTATGATTCGCACGACATAGAAGCGTGATATGCCCATTGTGGTGGGAGTTATGCTGTGACACATATATCATACTATGTGTGTTAGTAAGTCGACCGTTAGGAGTGACAAATGATTCCCTACTTTGTCATTGTGTGATCCTATGGACTGTGTTGTCCAACTTTGTTCGATGCCCTTTGACTTGGAGCTATGATATGAAGTTAATTCTTGATGTTGCTACTTTAATATGAATTCTAAGGACCTAAAAGATTAAGGTTCAATGAATCATGTTAGGAAAGCAGTTAAGTTGAGATGGATTATTATTAGTGTCTAAGGAATGATCAATTCAACTTCACCATAATTTCCTGGCCAGGGGTTATATTGTGTATATAACTAATATGATTATGATAGCATATAGGGATTGTGTATGCTAACGGTGATGTTAGAATGATTTGGGGTATTGATAATGTGAAAGTGTTACGTTAGTTTTGATGGTAACTTAATATAACATTACTTTGTTACGTTTTGGTCGCACACCTCATTTCCCGTATGAAGCATAAGAGATTGTTTAATAGAGTATTGTGTTGTGACAAATTTGACTGTGTGATCAAATTGGTACATTTCCCTATCTTTGTGAATGAGAAATAAAGTTCACTTGGTTGTGTACCAAGGTGGTGTATTACCTTGGATTAGTGGCCAAGTGGGAGCATTAACTCGGTTGTGTGGCCGAGTGGGAGTATTGAATTTTGTCCGGCCACGTAACGGTCACATTCAATCCCATTAATTGCCCTCATTAACATACTAATAAATCACTATTAAATTGTCATTAAAATGTGATTTAATCCTCCTTATAACTCCCATATGTGGATATATATAAGTTGAGGAAATTGATGTGAAGGGTATGTATGGTACACACAAAAATACACATACAAACTTACTTTTCTAGTTGCTAAGTCCACCATCAATATGGGACTTAGGATTTGGGGCGTGGACATATTCTGGGACTCTAGTAGCCGCCGGAGGTACGAATATATGGTAGTGGGCAGTTAGCGAGCACAACGATCCGATCGCTTCCGCATAAAGGTTAGTCCTTATTTTCCAACAAGAACAAATTCTCTTCTAAAATTGCATGGGAAAACCGGAGGGTTGGGGGGAGCTTTTTAGGGGACCTATGCACATATATCATCACAATTGTTCTAATCCATGTGATAGGTATGCATACCTATAAGACTAGGTAATCATTTTTTTTATTTAGTCCCAATAAACAAACAACCCACTAACTCCATTCACACCAATATTCGGTCCATCCTACATAAAATGGACTGCCATTTTATTTTGTCAATTGTCACACAATATGTCACATGTAATATGTTACATGTTATTAATTAATTTAATGCATATTTATCACATAAATATCATTTTATAAATTAATTAAATTATATACAACAAATTGACTAGTGATACTTGATCATATAAATAAAATGGGTCATATAATTATAATTCACAATTCACAACATCTTGTAATTATAATTAACCATTCATTCTTATCTCTATCGTTTCACAAACAATAAACAATTTTAGTAATAAAGCATTTCAATTACTAAATAAATCTTATTTAATCCCATTACAATAAGATATAAATTTTCTTTCTCACAAATGAATTGTTCAATTTTAAGGAATTGATCAACTTGTATCATCATACAATTAATCAAATTTACTGATAAGGGCATCATCCTTTAGGTGTGACCTTAAGGGATCAACTGACCACCACCGTCATACGACAGTAACGTCAAACTCTAGCAAGCCAATCGTTACCGATTAATGTTGATCAGTTGACTAGATTAATGAATCATCCCTT
The DNA here is from genome assembly GCF_048544455.1 of Silene latifolia. NCBI lineage: Eukaryota > Viridiplantae > Streptophyta > Magnoliopsida > Caryophyllales > Caryophyllaceae > Silene > Silene latifolia. The sequence goes on along the minus strand of NC_133533.1, from coordinate 101,447,601 downwards.
ACGTATTCTTAATATGATATTTTATTATGATATTAAATCATGTGATCGCACTATTGTTAAGGACACATATTCCAACAATCTCTCACTTGTCCGGGACAAGTGTGCGTCACCAATTCTCTTGTCCTATTACAATGTCCCACTCAATGCAAGTTGTCTCGCAGGTCGTACTTGGACTTGATCATATCTTGAGTGGTTTCCTCGATCTGGAGTGTAACTGTCTGACCGGAATTATCTACCATAGATACCTTCCGAGCGTGGCCACGCATTTCCAGTTCACTACTCCTCGAGTGGCCTTGAGATTTCAAACAACCCTGACAAGGGGTGGACAATTCCTATCGCACTATTCCCTTTGTTCAGCCACAGTTCATCATAACCCAAAATATACCCATTTGACCTCATTTACGACAGTCGTAGAGTATAAATCAAAGTCAATCAGAAATTTGTGCCAACTTGGACGAATAGTCTCTAGTCAAAAGAATTGACTCATAAGAATACTATAGTAGCTCTTGCCACGACCAGGCTTTATGAATTACCAGAACTCTATAAGCGGTCACTGCCCAACAGAGTGTCCCATACAGTCTGCCTATGTGATCGACTAGTCATCCCGTATGACTCTATGGCACTTGAACTTGCCATCAATCGCATCACACTCTAATCACTTCAAGACGTCACCTCATATAAGTAACTAGGGGCGAATACAATGTCAATCTAGTTCACTTTAATGGGGTTCAACTTGTCTCTACAACCCATTTGGATTCAACAAGGTAACGGGTGAGTTTAATAAAACTCAAACGATAAATGCGATTATCATATATGAATAGTCAATACACTATTACTACTTCATATCCTATAATCTTTAGTGTATTATTAACACTAGTTAAAATGCAATAAAAGCTTGGCAAGTGGATATACCCTATATCCATATATTGCAACTTTGTCAATTGCTATTTCCTTCTATTCAATGTTATTTCTAATGACATGAATTTATCTAAGTATATGTCTAGACTTCTTACTAGACTTGGGATTCTTTAACTTGAAAGATGCTCCCACTGTTATCACATAACTTGTGATAAAGTCATTTGTAAAGGGATTCACCCTTAATCCCTACGTTGACCATTTTATCACAATTTACTTAGATTCCTTTTGTAGAATTTGCAATGCCCGAAACTAAAAAACTTTTCTAGTCTCTTACTCCTTAGTCAATAAGACATCCTAGGATTTCAACAAATCCTTTTCGGTTTGGAAACTAAAGTTTGTGCAACCCTTCAACAAATAACTTAGTTCATCATCCAAACATATGAACGAATCCTTAATTCTTCTCAAGAATCTCAAGGATCTTCTTTAAGGCTTTCATAAGCCATATCATGGGAATTATCTTGTTATTGACTTATCATGCTCTAGGCATATGATACATAATGGCATGTGCGTCTGTTGGCATACATGATCATTCCAATGGTGGAAACATTAGAAATCGATTTCATGTAATCAACAACTTAATAGGTTAAGTGAACGACTATGACTCCATCATAGTAATTCCACTTTCATCAACATGAACGGCCTATTGAACCTTGTTGATGTAAAACAGATACGAAAGATCTTATCCTCATAAGATTCTCAACTTTATGCCAATATTCTCTCTCATAGATTCAAAAATCTAGAATACTTTGCACCCTTTTCCAAGTCTCCAATCACTTTTTCATAGAAGAGAGCATTGGTACATTATTCTCAATAAGTAATATCTCATCAACATATAAGACATGGAGAAATGATTCTGGCTCCCACTTAAATTCATGTATAATCACGATTCTTCAATCATGTAAATGAAACCATTCACTATTATTACATGAACGAAAAGTATAATCCTTTAATGCTTGCTTAAGACCATTCTAGTATCACTTAAGAAAATAACGCATAATATGTTAGGATTCTTAGATCTTCATCTAAGGTTTTGTGTTCCAAACACTCACTTCTCTAAATTCACATTTTAGAAAAGCATATTTTTAGTATCATTTGTCATTCTTCATCAAAATGAAATGCGGCAATTCCTAACATAATTTATCTTGATCAACATCTTCATGACAATCTTATGCATTTAAGTACTTTTAATCTCTATTTACCTTTAAAGAGACCCTCTCTTTCAAGTAAATCTACTCTTGAGTTACAATTTTTGGATTGTAATGCTATGGCTCGTATGTAACAAGGTCGATTTGGGACAAGGTCATAATACCATTACTTTCACAAAGCAACATTTTAACAACAAGACATGTGTGCTAAACTCCCACTGAGCTATACTCCCACTCTAAACTCTATAGTTCCATTACTTTCACAAAGTAACTCATTAACTATAAGACATGTTTGTGACGATCTAATCTACTCCCACTCTATCTCTTAGAAATACCTCTATCTTCTTAAGAGATAGCTTTGTGATTTACAAACATATATTATGGAGTATTTGGAAGTTCGTCTAGACTGACGAATTTCCACATAAAAGACCAGCTCTATCATGGCAGCTTGATTCATGTCATATGCGAGCCTGATCCATGTTATTTGTTAAATAGACTCTCTATTTCAGGTATCTCCTAGTTGACCATCCGATTAGAATTACGTGTCCGTCTTGGATTGCAAATTCCCAAAATTGAGTTCAATAACTCAAACCGACTCATATTAGTTTGATCTTATGGGTAATGACACTAGGTCATAATCCATCTTTAATAAATCAAATTTATTACTTAGCTCTTTGCCACTACGATCGGATCGTAATGCTTTAGTACCTTGTTCAATTGGTTCTCTACTTGATTTAGAAATTTCTCAAATTTCTCAAATGCTTCACTTTATATTTGATTAAGTAAATATACCCATATCTACTTAAATCATCGTTAAAAGTGACGAAGTAGTCATAAATTCCCTTTGCGGTGATGCTTATTAGAACATATACATTGGCATGTATTACTCCCAACAAATCACTTGCTCATGTCCCTTTACCACTAAAGAGAGTACAAATCATTTTGCAAAGGAGACAAGATTCGCATATTCCATATGATTGAAAAACAAATGGTTCATTAAATCTAGTCGACACTAGCCTTTTAATGCGTTTCTCATTTATGTAACCTAATTGAAAAAGCCAAATGTAAAAATCATTTGGATTAATAGTTTGAGTCTTTTGGATCGTATTATGAAGATATCTTTGCTCGAGTTGGAAGTGTCTAAAACTTGTGTATCATAAAGATAAGTGACATGGCTCACAGCCATGTTTGTTTTCAACAAAATACAAATCCTTTCATGCCTAACATAGAAATGGAAATAATGTTTTAGACAAAATGGGTACATAATCACCATTATGTTGATTACAACTCAAAGTTATTAGCTAAAACAAGTACACAAGTCCCTCTTGAAGTGGTGGCTACCCTAGCTCCATTTCCTTGTCAGAGATTCATATCACTCTTGTTTAGCTTTTCCATATTTCCAAGTCCCACTTGGAGTAACAAGTCCAACTTTGATATCTCCCAAATACTTGGGGCAATTTCGCTTCCTATGGCCCATGACATTACAATAATGACATTCCTTATATGATTGGGCACCCTTCTTGGTCTTGTTTTTGGTAGTCCCACTATCCACATGGTTTCTCACCCATGTTTGCCTTCCCTTTAACAATGGAAATACTCCTTTCATTTGCAAGGACACTCTTGCTAGAACTCCCACTCAATTTAATATTTCTCCTTGTTTCTTCAAACAAGGATGCCCTTGGTTTACTGAGATTTTCTTCACAAGATTTTCTTACCAAAGTGGTGGGCATTAATATTGGAGTGGGTGGTGTGGAGGTGGTAAAGAAGCAAATTTTTTCATCCTGACCAATGCCAACGCGTAATTCTCTAATCGTATCATTGTCATACTCGGAGCATTTTTCATCGAATGATTGGAGCCATGAATCAATGGTGATTGGTGTAGGAGTATTAGATGAATTCATTGCATATAATTAACTACAAAAACGAAAATGAAGGAAATAATTAACATATAACGTTTTAAAATTACTTGTAAACAAGTATTGCATTTATATAGTGACCTCTACCCAACTATTATAAATGATTCTGAGATCCAAATTCATATTAATACGGGTACGGTGAGTCGAGTCATCCCTTATTAATATAACTCGGTGGATTAACCTCTTAATCGATTCTACTTCTAGAACTCTCGGTCGATAAAAATTACTCTAATTTTCATCTTTATCCCGGAACACATGTGACTACGGTCGAATACTTCCGTTGAGTTCAATCCAAATTTCGATGTAATAACATTTTATTACCCACTTACCCAACGTAACAAGTTTAGTACCCCGGTGAGCCAAATCTACTTCCTTATGAAATTGAGATTCATGGTTTCTACTATTTGGTAAGGCTAATTCTCAATTATTATATGTGAGAGGTCTTGTCAATTTATTATCTATCACGTTTTAAGTGAACTAAAGCAGTGAACTACGATAATTTTAATTGACACGGTCGATGACTCGATATGATATGCATATGTTGTTATGGCGATTTGGCAATGCATGTAACATATTAAAAGAAATGCAAAGCAATAATAAAATTCCTAGTATGGTCTTCCTAAAATAGAAAATCAAATAGTCTATTACATATTCGGAAACCAACTCCATTGGTCCCTTGAATCTTCAAATGACACGCCTCCCAAGAACTCCGTCTTCGTCGGAACACCTTTCCGAATAGCACCGTCTTGAAGCAACTCCATGATTACAAATAATAATAAAAATAAAAAACTATTCCTATTATACATTTGTAAAATGAAAAACTAGTAAAAATAAAAGTGATACGAGATCACATTAAATTACAACCGAATCAATATTCCCTTTCATTACGGGTAATATCGATTAAAACTAAGGCCATACTAAGATAAAATTACATAATTCAAAATTATATAAATAAAAGACATTCAACAATTGAAATATGCAGCATTATAATATGTATCTATCATGCCAAATTATGTGCCTAATCGCCCTATTTAACTTATATCGTATATATATAACCCGGTTTTATGGAAATGCGTGATAATAACCTTTTAAAATCATAAATTAACATTTAAATCACATCCTAACACTCTTAGGACTCAAAAATTAGTCATCACTCAATTTTTGACAATAATTCAACTTGATTTAATTTTTTATGCTCATATTTGACCTTAAAATCGAAATATATATGAAATAAATCTAAATTAAATTATAATAATTTCAAAATTTGAATTTTAAATTTTTGAACATTCTGGAATATTTTCATGACACTCATAATGTCAAAAATCATGGTTAAAAGTTTCGAATTAATTTTGAGAAAATATAGTTGTATCTAGGACTTGCATATGGTTTTTATTGACTTGGAAAAGGCATATGATAGGGTACCAAGAGAAGTACTTTGGTGGGCTTTGGTGAGAAAGGGTGTGTCGCGAAAATATATTGACCTCATAAAGGACATGTATGAGGGGCCTAGTGCAAGTGTTCGCACTAATGTTGGGAGAACGGAAGAATTTCCCATTACCATCGGGGTACATCAAGGTTCCCCACTTAGTCATTTTCTCTTTTCTATAGTTATGGATGAGTTGACAAGGGATATTCAGGACGACATCCCTTGGTGTATGATGTTTGTTGATGATATTGTATTGATTGATGAGACAAAAGAGGGGGTGGAGAGAAAGTTGGAATTGTGGAGGCAGACTTTAGAGACTCGTGGGTTTAGGCTGAGCAGGAGTAAGACTGAGTATTTGAGGTGTCAGTTCACTAAGGTGGTGGGGTTGAGATCGACAGAGGCGGGGAGTATTATTTTCGATGGGAATGTTGTTGAGGGATCTGATTTCTTCAGATATCTAGGATCTATTTTTCAAAAAGATGGGGAGTTAGACGGAGATGTGGCTCAAAGAATTAAAGCGGGATGGTTGAAATGGAAGAGTGCTTCAGGGTTTCTATGCGATAAAGATATGCCCCAAAGATTAAAGGGAAAATTTTATCGCATGGCAATTAGGCATGCCTTACTTTACGGTTCCGAGTGTTGGGCCGTGAAACATTGTCACATTCATAAGATGAGTGTGGCGGAGATGCGCATGTTGAGGTGGATGTGCGGACATACAAGGAAAGATCGGTTAAGTAATGAGGTGATTAGGGAAAAGGTAAAAGTGGCGCCAATAGAGGACAAGATGATGGAAAACCGACTAAGATGGTTTGGCCATGTGAGAAGGAGACCTATGGACGCACCAGTTAGGAGGCTGGAAACTTGGAGAACAGAAAAGGTCCCTAAAGGTAGAGGAAGACCGAGAAAGACATGGTTGAGAGTGATAGAGCACGATATGAGATTTCTGGGGCTTGAGGAGAGTATGGTGACGGAGAGGGCACAATGGAGGGAAAGGATACATGTGGATTTTTAGTATTTGATGTTTTTTTTACATATTTAGTGTTTTTTTATTTAATTTAAAGAAATTAAATTATTTATTCTTCTCTCCTTTATTACACTTTTTTACCAACCACTTTCTTATAGATTTTACTTGGTTCATTCCGGATCCTTAATTCTATTTCGATTTTTAAAAATCGTTTTAATTTTTTCTCTCGATTTAAATTTAAGTTTTTATAAAAGAAATCTGGAATTCGATTTTAAAACCCCTAAGTTAACCTTGACTTTCCATTACTTTTTCGTTCTTCCTTTTTGTTTTTCATTTTCCCTTTTTATTCGCATTTTGAGGCGCGCGTTCACCCATGGACGGTTCGAAAGGATGATTCATGTCAGCCGACCCCAAATCATTTTGGGATTAAGGCTCTGATGTTGTTGTTGTTGTATAGTTGTATTTTATCGGTTTTATCTCATAAAATATCTAAAGTATCCAAAAATTAATCCAATAAATTTTATAACCTTAGATCTGATAAGTGGGATAGTAATGCAACATAAAATAATTTTCTCATGTCATGCAATTCGTTTTACCTATTTATGCTAAAATAGTCACTATTTATGCCATTTTTACTCTAAAAATTCATAAATCATGCTAAATGAGATCATTTCATCTCAAAATTTACATAGACTCTGTAAATAATGCATGTGACAACATATTAAAATCTCATGGCCTAATTCGAAATTTAACTATTTTTAACCATTTTACCTCTTTTAATCCATTTTTATCTCATAAAAATCATAAATCATGCAATATTAATCCAACTAATACAAGATTTTACACACAAGTTTTAAAATATGCATTTGAGGTCATATAAAATTTTCAAGGTCATAGAGTAAGTTTAACTATTTTTAGTCATTTAACCTCCATTTATGCCATTTTTATACTAAAAATTCATAAATGATGAAATATTAATCACATTAATATGATATTTTACATGAAATACATAAAATATTTATGTGAGTTCATACTAAAATACCACCTTCAGTAGTGAAGGTTAACTTATTTTAGTGAATAAAAGTTCATTTTACTCATAAAATGTAATAAAATCACTAAAAATCAATTAAATGAGCAATAAATTTCCATAAATCATAAAAATGACCTAAAAACATTTTAGGACCAGAATATTTAACATGAATAATTATTTCGTGGCTTAATCATATAAATCACAAATTTTTAGTTTTATATGTTAACATTTTAACTCGGAAAAACAATAACCGATTATGCATGCAACATCCTATGCTCTGATACCACTTGTTAGGTTTATTTACCTCTTATTAGACTCCTCTAATAGTGAACTAATTAAATTCTTAATTATTTGTTCTTAGATCTAGTGCATGCATAACAAAATAAGAGATTTATAAGAAAAATAATGTCCCTTACATTATTATTTTCGGATTTATGGGCACAAGTAAGGTCTCCTACCTTCACTTATTCTTGAGCTATGATCAATATTAGGATGATCCACCAAAACTCTAAATTAAGAGCTCTCCTCTTGATTGTACACAAGATTTAACCCTTATCACTACCAAATAATATGTGCTACATATTTGTTTAGTAGTTTACCTTAAAATTGATTACTAATACTCATATATTACACTAATAATATTAGTAATCTCATATGAACAATTTGATGATTTTCTAAGACTATTTAGAAAAGACTTTTGAGATATGAGAAGAAATGAAGCATAAAATCAATTATGCATGCATGTGAATGAATGAACAAATATAAGAGAACAAATTCTCTTCTAAAATTGCATGGGAAAACCGGTGGGTTGGGGGGAGCTTTTTAGGGGACCTATGCACATATATCATCACAATTGTTCTAATCCATGTGATAGGTATGCATACCTATAAGACTAGGTAATCATTTTGTTTATTTAGTCCCAATAAACAAACAACTCACTAACTCCTTTCACACCAATATTCGGTCCATCCTACATAAAATGGACCACCATTTTATTTTGTCAATTGTCACACAATATGTCACATGTAATATGTTACATGTTATTAATTAATTTAATGCATATTTATCACATAAATATCATTTTATAAATTAATTAAATTATATACAACAAATTGACTAGCTAGTGTACTTGATCATATAAATAAAATGGGTCATATAATTATAATTCACAATTTACAACATCTTGTAATTATAATTAACCATTCATTCTTATCTCTATCGTTTCACAAACAATAAACAATTTTAGTAATAAAGCATTTCAATTACTAAAATAAATCTTCTTTAATCCCATTACAATAAGATATAAATTTTTTCTCTCACAAATGAATTGTTCAATTTTAAGGAATTGATCAACTTGTATCATCATACAATTAATCAAATTTACTGATAAAGGCATCATCCTTTAGGTGTGACCTTAAGGGATCAATTGACCACCACCGTCCTACGACAGTAACGTCAAATCTAGCAAGTCAATCGTTACCGATTAATGTTGATCAATTGACTATATTAATGAATCATCCCTTACGTATTCTTAATCTGAGATTTTATTATGATATTGTAGACACCTCATTTCTGCACCTCCCGCAAACCACCCGGTGATGATTGGGCCGCATGTTTGGTACGCGGAACGATTTGTGACAGTTCGTAAGTTTATCATCAAGTGATCGCTCAAACATTTATGTCTACCTCTTAATTGTCATCTACGTGCCGATACGGTCGTTTTGGCAGTAATTAGAGTTCATTTGGAGTCCGGGTCAAAAACCGTCTTCATTTCCTAAAACCGTCAAATCCCGAGTCAAAGCAATGCGCTTGTCTAACTAAGGTTAGGATGTCATCAAATATTGAGATTATATCTCATTTTAAGTCCTATGTCACTTCTTCGGGCTAAACTTAAAGTTTACATTACAAAATGTGCATTTCATTTAGTTAAAATGACAACCCGAACTTTAGACCTACTTTTCGAGGTGATAACCACTTTTTTGGTCAGGCCTATTTCACTTAAAGTTCTAGATCTCTTTCTTAGCTTTCCAACGCCACTGAAATCACCTTAATCCGAGTCTTGTAAAGAAAGTTATGCCTAAAATACAACAGGCTGTCAAACGCGCTTTCTTGCGTAGGAGGAACCCGATGAGGAAAGGACGCAGTAAGTGTTGCGCCTCTTCCAAGGGACGCAGCACCTACTGCGCCTCTTCCTCAAGGCTTTATTTTTGTCCAAGTTTCCGTGTTTAACCTAAGTCGGTTGTTTCCGGATCTTTCTCTCCTTTCCTAAACCCTAATTCCGTGATTAGTATAAATAGGAGTCTTCGCTCCTCATATTTCTCACGCGAGTGTCCGCCCTTCTCTTCTCCCTTTGCATTCTAGACCTTTGTTCTTACTTTTTGGCGTCTACGTGCTTGAACATTCGACCACGTAAGCTCGGATCCTTATGAGTACCAGCCTCGTTTGCATGACCGACCAATTTGACCAACTCCACAATCAATCGACTTAATTAATCTAATCGTTTTCCTCTTACGAGGGAACTTTCATATTTGCATTATAGTTCGAGTCGAGCATCGCTAATCGATAACTTAGTCCTTCTCGTTTCGTCAAACATGTAAGTCTGAGGGTGTATAATCTCTTTTTTATTATTGTTCTTTACTTTTGTATCATCATTAATCTAAGGTTTATGTCGAAAATACTTATTAAAACCGATTTCTAAAACCATGCTTTAAAACCTCTTTTTACGGATTTCCAGAACACAAACCGTCGAGAAAGGACGCAGCAACTGCTGCGCCTCTTCGAAGGAGCGCAGTTCCTGCTGCGCCTCTTCGTGAGGCTGCCGCAGTTCCTGCTTCCTTTCTTCTTCCTTCGTCCTCTGTAATTCGTTCGTCAAAATTTGTTTCGTTTGTTTCCTGTTAATTCTTTGACATAATAGCTTATCATCTCACATGTATATTATTTATCATTCATTCACATGTTTAATTCGTCATTAAATTCGACTTAAATCCCTTATAATCCGATATTTGCGGGTTTTCGTCATTAAATTCAATCCGGGTTGTAGGAATTCGATTTGTTCATATCGGGTTTCTGGAATTCGATATTTGATATATTTTCATCCGTCTTTTGTCGTTTTTGTCATTAATTTGTCGTTAATTCGTCATATTTAACCTATTTTGTTCACCCATGTCATTAATCAATCGTTCATTCATGTAAATAATCCGTCTTTAATCCGTCTCATCCATGTTTTATTACTTTTATGACCTTCATTCACATGTAAATAACGTGTTAATCACTTTCATCCGAGTAAGTATATTAATTAACCATTAAATTCACCAATTTACATTAACGATTTGCAGTTCCGTCTTCACAGCCAGAACTCACCCTTGGAACAGACGCAGCAACTGCTGCGCCTCTTCCAAAGGGCGCAGTCCTGCTGCGCCTGTTCCAGGTTGAGTTCTGTCTCTGAACTCCGTTGTTGCTTGACTTAGTTTAATTAGCTTATGTATTAATGGACTATTATCCGTATTGTCGCCTTAATTTCTGTTCGTTAATTCTTTCTTCTTTCTTTTCCCAAATTATCCGTTTTAAAGGTATTTTCGACATAAATCAATGAAACTCGATGTAATTATTGTAATTTTTATTGTAATTTTCTTTATTGTATTTATCATTGTATTTTGTATGATTTGTATGTTCTCACATGTAATTGAGCATTAAATCCTACTTCGACCCAATTGTATGCTAAATTAATTGTTAACCGACCGAGTCTAATTCTCACATGCTAGGATTAAAACTCGGATGTTGCATTGCATGCATATAATCGACAATATATCGAGTATAGATGATGTCCCTAATCATTAGTAGAGGCCGCTATCGAGGCAAGCGGGATTAGGTGTTCGATCAAAAGAGCTTCCTAATACGTACCCTCACCCCTTACTCCAAATCTCTGTGAACATCCGTGTTCATTGGCATCCACGAGAGTCATTCTAGACATAGAATGCTAAAGGTAACGATTGCTTAGTGTTCATGTCTCTACTTTGTGTCTTGACATGACACGAGTATTCGAACGGTTCCAATTTCCCATAAAAATTGGTGGCGACTCCAACAAAATGCAAACGCTTGTTCTCTTCTTCCTAAGCGACCCCGTGGGCCCCCGCTGTCCACAGTTTGGCAACTCCGCTGGGGATAATACACGTACGTGTAGCCAAGGGTGAAACTTGAACAAGGTTAGGGAATAGTTTGTACAAGACAATTGTCGGTTTTCATAACTCGGTCTTCCTAGATCGTTTCATTCGGCCTTCCTAGGCCCAACCCAACCCAACCCATTCGACCAATCGTCCCGTCTAAACGGTCCTAATTCTTATTTGGGCCTAAGGACGGATAGCGATTGAGGTCATCCATACCATGATGCTTACTCTTGTTTGTATCAAGGACCTTCACTACTTGAGGAAATGGACTAGGAATCGGCCTTACTCTTGTTTGGTACGAGCCTCTCCACAGACTTCAGGTTTGATTGTTCGGTATGGCAACCCACCCTTTAAACCAAAACCCTTTTAAATGCACTCAGCATACCGTTATAATGCCTGTATATATGTTTGTATCATATGTGATCACCATTTTGTAAACAAAACCATTTTTTAAAATCAAAAATCCTTTTCAAAATATAAACATTTTCAAAATAGCGCAAAACAAAGCCGAAACTCTGTCCAAATATCGAGTCAAACTTCGGGCCTTAAACCCATTTCAAAGTCCGAAAAAAAAACAAAAAACAAAGTCCAAAAAAAAAACAAAAAAAAAAACCAAAAACATTTTTTAAATCAAAGGATTTTCAATCCATGTAAATGCGAATATGTAATTTCAATTGGGCTAAGTTAGAGTCAAAGTTCAAACCGACTATGTCCTAGTCGGAACTCTGTCGAGTCATAAATCCGTCTTCCTTTACATTTTGGGTCTTTTCAAAATTCAAGTCAAGTCCTAAGGCGTCACGCCGTCATTTTGGACCCCTTACCCCAATTCAATTAGAATCTAAACATTTCCACACCTCGACTCACGCACTCGAGGCTAACACATCGAGTCATTCCAAAACTCGTCTCTTGAATTCTCCTAATGACACGTTCGGGACACACATACCCGAACCTCGAGTCAAGTCTGTCTTAAACAACACAAATTAGAATTAACATGTGTCATCAATCCCGTCAATAAGGCCAATCATAAATGTCGCTCCATCAAAGTCAACACTCGAGTCTAAAATTATAGTCAAGCACGGTGAATTCAAACACGAGAAGTCGCTCACGACATTTCACGAATTCAAGAGTCAAGTCTAGATTTGTCATTTTGTCCTTTCCTTTGTTTGTTGCCTTGGTATGCGTGATCCCATGTCGAATCGAGTGTAATGCGCGTCATTTTTGTCGAGTAGGAATCCGACAAATTCCGTCAGTCAGTAAAGTCACGAGGCAGATCAAGCCACAATCACCGTGTCTCTTCAAGACGTTTATGCCATGGTCCTGCGAGTTCAAGCTACAGTGGAAAATTTGAGCATTCGCGTCCTCACCCTTGAAAATGGAATGGTGGAAAAGAACACACCACCTAGAGAATCCTCTAGTCTAGGTCATCCAAAGCTTACCTCTTGCAATAACCATCGTCCTAGAAAGCCGAAAACAGCTGAAAGGAAACCTGGGATGCATCAAAGGGTGCTTACCGATTTAGGCATGTCTTATGACGATGCTTTGAAGAGACTCTCTTCCCAAGGCAAGCTACATCCAATAGGGCCGACTCTGGATCCGCCTTTAGAGAAACAGGTAAACCTCTGGAAGGGCAACAAATACTGCTTATATCACCAAGGTAGAGGTCATGATAATGAAGAGTGTTTTCTCTTGAAACACACCATCCAAGATATGATCGAAGAAGGCAAGCTTCCTAAGCCACCTTCTGTCACACAATCTAAGAAAATCGACCCTCTTGGGTCTAATATCATTAAACATGACGAAGAATCATCTCTAGATTGTTCTCATCTCCTCGATCCTTATGACAACAAAGAAATCAATGTCCTCGAAGACGAAGATATTCAAAATGGAATGCTCATGCTTTCCATGGCCTTCGACAACAAATTTTCCAAAATAGAGGGAGCTATTGATAGCTCAAACTCTCGACTTTCCAACATAGAAAATCAGTTCGCCGAAATGGGTAAGAAGCTTGATGCCCAACCTCTCAAGATGAAAAGTGTCCAGACAAACCCTCAACTTGACAGTCCTAAGGAGAAAGCAACAAATGGACAATCTATTCTTAGTTCTTCTCATCCGGGAATCAAAATCAACAAAGGCAACCTCATGGACCCTTCGTCAAAGAAACCTAACAACCCTCCGAGGCCATTTACAAAGGCTTCCGAAAATAAGGGCACACCTCCTAGGAAATTTACCAACATTGGTATTAGATACGCCGATGCCTTTCAGAGACTCATGGAACAACGAATGTTGAAGCCTATCGGTCCTACGCCTGATCCAGAGAAGAAATCCAAATTCTGGGATGAGAATGCCTACTGCAAATACCATAGAGGCAAAGGGCATGATACAGAGAAATGTTACAAATAAAAAAATGTCATTCAGGATATGATCGAAAGCGGGAGGTTGTCCCTCTCAACCTTTAACCCACAAGGTAGCTTAAGCGATCCTCATGGATATGCAACTTATCAGGAAACCTTTCTTGACTATTATCCTTTCAGTGTTCCCAATGATGAGGACGAGGTGCTCAAATGGGTGAATGCTCAAAGCCAGATGCCGAAGCCAATCGCTGGAAAAGAAGATGTTCAAGTATGGGTCGATGATTACGAGTCTAGGTTTAAGACCGCGTCAAAGTCCGGGTCCGAGTCCGAGTCTTAGGCTTTCCATCTCTTATTTGTTCTAGTGTCTTTCTCCATTTTCATTCCTAGTGACAAACTGGGGGTTGTCCCACGAGTCACATGTCTTCTCGAGTTTATGTTAAGTACATTCATTATCCATTTTAATAAAAATACAATTTTCATCCATATATTCTATCCTATATTATCTTTTATCCTTTTCCTGTGACAACAAGAATTGATTTGAGATATTTAAAAACAAACAACAACAACAACACATGACAATCGATGTGAGTACACTTAAACGATGTTCCATTCCAAGTTATAGAGGACCTGAAACTCCGTGTTCGTTTTTATTACCTATTCCATGTCTGGCAATAGAAACCACAATATAACCCCAGTTTCGACGAGCCTATCTCAAGAGATTCTAAGATAAATCCAGACCATCTCCCTTGTTAACGATCCATGACGGAAGGCAAGCCCATTCCCCACAATAAACAACCCATGTTACTAAAAGAGCAACCCATTTCACACCCGAAAGTGCTAGTCTGACCCAAGTCCATCCAAGACGATACGAGCCATGATCAGAGACAAAGGCTCAATCAAGAGAAATACCCAAAATCAATATCTAAAGCCGTAGTTATGCCTATAGCCCAAGACAAAAGAGTCAAAAGAAGAAGACTCAATCAAGCAAGTCCATGCCAATACCCAAAGTCAAAGTTATCTTCAAAAACCCGAATCAAGAATCTGAGCAAAAAGTCGGGATATATTCTAGACCAAGAGTCCGAATCTGAATCAAAAACAAGCCTGAAATCAAATGTTAAACGGAAGACTGCTGAAGTGTATATAGAATCAAGTTACAGTATAGAATCAAGACATCAATGAAGATAGTCATCTAGCACCCTCACTTTGCCTTTCACACATCACACACCCTAAGTCCTTCTCGAGACCGTTACAGGGAGATAGTTAGGAATTTTGAGAATCTTCTCAAGCTTGTCAAATATACCCATCCTTTAGGGCCAAGACATGGAAACTTGATCCCACATCATTTTAACCTACCTATATGTGCTCAGGCTACATCAAGCCAGAGACTCCATTTCCAAGCCACATTACAAGCAATAGCCCCATAAAGCCTTAACTCCACAAAATCAAGCTCCAGATATTTGTTCATCAAAGCCTTTTATGTCCAAGCTCCACATTCCAAATATCCAATCCAGTTTCACCTTGACCCATACACGGAGTCTTCAAATACTTTGCTACCTAGAACGGGACGAACCCAATTCATCCTTAGGGTCCACTAAGTGTGCTCACATGACAAGAAAACTTTTACAAAATTAGTTACACCTCTTTGGTCTATGATTAGAGGGAGTTATCTCAAATCGATTCTTCGAGTCATAAGGAATATTACCCTTGTGACCCATGCACTTTAAGGTCCTAACAACATAGCTTAGGCACACACCTGAACTACGATCTGGTTTGATTTCACCTATTCAGGTGGATACGTAGGCAGTCTTTTCTTACGCAAGAAGGATACAACCACAACACCCAAATAAAATTAACCAAACCTAAGAACTACGATCTGGTTTGATTTCATTTCACGTGAATACGTAGGCAGTCCTCAAGGACACAACCATCTCAACCATCACAATTTTCAACCTTCCAACCTCAATTAACATCCCTTCCACAAGCAACACCTCTATACTGGGGGCTCCTTATTGTCGCCCAGTCTCTTTTTTACCAAATTCCAGAGTCATATTCTCATCCTGGGGGCTTCTCTTCCGAGATGCCACCCTTCCTTTATTCCTCTCTTATTTTAAGCCAAGTTAGTACTCGGTCCGGACAATGACAAAGATCTTAGATCAATTCTCTAAGTCATCGTGCCTCAAGAGGAGCCTCTTTTATAGCAAACGATGGTGAAAGAAGTCCTAGTAGACAGATGATCCATGGCTCATACCTTGCCTTTATATGCCTTCATCATTCTTGCAATTCTTCTACCTTTGGAACTGATACGCATTGTCACCCACACTTGGCTAGGGGTTGCGCATACTTAAACAAAGTCTGTCAAAATTATCCCTGTGTCGCGTCAACTCTAAGTTAGTGTCGCGTCAGTCAAACCTAAGTCTACATTTCGCGTCATGTCCATATAAGGTCTGTGTCAGGTCAAGTCCTATGTCTAAAGCCCATTGAATATGCATAACGCATTACAAACGACAAACTTCTTTGAACAAGTTTTAAACGATTTTTAAAAAGAAACGACTTTTGCAAACCTATGTGTTTCCTCATTCGAGGTCCATGTAATAATTGCTTACGTGCATATATTAGATTGCATTCTTGTGTGGCTACTAACCATGCAGGTAAGTATCAGAAGCAGTACTTTATCAAGACCTCGCTTGCGACAAAGGAGCGAATACTCTTTGACAGGTGTTTCGACACACCTCTATTCTGTTCCCCCAATGAGAGTACACGGACAGACATTCCCTTTCGAAACATGCAGATTCCCTAGAGTAATCACCCAACGAGAGTTTGCTTAAGGACAGAAGCATGCAGATTCCCTAGAGTAGAGTAATCACCCAACGAGAGTTTGCTTGAGGACGAAAACATGCAGATTCCCTAGAGTAATCACCCAACGAGAGTTTGCTTGAGGACAGAAACATGCAAATTCCCCAAAATCATCGTTTTATTCCCCAGTGAGAGTTTGTTTGAGGACAGAGACAGGCAGATACCCCCAGGTGATCCTTCATATCTTTAGGTAACCCTTTTCAGGATAAACCCTCATATCATTCAGATAACCCTTTTCAGGATAAACCCTTCAGATCTTTCAGAAACTTACCTTCATATCCTTCAGACAACCCTTTAGATAACCTTTGGGATAATCCTTCCTTGAGCCTTCCTCCCTTCAGATAATCCTTTATTTCTTCGTACACTTCAGATAATCCTTTCAAGAACCTTCGATAACTCCTTTTCAGTTAAGTCCCCTTTCAGTCCTTTAGAGAGAGTTGTCCTTCAGCCTTTCCTTTAGTGAGAGATAGCCTTCAGAGTTAGCCTTCGGAAGTGTTAAGAAGTTTCTTCAGATTCCCTGTGACCCCTAGATTCTTAGATCCCGAAATGGCTTCCCATAGGTTCATAAGCCTTTAAGCTCCCACACCAACATCCTTAGGTTCATAAACCCATAAATCCTTTTGGAGTTCTCATACCTCAGAAAGCTTAAGCGCACGCGTTTAAAACAAGAATTAGTAACCCAGTAAGTTCCTAAACTTAACCCTAGAATCCCAATTCCTCTTAGGTTCATAAGCCTTTAAGTTCCCATACCAGCCGTCCTTTTAGGTTCATGTACTCATGTTCATACACCTAGCTCTTTAGGTTCCCAAACTCCCTAGATTTCATATCCTTATACCCTTTTAGGATCATATTCCTTTAGGGCCACCTTTTCCTTTTAGGATCATATTCCTTTAGGATCATCACTTCCTTAGAGTTCCTACACTCAAACCATGGTTACCTCTTAAGTTGAACTTATATTTGACCTCCTTCCCGACGATGCTTTCCTTTAGGGTCCCACACCCTAGCACAATCCTTATATATCTTTTAGGTCTTACCCTTAGCTCCTACGCTTACCCTTAGCTCCTATGCTTACCCTTAGCTCCTACGCAACTCCGGAAACATCTCGAGAAAGAAGTCTCAGGTATGGTCTCTTCTTATGGCTGGAGAGCTTCCTTATGTAGTCTAATGGACTTTAAACGACCCTCCCCGATAGTCGACAGAATCTAAAATGTTCTCGACGACAGGTCCTTGGTTCAGACCCCTTGAACCGCCTCGCGTCGCCATAGTCGTCAGGTTGTAATCTTCGATTGGCCTGATGGCTATACTTTGACTTTCGCCTTGTCCAAGCTTAAGTCAAAGTGGGGGCTCTGTAGACACCTCATTTCTACACCTCCCGCAAACCACCCAGTGATGATTGGGCCGCATGTTTGGTACGCGGAACGATTTGTGACAGTTCATAATTTTATCATCAAGTGATCGCTCAAACATTTATGTCTACCTCTTAATTGTCATCTACGTGCCGATACGGTCGTTTTGGCAGTAATTAGAGTTCATTTGGAGTCCGGGTCAAAAACCGTCTTCATTTCCTAAAACCGTCAAATCCCGAGTCAAAGCAATGCGTTTGTCTAACTAAGGTTAGGATGTCATAAAATGTTGAGATTATATCTCATTTTGAGTCCTATGTCACTTCTTTGGGCTAAACTTAAAGTTTACATTACAAAATGTGCATTTCATTTAGTTAAAATGACAACCCGAACTTTAGACCCACTTTTCGAGGTGATAACCACTTTGTTGGGTCAGGCCTATTTCACATAAAGTTCTATATCTCTTTCTTAGCTTTCTAACGCCACCGAAATCACCTTAATCCGAGTCTTGTAGAGAAAGTTATGCCTAAAATACGACAGGCTGTCAAACGCGCTTTCTTGCGCAGGAGGAACCCGCTGAGTAAAGGACGCAGCAAGTGCTGCGCCTCTTCCAAGGGACACAGCACCTGCTGCGCCTCTTCCTCAAGGCTTTATTTTTGTCCAAGTTTCCGTGTTTAACCTAAGTCGGTTGTTTCTGGATCTTTCTCTCCTTTCCTAAACCCTAATTTCGTGATTAGTATAAATAGGAGTCTTCGCTCCTCATATTTCTCACGCGAGTGTCCGCCCTTCTCTTCTCCCTTTCCATTCTAGACCTTTGTTCTTACTTTTTGGCGTCTACGTGCTTGAACATTAGACCACGTAAGCTCGGATCCTTCTGAGTACCAGCCTCGTTTGCATGACCGACCAATTTGACCAACTCCACAATCAATCAACTTAATTAACTTAATCGTTTTCCTCTTACGAGGGCACTTTCGTATTTGCATTATAGTTCGAGTCGAGCATCGCTAATCGATAACTTAGTCCTTCTCGTTTCGTCAAACATGTATATCTGAGGGTGTAAATCTCTCCTTTTATTTATTGTTATTTATCTTTTTGTACCACTACTGTAAGGTTTATGTCGAAAATACCAATTAAAACCGATTTATAAAACCGTGCTTTAAAACCTCTTTTTGCGGATTTCCAGAAGACAAACCGTCGAGAAAGGACGCAGCAACTGCTGCGCCTCTTCGAAGGAGCACAGTTCCTGCTGCACCTCTTCGTGAGGCTGCCGCAGTTCCTGCTTCCTTTCTTCTTCCTTCGTCCTCTGTAATTCGTTCGTCTTTTTATTTGTTTCGTTTGTTTCTCGTTAATTCTTTGACATAATAGCTTATAATTTCACATGTATATTAATTATCGTCATTAACATGTTTTATCCATCATAAATCCGACTTAAATCCCTTATAATCTCATATTTGCGGGTTTTCGTTATTAAAATTCAATCCGGGTTGTAGGGATTCGATTTGTTCATATTGAGTTTCTGGAATTCGATCCTTTGATATATTTTCCATCTGTTTATTGTCATATTCATCGCATGTTCGTCATTAATTCATCATGTTTAGTTTATTTCATTCACCCATGTCACTAATCAATCATTCTTCCATGTAAATAATTAGTAATATTCCGTCTCGTCCATGTTTATTGCTTTTATGACCATTAATCGCATGTAAATAACGTGTTAATCACTTTCATCCGAGTAAATATATTAATCAATCCTTAAAATCATCAATTAACATTAACGATTTGCGATTCGCTTCACGCCGAACTCGCCCTTGGAATGACGCAAATGAAATCTGCGCCTCTTCCAAAGGGCGCATCTCTTCTTTGTTCCAGTTGATTTCTGCCTCTGAACTTCCGTTCTGCCTTGACCTAGTTTATTAGCTTACGTATAATTGACTATTATTCGTATTATCGCCCACTGATCTGTTCGTTAATTCTTTCTTTTATTCTTTTTCTCAAATTATCCGTTTTAAAGGTGTTTTCGACATAGATCAATTAAACCCAATGTAATTATTGTAATTTTTCATTATTGTAATTTTGTTTATTATATTTATCATCGTATCTTGTATCATTTGTGTGCCTTCACATATAATTGAACTTAAATCCTACTTTGACCCAATTGTATGTTAAATTGATTGTTAACCGACTTAGTCTAATCTTCATATGCTAGGATTAAAACTTGGATGTTGCATTGCATGCATATAATCGACGATATATCGAGTATAGATGATGTCCCTAATCATTAGTAGAGGCCGATATCGAGGCGGGCGGGATTAGGTGTTCGATCAAAAGAGCTTCCTAATACGTACCCTCACCCCTTACTCCAGATCTCTGTGAACATCCGTGTTCATTGGCATCCATGAGAGTCATTCTAGACATAGAATACTAAGGGTAACGATTGCTTGGTGTTCATGTCTCTACTTTGTGTCTTGACATGGCACGAGGTATTCGAACGGTTCCAATTTCCCATAAAAATTGGTGGCGACTCCAACAAAAATGTAAACGCTTGTTCTCTTCCTCCCTAGCGCCCCCGTGGGCCCCCCGCTGTCCACAGTTTGGTGACTCCGCTGGGGATAATACACTTACGTGTAGCCAAAAGGGTGAAACTTGAACATGGTTAGGGAATAGTTTGTACAAGACAATTGTCGATTTTCATAACTCGGTCTTCCTAGATCGTTTCATTCGGCCTTCCTAGGCCCAACCCAACCCATTCGACCAATCGTCCCGTCTAAACGGTCCTAATTCTTATTTGGGCCTAAGGATGGATAGCGATTGACGTCATCCATACCATGATGCTTACTCTTGTTTGTATCAAGGGCCTTCACTACTTGAGGAAATGGACTAGGAATCGGCCTTACTCTTGTTTGGTACAAGCCTCTCCACAGACTTTGAGTTTGATGGTTCGGTATGGCAACCCACCCTTTAAACCAAAACCCTTTTAAATGCACTCAGCATCCCGTTATAATGCTTGTATAAATGTTTGTACCTTTACGTGATCACCATTTCTAAACGAAACCATCACAATTTTTTGCAAAAATCAAAACCCTTTTTTTAATCAAAATTTCGAAAAAGGCCATTGGATTAGTGCAAAACCCAGTCAAAATTCTGTCCGTTTGTCGAGTCAAAATTCGGGCCACAAGCCCATTTCAAAACCTCACTTCGAGTCCACTCCTACAACTACACTATAGTTGACTAGGATACACATTTTCAAAATTTTGTCCTTTTTTCAAAGCTCACTCAACACAAGTGGCACACACCCACTTCACGAGTCAAAACATTTCTTTTTTTAGCAAGTGTGTTAGAATGGTCGATCGTGTTTTGATTCGTCATCGACCTCTTATCCAGTTTTCAAGATGCCTGGAACCAGCGAAACAAACCTCCACCAACTTCAAGATGGTAATGATCGAATCCTAGCCTCACTAGCTCAAATCTAAGTTACTCAAGACCAAGTGTATGATCGCCTTGACACCATCGAGGGCCGGATCTATGCCGTAGAGGGGAGATTGCCTCCTCACAAAAGTGAAGCAGTGGGTGACTTCGCGAGTGAATCCAAGGACGAAAATCCTCTTATGGGAATGACTGTAGCTGAGAAAAGACTCCAATACTTAGAGGAGCAATTGATGTATCTTAAAGGGGATGACATTTATAGGGAGAACAACCGCAAGTATGAGGCCGTCAATTCCAAATTGCCAACCAACTTCAATATGACGGATATCCCTAAATTCAAGGGGCACGAAAACCCTTTGAACCATATCCGCGCCTTCAAGGATTACATGTCTATCAAAGGCATCAAACCCGAGATGTTCTTAAGGATCTTTCCTTCATCTCTTGACACCATCCCAAAGCAATGGTTCTACTCTTTAGAACACAAGAAGATCGCTACTTGGGAAGATGCCGCGATCGAGTTTGCCAAACAATATGCGGATAATGCCGAGATCCAAGTTAACATGCGCACTCTAGAGGTTCTTACCCAAAATGACAAAGAAGGATTCACCGACTTCCTAAGTAGGTGGAGGAAGACTAGTACCCAACTAGTTGAACGCCCGGATGAGGCTACCCTTATGGAGAAGTTCGTGGATAATCTCAAACCCATTTATGCCAACCATTTGAGATATCAAAACATCAAAACTTTCAAGTACTTAACCGTACTAGGGACAAGGATTGAAGATAACATCCGTAAAGGGCTCTTGTCCAAAACGGTAGGTCGAGGATATCAAGGCTCAACAAGTCGTTCTTAAGGCTCCACTAGCAAGACTGATGAAGTTAACCTTCTCGAGCCATCCAAGAAAAGTACCCCACCAAGGAAATTCACAAACCTTGGGGATACTTACTCCAACGCTCTTAAAAGGTTAATGAAGCAAGGCAAACTCCAACCCATAGGACCCACTCCTGAACCTGAAAAGAAATCCAAGTTCTGGGACGAGAACTCATACTGTGAATACCATAGGGGTAAGGGGCATGACACAGAGAAATGCTACAAATTGAAAAATGTGCTTCAAGACATGATTGAAGACGGTCGACTACCAGTACCGCCAGGAGGTAAACCCAACAACACTCAGAATCCTCTTGGAGTTCTAGTGATTACAAGTGACGAATCTACTTTAGATTGTTCACACCTCATCTCTCCAATTGAAGATGAAATCCATGCAATCGAGAATGAAGGGTTCTACTCTACTATCTCCCCTACCATTTCCGACTTCATCACATGGGCAAGGAGTGTGGATAGACAAGTTTGGGAATTAGAAAATGTGGTGACAACTTTACGTGATCCTAACGCAACACCCAAGGAGCATGTGCCACTAATCTTCTCTCAAAACGCTACTATGCAAGAAATAGTCGCCGTGGTTGATAAACTAGTCGACCAAATCATACGACTAGAAGATGAAATCATGAGAATGAGGGGACTAGCTACAATCAATGGAGTTTGGGACGATGATGATGAAGACGAGTACCTCATCAAAAACTCCCTAGTTAAGGTAACAGTCCAAAATGGTGAAGACCAAGATGTGGACCACCTAACTCGTTCGGGACGTCCATATCAAAGCACTACTCAAAATGGTCCAACCAACGTTGTCACACCAAATGATAACGAAGATGACTCCACTGACCATTTGCTCAAGAAATTACAGAAGACGAAGGCTGATCTTTCAGTCTGGCAATTAGTAGCAAGCTCATTCCCGCATCGCCAAGCTTTACTGCAAGCTTTGGCCAAACTAAATGTAGCACATAACTCGACACCCGAAGATGTAGTCAACTTGGTCTTCCAAGAATCACCGAAGCTAAGTAATCCTATTACTATCTCAGACGAAGATTTGCCACCTTTTGGCGCTAGTCACAACTTAGCTCTTTACATCACTGTCATTTGTCTAAAGAAAAACGTGCCAATGACCTAGGTAGATGATGGCTCTGCGGTCAACGTCATACCCCTCAAAACGGCATACAAATTAGGCATGAAAGAGTCGGATTGGACCCCTACCAATCAAGGTGTTCGCGCATATGACGGTACATGACGAAAGGTGGTAGGACTTGCTAACCTAACCATAGCCACATGGCCAATTGAGCGAAAGGTTAACTTCCAAATAGTGGACATCGAAGCTTCCTTCAACATACTCCTAGGAAGACCTTGGATTCATGCTTCCAAAGCAGTGACATCCACCCTTCATCAAAAGATCAAGATCCCATTAAATGGCAAAGTGGTGACGATCACTTCGTCACCCATCAAAGCAATAATCGAAAAGAAGTCGAACAATCAAGTCCTTGTAGATCCAGTATATGAACTTGGGGGCTTCCAAATCATAAGTGTCATAGAAAGCGAATTGGCACCCTTATACTATGATCCCTACTCCAACTTGGTGGTCAACCACATACTCAAATCCCAGGGATACTTCCCTGGAATGCCTTTGAACCCTATTCGAAGAAACACCTTCGCACCATACAAGGAAGGCAACTCAAAGAGGATACCACTCGGACTAGGGTACAAACCCACTAAAGAGGAGGTTCTCGAGATGTTCGCTCAAGTTCAAAACCGTAAGTATGTAGGAGTCCAAATGCGACCCTATCTGCCTACCCTAAATGGGTACTTTGTTAAAGAAGGAAGTCTAGAACTCTTTCACGGATTTCCCGAGCCTTGGTATTATCTCGAGAGGAAGCTAGCCGGAATCGGGATCTTTCACGATTGCTACTTCATCCCTCCAGAAACGGTTCCTACCATCAAAACCCGTCAAGCACCTTGCTTAGACGAACAAGCTGTTAGCCTATTGTTCGGAGAAGATTGATTTCTTAGAGCCACGCAGGATGAGATCATTACCATGATACTTCAAGGCGATCGCTTCAACCCCACCGCGTTAATCACAGAAACTAACGCGAGTCAGTAGAAAGGATGGAGAAAGTCACTCAAGTTTACCAACAATCAAGGAAGACTCTTCAAGCTCACCACTGGAGAAGGAGAGATGTTCAAAGGAGAACTAGAAGACGATGAGTTTGAGTCAGAGTCGGAGTCTAGAGAGGTCACTAGGGAGTCTCCTCCTGTCGCCATCCCCATTCCCTTTGTTTCTCCTAGCTTAGCCTCGAGTAGTCACAGTAGTTCGGGAAATGTCCCAACCACTGTCCCTTTGTCGCCACTGACCATGGATCAGATGGCTTCTTTGTTTCAACTTTTCTCAAACTTTAATATGAATAAATCAGGTTCTGCTTACTCTTTGTGTTATCTTGAGTGCAATTCTGTTTACGATGATACTGAGGATGACCAAGACCCAGACTCAATCGAAATACCTCCCTACATAGCCAAAGAAATACTACAGGAAAGGGAAGGGGGACCAGTAATAGAGGACACCGAACTCATCAATGTAGGAACCGAACTAGAACCCCAAGAACTTAGGATAGGGACTACCTTGAGCTCTACCGAAAGGGCCGATTTCATAGACCTCCTAAACGAGTTCAAAGACGTTTTCGCGTGGTCCTACAAAGACATGCTAGGGATCGACAGGGATATCGCCGAACATAGAATCCCGATTAAGCCAGGTTTCAAACCTGTAAAACAAAAGCTTCGACGAATGAGAACGGAATGGGCTCTCAAGATTAAGGAAGAAGTGGATAAGCAATTCAAGGCCGGGTTCATCAAAGTTTCCGAGTATTCTGACTGGGTAGCGAACATAGTACCTGTACCCAAAAAGGATGGGAGAATCCGTGTTTGTGTTGATTTTAGGGACTTAAACAAAGCAAGTCCTAAAGATGACTTCCCTCTACCACACATCGACATATTGGTGGACAATACTGCAAACCTCGCATTACTATCCTTCATGGATGGATATGCGGGTTATAACCAAATCAAGATGGCCATAGAAGACATGCATAATACCGCCTTTGTCACTCAATGGGGAACCTATTGCTATACGGTCATGCCGTTTGGATTGATCAACGCCGGAGCTACATATCAACGCACCGCAACTACACTCTTACATGACATGATGCACAAAGAAGTTGAGGTATACGTAGACGACACGATTGTAAAATCCAAAGATAGAGAGGGGCATATTGCGAACCTTCGCAAATTTTTCGCAAGGCTACGAAAGTACAACATGAGACTCAATCCTCAGAAGTGCGCATTCGGAGTAACGTCTGGCAAACTCCTGGGATACGTTGTTAGCCAACGAGGTATAGAGATAGACCCTTCCAAGATCAAGGCTCTAATCGAAATGCCGCAACCTCAAACAGAAAAAGAAGTCAGAGGATTCCTAGGGAAAGTGCAATATATAAGTCGATTCATATCGAAACTCACCATGATTTGTGAGCCTATCTTCAAGAAGCTCAAGAAGACAGACCACACCATGTGGGATGATGATTGTCAAAAGGCATTTGATCGAATCAAAGAGATATTGGCTAAACCACCAGTGCTCATGCCACCACAACGAGATCAACCTCTTGGTTTATATATCACAGTAACCGAAACAGCCATGGGTGCCATGCTAGCTCAAACTGTAGGAAGTGAAGAAAGGGCTATCTACTACCTTAGTAAGAAGTTCTTGGAGTACGAGTGCAAATACTCACAACTCGAAAAGACATGCCTCGCTCTTGTGTGGGCAACGAAGAAGCTACGCCATTACATGCTTAGCTACTCCGTCAAAATATACTTCCAAATGGATCCAGTCAAGTACCTCTTCGAGAAACCCGTCCTCAACGGACGCCTAGCAAGATGGACTTTGATGCTCTCAGAATTCGATCTCAAATACGTGCCTCTAAAAGTTATAAAAGGCCGCGCCGTCGCCGAATTCTTCGCAGAAAATCCCATCAATGACGCACAAACAATAGACACTTGGTCATTTCCAGACGAGGATATACTTCAAACTGATGTAGACTCCTGGGACCTTTACTTTGATGGAGCATCAAACTTAAGAGGATTTGGAATAGGAGTGTTGCTCATTTTTCCTGAAGGCGAGCATACACCAATCTCTGTCAAACTCGACTTCGAGGTGACAAACAATGCTTTGCGAGATCTGACTTGTCTAATTGGACTACAAGCGGCAGTGAGCTTAGGCATTAAGAACCTCCAAGTACATGGGGATTCATCCCTGATCATCAATCAAGTTACGAGATCTTGGAAAATTCGAAGCGAAAGCTTAGCACCTTATCAAGCCAGAATAGACCAAGTTGCCCAATTCTTTCATCACGTGACATATCTACATTTACCTCGGGAAGAAAATCAATTTGCAGATGCTCTTGCAAAACTCGCATCTTTGATTAATATGCCAAATGACATGGTGGAAATGCATTTGTGCATCGAACGACGGTCAGAGCCGGCTTATGTCCACCAAATCACCGATGAAGAGGAAATCGCGCAGGAACCCTCGTTCCAAGAAATCCTGAATTTCAAGCTCAATGGTACCTATCCGCCTGATATGGACAAGAGGGGACAACGTGCTGTACGCCTACTAGCTTCCCAATACGTTCTCATGCAAGGAGAGTTATACAAAAGAACACCTCTTGGTGTAATCCTACGTTGCCTTGATCATGCACAGGCGCGAAAAGAGATGGAAGAAGTCCACGATGGAGAATGCGGTCCTCACATGAGTGGGCCCATGATGGCAAAGAAAATCACACGTTTGGGGTATTATTAGACCACAATGGACTCCGATTGCAACAAATACGTAAGACATTGCCACAATTGCCAAATCTTCGGGAATGTACAACACGTCCCTCCTTCATTGCTCTATACGATGACATCTCCTTGGCCATTTTCTGCCTGGGGAATTGACATAATCGGGAAGATAACCCCAGCCGGAAGAGGAGGTCACTGTTTCATCCTAGTAGCGATCGACTATTTCACCATATGGGTAGAAGCGGCTTCCTACACTAGTCTCACGGCTAAAAATGTGGCAAAGTTCATACAAAACAACATCATCTGTCGATACGGTTGCCCACATGAGATCATTAGTGATAATGGATCACATTTCCAAGATGAGACTGAGCAGTTGCTAGCCAAGTACAAAATTAGGCATCACCACTCTTCGCCTTATAGACCACAGACTAACGGCGCGGTAGAGGCAGCAAACAAGAACGTTGTCACAATCCTCAAGAAAATGATCGACAACTATCGAGATTGGCCAAGCAAGATACCCTTTGGTTTGTGGGGATATCGTACATCTGTTAGGACGCCCACTGGGGCCACACCTTTCTATTTGACCTACGGCATGGAAGCTGTACAGCCAGTCGAGCTAGAGTTACCATCCTTGCGTATTTTACTCGAAAGTCAAATCCCAGAAGCCGATTGGAAGAGGGATAGATATGAAGAACTCATCCTCCTGGATGAACGTAGGCTACGTGCCTTGCATAATGTCCAAACATATCAAGCACGTATCAAACGAGCTTTCAACAAAAGGGTTAACCAAGAAACATCAAGGAAGGAGACTTAGTACTCAAATCGGTTAGAGCTCTTTTACCTGTTGACCCACGGAGAAAATTCAAACCCAATTAGGCCGGACCATTTCTAGTCAAATCCATACTTCCAGGGGGTGCGGTTAGAATCACATACCTAGACGGGAATGAGTTTTCCAACTCAACAAACCTTGACCAACTAAAACGGTACTATGCCTAGAATAGGAACAAAAACGCGCCTCGCGTAACCTCACGTGTCGCTCTTGTGGCATCAATAACGACCTGGCCAAGCTGAAATAAGCTAATGTCACTATGCTCTTGCATTTTGACAAGTTTGTCATCCTCATATCATCAAATAAACTAAATTTGCACCTTCAGAGTAAGCAAAAGCTCATGCTTATTTTCTAAGTTCATTACAAGCTCTTGCTTTGAACAATTATTTTTTTACATTTACTCGAACTACGCGCAAGGGCTTGATTTCATTTTTAATGAATACGTAGGCAATCCTTCACAGGATACAATCCATTATTTTAAAATGTGAATAGAAGGACATTTGCATTGCATTTGGAATTCGACAAGAATAATAAATAGAAAATCACAACGGTTTCATAACCATTTAACCTTTTTTATTTCATTCACTTTCTAGTAATACTACGCTACATAATAAAAATAAAAATAGGCTACGATTCTAAAAACCCCACCTCTTTATTACAACAATGATAATAATAATAATAAATAATAAATAAAGACTCGGGCTATTCTTCCATCTTCCCTTTACCCTTGTCATTTTTGTCATATTTCTTGTCACGACCTCGAGCCGGACGCTCTTGCGCCACTTCGGACCTAATCACCAACGGTCTTTCTCGAGGCCTACACTTCCCATTCTTCCCAATCACCATCTCCAGGACAGGAGGGGTCTTCGGTTTCTTCGAAGGATGACGGCTTCCTCCTCTCCCTCGGTCAGATGTTTCTCCTTCTCTTTTTCCACCTCGCACACCTTGTAGTCGACGGGCTCGCGCTTCCTCAATCTCTCGCGCTCTCCCGGAGTAGTAGCCTTCCTCCATCACAGATAAGAATCCGACACCCATAAGGCATTAGCAGAAGAGTTCAAGAACCATACATTTCTTTGGGTCCATTTAATGGCCCACTCCCTTCGGCTCTCTGTAGTAAGCGCCACGGCAGTCTGCGGGACGGTATCAAGCTTCGGGATCGTCTGCTTTAGTCCAACCTGTCTCATCAGCCTTTCCGGGAAGATGCACACCATAAATTCCAAGCCAGGAATGCGCACAGATCGGGTAGGATCCAAAGAAGACACTCCAGTGACAGATTTGAGGTGCCACCACGGTACAACCCACCTAATTAAAGGGCCATCATCACTCTTCAGTTTGTTCTCCCAATAATTGCAGACTCGAGTGAAGTCCACCATGTAAAGCAAGGTCCTCATTGCAATTGAACGAGCGTGATAAGAAGGAACGTGAACTGGGGGCTCGATCAATCGAAGTCGTTCCATAAGCCAAACCTACCCAAAAGCAGGCATTAGACGAAAAAAAAACGAAAAAAAAACGAAAAAAAAAAACGAAAAAAAAAAGAAGAAAAAGAAAAATAAGCGTTCTTTTACCTGCAGAATGACGGGACTTCCCAAATATGGTAGGTCGCGGTTGGCTTTTCTATTATCCAAGCCCAATAGGATCTCTCCTAGACATAAGCAAGCTGGGCTCCTGCGCAGCTCCATTTCCTCAACAAGGCCCAGAAGACGGGGATCACCTCTCAGGTCTTCATCAACATGCCCTTGGAAGACATACACATGCAACAAGAAAAACCCAAATGCCCTTCGCCTAGCAACATAAGAAACGGTGGGGTCGGCCTTGTTAATAAATCGGTCAATGAAGTCCAACATTCGCACTCCCTTCAAGGTCACTAGACGGTCCACCTCGAGTCTAGTCAACCCAAGCAAGTCTCTAAATTTGCTTTTATACCCTTGAGAAGTAGAAGGAATGGCAGGCAAGTGTTCAGGGTCCCACCCACCAATCGCAGTAATTTCTTCAGGAAATGGGCAAATATTGCCTCCAAGGAACGCAAAAACATGGTAATTCGGGTCCCAATAATCAAGACAAGCATCCAAGAATGGTTTGACAACCTTGATAAGCTTCAAACTCAACAATGAACCAAGATTATAGGCGCCCATATCATATTTCTCCATAATTAAAAATTCGTTGGTCCATTCTTTCAGGCGAATCTCCAAAGTATTCATGAAGAGAGATTATTTTGAGAATTTTATGTAATAAGACGAAGAAGAGACGGAAGAATTGTGTGAATAAAACCTCTATCGACGTCTCTATTTATACTAATTTCTGTTTCCAAAAATCTGCTAGAACGGGACCACCTGGGAACAGGCGCAGCACATGCTGCACCTCTTCAAAGGGACGCAGCTCATGCTGCACCTCTTCCTCAGCTAAGCTTCTGTGATTTTCCGCTTGGATCTTTCCTAATTCCGTGATGAATACTTTCCTATTCCTACGGGTTATTATTTTGGTAAATACGTGGAAGTTACCATATTTCGTGTTTCCTAATTCCGCGGGCACGCATCTCAAGACGACATCGACATTTTCGCCATTTTACCACACTTGTACATATTCCTTTTAGGAAATAATTGTTGGAGCTGGTGTCCTCCACAAATTAGTGTGATAACATTTGTAAATCTCTTACAAGTTCACAAGGGTATACTTCGTATATTTAATCAGTTGATTAACGTTTACCTAATAACGGTTGGCTTGCTAGAAAGTTTGACGTTATTATCATACAGATGGCGCTGATCAACTTGTCCCTAAAGGTCACACCTATAGGACGTATTTGAGAAATGTGGTTATAGAAATATAATTACATTGATGCCCAAAATGACTAAAAAGTTAGTCAATGTGTTGATGAGATAATTATTTAATGAAAATTAAATAATATTAAGTTGAGACAATTAATCATCAATTCGTAAATTAAATATAATAAGTTATATTTAATTAAATATATATAAGGTTAGTTTGAAAGAATTAATCTGTTAATTCGTAATTAAATATAATCAGTTGTATTTAATATCAACAAGTTGAATGTGTCATAGTGGTAATAGTGAGGGTACACAAGCCAAGAGGTCATGGGTTCGATCCTCACTAGATGACAATTTAACACACTTTATATATTTTTGGAAAGACAAAAAAAAAGGAAATTTAATTCCTTATTTTCGGTTCAGGTGGCCGAAATTAGGGAGGTTTCCCTTTTCCTAATTGATTTCAGATTTCGGTCTATATAAAAAGAAAGGTGGAGAATTATTTCTAACCTAATTTCTTTTTCTGATCTAGCCTCCTCTTTCTCATCACAAAACACAAAGACAATAAAATTTTACAGAAAATTTTAGATTGATTTCTAGCATAATCAAAGGGTATATCTTAGATCGTCTTGGGTGCAACTAATAGGTGAATATCTATTTTGATATTGTTCTTAGGCCAATTTTGCAAGGACCCGAGGTTAATTCTAAATCTTTTTACTTATGCTTATGTATTTTATTTTATGACCATAGATCATCTTTATTATATCGTTATAATCCTTCATGTTAAAGGGAAGTATACAGATTATTTCCAACAAGTGGTATCAGAGCCTTTGGCTACGATTTTAATATTGATGATTTTCATAAAATTTGTATGTAAACGATCAGATTTTCGAGAAGAAAAAAAAAATTAGGGTTTCGATTTTTTTTTTTTTGGATCGAAATTTTTTATGCCGTTTTGTTGTGCCTTTTTTTTTCTGTTTGATGATAGTTTTTCCATTCTATTTTTCATATTATAGTTTATAATCAGTTAAAATTATCATATGAAGAATTGGTAGTTTTTGATTTAATGCAGATTAAGTTAAAATCAAATGGAATCGTCATGTTTATGATTAAAAGATTGTTTTTGCTATATAGTTTTTGGCATATAAATTAATCATGTTTATTATTTCATATGCTAATCATGTTCTAATAGCAAAGGTAAACAATTGATCATCAAATCTTGTTTTAGGGCATAATTGCCGCAAAAGAAAAAAAAAGGAGGCTATTTTTTTTAGGGTTTACCGAAAAGAAAAGAAAAAAAAATTTGTTAATTTTATTTTTGGTAAACCGTGAAAAAGAAAAAAAAAATTTAGGAAAGTTTTTTTTGCCTTTTGCCGAAAAAAATAGAGAAATTTTTTTTGGAAAGTTTTTTTTCCCTTGTTTTTCCTATTTACCTAATTAGAATAGGAAAGGAGTTGTTTTTTTTATTTTTTTTTCAGCTGTGTCAAATAAAAAAAAAGACTTTTCGTTTTTTTGGCCGAGTAAAATTTAGAGAATTGGATTTTATTTTTCTTTATTTTGGCCAATTAGTTATTGTGAATCGGTTCACAATTTAATGATACTGAGTTATTTTAAAGCAGTTTAAAATTTTTGACGGATAGAATTCATATTACAAGTATAATATGGATTAAGTTTGAAATTAATGTGATTAAATTGCGGAATTGTCACTTAATTTAATTTAAATAGGTGGTTTGGATAAATTAATCAACATAATTTATTTATTGTATTATGTATGTTTAATTTATTTTTAGTTGATGTTATTATGTTGAATGAATCGAATGAATGAATTTTATTTACGTATTTAATTTTGCAATCGGTTGTAATTTGTAATACTTAGTGTGGCCTTAGTCAATTATGTTTTCGTAATGAAGGAAACATAATTTTTATGTAATTATGAGATCTCGAATCTCCTTTATTTTAGTTTTGGGTTTTGAAATTAGAATGTAATTAATAGGTCAATTATGTAATTTTAATTATTGTAATTCCAAAGAAGACTAAAGATGAAGATTCAAGCTCACTCCCGCTACATGGATCAAGATGGAACATCAAGACAAGCTTCTCGGGTCCAAGGATGGATTCCAAACTTGTATTTATTGTTCATTTTGATAGGATAGGCCACACTAGGACTTTTCTTGTTTTTTTTTACGTTTTTCATTTTATTGCTTTTCATTCACATGCTAGTAATTGCATCATATTCCGCCTAAAACCAAACCACCTACTACTAAAATGCATGAAAATTGACTCATATAGGTTGTATGTTAGTTTTCATGGACATGCAGATGTCACAGTCTTTAAGCCATCACCTTAGTTTAAATCATTCTCGCATGCTAGATTATAGTTCACTTAAAATGAATTAAAAAGTTGATGGGATCTTCCTCTAAAATGGAAATTGAGATTAGTCTTTATAAGGGCAAACATCTATGAGTCCCTTCTTCGTCGGTAGGCCTAATATGACCCCTTCTACGTTGGGTAAGTAGTTGTGTTGACTTAGTTTACCTCAACATCATAGTTCGAAGAGTTTCTCGTGATTATGATGGACTATAGATAGAATTTACAGAAATTTATCGACCAAGAATTCTAACGGTAGAATTAGCTAAAAGGTTAGCTTATCAATTTACAGAGAATTGAGTCTTGGGGTCATTTATATAATTCTTGAGGGAGGTCAATTGTATAAATGTCTTTGAGTCTTCGCGTTATGACATTAGTTCATTAGACTTAAAATAAAAACGATTCATGCTTAGTATTTTATTCTTCTTTCGCAGAGTAGAACACGCTAATTATCAATAATACTGTTACAACAAATGGCTGGAAATAACGCAATCCCAATGCCTAGTGCCACACTAGATCGTTCGTCCTGGCTTAAAATGTTCATGGACCAAATGAATCAGTCCACTCAACTAGACCTGGCAAAACGGGTCACTCGGGTCGGGTACGGGTCGGGTCAGTTTGGGTCGGGTCATTGCGGGTCTGTCACATGTTTCGGGTCGGGTTGGGTCGGGTCGGGTCATTTCCGGGTTTCGGGTCAATTTCGGGTGACCTGTTGTCGGGTCATTTCGGGTCGGGTCATTTTCGGGTATAGGTCATTTTGGGTCGGGTTGCTTTTGAGTTTATGGCTAAGCACTTAAGTTAATACTATTTTGATTAAGAAATATTATTTTGCATATTTAACTATTTATTAGGGATTCTTGTAACCAATGAAACTTTATTTTGATATATACAGTATTAATATGAGTTGGTACTAGTCGTTTCGGGTCATTTTGGGTCACTTCAAGTCATTTGGGATCAGGTTAGTTATGAGTCGGGTCTTTTTGGATTGGGTCACCTCGGGTCGGGTCAACATTGGGTCAGACAATGTTCGGGTCGGGTTTGGGTCGGCTCGGGTCAATTCGGGTTTCAGGTCATTTTCGGGTCAAGCAAGTTCGGGTCATTTTCGGGTCTCGGGTCAGCCTTTTCGATCGGGTCATTCGGGTCTGACCCATTTTGCCAGGTCTACACTCGACTGAAGAATGATGGGTCCAATTTTGCGGACTGGGAGGCGGCACTACGGAATGTTTTGCCATCGGCGACGGTAAGCTCGGTATTTAATCGAGCCAATACCGTCAACCCAGGCCCAAATGCAGGAGCCAACGAGTCACTCGCTTATAGTGATTTCGTTATGGAAGCGGGTGCGATAAAGAACGTACTCATCTTTGCAATGGAAACCAATTTGCAGAGACGCTTCATTGCCCAAGGTGCAAACAAGATTTTCACCACGCTCACTAATGAGTTCTCAAAGGCACCGAGAATCATCACATATGAGCATACCTGTCGCTTCTTTGATGCGAAACTCCAGAAGGGCCAACCGTTTAGCCTACACATTCTTCACATGATTGAGAATGTCGAGAAACTGGAGTCACTGAATTGTAGAATCAGTGAGAGCATTGTCATTGACCGAATGCTTCATTCTCTTCACGATGGTTTTGCCCTTTTCAGGGCGAACTACTACATGAATGACTTGAAAAAGAGTCCTCATGAGCTACACTTCCTTCTCGTACAGACCGAGAAGGATATGAAATTGAGTGGGAGCATGAAGCAGGATGTTCTCACGATTCACAACAAGAGTAAAGGTAAGGGCAAGGCTCATGGCGACCTAGCTGTAGGTAAGCCAAAGTTTAAAAAGCCAGGAAACGGTAAGAGTGCGCCCGGTGAGACTAGTGGCTCACAGGGCAAGACAAAGAGAAAGGGCGGTGACATAGAGTGCCACCATTGTCACAAGACTGGACATTGGAGGAGGAACTGTCCTGTCTACCGTGAGGACATCAAAGCAGGCAGTGTCGCTCCTGTTGGTATGTCATCTTATATTCATATGATTGAGATTAACCATGCAAGTTTCGGAACTTGGGTACTAGATACTGGTTGTGGTTCTCATCTGTGTAATCATTTGCAGGGCCTAAAGAACATCATACCTCTCGAAAAAGGTGATGTGGACCTGCGAGTCGGGAATGGAGCACGAGTAGCTGCTGCCTCGAAGAGAACATATGTAATCCAACTCCCTAGTGGTTTTGAGTTATCATTAAATAACTCTTACTATATACCCAGTTTATCTAAGAACATTATTTCTGTTTCCGTACTTGCTAAAGACGGTTTTACATTTTCAATAAAGGATAATAGTTGTATTTTCTCTTTTAATAAAATGATTTATGGCAAAACAGTTTCCATGAATGGAATTTATATCTTAAATCAAACCACGGAAGTATTACACATGAATAATAAGAAATTAAAGGTTGGTGACAAAGATCAAACCTATCTATGGCATTGTCGAATGGGACACATAAATGAGAAACGCGTAAAGAAACTCGTCGATAATGGGACTATTCCCTCATTCGGATTTTCTGCATATGGCATGTGTGAATCATGTCTCATTGGCAAGATGACTCGAATTTCCTTCAAAGGTGTTGGAATGCGCGCTAGTGACCAATTAGGACTCATACATACAGACGTATGTGGACCTATGTCAATTACCGCTAGAGATGGCTATAGATATTTTATCACTTTCACGGACGATTTGAGTAGATACGAATATGTCTACTTAATGAAGCGTAAAAGTGAGTCCTTTGAGAAATTTAAGGAATACCAGAATAGGGTACAGAACCAACTGGGTAGAAAGATTAAAGCACTCCGTTCAGATCGGGTTGGCGAATATCTTTCAAATAAGTTTGATCAACATCTGAAAGACTGTGGAATCGCTCTACAGTTAACTCCACCTGGAACACCTCAATTAAATGGTGTGTCCGAACGGAGAAATTGAACCTTAGTTGATATGGTTCGATCCATGATGAGTCACACGGTAGTGCCTGATACATTATGGGGTTATGCTCTTTTGTCAGCTGCACTTATACTTAACCGAAGTCCGTCTAAAGCTTTCGCCAAGACTCCATATGAAATGTGGAAGGGAACGGTACCTAACTTGTCCTTTATTCGGGTTTGGGGCTGCGAGGCTTATGTCAAGTGGAGACACGAGGATAAGCTCGGCCCGCGATCGGTCAAGACATACTTTATAGGTTATCCAAAAGGAACATTTGGTCATTACTTTTATTCGCCAACCGAACATCGAGTATTTGTTGCGGCTAGTGCGACGTTCTTAGAGAAATAATTTCTCGAGAACAAGTCGAGTAATAGAACCTTCGAGCTGTCGGAGATTCCAGAACCAACAACCGAGGAACAGATGGAGGAAGCTGTACCTCCAACTGATGATACGGTTAATATTCCTGAGGAACCTAGGAGGTCGGGTAGAGACTCTCATCCTCCGGACAGATACATTGGTATGGTCGAGGAGAATGATGTTTTACTTCTAGAAAGTAATGAACCCGCAACCTATAAAGGTGCTATGGCCTGTTCCGACTCAAAGCTATGGCTCGAAGCCATGCAATCCGAGATGGACTCCATGTATGAGAATAAAGTATGGGATCTAGTTTATTTACCTAATAAGGTAAAACCTCTACAAAGTCAAATGGCTTTACAAAATAAAGCGTTAAGAGACGCGCAACCTTGACGATATCTATAAGGCACGACTTGTGGCAAAAAGGTTTCACTCAAGTGCAAGGATTGCATTATGATGAGATTTTTGCACCTGTAGTCATGCTACGTTCCATTCGGATAATCTTAGCGATTGCCGCATTTCATGATTATGAGATTTGGCAAATGGATGTGAAAATCGCCTTCTTAAACGGTTATTTGGAGGAAGAGTTGTACATGGTGCAACCCGAAGGTTTCATAGATCCTAAACATCCTAAGAAGGTATGCAAGCTTAAGCGTTCCATTTATGGACTTAAGCAAGCTTCTCGGAGTTGGAATCATCATTTCGACCAAGTGATAAAAGAGTATGGTTTCACTCGATCGGTCGAAGAACCATGCTTATATATCAAGTCGAGTGGGAGTAAGATTGTATTCTTGATATTGTATGTCGATGACATACTCTTGATTGAGAATGACATTCCTCTCCTTTCTTCGGTTAAAGGATGGTTGAAGAACCATTTCCAGATGAAAGATCTGGGTGAGGCACAACGTATTTTGGGAATCCGTATCTACCGAGATAGATCACGACGGACGTTATCACTTAGTCAGGAGTCTTATCTAGATAAGGTTCTTGAGAGGTTCAGCATGACCAACTCCAAGAAGGGGAACCTTCCTATGACGACTGGGATGCAGTTGAGCAAGTCTCGTCACCCCGACGCTTTGAAGGTATTGAGCGCATGAGTCGTGTTCCTTATGCTTCTGCAATAGGATCGATCATGTATGCCATGATATGCACACGTCCAGACGTGGCATATGCATTGAGTATGACGAGTCGGTACCAAAAGACTCCAGGTGAAACACACTGGATAGCAGTCAAAAATATCCTCAAGTACCTACGGAGGACTAAGGATTGGGTATTGACTTATGGAGGCGATACTAAGCTATGCGCAATCGGTTCTGTGAGATGCTAGCTTCCAAACGGATCGAGATGATTCAAAATCTCGGTCCGGGTTCGTCTTCACTCTTAATGGTGTTGCGGTCACCGGAAGAATTCCAAACAGTGTTGTAGCAGATTCTACTACAATCCGAGTACTATGCCGCTTCGGAGGCAACAAAGGAAGCGATATGGATGCGTCAATTCTTACAAGGGCTTTCGGTAGTTCCTAGTTCGAATGACCCGATCACCATCTATTGTGACAATAGAGGTGCCATCTTCCAGGCTAAGGAGCCAAAGTCTAGCAACAAATCTAGACATGTACTACGGAAGGCTCACCTGATCCGTGATTACGTGGAGCAAGAAGAGATAGTGATTGACAAGATTGCGATGGATGATAACATCGCAGATCCTCTCACCAAACTGTTGAATTATGATAAGCATGTAGGGCATGTTAACTCCATGGGAATTAAACATGTTCCTAAGTTGTAGTACTTGATTATGAATTTGATACATTATATTTTTCATATATTATTTATAACTTCATCGTTTTATATCTATAATATTTTGTTTTTCATGTGGATTGTACTGACAACATTGAACGTCACAAAGTGAACTGAATTACATTATATTTGTTTTTGTCCGTAATCGCCAATGTGAGCTGATAACTCCGGCTATTATATTGTGCAGTCGATTGATGGTAGGTTCAACGAGCCATAAGTTAAACGGTTGACTAATCGATCACAGATACGAGATTATGACGATATCTCGTAGGACAATTTTTATTTGTGACAACGTAATGGAGTCCTAAATATTCTATAACATTCGGTGCCAGGTCGTGGATAGAACATCTATTGTGTACCTAGAGTCGATTCTTTTGACTATCAACTGTCTCTTGAGATTAAGGCAGTTTTTGGGTGACTTTGGTTTCTTTCTCACGGTCTACCGTAACTGGGGCTAAGTAGATTTTTTCTGGGTCATTTCATACTGTGCTTACACCTGCAAGATTTAAGTTGAGGAAAATATCCATCCCTTATCAGGTATAGTTATTTCTCAGGGCCACTCGAGGAGTTGTAACTGAAATGCATGGCCATGCTCGAATGTTGATTCGTTTATCAGTTAAGTTACTCTCTAGTCGGGAAAACCACTCTTGATACTGATCGCTTGTAAAATACGACCTTTGTGAATTCGGATTTGCAAATTGTTTTACATTGAGTGGGAGAAATTTTAAAGGATATGAGAATCGGTTATCGCACATACACTTGTGAGGACAAGTGGGAGTTTGTTGGAGCTGGTGTCCT
Source organism: Silene latifolia (assembly GCF_048544455.1). NCBI lineage: Eukaryota > Viridiplantae > Streptophyta > Magnoliopsida > Caryophyllales > Caryophyllaceae > Silene > Silene latifolia. The sequence continues at coordinate 101,408,503 of NC_133533.1, read as the reverse complement.
CCACAAATTAGTGTGATAACATTTGTAAATCTCTTACAGGTTCACAAGGGTATACTTCGTATATTTAATCAGTTGATTAACGTTTACCTAATAACGGTTGGCTTGCTAGAAAGTTTGACGTTATTATCATACAGATGGCGGTGATCAACTGGTCCCTAAAGGTCACACCTATAGGACGTATTTGAGAAATGTGGTTATAGAAATATAATTACATTGATGCCCAAAATGACTAAAAAGTTAGTCAATGTGTTGATGAGATAATTATTTAATGAAAATTAAATAATATTAAGTTGAGACAATTAATCATTGTCAATTCGTAAATTAAATATAATAAGTTATATTTAATTAAATATATATAAGGTTAGTTTGAAAGAATTAATCTGTTAATTCGTAATTAAATATAATCAGTTGTATTTAATATCAACAAGTTGAATGTGTCATAGTGGTAATAGTGAGGGTACACAAGCCAAGAGGTCATGGGTTCGATCCTCACTAGATGACAATTTAACACACTTTATATATTTTTGGAAAGACAAAAAATAAGGAAATTTAATTCCTTATTTTCGGTTCAGGTGGCCGAAATTAGGGAGGTTTCCCTTTTCCTAATTGATTTCGGATTTCGGTCTATATAAAAAGAAAGGTGGAGAATTATTTCTAACCTAATTTCTTTTTCTGATCTAGCCTCCTCTTTCTCATCACAAAACACAAAGACAATAAAATTTTACAGAAAATTTTAGATTGATTTCTAGCATAATCAAAGGGTATATCTTAGATCGTCTTGGGTGCAACTAATAGGTGAATATCAATTTTGATATTGTTCTTAGGCCAATTTTGCAAGGACCCGAGGTTAATTCTAAATCTTTTTACTTATGCTTATGTATTTTATTTTATGACCATAGATCATCTTTATTATATCGTTATAATCCTTCATGTTAAAGGGAAGTATACAGATTATTTCCACAATAATTTTCATTATAATATAATTCATTTCAAAATTTATATATTTATTTCATTTATATTTCTTTCATTTCTTTTTTAATCATTTCATTCCTAACTTATAGGTTTCTATTTTTCTTTTTTTTTAGGGGTAACCCTCCCTACCGTCCGGTCATTTCCGGCAAACTTTTTGCTTTTTTTTTTGCGTGCTTTTAAGTCAGTCGTTTTGTGCTAATTCAGGCCATGTGTATATACAAATGTATGTTTTGCGTGATTTCTATGTAAATTTCGGCAGCATGACGGCGTAAACCGTCATCTACCAAACCTGTTCAAAGCTAACCTGCAGATACAAGCAACACAACCCAGCAGCAAAGGCACTCAGGCCATCTTATATACAACCAAAAACGGAAATGTACAACAAACTGTGGGCTCGAGCCCAAAACAAAGTCCGGAATGTTCAAAATGAAGGTCCAAAATATACAAATGTGCAAAATACAGCCAACAAACAAACAAAAACTACACAAAGCTACTGCTGGTCGCCCTCCAGCTCTGCAACTCTTGCCGCAAGAGCAGCAATCTCGGCGTCTCGAACCTCGAGCTCCCTCAACAAGCGAGCTGTCTCCTCCCGAGACTGAGCCAACTCTCGCTCCAACTCGCGGTCCCCCTGTAAACAACAAAATTGGCTCACGTCAATCATTTCAAGCAATTACAAGAAAAGTTGGAAAATCAAAATTCATAAATGGGACAGGCACAAGGTTCATACCTGACGGCCTCGACCGCCGTCAAGTGCCTCGACGGCAAAAGCTCGCAGCCGATTGGCAACCTTCCATAACACCACGAACCGAGACGGCGCAACCTGTATTTTCATAAAAAGAAGTTCTCAATAATTAAACAAACTCAATCAAATGTGTTCCTACACAAAAATTATGCAAAATTAGAGGCTCACCCTCCGAATCAGATGCTGCCAGTCGTCCAGGCCAGCATCCGTCACAACCACGTCAAAGTCACGCAACTCGGAGATCGTCGTCCTCTCAGTCGCGTCAGTGTACTCGAGGGTCTCGGGGTACTCTGGGGGCTCGATGCCCGCCGCCTCAACCTCCTGCAAAACCAAATATTTCTCATTAATCGATGATCTTTCATCGTAGTCTCAAAATCAAGAATAAAGAAGAGTAAAGATGCTCACCACTACCGGCCAGTACGCCAACCTCCCGTAGAGGAACGCCGAGTAGTCCTCGCCAGGAAGAAGGAGGGCGTCACCAACGACACCAGCCAAGTCAGCCTCCCTCTTAGCCTCAGAAGGCTCCCTGAACATCGTCCTAGGAGGATCGATGGGAACCGTCAACACGTCCCGGGAGCACTGACGAGTCAAGCGCTCGCCCAAGTACCACACATGACCCATCGACGTCCTCAACAACAGCCGGCTCGAACTCCTAGGCCGAAAAACCTCAGCCACAAAAGGAGGCGCTCCAGCGTACTCCGTCCAAGGTCTGGGCACCCACTGGGACAAGACAAACAAGAATCATTCTTATGATCGAGTTTAAAAAGCAATATAGAAGCAAATGAATATAAGTGAGATGCTTACGCTGTCTAGCTGAAGAGCGTTCACGTCCCGCCGGTAGACACCGTGAGAAGAACGCTTGCTCTTCGTCCTACACATCACCCAATCCCTCACCACGGGATATGCCTTCTCCAGCGGCTCCGTCCTCTTGGGCGCGAGGCCCAGAAAGTAGGAGTACACCCATGCCTGTGAAGCAAAATAGTTAATAACGATCTTTCGTAATTTGACAAAGAAAGAATTGATTTTAGTCTAAATGAAGGTTCATACCTCCAACAGTAGTCCAGGTCCGACAGCGCCAGGAGAAGTCCCCTTCTCCATCAACTCCGGACGAACCATGGCCCTCATGAAGCGGATGAGGACCGCAAAACCAGCAGTGACCCAGTCCCAACGCCCTAGGGAGCTCAGGTCAGAAAGGAAGGGAAGAAGCTTCGTCGACAGGGAGGAGGAGCTGTCTCCCTCCCGTCAATCGTCACCAGCGTCGGGATCTTTCCCACGAAGTAGTTTCGAACGTAGGAGCTGGGTACCAAACCCGGCACTGTGACAGCCTTCGGCGACAAGTTCCAGCCGATCAACCTCCTAACCTCGGCCGAGTCCACCCTCATGGCAGTCTCCGGCCACTCCACAGCCTCAGACCCATACGGCAGACCAGAAATCATGTTGTAGTCCTCCAGAGTGACTCCCACCTCACCAAAAGGCATGTGAAAAGTGGAAGTCGTATCCCAGAATCGGTCCAAGAAAGCGCGGACCAGGCTAAGGTTAGCCCGCAGCTTCCTCTTCGCGATATCCCTCCAGGCCTGCACCAAGGCACCGAACGCTCCGCGCTCGATCATGGCGCGCTCCTCCGCCGACAGCCGCTCGTAGCACTCCATCGCTGTCGTGTAACCCGAGAACGACCTCATGTTCCCGGCCTCCTATTGTGATTTTAAACAAAAGCTATCTTTAGTTTTTTGAATGAAAATTGGAAGAAATATGAACAAATAAACGAAAGAAGAGGAGTGATGAGTACTGAATTCCTATTTACCAAGCTCTTCACCGTCCTGTAGGACAGGTGACCCTCTGCAGCCCAAACAAGGTGCCTACTCTCCCAGGTCTCAGCCCACGCGGGAGCTCCCATCAACTGACGACCTCCTCGTCCAACGTTGGCCCGTCTCGGGGCCTCCTCCTCCTCAACAGCCTCCTCCTCGTGGACTGCGTCCCTAGCAGCCATCACCGCAGCGGTAAAGGCCTGCTCCAAAGCCTCCTCGATAACAGCAACGTCTATCTCCATGGGAGCTCTCCCAGAAGTAGAAGCCTCATCACCTGCAACATTAAAGCAAATTTAGGCCGCGTCACGTGACGACGAGCCTTGGTTAAGGGATTTTCGAGCCTTCGGAAGCCCTGAAATCGCTCTTTCTCGCCATCTTTGGCCATATTCTCACAAACCCAATCACTCATGTGGTAATTTGGGTCAAGGCAAGCCTAAGTCGAAACCTAGTCATGGGTTCGAGCCGAAATTTCGGCAGCATTCCGTTATAACGGCGATTATGCCCTAGAAAAGTGTCCTGAAAAAGCTGTCACAAACCAAAATTCCGAGATGGTAGGAAGTTTACCCATCATCCAAGGATCCCAAATATCAAGCTTCATCGCAAATGGGCAATCCTAAGGCTATTTTCGAAGCAATTTACGGTTTAGTTGTGAAACCGTCTCAAATTCACTCAAATGCTCAAAACTCAACGAAAATTCGAAACAAATACATGGTTATGTTCCTTATACTACCAATTATCCGTTTCTAATACCAATTTTACAAGGCAAATGCATTTGGGGGAAAAGCCCCAAATTTTCGATTAATTGGGTCATAAACCCTAATTTTTTCGATCCAAAATTGAACAAATACAGAAGATTAATGCAAGAATGAGACACATACCTCGATTAGTCATGATTAATGCAAGCTTTTGGATCAAACCTTGGAGGAAATGGTTAAGATTTGAGAGAGTATTGTGTGATTTGTGTTTCGAAACAAATGAAATAATCCCTCTGTTTATCGCGTTTTTACGCAGCAAATACACCCTTAGGAACAGACGCAGCAGACGCTGCGCCTATTCCATAAGACGCAGCTCTTGCTACGCCTCTCCCTGGTTTTCTCTCCATACGAGTTTTCAAAAATTCGTTATGAGTTCGTTATTTGTGGGCCCATCTTTGGTGCGCCTCTTCCCCGATGCTATTTTATCCTTTTGGTCCGTTTGACGATTATCTTTCATTCCGACCCGCATTTCTAAGCCAGCAGCAGACTATCACACGTTATTTATTGCTTCCAAGACCCTTACTTGTCACAACGAGCAGATATTCCTTCACAGGTGTTTCGACACGCCTTCATTATATTTCCCCAACGAGAGTAAGCGGATAGACTTTCCCTCTCGAGACGCGGAGATTAATTCCCGATTATGTTCCCCAACGAGAGTAAGCGGATAGACTTTCCCTCTCGAGACATGAAGATCAACATCAACCCCTATTTCTTCCGAAGTTTGTTCGAAGCTGAACACGAACAGATTTCTCCCAGCAGTTCCCGACTGTGTCCTGCCGTCTTTCCTCAGAATCATCGTTTCCTTTTAATCCTTCAGATACCCCTTTTTAGGATAAACCGTCATATCTTCAGACACCAAGTTATCTTCATGCCGAAGAGTTTCGCCGAAGCACCTTCAGTCCCGTTTCGTCCTGAAGTCTCAGGTATGGTCTCTTCTTATGGCTGGCGAGCCTCCTTACGTAGTCTAATGGACTATAAACGACCCTCCCGATAGTCGACGAATCTAAAATGTTCCCGACGACAGTCCTTGGTTCGACCCCTTGAACCGCCTCGCGTCGCCATAGTCGTCAGGTTGTAATCTTCGATTGACCTGATGGCTATACTTTGACTTTCGCCTTGTCCAAGCCTCAGTCAAAGTGGGGGCTCTGTAGATACCTCATTTCTGCACCTCCCGCAAACTACCCGGTGATGATTGGGCCGCATGTTTGTTACGCGGAACGATTTGTGACAGTTCGTAAGTTTATCATCAAGTGATTGCTCAAATACTAATGCCTAAAACCGTCTTCATTTTCTGATAACCGTTAAATCCCGAGTCAGAATGTTCTGGAATGTTCCGGATATTTCTATTCCATATTTTATAAATATTTCACAATCTTTAATCTTTGGTAAAACAATTTCCCGTAATATTCACATAAGATATTAAGGAAAACCAAATTATTCCGTCCTTCTATAACTCAAACACGGAAATATTTCTTCCGCAGGAGGAAACCCCTTGGGAACAGACACAACAGGTGCTACGCCTCTTCCAAGAGACGCAGTGACTGCTGCGCCTCTTCCCAGGTCCTTTTCTGCGTAATTTTCGTATCTTTTTCATATCTTTCCGAGATTCACTTCCAAAGACTCTCCGAAACCCTAACTCCTCTACGTGATTAGTATAAATAGGAGCCTTCGCTCCTCATATTTCTCACGCGAGTGTCCGCCCTTCTCTTCTCCCTTTGCATTCTAGACCTTTGTTCTTACTTTTTGGCGTCCACGTGCTTGAACATTCGACCACATAAGCTCGGATCCTTCTGAGTACCAGCCTCGTTTGCATGACCGACCAATTTGACCAACTCCACAATCAATCAACTTAATTAACTTAATCGTTTTCCTCTTACGAGGGCACTTTCGTATTTGCATTATAGTTCGAGTCGAGCATCGCTAATCGATAAATTAGTCCTTCTCGTTTCGTCAAACATGTAAGTCTGAGGGTGTAAATCTCTCCTTTTATTTATTGTTATTTATCTTTTTTGTACCACTACTGTAAGGTTTATGTCGAAAATACCAATTAAAACCGATTTATAAAACCGTGCTTTAAAACCTCTTTTTACGGATTTCCAGAAGACAAACCGTCGAGAAAGGACGCAGCAACTGCTGCGCCTCTTCGAAGGAGCACAGTTCTTGCTGCGCCTCTTCGTGAGGCTGCCGCAGTTCCTGCTTCCTTTCTTCTTCCTTCGTCCTCTGTAATTCGTTCGTCTTTTTATTTGTTTCGTTTGTTTCTCGTTAATTCTTTGACATAATAGCTTATAATTTCACATGTATATTAATTATCGTCATTAACATGTTTTATCCATCATAAATCCGACTTAAATCCCTTATAATCTTATATTTGCGGGTTTTCGTCATTAAAATTCAATCCGGGTTGTAGGGATTCGATTTGTTCATATTGAGTTTCTGGAATTCGATCCTTTGATATATTTTCCATCTGTTTATTGTCATATTCATCGCATGTTCGTCATTAGTTTGTCATTAATTCATCATGTTTAGTTTATTTCATTCACCCATGTCACTAATCAATCATTCTTCCATGTAAATAATTAGTAATATTCCGTCTCAAACATGTTTATTGCTTTTATGACCATTAATCGCATGTAAATAACGTGTTAATCACTTTCATCCGAGTAAATATATTAATCAATCCTTAAAATCATCAATTAACATTAACGATTTGAAGTTCCGGCTTCACAGCCAGAACTCACCCTTGGAACAGACGCAGCAACTGCTCAGCCTCTTCCAAAGGGCGCAGTCCTGCTGCGCCTGTTCCAGGTTGATTTTTGCCTCTGAACTTCCGTTCTGCCTTGACCTAGTTTAATAGCTTACGTTTAATTGACTATTATCCGTATTATCGCCCACTGATCTGTTCGTTAATTCTTTCTTTTATTCTTTTTCTCAAATTATCCGTTTTAAAGGTGTTTTCGACATAGATCAATTAAACCCAATGTAATTATTGTAATTTTTCATTATTGTAATTTTGTTTATTATATTTATCATCGTATCTTGTATCATTTGTGTGCCTTCACATATAATTGAACTTAAATCCTACTTTGACCCAATTTTATGTTAAATTGATTGTTAACCGACTTAGTCTAATCTTTACATGCTAGGATTAAAATTTGGATGTTGCATTGCATGCATATAATCGACGATATATCGAGTATAGATGATGTCCCTAATCATTAGTAGAGGCCACTATCGAGGCGGGCGGGATTAGGTGTTCAATCAAAAGAGCTTCCTAATACGTACCCTCACCCCTTACTCCAGATCTCTGTGAACATCCGTGTTCATTGGCATCCACGAGAGTCATTCTAGACATAGAATGCTAAGGGTAACGATTGCTTGGTGTTCATGTCTCTACTTTGTGTCTTGACATGGCACGAGGTATTCGAACGGTTCCAATTTCCCATAAAAATCGGTGCCGACTGCAACAAAAATGCAAACACTTGTTCTATTCCTCCCAAGCGCCCCCGTGGGCCCCCCGCTGCCCACATTTAGTCCTTCTCGTTTCGTCAAACATGTAAGTCTGAGGGTGTATAATCTCTTTTTTATTATTGTTCTTTACTTTTGTATCGTCATTAATGTAAGGTTTATGTCGAAAATACTTATTAAAACCGATTTCTAAAACCATGCTTTAAAACCTCTTTTTACGGATTTCCAGAAGACAAACCGTCGAGAAAGGACGCAGCAACTGCTGCGCCTCTTCGAAGGAGCGCAGTTCCTGCTGCGCCTCTTCGTGAGGCTGCCGCAGTTCCTGCTTCCTTTCTTCTTCATTCGTCCTCTGTAATTCGTTCGTCAAAATTTGTTTCGTTTGTTTCCTATTAATTCTTTGACATAATAGCTTATCATCTCACATGTATATTATTTATCATTCATTCACATGTTTAATTCGTCATGAAATTCGACTTAAATTTCTTATAATCCGATATTTGCGGGTTTTCGTCATTAAATTCAATCTGGGTTGTAGGAATTCGATTTGTTCATATCGGGTTTCTAGAATTCGATCTTTGATATATTTTCATCCGTCTTTTGTCGTTTTCGTCATTAATTTGTCGTTAATTCGTCATATTTAACCTATTTTGTTCACTCATGTCATTAATCAATCGTTCATTCATGTAAATAATCCGTCTTTAATCCGTCTCATCCATGTTTTATTGCTTTTATGACCTTCATTCACATGTAAATAACGTGTTAATCACTTTCATTCGAGTAAGTATATTAATTAACCATTAAATTCACCAATTTACATTAACGATTTGCAGTTCCGGCTTCACAGCCAGAACTCACCCTTGGAACAGACGCAGCAACTGCTGCGCCTCTTCCAAAGGGCGCAGTCCTGCTGCGCCTGTTCCAGGTTGAGTTCTGTCTCTGAACTCCGTTGTTGCTTGACTTAGTTTAATTAGCTTATGTATTAATGAACTATTATCCGTATTGTCGCCTTAATTTCTGTTCGTTAATTCTTTCTTCTTTCTTTTCCCAAATTATCCGTTTTAAAGGTATTTTCGACATAAATCAATGAAACCCGATGTAATTATTGTAATTTTTATTGTAATTTTCTTTATTGTATTTATCATTGTATTTTGTATGATTTGTGTGTTCGCACATGTAATTGAGCATTAAATCCTACTTCGACCCAATTGTATGCTAAATTAATTGTTAACCGACCTAGTCTAATTCTCACATGTTAGGATTAAAACTTGGATGTTGCATTTCATGCATATAATCGACAATATATCGAGTATAGATGATGTCCCTAATCATTAGTAGAGGCCGCTATCTAGGCGGGCGGGATTAGGTGTTCGATCAAAAGAGCTTCCTAATACATACCCTCACCCCTTACTCCAGATCTCTGTGAACATCCGTGTTCATTGGCATCCACGAGAGTCATTCTAGACATAGAATGCTAAGGGTAACGATTGCTTAGTGTTCATGTCTCAACTTTGTGTCTTGACATGACATGAGTATTCGAACGGTTCCAATTTCCCATAAAAATTGGTGGCGACTCTAACAAAATGCAAACGCTTGTTCTCTTCCTCCCAAGCACCCCCGTGGGCCCCCGCTGTCCTCAGATATTAAATCATGTGATCGCACTATTGTTGAGGACACATATTCCAACAAAAACTTGTTTAGTTGTCTCGAATTGTTTATAAAAAAACTCACGTGGTTCCGTTGGATTCTCGTTATCACGCCCAAAGACGATATTGTTCCTCCATTTCCATATCCACCAACATCTAATAGCAAAGTAAATCGGCCAATCCGCCATCGATGACGCAACATCATTGTTGGCACACTTGGTGACCCATTCCGAGAAATTATATTGCAAAAAAAAAAAAGCATTATAGGAGCCAATACCGACTAAGTTAAGTGTTTCGAAATGGGACAAGAGCAAAGAAGATGGTTCGTAGTCTCCTCCTCTGTCTCACATCTTGGGCATATTGGGTCATCCCCCATATTTCGTTTAACTCGATTAGCTTTAACCATTATACGACCATGAGCTGCCAACCATAAGAACATACGGACTCTTTGCTGGATTGGAATTCGCCAAATAGTTCGCCATACAGGGGATTCGGGTAGTGAAGATTCATCGGCCCCCGTTAAATAACCCAGTGCGGACTTAATAGAGAATTTGCCTGAAGATGTACCCTTCCAATAAAGCGAGTCTTCTTGATCGGGATCATTAACGAGGGAAATTGAAGCTATTTTTTGTAACAATTCTTGCGGTAGAAAATCTGAAAATATATCCCACTTCCAATCAGTTCTTTTGCACCACATTTCACTTACCGTCATACCCAAGATACTATCTGGAATGGGAGCTAAATTATGGTCATATAAACAGATGCCATCCACCCACGCGTGATCCCAAAATAACATTCGTCGACCATTACCAACAGCTGTTGTCGTCCCTCTAACTATAGTCCTAGCTTGTGACGAATGATAAGGTTATTTCAGTCGTTAGGCCTTAATTTAAATAAATCCTAGCTTAGTACTAACAAAATAGCCAGTGGTAAGTCAGGTATCGAATCCACAAGGAGGCGGTAATAATCTATTTGCTAATATTTAGATTTGTCTTAAAGTAACAATTTCAAGGGGGTTTTGTTTGTTTGATTTCTAATAACTAATTGCAATAAAAGTAAATAAGACGAATTCAATAATATTAAAAAGGTATAGGGATTAGGTTCACTAGATAGTTATACAGGGTATGATTTAATTCATTGATATAGCTAGTTATGTTGTTTAAGGTTATATGATCGTTCGATTCAATATCCCTTTAGATCTAATTTAACATGCACTCGCTATCATTAAATTATCTCTATTTAGTTATCGCAGCCTATATTGATTCTAACCCAGTCGATGAAAGTCTCAATTCGCTATACTAGTCAATTAACCTTGGCCAGTAATTAACTAATTAGATGAAGAACAATAAACTGAACAACAATAAGCAATTTTAACTATCAATTCATTAATTAGTTCCCCTTGTAACAACCTAGATCTCCATTCTCCCTAGAATAAAGGCTTAGCTACTCATACTAAAGGGAATAACAACAATAATGATAAAGGAAAACATAATTAAAAGCATAGAAGATGAACAAACAATTGAATTATTAATAATTGAGGAAAGATTATAAACAATACCGTAATAATAATGAAGAACAAGCTAGAAGATCCGAACAATAATAATCAAATTAAAACTAAGAGTATTTGAGAGTTTCTAGGGTGATATAAAACGTACCTACGTAAAATAAGACGTGAAATAAACATAAGGTACGATTTGGGTATTTATACTAAAACATAATCGACATAAGGAAATTGCGGAAAATTCTGGAAACAATAGGTTCCTCGATCGAGCTTGGATATACTCGATAGAGTACATAGCTTCCTAGATCGAGCCTAGGTAAGATTGATCGAGGCACCCACTCTGTTTCTGCTCTTTTCTTTGTGTTGTCTTCTTAACTTCTCTTCCTTCATTCTTCTAGGTTCCCGTGCCATGCTTCGTGTATTCCTTCATGCCTACTCCGCAATGCCCATTTCATTCCTTTGCTCCTCAATTGCATCATTCCTGCATTAAACATCAAATAGCGGAAGTATCGACATTCTAACAAAAAAGGCATGTAAATAATATAATTAGCACGAAAACCGTATCAAAAGTAATTAAGGAGAGGCATAAATATGTATATAATTATGACTCATCAAACTCCCCCAAACCATCTCTTTGCTTGTCCTCAAGCAAAGCAACACACAATACAAAAGGCAATCATACAAATGACGGATAAACAACTCAGAGCAAATGTTTAATGCACATACAAATCCAAAGCTATCCATATCTGTAACAGAGCAATGACCAAAGTGTACCAATAAAACAAATTCAAGGGTACGGGTAATAGAAAACGTAGCTTAAGTCTCATGTCACCATACTATAGACAAATGCCAAGCACCTTTCGATCTTGCAAGACAAATTAGTCGGATTCACTCATGCGTTCATAAGTATTTAAGGGTGAGTTATATGTGAAGATAGAAAAGAAGTAGAAACACTCACTCAACTTATGAAACATGCATGCAATCTAATGTGATAGAAATTTCCCCAACTAATATGCATCCAATATGTAGACAAAAGTACATGTATCAAGGACAATAAGGGTGGCAAATGGGTTAAAGGGATACAAATGGTTTATGCCAAGGTACGTTATGGATATGTGGAGCTAAGACGTTAGTCGCAGCGCTAAATCAAAACCAATTCTAGACAAAAGTAAGCTTGAATACAACCTATCTAGAGAAATCATCTCAACTTTACAACACATGAGAGTTTATGCGGTACTCTTCAAATATGCATTAGACTCTAGTAACATCCTTTCTATCCTTGACAAAACCAAATGAAGCAATCAATTTCTTTTCTTTTCTTTTTCAATTCTCTTTCTTCTTTTTCTTTCTTTCTTTGCTTCATATTTTTTTTTTCCAACACAATTGCTATTAAGAACTTTGTTATACCCACATGACAACAATAAGTCCCAACCCAACCATAATAGCAAGATAGACATGATAAACAAGCAACTGCGACTATCTCGATAAGGTAGGCAAATTCTTGGATTGTAGCTCATAGGATATAATTTTAAGATTGGCTATAAGGGTTCAAACGGGCTAACAAAAAGGATAATGTATGGCTTATTTGAACGGTAAGAACCGTCTATCCACCTGCACTTAGTCAAATGAACGCAATAAAAGTATCAAGAAATCAATGTCACACTTATGCAGTTTGATATTACATATTCCACAAGGAGAAACCACACACATCAAGCCTAATTGACAAATGAGACCAGTTTATTGATGTTCCTGGCCTTGCCACGAACTCCGCCAATTCCCTCTTCATATTAGACCACCAAAAGGTCTTTTTAAGGTCCTTGTACAACTTATCGCCACTCGGATGCACCGAATAAGAGGTGTTGTGGGCTTCATTCATAATCTTCTTCTTAAGTTCATCATCATTCGGTATACACCATCTCCCTTTGAACCTAAGACTTCCGTCCTCGTGAAACTCGAATCTCGAGGGTTCTCCCCTTTCTAACACTCCCTTACATTCCATAATCTTTACATCACTTGTTTGCCTTTCCCGGATTTCATCATATAACTCGGGCTCCAAGGTCAAATCTCTCATTGTTTCCTCCTTTCGTATTACGTGGATACCCATCTTGCTCACTTCTTCCTTCAACCTTAGCATGGACAAGGCAGTACACAAGGAGTGCACTGACTTCCTACTCAAGGCATCGGCCACCACATTAGCCTTCCCTTCATGATAAACTATCTCCATGTCATAGTCCCCAATAAGCTCGATCCACCTCATTTGTCTCATGTTCAACTCCTTTTGGGTGTAGATATACTTTAAGCTTTTGTGGTCAGAAAACACTTTTAAGGTTGCTCCATACAAATAGTGCCTCCAAATCTTCAAGGCAAAGACAACGGCTCCCAATTCTAGGTCGTGGGTTAGGTAGTTCTCTTCATGGGTCTTCAATTGTCGCGAGGCATAGGCGATGACTCTACCATTTTGCATAAGTACACATCATAGACCATTCTTCGAAGCATCGGTGTATACTTCAAAATTTTCACTCTCTTCCGGCAAGGCTAGAACCAGGGTCATGGTTAGGCGCTCCTTTAGGGTCAAGAAGGCCGTCTCACAACTCCCGTCCCATTTGAAGCGGCTCTCCTTCCTCATCAATGATGTCAAGGGTCTAGCAATTTTGGAGAAGTCCTTCACAAATCGGCGGTAATACCCGGCTAGGCCTAGGAAACTTCGAATTTCCGCCACATTCTTGGGTGCCACCCACCTAGACACGGCCTCAATCTTAGTAGGATCCACGGCAACTCGTTCCTTCGATATGATATGTGCTAGGAAAGTAACCTTTTCCAACCAAAATTTTTACACTTACTAAGCTTGGCATAGAGTTGGTGCTCCCTCAAGGTTTGTAAAACAATTCGTAGGTGCTCCTCATGCTCTTCCTTGGTCTTAGAGTACACCAAAATGTCGTCTATAAATACCACCACCAACTTGTCCAAGTATGGACTAAACACTCTATTCATGAGGTCCATGAAAGCTGTCGGCGCGTTTGTCAACCCGAATGGCATTACCACAAACTCGTAATGTTCGTACCTTGATCTAAAAGCGGACTTTGGTATGTCCTCATACTTGATCTTCAGTTGGTAATTTCCCGATCTTAGGCCGATCTTTGAAAAAATTCCGGCTCCATTAATTTGGTCAAACAAATCGTCAATTCTTGGTAGAGGATACTTGTTCTTGATGGTGACGTTGTTCAATTCCCGGTAATCTATGCATAGCCTTAGCGTCCCGCCCTTCTTATTTACAAAGAGGACTGGTGCTCCCCATGATGAAACACTTGGCCTTATGTAACCTTTATCCGCCAACTCTCAAAGTTATTTCTTCAACTCCTATAATTCCTTTGGACTCATTCAGTACGAGGCCTTAGAGATTGGTCCCATACCCGACTTCAAGTCCACCCCAAATTCCACTTCTCTAGGAGGAGGTAATCGGGGCAACTCCTCCGGGAAGACATCCTCGAATCCCCTCACTACCGGTATATCATTCGCTTGCGGTCTTTCCACACTAGTGTCCCGTACATGACTCAAGATTATAGGACAACCCTTCTTCAAGCATGTCTTCAAGGTCATTACCGTAACTAGCTTTACCTTAGGTTTGACTAAGTAGCCCTTGTATGACACCCTAGTACCCTTGGGTCCCCTCAAGGCGATATTCTTTTGGTAACAATATATGTTGGCTTTGTGTTTGCTTAAACAATCCATCCCTAGGATCACTTCAAACCCCTCTAGAGGGAACTCGAAAAGGTTTGCCGGAAAGTTGGTCTCATGAACTATAACCGACACTTCTTTATATATTTTTGAACATAGGATTGACTCTCCCAAAGGTAAATATATGTCATCATTGGCTAGTTTCCCCTCCCCCAATCCTATGGTCGACGCATGACTCTTAGACACGAAAGAATGGGTAGCCCCCGAGTCAAATAAAACGAAAAAAGGATAAGAGTTAATAAGAAATGTACCGGAGACAACGTGGACATCCTCCTCGGCACTCTTCTTACCCATAGAAAAGAGCTTGCCACTAGACTTGGGTTTGCCCTGAACCATACTTGCCGATTGAGTAGGCCTACTTCCCGAGGCGTTGCCTCCCGCAAAGCTTGTCGCTCGAGATGGAGCTCCCCGGTTGAAGTTTCCCCGGGTGTTGCCGTCGTTGAAGTTGGAGTCAGCATTTCTTGGGTTGCTCCACACTCCCGAGTTCCGATTGTTAGTCCCACTTTACGAAAAAGTGTACTAGGAGCCTCCTTGTCCGAACCTTCGGTTGAGTCCTCTTGGGGTGCTCGTGCATTCCACCTTCTTATGGCCAAAGCCACCACAATTATAGAATCGAGGTCCTCCTCCTTTACTCACGGTCCTTCTGCTGTAGCTGCCCGACTTCCCATAGCCACTTGTAGGTGCTCTTCCCGAGTAGGATCTAGCTTGGTTGAAATTATTCTTCTTGGGTTGGTACCCTCCATTCTCACTTTTGACCTTCCTCTTTTCTCCCGACCTTTCCTTAGCCTCCTTGGCCATGCCGAGTAGCCTCTACGTATTTTCGGCCCTCGCATAGACTTCCTTCACACTTGACACATCTCCGGGTTGAAGCTTCTCTAGGATCATGACGGTTAGTCCTCATTCAAACTTGAGAGCCAAATGGGTTTGGCTAAGATGAAGGTCTTCCACATACGTAGCTAGTTCGTTGAAACGGATATAGTAGTCTTCAACGGTCATAGTGTCGGTCATGACAAAGCGATCGAACTCCGCCCGAGGCTTGCATCTTACGTGCTCGGGAATGAACTCATTCCTCATCTTTACCTTGAAGTAGGTCCATGGTATTGCGGCTTCGCCTCTTTCTTCGTAAAACTCTCTCATAGCTTCTCTCTCTATATACCACCATCCTCCCGCGAGGCCTCCTAAGTAGAAGGCGGCTTGCTCCACCTTAAGCTCCTCGGGACATCTTACAACCTCGAATACATTCTCCATTTCCCTTACCCAGTCAGTGAAGAGACAAGGCTCCCCAAACCTAAGGTACTTGGTGGGGCGGTGGCGTGAGATGGCGGTGCTTGCGGCGGAGGCATTCATTGCCGCATCTCTCTCTAGTGACATTCCTAAGGGCCTCGGTGAGGGCTTTATTTTGAGCTATGAGTCGCTCCATCTCCTCTTCGGATACGCAGGATGGAGGTGACGGGGTCCTTTCACGTGTTCTCGGCATTATATCTCTTCAAGTAGTGTAACAGACATCAATACACGCTCCAAAAAGGGAGGCAAAAGGCTCTGACCACAACACAAGTCCACTCGATCGAGTGTGGAATCTTACTCGATCGAGTGGTGTCCCACTCGGTCGAGTGACTCGAAACTACGAAATTTTCCCGAAAATCCCCAAGTCCACTCGGTCGAGTGGCTCCTCCACTCGGTCGAGTGCCAAAACCTACAGAAGGTGCTAAAGGTCTGTAAACATGCCCACTCGGTCGAGTGGTAGGGGCACTCGGTTGAGTGCCTGCTAGTCGGCCGACTCCCTTTTTCCACTTGACCAAGTAAGCACTCTAATGACTATTTACCCATCCCAACTTCTACGAGTCCACATACAACCCTATTTGCATGTTCTTAAACGCATGTACGGGAAAATCAGAGGTATTTATACGACATACAACTCACATATGACGACAATTAGGATATGTTCACATTAACGCATCCATCACAACTTTCCTAATCATATCATCATCAACATGTTGTCATGTAGAATATTACCAAGCATGTACAAAATCCACGACACTAAGCAAGAAATATGCAACAACCATATGCATCACACACGCCCCATTGCCCCCGCATAGTGACCGACTTAAGTTAAGAGTATAATGGCACAACTTTGGAACGTTGATATGCGAGGCAGAGGTCGTCGTACCCGATCAAACAAATTCTCAACTAGTAAAGGGTAGTCGAGGTTGAACCACAAGGAGCAAGGGTGATTAATAATTGTCTAAATTCTTATGCTTAGCTAAGTCGGATAAAACAAGGATGAAAGATTATCTAAATGACTAAACTAAATAACAAGAAATAAATTAAACTAATTAAACTATCGAATGAGAAAACAAGCTATTAAATACGATTTACTCAAGCTAATTAAGGCCTAGGGAACGACTAAACCACCGACATTCGTAATAAATCAAGAGTTCCTTCAACTAGTTGTTAAGGGGTAAGTGTATTGGGTGGAAACGCCTCTAATTCGCCCACCAACTCCCTCCCGGGCTCTTGGTGGGACACTAGTGATACCGAATCAACTCCCTCCCGGGCTCATGACTCGATTTCCCCCAACTCAAGACTCAAGGCTCACCAAAGTGAGCCCACTCCGCTCACCTCTCATCAAGATCAAGGGCTTAAGTCCGCGATAAACTCCCGGTCATCCCTACCCTTCTTCCGAAGGCGAACTTCAAACCGAAAAACAAAGGCACCCCACTTGGGTTCTCCCTCCCGGGCTCAACCCAAGTCGGCACACGACCAAAAAGGGCTAATGTAATCAATCCCAACCTAACCAACTCCCGTTTCTGGACAAGGGTCAAAACCGACAATTACTCCCAAATAGACACAACAATTCAATTCCTTTGTTAAAACCCAATAACCCCTCCTCAACAAATAATTTAATGAAACTCAATTAGATAAATTACTCATGATAGGGTCTAATCGCACTCTAGTGAAAATACTACTCATTAATCATATTTAAATTAACATTAAATATATTACCACTAAACTAATCACAACATTAAATATAGTGAATTCAATAAAGATTAAAATTTTAAAGTAAACTACACTAACAAAACATAACAATAACACTAAACATGGTGAGAGCAATAAAGACTAAAACTTTGACTAATTAAAGAGATTAAACTAATTAAAGACATAACAATAATTAAATAACAACAAGAGAAAGAGAAGAAATGTATACCAATACTTGAACTTAAATGGAAGTGAAATGGAAGATCTTCATACAATTGTTGTGAATTAAAAGAAAGACACACAAAATCTAGACTAAAACAAATAAAGAAAGATAGGATTTTGGTTATAGAAGAACAAAAATTAATGCTATTCTAGACTACTACTAACTCTCGCTTCTCGTCTGAAGCTCTGCCCAGCACAAAGACAAATGACGACTCCTCTACCTAACACACTCCAGACCCCTCTCAAAATCCCCCTCTTTGTTTCTCAGCCAAAGTCTCGTCTTCATGTTCCAAAAATGCGGGCTCCTTTTTGTTTAACACAATTTCTGCCCAATAGTGAAGGTCTCCCATGCATTTGCTAATCAACAACTCTCCTATAGGACCGTCTTATATGATAGGACTGGCCCAATAGGAGAATAGCTCAAACTAATCATTAGATTATTTTTGTATTTTAATTTTATTTTAATAACTCGATATCTTATGAGTAATACTGACACATTTAAATAAGTAATTTATCAATATAAAACATTAGGTTATCAAAATAAAAAAAAAATTATACTATTTTATTAATTAAGGATTTTTTGTCAAACAAAACCTTTAAAAAAAAAAATTCTTCCAAACACCACCTTAAAAAAAAAAGTTTGTAAAAAACAACCTTTAAAAAATTTTTTGTTGTCAAACACGACTTTTTGGCCGAAGGACTTAACATTTTGTAATGGGGTAACTTTCAGTCGATGTTTGAGATAGCAAACGATGTCGGTTTGCGGCGTTTTTGGACTCGTTGGAAAGGTGGAAATACAAGCTTTCCAGGGGTTATCAGTACGATGGTCAAAGGCGGCCTTATGTGGGGTCTATTGTTGTGTAAAGTAAGGCTGGTCGGAGAGATTAGCGAGTGGTCGAGGATTTTTAGTAGGTCTTTTAAAGAGGTTATGATGCTTTGTTTGGTCTGAAAATTGGTATGTAGGTAGCGGGCAGTGTAAGGTAGGCCGTAGTTATGTTGTTTTTTATGGTTGTTTGTTGTAAGTGGTGGTTTGAGGTGAGTGAATTGATCCACAAAAAAGAAATCCTACTTTGACATTCTTTTGAATGTTTTTTACCTTCAAATTAACTCCCCTCGAACCACCACTTGTAACCAACAACCACAAAAAAGAACACAACTACGGCGTACCTTACACTCCCCGCTACCTACATACCAATTTTCAGACCAAACAAAGC
Organism: Silene latifolia; assembly: GCF_048544455.1. Lineage (NCBI taxonomy): Eukaryota > Viridiplantae > Streptophyta > Magnoliopsida > Caryophyllales > Caryophyllaceae > Silene > Silene latifolia. Next base: position 101,389,473 of record NC_133533.1, on the reverse strand, counting down.
ATCATGACCTCTTTAAAAGACCCACTACAAATCCCGACCACTCGCTAATCTCTCCGACCAGCCTTACTTTACACAACAATAGACCCCACATAAGGCCACTTTTGACCATCGTATTGATAACCCATGGAAAGCTTGTATTTACACCTTTCCAACGAGTCCAAGAACACCTCAAACCGACATCGTTTCATATCCCAAACATCGATTGAAAGTTACCCCATTGCAAAATGCTAAGTCCTTCAGCCAAAAAGTCGTGTTTGACAACAAAAAGTTTATTAAAGGTTGTGTTTTACAAACTTTTATTTTAAAGGTGCTGTTTGGAAAAAAAAAATTTAAAGGTTGTGTTTGACAAAAAACCCATTAATTAATTTTATTGGGCTTTTAATAGGTGGACTTGTCTTATACATAAAAGTGGTCTTATATAACAATTAGTGTTTGCTAATACTCCTTGTTTTTGAGCCCAGCCCAACAAACCAAAGGTGAAGCTTTCTTCTTTATGTTGGTCTTTTTAGTGGATCATTCAATAAGTAGGCCCAACTCAAATAATAAGAGAAATTGTCATATAAAACAAGGAACATGTGATCACAAGCCCAGCATAACAGCCCACGAGAGATAACTTTCGAGACCTGTCTTGATGCACTATTGTCACTTATTTTTCTACTCAACTCGGTACCTATAAAACAAAACATCCAAAAGCAGTACCAACATCCAAAAATACTATATAATTGCCTTATTTAAATTTATTTTTCTATCATTCTTTTTAATACTAAAATGAGTAAATAATACTAAGTCGATTTATTATATCGATCCAATAAGAGATAAAATGTGGGTTAAAAATCGGTAAAATAAAGTGTTATCAAACGTCTCTCAAACTTGTTACAAGTTCTCTATGACTCAAACCGGGTTCATTTTAGATTGACTCACCCTAGTTCATTGGTTCATTGGTTCATTCATTCAGGCTCCAAAACTGATGCTCTGATACCACTTTGTAACACCCCCATAAGTTGGGACCCTTTCCTTTAGGCCTTCCCAACACATGGAGGCATCACAAGACTTGGTTTCCCAAGTTTTGTAGTGCGAACAAGCGAGTAAAGAAGTTTCCAACTCAACATCATGCAATAGATAAGTTATAGTTAAACGTGTACAAGTTGTAGGATGCAAATACCATCCTGATAGTTATACAACCATATTGAAAAGTAGGAATTTAATAGTCAAAAACTAAGATAGACCCAAGTGATGAGACAAATGAAAACCACTCCCAAGCCCTCGAATGAATCATGCTAACCTGTCAACACTGCTCCCCATATGGGCGGAAATCACCATATGTTTCACCACAGATCATTAAAACTCAAGTGTTAGCTAAATTATAAAATGTTCAATGCATGCTAACTAAGCTTACCTACATATGATAATGCAAGGTAGAACCAACATGGCACAATGAGAGATAAGAAATCGTCCTCCAACATATATCCATACAACCAGTGACCAGGACACGCCCGCTACGTCACTAACACACACAGGTACTCGGAACACGTCCGTGGTACCGGGCACGAGTGCGACTCGAGTCCCCTGCCAGACGTCGTGCCTCACCACAGGAGTCCCTCCGTAACTCAAGTACTAAATGTGCACACTCCCCTTGGAGTGAGAAGCTCCAAGGGTGACTTGAGCGGAAGACAGTTTCCCAACAGCCTTCCGTCTCCAAAATCGGAACCAAAGATCCTTTAACATCCTCCAATGTTCACCAAACCAAGAACAAAACAACAAGTCCAAATAACACAACTATGCAACCATAATAGTAAGACAAGTATAATCATGCTCAACTCTTCACTAATTCATTTCTCATCATTTAATTTCTCTTTAACATGTTATAAGCAATGTAATCATCTTTGTGACAAATTACCATTCTCATCTTAACTTAATTACCACAAAGTCATCTTATATGATAAACCCTAATTGCCAAAACATGTTATAATGCAACTATCGTGAGGCAAATGCAATTAATGACAATAAATGGACAATTAAACACCAATATCACCATAGATAAGTAGGTAAAACCCTACCTCAAGCTTATCTTCACCAATCCACAAGCTACTCACTAGAAATGGTCCTCAATGAAGCTCTATATACATATTAATTGCTACAATAAATACCACAACCTATTACAATAACCATACTAATTAAATCCCCCTTAAATATCCCCTTTAATTCATACAACCTAGCAAGTATACAGAAATATACTAACTAAATAAGATTGTTAAGATAAAAATAAAGGGAATAAGAAGTGTAGATCAACTTACAAATAATTGGAAGAACAAGGGAGGCAAGAATCTCCTCAAGAGAATTAGGGTTTTGAGAGAGTTTGTTGGTGAGGAATTTAGAGAGATAATGGGGGAGTTTAGAGAATGGTGTGAATAGTGTTGGAGAAGGGTTTTGTGTGGGAAATTTGAGATGATAAGGTTCCGAAAGCGACATTTCATCAACAATTTTTCGTATAAGCCGCATTCGACCAACACTCGGTCGAGTGGGCGGTCCACTCGGTCGAGTGGTAGCTCCACTCGATCGAGTGGTAGCTCCACTCGGTCGAGTGGATGGTCACTCGGTTGAGTGACCGACTTTGCAGGCTTCTAGAATACTGTCCAGTGGCACTCGGTCCTTCACTCGGTCGAGTGGGGCTCCACTCGGCCGAGTGAATCGTCTACTTGGTCGAGTTTAGTCTATATAAATACGGGGTATTACACTGGCACTTGAGTGACCAATTGTTGTTCACTCGATGAACCTCCCAAACTCGTAACACCCCCATAAATCGTCTACTTACCTCCATGAACCTCCCAAACTGTTGTTCAAGCTTATGTTTCTGTAATCTTTGTGGAAAAGGTAGTTGAATTTTAATTGGCTCGGCTTCTTTAGCTTTAGAAGTATGTTTGGAAGCACCATTATGTGTTACAGGGGTGACTCGATTGAGTCCAGTAGTCACTCGATCGAAGATTCTATTTTCTTCCAATGCCGTAGCTGAAACACGCAAAATTTTGTCAGCAGGGGGTGCCTCGATCGAGCCCGTGATGTACTCGATCGAGCACGGTGGTTCCTCGATCAATCCTATGTGGGCTTGATCGAGTACTCACGCCAGTGGCCTCTTTTTTCCGTCTTTTTGCTTTTTCTGTGTTTGATCTTTGCAAAAAAATTTCTCATCTTCACTCAACTCGAGATTACCCAATCCCTTAGGATGCATATAAGGGACTTCCTCTTCAACAATGGGCACATCCAGACTTTGATAAGTGGTACCACTCCTCAAAGAAATAGCATTAACTTGCTCATGTGATTGTTTACCTTGAGGTGGAAGATTGCCGGACTGTTTTGAAGGATTTTGAGCCGCCATTTGAGCAACTTGAGTATCCAACATCTTATTGTGAGCCATTAGTTCGGATCTCTGAGCCATTTGATTTTGTTGAATCATCAAACTTTGTTGTAATAGAGCCTTCATCTCTGCCATCTCATTACTTGGAGCTTGAGGAGGAGGTTACATCTGTGGAAAACCTCCTTGATTTTGCCTAACAAAACTTCCTTGTGGTTGATTACCACGATTTGGAGGAATGATATAAGCATTCTGCGGCGGCGCTTGAGCAAATACATTCTGATACCTTTCAGGAAAGAAGTTAGAATAGGGAGTACCTTGCTTGAAAGACTGGAAAGCATGGACGTGTTCAATGGTACTCATACACTTGGCCGTAGTGTGGCCATCAATTCCACATTTCTCACAAAACACCTCTTGTTGAACCATATGAACTGTTTCTTGCTTATTACCCAAAGAGTGAGATGTCTTTAATTCAGCTATTTGAGCTATTAAGGCCTCTAGCTGTGGCGCAATAACGTTGTCTGAACCACTTCCTCTCTTACTTCCTCTGGGGTTACCATACTCAGCAGTGTGAGTAGCTATCTGATCAATCAACTTCCAAGCATTACCGTCATTAGTATTATCCTAGAATCTCCCATTGGTAGTTGAATCAAGCAAAGCCCTGTAATCGTCATACAACCCGTTGTAAAACTGGTTGCAAATGAACCAAATATGGAAACCATGATGAGGGACGGATCGAACAAGTCTTTTGAAATGAACCCGAGCTTCATTATGGTCTTCAGTGGGAGCTTGTTTAAAACTCATGATATGGCTTCTAAGACATTAGTTTTCTGTGGTGGAAAATACCTCTTGTAGAATGCAAGAGCTAGTGAAGTCCAGTTAGTGATTGTGTCAGTCTCCATATCCAAGTCACGTAGCCATTCTGCTGCATCATCTCTGAGAGATAAAGGAAAGAGAGTCTGTTTGACTTGATCTTGAGTCACCACAGCTGTCAAAAGAATAGAACAACAATATGTGACAAATTTCTCCATATGCTTGGCGAGGTCCTCTCCAGCTTTTCCTCCAAATAAATTTCTTTCTACTAGGCTTATATATGAAGGTTTGATCTCAAAAGTCCCTTTATCAGTGGCAGGGATCGAGCTTGAAGCCTTTAGGAATGGAATCAACGGTGGGTTCGGAATGACTTGCCAAGGTCGGCATCTTCAATGTTGTAGGAGTAATGGATGCAGAAATAGGTGTGTCTTCTTTAAAGGATGAATCTTTTGTGAAAGTAAACCGCTCGTAGTCAAGTGTACTCAAGTCTTCCACCCGACTTACTTCTCTTTGAAATTTTCGTCTGTAGCGAAAAGTCTTCTCTGGCTCGGGATCAAAAGGTACAATCTCCGATCTGTTAGACCTGGGCATACACAAAAACAACAAGAAATTATCAAACTGTCTCAAGGAACTGATGCTCCCTGAGATAAAAAGACAAAAATAAACAAAAACAAACAGAAAAATTGTTGCCCCCCGGCAACGACGCCAAATTTGATAAGGTTATTTTCAGTCGTTAGGCCTTAATCAAAATAAACCCTAGCTTAGTACTAACAAAATAACTAGTGGTAAGTCAGGTATCGAATCCACAGGGAGGTGGTAATAATCTATTTTCTAATATTTAGATTTGTCTTAAAGTAACAATTTCAAGGGGGTTTTGTTTGTTTGATTTCTAATAACTAATTGCAATAAAAGTAAATAAGACAATTTCAATAATATTAAAAAGGTCTAGGGATTAGGTTCACTAGGTAGTTATACGGGGTATGATTTAATTCATTGATAGAGCTAGTTACGTTGTTTAAGGTTATATGATCGGTCGATTCAATATCCCTTTAAATCTAATTTATCATGCATTCGCTATCATTAAATTATCTATATTCAGTTATCGCAGCCTATATTGATTCTAACCCAGTCAGTGAAAGCCTCAATTCCCTATACTAGTCAATTAACCCTGGCCAGTAATTAACTAACTAGATGAAGAACAATAAACTGGACAACAAGGAATAAGCAATTTTAACTATCGATTCATTAATTAATTCCCCTTGTAACAACCTAGATCCCCATTGTCCCTAGATTAAAGGCTTAGCTACTCATACTAAAGGGAATAACAACAATAATGATAAAGGAAAACATAGTTAAAAGCATAGAAGATGAACAAACAATTGAATTATTAATAATTGAGGAAAGATTAGAAACAATACCGTAATAATAATGAAGAACGAGCTAGAAGATCCGAACAATAATAATCAAACTAAAACTAAGAGTATTTGAGAGTTTCTAGGGTAATATAAAGCGTAGCTAGGTAAAATAAGACGTGAAATAAACATAAGGTACGATTTGGGTATTTATACTAAAACATAACCGATTTAAGGAAATTGCGGAAAATTCTGGAAACAATAGGTTCCTCGATCGAGCATGAATATACTCGATCGAGTACATAGCTTCCTTGATCGAGCCTGGGTAAGATTGATCGAGGCACCACTTTGTTTCTGCTCTTTTCTTCGTGTTGTCTTCTTAACTTCTCTTCCTTCATTCTTCTAGGCTCCCGTGCCATGCTTCGTGTATTCCTTCATGCCCACTCCGCGATGCCCATTTCATTCCTTTGCTTCTCAATTGCATCATTCCTGCATTAAACATCAAATAGCAGAAGTATCGACATTCTAACAAAAAAAGGCATGTAAATAATATAATTAGCACGAAAACCGTATCAAAAGTAATTAAGGGGAGGCATAAATATGCATATAATTATGACTCATCAACGAAATACCTGCCCATACATTAGACATATTGTTTTTGGGTTGGAAATATCAATGTCACACCTGTTGTTGAAGTACTTAGAGCGAAGGATACGAGACCATAAACGTCTCGGCTCTGCAAGGACTCGCCACCCCAACTTAGTAAGAAAGGCCGTATTAGCTTGACTCGCCACCACATTTCACGTACTGTCATACCCAAGATACTATCAATTATGTAAATTGTACAAAATTGTCTTTCACTCTTTCGTGCACTTTATTAGTTTCACGTGTACTTCTCTTCAAATTGTATTTTGTCAACCAGGTTATAAATCAAATATCTTAGTTGACAAATAGGTTATAAATCAAATGTCTTAGTGAAAGTGTTGAAGTATATATGCTCCAAGGATATCAATTTGACCTTAATGCGGATCAGGGTAAATAGTTTGCATGGTTTTGGTTGGAACTCGATGGTCATTCTCCAATCCGTTGTTCTAATTTTGAATTATTTCAAGCCTTTAAATCATTTTTTTTTCATCAAATATTTTCTTCTAACATTCACAATATTTATTCGAGAAATGTTTTTTTTGTAATGATTTGTATATATTTTTATTTTCTCATGAATTAGAAAAATTAATAGTGGTTACACAGATTTTTTAATTATCACCCCACTTATCTTTTTTGTCCATTTTTATATTATTGCTTTTTACCAAATGATCGTTATAACTTTTCTAAAATTACAAAAAAAAGTCATTGTTTAAGGGTAAAATTCTCACATTACTCTAGTTTATGCCCCAATTGCAATCTTTTTATTTCGCGCAAGCAAATGAGGTGATAATTAAAAAAACGGAGGAAGTATCACAATACAAATTGTGTATTCTTATTTCCTTGGAATTCATTGGGATAGACGTTAAAGCTCATCACATAAAAGTTCACCAACAATAAGAGATATAGAGATGTCTCTAATTGACAAGAGATATTGAAATGAAACTATAAGGATGTCATTGTCGAACAAATACATTTTCTCGTTTATCCTCCTATCAAAAATTGCTCACATAAAATTTGTTTTTAAAATTATCAAATGAGTATTTATTCTAAAATTTTATTTGTATAAGCTACGTGTCATCAACTCTTTGCTAATAGTTTAATTTAGGTCTTTCGTTATACAAAAACCATTTTAATAATATTTTTGCCAATACGTTGGAAATCAATTGAATTTACAGGGAATATGTTGCAAGACCAACAGATCGATAGGAATTGTAAATGTATTTGCTGAAGAATTTTAACAAACTCCATTGCATTTGAGAAAATAAACTTGTAATTTTAGCCTAATTAGTAAGACAAACATAAGTTGTATTTTAACATAGCGCTTTGTACGCATCATTCATATCGTTTGTAATTGACTAAAAAATATATGTAAAATTCAGTTATAAAATATCATTATTATCCATTCATTTAGATATTTTACATGTTTACATTATTTTACACTTCTCTTTTCATTAGAATACGTTATGTAATAAGGAATAGAATTAGATGTCAAACCTTTTGTTTCTTTGTTGGATAACAATAGGACAAAGGTCTTTAGAACGCACTAAAACAACACTAAAAATAATATATCAAACACTAGAATACCAAACTAGCCCATGCATTGCAGGGGCACAAAAACTAGTTATTAATATTAAATATGATTTTACTTTAAAAATAATGTTTTCTCGGCTGAAAAATGGTAAAATAAAAGACGCTATAAACTTTTTTACTTGTATTTTGACTCTAATCCGACCCGAAACCCATATGACCATTAATGACTACTTTCTCAGCCCCGATCAATAATTATTTATTATTTTTTACACCAAAGCCAAGGAAACCCGATTCGTAAATATCGACGACGTTTTAGTAAACATCGACGACGTTTTTCATAAAAAAGACGACAATTGCCCCTACTATCTCACTAAACAAACACAATTCTCTCTAATTCAAAAAACTCAAAAATTAACCCATCAACTTCCACCAACACTCAATCGTCTCGGCCACCACAACTACCACGCCGCTGCCGCTGCTACCACCACGCCGCCGACACCACACCACCACCACTGACAACCGTCGTCCAACCGCTGCTACAAGGTAAGTGACTTTTCCTTTTTTTTTTTTGTTAAATTAGTTTAGAAATTGAATTTAATTGAGTTAAACTATGAAATTAAATAGTTTATAATTGTTTCTTTCCTTTATTATTATTGCTAATCGATTAAATTGATTGGATTTGGTACTAATAATTGAATTAGGTGAATTTAGTTTATGTTTTAGAATGTATCCAATTAGTTGAATTATTATTGAGTTGGTTAGTTGTTTTGTGTTAATTTGTTAGTTGTTTTGTGTTAATTTGATGCTAATTAGTTGTAATTGTATTGTTGTTTGCAAAATAGGTTGAATTATATGGCGATTAATGTTGTTGTTTGTGTCGATTTTGAGTCGAAAAAATTGGGGAAGGGGGAATCCATGGTTGAAACGTGGGAAATTTACGTTTCACCATGGAGAAACGGAGGAAAGCCACGTTCAACCATGGTAGAAACGTTGGAAAGCAACGTTCAACCATGGAGAAACGTTGCTTTCTAACGTTCATCCATGAAGAAACGTAAATTTCCTTCGTTTCTACCATGGTAAACGTGGATTTTAAACGTTTGGCCGCGGTTTAAAAAAAAAAGTTTGACCATGGTAAAATAAAAAAAAATGTTTGACCACGGTCAAACAAGAGGTTTTTTTGTTCATCCGTGGTCAAACAAGGGGCTTTTTTGTTCGTCCGCGGTAGATTAATTTTTTTTTAAAAAACCGTGTTTTATGCAATTATTTGCCGATTTTTGTTATTTTATATGATCTTTAGTCGATTAACGTGTTTTCTAACAACTTATATTTTCTTAATGCAGATGGCAGATCGAAATGACAGAGGAAAGGCCATCATGAATGCTCCGCCTCCGCCTAACGTACACGACCGTACCGCTGGGCGGAATGTTACGGGCTCGAAGCGTCGTTTGCGAGTTAAGCAGTCCCACAAACAGTCACCCCCACTTCGAGAGACGTCTGGAATGGTTATGATGCCTACTCCCAGTCACGTCGTTAGCGAGTCGGAGGAGGCAATGTCACGGGAGGTTGCTGGTAGTTACCAGCATGATATAGAGGATGAGTCGTTGGATGACGGTTCCGAGGAGGAGGAAGAGGATGCTGTAGAGTATGTGGTCCGACAGAACCCGCCACCGCATAGAGTGTTGAGTCTGAAGTTGGGCCGAGATAGTAGAGGATGTTATTCGAGTGTTAGAGACTCCTCTAGCACAGATAGGTCGAGGAGGGATAGTTCTTGGATCCTGAGAGAGCCCGTTCCTGGTGGTCCTTGGAACCCTGGCACCCTACGGAGTTTTGGTGGTCACGTTGCGTTCAACAGTTGGTCGGAACCTAACCCGGAGAATATGAGGTCGTGGATCAAGCTCTACGAGAGGCCGAAAGCTGCGAGGGAGATTAGGCACATGGTTCTCAGTGAGGGTGTTGCAGCTAGGGTACAGGCGAGCGGGCTTGGGGTTTTGAAGGAGTGTTTTACCACCGGCCTAGATGATAACCTCCTTAGTGCTTTTATCGAGAGGTGGCACCCGGATACTAACACTTTCTATATGCCTTTTGGAGAGATTAGTATCATGCTCCATGATGTCCAGCATATTCTTGGGATATCTGTTAGTGGTGATCGGGTGCTTGTGGCCGGCTCGGGCGAGGATGATGATAGTGGTCTGTGGGGCAAGATTGCGAGGTTTTTTGGAGTTCCTGAGTCCGATGTTGTACCACCGCTCTACAAGAATGGCGATTTACTTACATCGGACTTGAGGAATGTTGTTTACCTAGGGAACGAGCATGACTCGTTACGGGCTTACCTCTTGATTTTACTGGGTCATACTCTTTTCATGGATAAGAGTGGTGATAGGGTGTCCGCTCAGTTGTTGCCCATGTTTGATAGTCTTGAGCGGGTTGGTTAATATGCTTGGGGTGCGGCTTGTTTGGCTTACTTGTACCGACAGCTAGGGATAGCATCACGCCGAGATAGTACTGGTGTTAGTGGGTGTCTACCGTTACTCCGGGCATGGATATACGAGTACTTTCCCAGGTTCTGACCCGGTGGTGGTTTTTTTTTTAGGACCGTCCTCTTGTTCAGGCTTGAGCCAGCTTGCCTCGGGGTAAGGGCGATTCTCATACTTTTCAGATGTATCGTCATAGTTTGGACGATCTTAGGTCGGAGCATGTCCGATGGTTTCCTTACGGGGACCGTCCCTAGGGAGCTTGTAAAGTATCGCTTTACTCGGGTTTTATCAGGCATCTTGATATAGTAGAGTCGTACCAACCGGATCGGTGCATGCGTTAGTTTGGGTATATTCAGGCTCCCCCGGTCTCGATGCCTATTGCGGTGAGTGAGTCTCGGCCCGCGAACGGGCCTTACAGGCTGGACTTCGGGCATGAGCCCGATCTGACATGGATGACCGAGATATCCATCACACACTTCCGAAACCTGTCAAAGAAAGCATATATGCCTTTCGAGTGTACTGATGGATACATGTCCTGGTATGCAGACCATTCACACCCCTACCTTTATCCCCCCTCACACCGCCTCCATTTTCGGTCTGTCAAGTTTCATGAGGAGCCGGAAGTCGCCCTAGCTCTTAGTCGTAAGTTCAAGAATGTCTTCCAGCAAGCTGATGAGGAGGCTGAGAGAGAGACTATAGAGGATCTGTTTCACCGGATGCGTCCTTACTATGAAGACGTGTATGATGACTAGTTTGTTTTTATTTTCTTATGTTTTTCTCTTTGTTTGGATTATGTTTGTATGGATATTTTAGTATCTTTGTATGGATAATTTTTATGTTTTTTTTTTTAGTTTTCAGTATTGATCGATCCCGTACTTAAACGATACAAATTAAAACGCAGTTTCTTATGTTTGTCTCTTTGTTTGGAGACGGTCATTGTTGTTTCATTTTAATATGCAACGATATTTAATTAAATGACTTAAAACATAATTTAATTAAAACATTCCTTAAAACATAATTTAACATAATTTAATTAAAACATTCCTTAATTTGAAATACAACGACATTACATAAACCACTTAAAACATAATTAAAACATAACTAAACCCCAAACTCCAACCCTCAAACCCCAAACCCTAAACCCTAAACCCCAAACCTCAAACCCTAAACCCATACAACGATATTAAATAAAACATAACAAAATTAAACCACTATCGAACTTAATTGTCTTCCGATGATGAAGATGACGATTCCTTATCTTCTTCATGATCTTGAACCTCAATTTCTTCAGGTTGGGTAGCCATATATTGAGTTAACAAATCATTGATGTAGAGATAAACATTTCTTAGGTTCAGCACTCTACCGACACATAAGTCTGGGAGTCTTGGGTAATCGATCACGGTGAGGATGCGCTCAAAATATGTAAAGAGATCACTTCTTAACCTGCGAAACTCCCACATCTTCTCGTTTACTGCTTCATCAAAACATTTCAGAAATTAGTAAAATGATTGTTATGCTTTTCAATAATATATTACATTACACAACTGAACTTAATAGTTTTTTCACTCCGAACAACTACTAACTGAGACAACTGTCGCACTATCAGAGACCCGGCTTCTACGACGTCTTCTCGGAGTCTCTAACATGAATGCTTGCCAAATCTCAATGTTTTGTTGGTACAAAGTCTCTAGGTGAACAACACTGGGATCTCAGAAGGTCAACCAAGCGGGATCAAGTGGCGGCATAGGGAGACTCTCAGGGGGGCTTCTAGAATGCAACCGCATCCAATGGCTATGGTGTAGAACAATCCACAAAATACCACACGGTAGTCGGCCTTCCACTCGGGTCTTCAATGGCATGATAGTTTTGCAACTTCCTTCCCAAACATTCTTCCCGTCTTGCCGTATATGACCAATCACACATATCGTCTAGTTGAACAGCGTTGCAAAAACTAGCAAATCGTCGCTACACATCCAATGGTCCGGCCCACAACTAATCTGCTGAAAAAACTCAACTCGTCGAAGTGCTACATCCAACCCTGACATACCGGAGAGTGGTGATCGAAAACCTCTATACAACTCTGGGTAGATAGAGTCGGTCCTCATCTCCCTCGAACACCATTCCCGCATAACTATATAATCTGTCTCTTGGTCCCGCTGAGCGTGAGATATTACCCGGAACCCACAATTACCGTCATCTCCAACATCCACCCAACCATCGAAGTGGCCCACAAAACCTCAGGAATACCCCACCGTTTGGCCCATGTTGATAATGTTAGGTTCATATACCTATTATTAGACTCCTCTAATAGTGAACTAATTAACTTGTTAATTATTTGTTCTTTAGATCTAGTGCATGCATAACAAAATGAAAGATTTATAAGAAAAACAATGTTCCTTACATTGTTGGTTGGTTCGAAAATTTGGGCACAAGTAAGGTCACCTTCCTTTACTTGTTCTTGAGCTTATAATGATGGATGATCCTCCTAAGACTCCAAGTTTAGAAGCCACTCCAATAAATTGCACCCAAGATTAATCCCAAAAATTCTTACTAATATTAACTAGATATGTAGTAGAAATATTACCTTAATAATACTAATAATCTTATATTACTACTTCTAGTAATAGATTTGGTGTATTAGTATTTATTGAGAGGTTGTAAGAATTTTGCATGTGAGAAAGCTAGAGAGATATGAGGATTTTCAAGCAAAAACACAAGTAGTGATAAAATGAGCAACCAAATGCCCATTTTATCAAGCCAGAACCGGTTGGCATGGGGCAAAGAAAGAATCTTTTGCCTTTTGTTTTTATTCTTTGTTTGTGTAGGTAGTGTGTAGGCTTTAAGCTTTGTAAGACATGTCATGGATAAGTCACTATCACATATTTTTATGACAAAAAGAACAAGACAAAACAAGAGCATCTCTTGCTCTCATTTGGCCGAAATAATGGACCCTTTATGGTCTATTTTTGCCTTTTGTCATTTGTCTCACAAATGCTTATAAGTCATATGTTCAACTATCTTACATTTTTAATTATTAATGTAATCATTTAACACTTAAATATTCCCATTAATAATATAATATACACTCCACTTTATGAGTAGTATACTACCATTATATCAACATATAATGGGTCTCATAATTACTAGTTAGTTAAAATTGCAACTTCTTGTAACTTTAAATAACTAATTACCTCTACCTCAAAACTTATATTAATACCTCAACTAATTTAGTAAATTAACACTTAATAACTAAATTTAATCTTATTTAATCACATTAAAATAAGACGCAAAATTGCACTCCCATAATTAAGGAATTAATTAATCTGTATCGCATACAATTAATTAAATATCCATTTGGGCCTCATCCTATAGGTGTGACCTAAAGGGATCAACTGACCACCACCGTCACACGACAAGAATGTCAAACTCTAGTTAGCCAATCATTACCGATTAATGACGGTCAGTCGACTGTATAAAGAATCATCCCTCACGTATTCTTAATATGAGATTTAATTATGATATTAAATCATGTGATCGCACTATTGTTGAGGACACATTTCCCAACAATCTCCCACTTGTCCTCGACAAGTGTGCGTCACCAATTCTCTTGTCCTATTACAATCTCCCACTCAATGCAAGGTGTCTTGCAGGTCGTACTTACATTTGATCATATCTTGAGTGGTTTTCTCGATCTGGAGATTAACTGTCTGACCGGAATTATCTATCATAGATACCTTCCGAGCGTGGCCACGCATTTCCAGTTTAACTACTCCTCAAGTGGCCTTGAGATTTCAAACAACCCCGAGAAGGGGTGGACAATTCCTATCGCCCTATTCCCTTCTGCTCACCACACCATCATAACCCAAAATATACCCAGTTTGACCTCGTTTAAGAAATCGTAGAGTATAAATCAAAGCTAATCAGAAGTTGTGCCAACTTGGACGAATAGTCTCTAGTCAAAAGAATTGACTCATAAGAATACTATAGTAGCTCTTGCCACGACCAGGCTTTATGAATTACCAGAACACTATAAGCGGTCACTTTGCCCGACGATTGTCCCATACGATGCCTATGTGATCGACTAGTCATCCCATATGACTCTATGGCAATTGAACTTGCCATCAATCGCATCACACTCTCGTCACTTGGAGACGTCACCTCATATAAGTAACTAGGGGCGAATACCATGTCAATCCAGTTCACTTTAATGGGGTTCAATTTGTCTCTACAACCCATTCGGATACGACAAGGTAGCGGGTGAGTTTAATAAAACTCAAACGATAAATGTGATTATCACATATGAATAGTCAATACACTATTACTACTTCATATTCTTTAATCTCTAGTGTATTAAAACACTAGTTAAAATGCAATACAAGCTTGGCAAGTGGATATACCCGATATCCATATATATATTCCAACTTAATTAATTGCTATTTCCTTCCATTCAATGTCATCTCTTAATAACATGAATTTCTCTAAGTATATGTCTAGACTTCATACTAGACCCGAGTTCTTTATCTTGAAAGAAGCTCCCACTGTTATCACATAACATATGATAAAGTCATTTGTAGAGAGATTCACTCTTCATCCCTACGTTGACCATTTTATCACAATTTACTTAGATTCCTTTTGTAGAATTTGCAATGCGCGAAACTAAAACACATTTCTTAGTTTCTTACTCCTTTGTCAATAACATTTGCTTAGGATTTCATCAAATCCTTTTAAGCTTGGAAACTAAAGTTGGTGCAACCCTTCAACACTTTAACTTAGTTTATGATCCAAACATGTGTACAAGTCATCAATTGTACTTTAAGGCTTTCACAAGCCCATCTTATGAATTAACTTATTATTGACTTATCATGCACCTAGCATATGGTACATCACAAAGACGTGCGTCTCTGTTGGCATACATAATCGTTCTAATGGCGGAAACATTAGTAATCGATTTCATGTAATCAACAACTTAATGGGTTCAGTGAACGACTATGATTCCATCATAGTAATTCCACTTTCATCATCATGAATAAGCCATTCAACTTTGTTGATGTTAAACAGATACGAAAGAACTTATCTTCATAAGACTCTCAATTCTATGCCAATTTACTCTCACATAGATTCAAAATCTAGAATACTTTGCATCCCTTTCCAAGTCTCCCAATTACTCTTACCAGAAGAGAGCATTGGTACATAATACTCAATAAGTAATATGTCTTTAATGTATAAGACATGGGAAAAACAATTCTAGCTCCCACTTAACTTCATGTATATCATGATTCTTCAATCATGTGAATGAAACAATTCACTATAATCACATGAATGAAAAGTATAATCCTTTAATGCTTGCTTAAGACCATCCTAGGTTTACTTAAGAAAGCTATGCATAATATGTTAGGATTCTTAGATCTTCATCTAAGGTTTTGTGTTTTTAAACATTTCCTTCTCTAAATTCCCATTTTAGAAAAGCGAATTATATTTGCCATTCTTCATTAAAATGAAATGCGGCAATTCCTAACACAATTTATCTTGATCAACATCTTCATGTAAATCTTATGCATTTAAGTACTCAAAAGCTCTATTCAATTTAAGGATACACTTTCCTTTAAGTAAATCTACTTCCGAGTAACAATTTTCGGATTGTAATGCTTCGGCTCGTATGTATGATGGTCATGATCCTATCACTTTCACAAGGTAATATTTTTTTTTTTTAAACAATAAGACATGTGCGATAAACTCCCACTGAACTATACTTCTAATCTATCTTCATAGACTATAGTTCATCTACACTCCAACTCTATAATTCTATTACTTTCACAAAGTAACATTTCAACTATAAGAGATGTTTGTGACGATACAATCTTCTCCCACTCTATCTCTAAGAAATACACCTAATTTCTAGAGAGATAGCTTTGTGAGTCACAAACATATATTTAACGGAGTATTAGGAGTTTTCCAAGACTATATATTAACTTTCAAAAGGCCATCCTAACATGGCAGCTTGATAATATGACAGTCTGATCCATGTAATCTGGTTTAATAGATTCTCTATTCTGGGTATCTCACGGTTGACCATCCAATTAGAATAATATGTCCATTTGGTATCGTGAATTCCCTACTTGATGAATTCAAAAACTCATTACAACTTTAGAATTGATCTTATATAAATAAGTTGTTACTTTAAGTAACAAAGACATAAGGAGAATCAGATTCATAGCTTATGGACATATAATGATCCCATCATCATAATCGTCTACTTGATCAATTTAAGTTGTTTATCTAATGTTTCTCTACGCAAGTAATTAATGATGATGATTTTAGAACAAACAACATAATAAAACAAGTGATTTGGGTTGAAAACCAAATCACCAATATCCAAAATACAACCCGTGTTTAAAGGATACAAACCAATTTCCAAGTCACACGAGGAAATCAAAATAGTTCTAAAAACATGAAATTCATCATAAAATTAAAGACAAAGCAAATTAAAAACCAAGCTTCCATTGATTCATCACCATGGTCGGCTACTCTAGCTTCCCTTGTGATCCTCTAGACTTGCTTCTCCTTGCCTTTGTCCTTGCTAGGAGGGGGTCCTATTTACAATAAAAAGGGTAATTATCACAACTTGTATCACATACTAATTGAGATTGAAACATAAAAGATAGGGATAGTCATATACCTACTGGAATAACCTTTCCAGCTTTGATGTCGCCAAGATATTTGGAACAGTTTCTCTTCCAATGTCCAACTCCACAACAATAGTGGCACTTGTCCCCGGAGGGGGCACTGTACTTGGGCTTGAAGGTGCTTGCTTCATAAGTCTTAGCTATGTTCATGTTGGGAGTTCGCTTCTTTCCCTTTTTCCCGCTTTTCTTGAAAGTTCCCCTGCTCTTTTGATTAACATTGAGCACATATTTGGTGGTGCTAACACTTAGCCCCATGTCTCTTTCGGCTTGCACAAGCATTTTGTGCAACTCATCAAGAGAAACTTTCTTATCTTGCATATTAAAATTCACCCGGAATTGAACATATGCTTTGATTTTGCTTAGGGAATGAAGAATTCGATCAATCACGAGTTCATCGGGAATTTCCACCTTATGCATTTTCAAGGTCTCAACATGCTCCATCAACTTGAGCACATGTGGGCTCACCTTTTGGCCCTCTTTGATGTTAAGATCAAAGAATGCGGAAGCCGCCTCATATTGAATGACCCTTGGAGCTCGTGAAAACATGTTCACAAGCTTCATGTAGATCTCATGAGCGGTGCTAATCTTTATAGCACTTCGTTGGAGTTCGGCCTCCATAGCAAAGATCAATACATTTTTCATTGCGGCCGACTCCTTTTGGTAATCCTCATAGGCTTGCCTAGCGGTGGACCTAGTATTAGGTGGTTCGGTGGGAGATGCCTCGGTAAGGTAACGAAGCTTGTCGTCACCTTGCGCGGCCAAGCGAAGTTGTGCATCCCAATCGGCGAAATTGGACCCATTCTTTTCTAACTTATATCGATCCATGAAGGATCGGAGCCATGACACATTGGAAAGCGGGGTGGAACTAGTGGATGCGGACGCGTTTGGAGTTGCCATTGCAGTTGATTAAAACAAATTTCGACTACAAAATAGGAAATGAAGGAATTTAATTATCATCTATCGTTTTAATAATACTCGTTAATTTAACTACAAGTATTGCATTTATATAGTGACCTCCACCCAACTACATAAATGATTCCGAGATCCAAATTCATATTAACTTGGGCACGGTGAGCCGATTCATCCCTTATTAATATAACTCGGTAGATTAAACTTTTAATCGATTCTACTTTTAGAACTCTCGGTCGATAAAATTACTCTAATTCTCATCTTTAGCCCGGAACACATGCGACTACGGTCAACAATACTTCCGTTGAGCTCAATCCAAATTTCGATGTAATAACATTTTACTACCCCACTTCGCCAACGTAACAAGGTTTGTATTACGGTGAAGCCGGATTAACTCCCTTGTGAAATTGGTACTTCATGAGTTTCTACTATTTGGTAAGGCTTTATCTCAATTTTTAATATGTGAGAGGTCTTGTCAATTTATTATCTATCACGTTTTAAGTGAACTAAAGCGGTGAACTACGATAATTATAATTGACACGGTCGAAGACTCGATATGATATGCATGTGTTGTTATGGCGATTTGGCAATGCATGCAACATATTAAAAGAAATGCAAAGCAATAAATAAAATTCCTAGTATGGCCTTCCTAAAAATAGAAAATCAAATAATCTATTACATATTCGGAAACCAACTCCTTTGGTCCCTTGATTCTTCAAATGGCACGCCTCCCAAGACACCGTCTTTGTCGGATCACCTTTCCGAATGGCACCGTCTTTGAAGATGCTCCATAATTACAAATAATAATAAAAATACAAAGCTATTCCTATTATACATTTGTAAAATGGAAAAACTAATGAAATAAAAATAAAAGTGATACGAGATCACATTAAATTACAACCGAATCAATATTCCCTTTCATTACGGGTAATATTGATTAAAACTAAGGCCATACTAAGATAAAATTACATAATTTAAAATTATATAAATAAAAGACATTCAACAATTGAAATATGCAGCATTATAATATGTACCTTCATGCCAAATGATGTGCCAAATCGCCCTATTTAACTTATGTCGTACATATAACCCTAAGCTCATGGAAATACGTGATAATAACCTTTTAAAATCACTAATTAACACTTAAATCACATCTAAGCTCAAGTTAATCATCCTAACACATTTTAGGACTCAAAAATTAGTCACCACTAAATTTTTGACAATAATTCAACTTGATTTAATTTTATGCTCATTTTTTACCTTAAAATCATCATTTATATGTAATAAATCCAAATTAAATCATAAAAGTTTCAAAATTTGAATTTTAAATTTTTGAACATTCTGGAATAAATCCATGACACTCATAATGTCAAAAATCATGGTTAAAATTTTCGAATTAATTTTGAGAAAATATAGTTGCATTTTATCGGTTTTATCTCATAAAATACATAAAGTATCCGAAAATTACTCCAATAATTTTTACAACTTTAGATCTGATTAGTGGGATATTAATGAAACTTAAAATATTTTTCTCAAGCCATGCAATACGTTTTAGCTAATTATTTGCTAAAATAGTCAATATTTATGCCATTTTTACTCAAAAATCCATAAATCATGCTAAAGAAGATATTTAAATCTAGAAATTTACATACTCTCTGTAAATATTTCATGTGACATCATATTAAAAGATCATGGCTTAATTCGAAATTTAACTAATTTTAACCATTTAACCTCTTTTAATCCATCTTTATCTCATAAAAATCATAAATCATGCAAAATTAATCAAATTAACTCGTCCTTTTACACACAACTTGTAAAATATGCATGTGAGGTCATATAAATTTTCCAAGGTCATAAACGAAATTTAACTATTTTTAGCATTTTAATTCCCATTTTAGTCATAAAAATGTAATAAAATGACCAAAAATCCTTAAAATGAGCAATAAATTTCCATGAATCATAAAAATGACCTAAAAACACTTTAGGACCAGAATATATAACATGCATGGTGATTTCGTGGTTTATACTTATAAATCACAAATTTTTAAGTTTTATATGTTAACCTTTTAACTCGGAAAAACAATAACCGATTATGCATGCAACATCCTTATGCTCTGATACCACTTGTTAGGTTCATATACCTATTATTAAACTCCTCTAATAGTGAACTAATTAACTTGTTAATTATTTGTTCTTTAGATCTAGTGCATGCATAACAAAATGAAAGATTTATAAGAAAAACAATGTTCCTTACATTGTTGGTTGGTTCGAAAATTTGGGCACAAGTAAGGTCACCTTCCTTTACTTGTTCTTGAGCTTATAATGATGGATGATCCTCCTAAGACTCCAAGTTTAGAAGTCACTCCAATAAATTGCACCCAAGATTAATCCCAAAAATTCCTGCTAATATTAACTAGATATGTAGTAGAAATATTACCTTAATAATACTAATAATCTTATATTACTACTTCTAGTAATAGATTTGGTGTATTAGTATTTATTGAGAGGTTGTAAGAATTTTGCATGTGAGAAAGCTAGAGAGATATGAGGATTTTCAAGCAAAAACACAAGTAGTGATAAAATGAGCAACCAAATGCCCATTTTATCAAGCCAAAACCGGTTGGCATGGGGCAAAGAAAGAATCTTTTGCCTTCTATTTTTACTCTTTGTTTGTGTAGGTAGTGTGTAGGCTTTAAGCTTTGTAAGACATGTCATGGATAAGTCACTATCACATTTTTTTATAACAAAAAGAACAAGACAAAACAAGAGCATCTCTTGCTCTCATTTGGCCGAAATAATGGACCCTTTATGGTCTATTTTTGCCTTTTGTCATTTGTCTCACAAATGCTTATAAGTCATATGTTCAACTATCTTACATTTTTAATTATTAATGTAATCATTTAACACTTAAATATTCCCATTAATAATATAATATACACTCCACTTTATGAGTAGTATACTACCATTATATCAACATATAATGGGTCCCATAATTACTAGTTAGTTAAAATTGCAACTTCTTGTAACTTTAAATAACTAATTACCTCTACCTCAAAACTTATATTAATACCTCAACTAATTTAGTAAATTAACACTTAATAACTAAATTTAATCTTATTTAATCACATTAAAATAAGACGCAAAATTGCACTCCCATAATTAAGGAATTAATTAATCTGTATCGCATACAATTAATTAAATATCTATTTGGGCCTCATCCTATAGGTGTGACCTAAAGGGATCAACTGACCACCACCGTCACACGACAGTAATGTCAAACTCTAGTTAGCCAATCATTACCGATTAATGACGGTCAGTCGACTGTATAAAGAATCATCCCTCACGTATTCTTAATATGAGATTTAATTATGATATTAAATCATGTGATCGCACTATTGTTGAGGACACATTTCCCAACAAAAGGCCAATGGTAAAGTTCCTTCCCAAAGGAGCACCGGGAGGTCCTAATTCGAAATCACCAATTCTTTGTTGTGATTGATCTGCATTTGTTGAACCGTGAGTACTTGGTGTCCCGAACTTCCTTTCTGCATGCTCGAAACCCGACTTGTTTCTAGTTATTGAACCTCTCGGACGGCCTTTCGGGTGCTCATTAATGGGAGTGGCAAAATCTCTTGGTCCTCCGGGTGGTGGAAATCACGCAACAAGTCTATGGCCGCCCTTAGTTTAACCCGGTCACTGTGTCTCACATCGTCCACTAATTCCTCCCATAAATCACCGTCATTTTTCGGCATTTGTTGAGGAATATCATACACCAATGTCTTCCAAAAGACATGAATATCCTCGAGATAGACCCTCGTACCTCTTTTGTGCAAAGATGGCAAATTGCATGCACAAGGTAATCCATGAGTTGTTCGTAGCACGTGTCGGCATCGATCGTCCACTCCGATACCCAAACCAAGGCCTCTCGTAAGTTCTTTCTCCATTAACTCTATGGCCTTAGTAGACACGTTTCCTTACAATAAGGAGAAAGTACGAGATGTTCTCCTTGGTTTACTCATTTCATCTTCGAGTTCTTTCTTAATCTTGGAGTGTTGACTTTCAAGCATGCCGTGGATACAGGACCACATGGAGTCAAGAGTGAGATGCTTTGACTTCAACCAAGCCTTCAATAGAGAATGTACTGACTCAACACGGGAAGTTGCCGTGTTACCAAAATGTAAGACCTCGTTTGTATAGCATAAAACGAACTTCCATGCGTGTTGACCCCAAGCTACCCGTACATAATCGGCCATAAACGGCCACTTACGACAGAAACACTGCCAAGCACGCTGAAACGCTTCCTCGGTAACTGCATTGATCACCTTAATCCAACCGTCTTCTGGATTTGTGATGACATGTTTCCTCATACCCTCAGTTCTGAATGATACCAAGGCTTTTGCATTGATGGCTTTGTTCACATGCCATCTACACAACAAATGCTCAACCCGGGGGAAATACTTACTCAAGAGCGCTGAGCAAACCCAATTCCCGGTCGGTGACAAATACAACAGGGGACGCTACTCCGGTGACATCTAAAATCGCAGCTAACTTTCTCAACAGCCACTTGTAATTCTCGTCAGACTCGGTAGGAATCATCGAACATGCAATTAAGAAGGACGATCCCGTGGGTGTCACACCAACCATCTCAATCAGAGGATTCTTGTAAATGTTGGTTTTATAAGTCGAATCCATGATGACGACATAAGGATAAGCCCAGAACAACTTAATCGCTTCAGGATGAGCCATGAAAATGTGAGTCAACTCTTTTGACTCGGAATCAATTTCGTGCCAGTGGACGTATTTCGCTTCTACCGCTAGAGCCAATATTTGTTGAGTGGTGTTTCTTTCACCCATAACTTATTTCCTAATTTTCCTTGTTTCATTATATAGTTGGGTGCTTGACGGTTGAGGTTTTTCGGGGGTTCTCTAATGAAGACCATTTTTAATATCCCTCGGTAGAACCCTGGCCAATGTTTGTTGCCTAACAAATGCCTTCTCTTCCGCGTCCAATCCCGCAAAGTGCCGATCCCCGTCCTTATAAACAGCTACGTTGTGTTGTGTAGTCCAGCACCCTCGGAGGTTAATTACAATGTTCCACACTACCGTCTCTTGATCATTTTTAGAAACGAAATTTTGAACGGCACGAATACGAAACTTGCATGAACACTTCTGCGACCTCCTTGGCTTTTCAAGATCGTCCGATTCTTTTGGTAACCCATGTCTTTTACATCGAAAATAACTTGCCAACAACCCGTTCTTTTTCCTATTTTTAGCTCCGTTATTTGCTTTAACCAAAGCAAACCCATTCTCGAATGCGATTTTCTGAGCTCAATTGAAAGCATCGTCACGCGTTTCGAAATCTATAGTAGTCTCGAACAACGGGTTGTAATCAATTGAATTCTCGCCAAAATTCTCCCACGATTCCTGTTATAAGCAATACAAGCAATAAGGACTATAGTAAGATAATAAAAAGGATTCATAACCTACATAAATTGCGTAAAACGAAAGAAAAACGAGTAGAAAACGAATAATTCATGCCTAAAACACGAGACTCAACAAACGACCGCGGCCAAACATTACTTTCCAACGATCAACCACGGAAGAACAACGAAAGCCAACTTTCATCCATGGCCAAACAATGAAAATCAACGTTTGACCACGACCAAACAATGAATTCCAACGTTTGACCATGACCAAACCATGAATTCCAACGTTTGACCATGGCCAAACGTGGAAATCCAACGTTTGGACCATGGCAAACGTGGAAATCCATGGTTTGGTCCATGGCAAACGTTGACTTCCACCGTTTGGACCATGGTCTGAACGTTGGTTTCCAACTTTTGGCCATGGTTCATCTTTCGGGGGACAATTTTCAGAATTACGCAACAAATTCAAACATTCGCTACTACTAAGTTAATACGTCAAGTAATTCAACTATCGAATACAATGAACGATGCGCAAAAAAAATTGAAAATTAAGCAAATATTGAATTGATTAAGTTGTTTACGTACCGTTGAATCGAGATCCGACATATTGTTAATTGTTGTTGTTTTTTGTTTTTAATTTAGTTGAGTTTGAGAGAAATTTTTTTAGAGAGAGAAAGTCAAAAGGTCAGTCATCGTCTTTTTTATGAAAAACGTCGTCGATATTTACTAAAACGTCGTCGATATAAATCAGCCCTCCAAGGAAACATAAGAGATTGATTTAGGGTCACATAAATCACCAATCTCGCACTTGCATTAAAGGAGGTGCAATAGTATTTCTCCGTGGTCATTGAACTAAACAACGAGAATTTAGCCTAGAGAAAGTGCCCCCCCCCCACATTTAATATAAGAGCATGTCCATGTATCAATACATATTACCCGTGGATTTGTCACCACCATAAAAAGAACCCATAAAAATATACTCGTTTTGTCCATTAAATAATTTACATTTGTTTTATTTTGTGAGGTCAAATAAGCAAATATAAACTATTAATTAGGACGGAGGGAGTACCAAAAATAAAAATAGATAATTATTCATGACTAATACATCATAAAACAAAAAGAGATAATTTCTCACCACGACGGAGGAGTATTATTTATTGAACTACGAGTTCAAAATATATATAATCATCAAACTTGGAAAAATTAACCAAATGATCAAGAGTGAGACAATTCAAAATAAAATTGGTAAATAAATGACGATAAAAGTAGTAGTAATGAGTAAATCAAGGCTTGTTCCCTGCTTATTCTAATAAGCTTCATATTTTTCTTGAGGATGTGAAAGATCTAACAATAGACGCTCGGGAAATCCCGAAATAGCAGAAATTTATAAGTTTTTATTTCAAATTTTTGAGCAATTTTCCTATTCTACCGTTTGTCATTACTGATTCGACCCTGATAAGATCCTTTTGTCATTACTGTTTAGGCCCTATAAAATTTTGATTTATTAGATAAGCCATACTAGTGTTGGTGCCCGGCTTCGCCCGGGCTACCTCTACTTACCATTAATTTTTTTTTCATTAAATAAAATTACTTAAGGTTGCATAACCCATAAATTTATCATTAATATATTTTTCTATGACATATCCTAAAATTACGATGAAATTAATTTTGAGACAAATTCACTACTCCCGCTATTAATATTTTACTCTTATTAATGAAACAATAGTAATAACATTTCACTACTTGCCCGTAATCATTGTTACTTTCACTACTCCCGCCGTAATTATTGTTACTGTCACTACTTCCGCATTAATATTTGATAATTTCACTACTCCCGCCGTAATTATTGTTACTTTCACTATTGCCGCATTAATATTGATTATTTCACTACTCCCGTTGTTTCTACCACTTTCACTAATCTCGCTAATAATATTGTTTACTTTTACTATTCAAATGAGTGATTACTATCATATAACTATATCCAATGTTACTACAATTCTTTTCTTTACTGCGGAAATTACTTTTACTACTTAGCATGCAATTTTAAGAGGATTATATATTTATATAAATATATTACATATATGCATTAAATCAAATCAAAAGAATTATGCAATATTATATATTATGGAATCTAACTTGAATTATTTATAATCTACTTATATTATATTTTTGTATGTTTAATAATTAACATCTCTATACATCAAATAAAGTATAAAGTTTAAAAAAATTGCATATATTTTAAATTTAATATATAATTTTATGATGATAATAAATAATACCATAAGTGTGCGTGTTTATACGAAATTATTTTATTTTAAGGAAATTGATCATCTTCTAGTTTTCTATAAATATTTAGGAAAATTACCAAGCATCTTCTTTCTTTTAGTCTCCTTGAAATTGACCATCTTAATTAATTATTTTATTTTAAGGAAATTAACCATCTTAATTAATTATTTTATTTTAAGGAAATTGACCATGTTTTAGTCTCTTACAAATGTTTAGGAAAATTACCAAGCTTCTATATAATTTAATTTTAACCCATACTATATAATATTTGCATTGAGATCCCTTAACCGGGTCCATCACACGGTGCTAGTGATTTAAAACCATATAGTATAATTAATTTGTATAATTTTCTTTAATTACATTGAAGTCCCTTGGTTTCTGAATTTAATATATAGTATTAATAGGATAAAACTATAAAATTAATGATGATTAGGTCTAATAATCATACAAGGAAAGCTTTTTTTCTTTAATAAAAAAGTGAATCGATTCTTCCAATTTAGTGATGTTATCCTTTTCTACCAAACCGATTACCTTTGGCCATGTTTATAATTTAGCATACATTCATATGTATGTACGTAGTCCATATTCACACATTAACATTATTCATTAAGATAGTCGCATATGGTTATTGCATCAATAATTATTATCCTTTATTAAAGAACTGGGTTAGGCGTGTGGGACTACGCGAGGGAGATGATCTTGACTTCTCAGGACATACACTTTGATACACTCCAAAATAAAAGTTTTGGAGACTCATCAACGTCTTAAAACTCTGTTACATCAATTTTCTATTAATTTTTATTATTTTTATATTACCCATATTCATCTCAAACTCCATATATTATGAGTCAGACCCATCTTAGGACCTGTTCTTTTCCGGCTTTTTTTTAGAGCCGAATCGAATCGAATCAATCGAATGGAGTCAAATCAATCGAATCAATGAGCCGAATCGAATCGAATGGAGCCAATCAATCAATCAATCGAATGGAGCCGAGCCGAATAATCAATCAATAGAGCCGAGCCGAATCAATCGAATCAATCAATAAAGTCAATTGAAATAATCAATCAAAATAATCATATTAATAATAATAATAATAATAATAATAATAATAATAATAATAATAATTAATATTATTGTTATTATCAACTATAATAATAATAATAATAATAATAATAATAATAATAATAATATTCATAGTATAATACTATTTATACTAAAATTAATATTTTTAAGAAAAAAATTATAATATTATACTCCCTCTATCCCGGTAATTTGTTGTCCTATTCCATTTTGGGGTGTCTCATTCAATTATTGTCCTTTCTATTTTGAGAATGAACTTGATGAACAATTTGATCATTCACACTCAATTTGGTCCGCTTGTCATTTTATAATTGGCCACTCCTCTTTCCTTGGTCTTTGTGCCAAAACCAAAGAACAACAATTGACCGGGATAGAGGGAGGAGTATATGAATAATCATAAATTATAATAATGAAAAAATAGTAATTTTTTACTAATAATATTCCTAATAACAATAATAAATAATAATGTCAATATTAATAATGATATTAGTAAAAATAATTGTTTCGAATAAAAACACTCAAGTAAGCGTTGTTCGAATCCGGGTCGGGTCAACGCCCTCCTCTCAGACGATGGCACCTCGAACCTATGCTTGCTCTCTCCGAATGGATCTTTCACGCGTAACAAATAGGGCCTCAGAGGGTTCGCAATAGGTCCTTCTCTGATGCCTTACGGTACTGTTGGATAGTTGGGACCTTGCTTGAAGCTAAGGTTTCTGATACTGTCGTTTCGTACCAAAAATAAAATACCTAAGTACTACTAACAGAAGTCAGCGGTAAGTAGGGTCGATCTCCACAGGGAGGCGGTGTACTATCTATTTGTCTATTTATCTGTCTAAATGTCACAATTGGGGGTTTTGATTGATTTAACTAAACTAGAGATTAAGGCGAGGGAAATGAATAAGAGAATTAACAGTAAGAGAAAGGAAGTATGCTAGGAGTCGGTCTACCGTGGCAGCTATCAGATCTTATACTATCGGAAATACTAAGGCAATTAGACTATTGATAAGAAGAGCTACGGTAGTCACCTTTCGGTCCTTAAACCGCCCTAGAGCGTAAACAGCTTAACTTTCGCCCTCACTGCAATACCCTATTGTAATTAAGCAAGTCTTCCCTTCCAATCTTTCGATCTAGGTCGGGGTTAACTAAATTTATGGTCTCCTTCATGCATTCATTCGACCGGATAACAATTAAATTGCCTAATACAATTCCTATCGCAAGACTAATCTATATAAGTCAGTTAAAACATCGCTACCACGGCTTCCCTAATCCTAACATACTAAGGAAAATTAGCTAGACATGATTAAAGGGAAAGTAAGAAATAAAGGAAGAACAATAATAAACATCAAGTAATTAAGGAGAAAAAGGAAAGAAGTTACTGAATTAAATGATCCGGAATTGAGCAAGAATAAAAGTAACAGTGTGTAAAGAAAGGGAGAAGAGTAACGTGCTAACTGCCTAATTAGAGAGGAGAAGCCACCCAATTATGTCGACCTAACTCCTATTTATAAGAAAATAGGAGTATAATTAAACCTAATGACGGAATTAAAGCAAAAAGCCCAACCCATCAGCGAAATCCACTCGATCGAGTAGAGAAATTACTCGATCGAGCAAACTCAGCCAGAAAACAGCTCGATCGACCAAGTAAAGTATTCGATCGAGTAAGTGCATATAAGGAACTGGTCGATCGACTACAAATTCTACTCGATCGACTGTTTATTCAACCTAAAGCCACTCGATCGGGTGGATCTTGACTTGTCCTTTTAGCTCCTGAAACACCTTCACGCATCCCAAGACAGCTATAATTCCTGCTCCAAATCGTCTCTTCCTCCAAATGCATGCTAAACGGACGGTAAATGGCTTGATTTCACTACTTTCGGATCCATACCTGCAAATAAGACATAATAACCCAAAGTAGCATATTCGGGGCATTTCGTAGCATAAAACTACGATAAAAGCATAGAAATACGTGCATAAAATAGGCTAAAAAGACTATATAAAATGCACGTATCAGTTTCCGTGCCCTCTCATAGTAGCTCGAATAGTCTTACTTCTAGATAGAGGAAGTTGTTGGTGAGAAGTATTTTACCATTGATGGGTGAATAATGAGGTATTTATAGATTTCTATGTGTACCTCAAATGATGGCTGGCAAGCATAGTTACCATATTCGCTATGAATACGCCTTATCGATTCGCGATTCGCTTATAGAAAGTGTGTTATATGTATTTTCGATGAATCGCTTGATAGAATTCGCTTTTAACAATTCGTGATTCGTAGAGTATCAAGCGAATCCGTAACCATGTTGGCAAGCGTGTTGACTTGTATGACCCGTATTGCTCTCGGTCAAGTCGGTTGGCGTGCCCCATCAATAATATTAATAATAAATGTTATTAATTTTAATAATAATAATAATACCAATAATTATAACAACAACAACAATACTACTAATAATAATAATAATAACAACAATAATAATAAATAATATTATTATTAACATTATTAACATTATTATTCATTTTAACAACAACAACAACAATATTATTCATTTTAATAATAATATTCATAATAATAATAATAATAAATAAATTATTAATAACATTATTATTAACACTATTATTAAATATAATAATAATAATAATAATAATAATAATAATAATAATAATAAAGAATAATATTAAAAAAAAATAGTATTATTGATAATAAAATTAATAATAACTATTAAATTTAAGATGAGTAAATTTGAAATGAGTCAATTTAATGGAGCCGAATCAATCGAATGGAGCTGAGCTGAGTAATCAATCGAATGGAGTGAATCAATCAATCAATCAATGGAGTGAATCGAATCAATCGAAACAATCGAATCAATCGAAATAATCAATCAAGTAGGTAAAAATAAGCCTTGAAAGAACAGGGCCTTAGTCTCTACTTTTCCATTTCACTTTTTTTTTTACAAACTTAAAAAAAAAAGAACAAAAAGAAATGACACATACCTGAAATCCACCCATTGGATAATTTCTTTTAGAAGTAAGGTCAAGTCTCACCCAAAGTTCTAAATTGAGTTTTGGATTTCCAAGACTCAACTGAAAACTTTATTAAGATTTTGGTAGATTATTGGTAGTTTTGAATAAGTCTTTGTCTTAAAACTTACCGATTTTGTTTCAAAACTACTAATCTTACATAGAGCTGATCAAAAGCGGGCTTGGGCCGAACATGGGCCGGGCCTAGCCGCCAAAAAAGTGTCCGGCGGGCCGTATTTTATAGCCCGAGCCCGCTCAGCGGGCCATTTTTCATTGTCCGTACCCGCCCACTTCAAGATAGCGGGCCGGCCCGCGGGCCTGACTAAAATAAAATACAAAAATTAGTGTTTCTATAAAAACACGAGTTTGTTATCGCTACATCCCCTAAATCTTAACAATTGTCTTAAAAAGCTTACCATTAAAAAAGTATACTGATTTTTAAAAGATAAGCTTACTAGATTTTGGAAAAAACACAAGTTTGACAATGTTCTGCTACAAACATCAAAAGTTCATTTTTGCCTCGGTATTTGTGCGGCACTGTTAGCGGTTACATACACTCCCGTGTAAATACTTGAAGATAGTATATTTACACAACAATCCCGTTAACATGTCCATTCTCGGAGAATCTTTATACGACAAGTGTAAATACTGACAATCTCCCACTTATACGTAAGGTATAAGTATTCATTTGCGCTACCTAATTGGTTTAGAGTGTACATATTGCAAATGAAATGAGCAAAGAAAGTCCGAGAATTGAGGGTTTTATGAGGTCACTATTAATAGCGGGCCTAGCGGGCCGCCCATGGGCAATTTTGGCTTAGTCCAAGCCCGTCCATTTATTCTAGCGGGCCTAGTTTTCTTGTCCGTTACCCATTTAATTTTTTATTTTTCTTGTCCAAGCCCGCTATTTTAGCGGGCCGAACGGGCTGGGCCAAACGGGTCGGCCCGTACTTGATCAGCTCTAATCTTACACTAATAATAATAATAATAATAATAATAATAATAATAATAAAGTTGCATGATACAGTGGTCAGTATATATATGTTGACGCCGTCTCACTAGTTTAGTAGTTTGGGTATTGACTTTGATTGGAGAAACGCCAGAAAGTGGCACAAAAAGTGTTGGACTGAATTGATGACAGGGTGTAATTTACCTCATTTTCCAAATGTTTGTTGTGAGAATTGTGATTTTATGTAAACACTTCATGATTACTTAATTCAACTTACACATTAGTTTGGGTAAGATTCCATTACCTGTCTAATCACCTTGAGGCATGTCGGGTTGTCTAATCATAAATTCAAAAGGAGAACTTTATCACGCTAATAAGATAATTCTAAGGATATGAATTTAGTTCTACTATAAGAAGTGAGCAATGAATTTCATACATTTACTACATACTCCCTCCGTACCACACCAAAGGTAACGTAGAGAAAAGTGGAGTATTTAAAAAAATGTGGAAAAAGTAAGGGGAAAGAGGGAAAAAATAGGCGGGGTATCTAATTGTTGGTTTAATTGTGGGTTAGTAGGTGGGGTATGTAATGACATTTTGTGTAAATATCAAATGAGTATAAGGATAATTTTGTAATATTGTGTGCCAAATAAGGAATGTTACCTTTAGTGTGGTACGTCCGTTTATAGTAAGTGTTACCTTTGATCTGGTACGGAGGGAGTAGATTTTTCCGCCTACACGTATATTAAACAAATGTATAAAATTCATTTAAATGGGGTGAGAATTGTTAAAATTTTGGCTAATTAGATAAGGGTGAGAGGATAATAGTGTATAGTTAATGATGATTAGGTCTAATAATTAAACAAGAAAAGGTTTTTCTTTAATAAAAAAATGAATCGATTCTTCCAATTTAGCTATGTTATCTTTTCTACCTAACCGATTAACGTTAGTCATGTTTATAATTAAGCATACATTCAATATGTACGCATTAGTCCATAGCTTCATATTCACACATTAAGATAGTGGACTAGTGGCAAATGGTTACTTATTAAATACTCGTTCCGGTCAATTGTTGTCTTTTGAATTTAGCATAAAAACTAAGAAAAAAAGGTAGAAGTCATTTACTAAATGACAAGTAAAATAAATTGAGTGTAAATGATCAAATTCATTTTTATAATAGAAGGGACAACAATTGACTGAGACACCCCTAAAATAAAATAGAACAACAAATGACTGCTACAATGGGAGTAAGTGATTTAGTTTACCATAACTTTTACTTAAACAATTGATCTTGCTTCAAATGAGTCATTTTTAATTGAAACAATAAGACGAGATTTTGGAATTATTTTACAGCCAAATGTAATCATTATTGAAAAACAAGTTACCATAACCTGTAACACTGGTTGTAACATTGTGGTTACATTTGGCCAAAAAATGGGCAGATATATCCGTTTGAAGTTTCAGACGAAAAGTGGGTGTCTAAAACAAGGTTTTGGATTACTTAAAATGGAGTATTATTTTTAAAATCGTAAAAAAGGGTCAAATATTATCTCATATGTTGATAATATAATCAATTTTTTTGGCATTTTTAGTTAGCTTGTCATATAATTTGGTATATATATTTAACTCGAACTAATGATTAAAGATGAATATCTCCGACTTAAACATTCGTTTATTCTTTATTAAAGAACAGGTTAGGAGTGTGGGACTACGCGAGGGAGATGTTCTTGACTTCTCAAGTCATACACTCCAAAAAGAAAGCTGGATGGTCCATGCATATAATAACATTTGTGAATAATAGGAGTAAAGTTGCATGATAAAGTAGTCAGTATATGTTGACGCCGTCTCACTGAGTTTGGGTATTGACTTTCATTGCAGAAACGCCAGAAAAATGGCACAAAAAGTGTTGGATTTAATCGATGACAGATGTATTTTAACTCATTTTCAATTGTTTGTTTGATTTTATACAAACACTTCATCAATACTTAATTCAACTTACGGAAGGTAAGATTCCATTAGTCGTCTAGTGTAGGTCGGGTTCTTGTCATTTTATTTGCGCAAATTGTTATTTCATACGGCCACTTTTCATCTCAAGCTTTAGACGTAAATATGTGATTATTTTGTGGTTAAATGTAACTATAATGGTACAACTAGTGTTATAGCATGTAGTAACTTGCTTTTCAACAGTGGTCATATTTGGCTGTAAAATGGTTACAAAATCCTGTCTTATTACTTCAGACCAAACTGGTCCGTTTGAAGCAAGACCATCTTATGGTAACAGGTCGGTTCATGTTTTTCCGATTCATTAGTTATGGGCAAGTAGTTAGGTCCTATTCTTTTAGGCTAAAAAGAGTTGCACTGAATTTAGTAGAGCTGAACTAAACTGAGTTGAACTAAAGTAAGAATTAATTTGTGAATAGATAAGCTGAACTAAACTAAACCGAACTGATGGAGTTGAACTAATAAACTGAAATTAAATCCAAAGAAACAAGACCTAGTCTCGTTATTAAGATATTTGTTCAAATTAAACTTTTTTGATAATTCCGGATTATGTTTAGTTGTTGCTTTCGGTTTTGGACTTTATTGGTGGAGGTTTTCTGATCCGCACAAGATTAATTTAGCTCTACTAAAAGCGGTGAGCAATGAAAGTCATGACAATTTTAGAAGGGAGAACTTTGCCACGCTAGTAAGGTAATTCTGTGGGTATGAATATACAGTGAAAGATCTTAGTTATGCCTTGAGGAGACCTAACCATGCTGATTTTTCATAATACAATGTAAAATTATTAGTCGACCTCCTTGACTCAATGATTGTCTCTTAAACATTCATCTACGAAATCAATAATTTAAACATCACAAAATCTCATTGAAGACGGCACGTATCCGTCACTTTGGAGTGACGGATACCATTTCCTCTCACAAATGATCCAAATAGAGGAGAGAGGGAAGCACATGGGGGTGCCCCCACCTTGTCCCCCCCCTATCCGTTTTGTGAGTGACATTATCCGTCACTTGCTCCGACCCGTCTTCAGCAAGACTTGTTGTTTAAACATCTACACTATTATTTACTTCAAGATCCGCTACTCTTAATATAGTTATATGGTTAAAGTCTTAAACCAAATGGTGAGAAAACAAACAAAAATAAAATCACAAAATCTCATTTGTGACGGCATGTATCCGTCACTTTGGAGTGACGGATACCATTTTCCCTCACAAATGACCCAAATAGAGGAGAGAGGGAAGCACATGGGGGTGCCCCCACCTTGTCCCCCCCTATCCGTTTGGTGAGTGACATTATCCATCACTTGCTCCGACCCGTCTTCAGCAAAACTAATTGAAATAAAATAATCCGTACACAGTTGGCATTTTGTAAAATTAAGAAAGTAGCAACAAGCAAAGGTTAGCTAGGAAACTTGAGTGGTGAACCAAAAACTCAACAAAATAACCAATAGTGATAGCAGCCCCAACTTCTTTACAATATGTTGGGCTTATACCCCCACCAACCGGCCCTACATTGGGCCCACTTGAGGAGATTCAAGTCAAAGTACACGTATGGAGCACTTTTTATTCTGTGGACTACTGCCTACAGTTTCATACATGTATATTTGAATACACAGTAATACAGTATAGTATTCGATGGCTTACGGTTTACAGCGTATGCATGTATGACATATGATTATAGAAGTATATTCCTTATTAAATGGACTGTACACCGCTGCATCAATTATGTTGTTGCGGTTAGGATTTGTCGTGGCTGTGTCTACTACCCATACGGCCATACGTACGGACAGCGGACTGCTCCTTATCTAACATCTCTCGCAAGTTGAAACTCCCCCGCTGGCAGGAACCATGTTAAATAATATCTATGTTTTGGTCCATTTCGTCCGAACACGAAATTAGCCGATCTTGGACTAGATCGCACTGATAACCAAAACTTTAAAAGTGTGGATGGAGGATAGGACCTAAATAATCTAGTCCGGTCCATTTTATCGATGCATACCTAAACTTGCATAATCCTAACTAGAAACGTACAAAAATATGAATGTGTTGTACATGTGATTTTTACTGGTTTTTACTAGGAGCGTCTTAAAACAAATGGAGGCCCAGTGCGACAGTGGAAAATGAGGCCCCAATATGAATACACAAGTCTATTATAGTTCGATGTTTGTATTGAATTTCATTAATAAAAGCTTATAATCTGGTGTCCAAAAGCGGAGGCCCGGTTCCTACGCCTGTGGTTGCCCGTGACCTTAGACACCCCTGGTTTTTACTAGGGTTGCTCATTTGATTGTGATAAAACTAATGATCCAAATTACTTCGTTGTAGAATTTGGATGAATTTTATACTTTGCAAATTGCAAATGTAGTCCGTGGTAGATATTGGACCAAATAATACGAGTTGTGTTCAATTTCTTTTTGTCATTTGAATGAATATCGGGGTTTAATGTTGATAATAATAAAAAATACATGTCTCAGATAAGCTTTTTCCAAAAACAAAGTGAAAAAATATATTAAATATATATGACCCCTTAGTCCCTTAGGTCCTTATTGTAATCAAATCAAGACAACAACTATCAATAATATAATTCTTTTTAGGGTAATTTGATAACTTATACCTTGAATAAGTCACTTTTTCAAATCTTATACCTAAGATAACTTTCTTTAAAATCTTATATCTAAAATAACATTTTCTTCCAAACTTGATACCAAATCTTAAAAAAACACCTAAATTAATGATTTTGGACTTGTTCCGGGTGTAATTCCGGAGCAGGATTTGTTACCACGTAAGCTTGGTGAATGAGGTCTTTGCTCGACTCTTGATAACAAATCCTGCTCCGGAATTACACCCGGAACATGACTTATTAATTTGATGATTTTTAGTGGTGGTAATTGTGGACGTGTGTTAATAGATGAGGCAAGATGACAATGTTTAATTAGTAAGGGTAAGATTGTCAATTCAAGGCCTTTTTTCAGATTTGGTATCAAGTTTGGGAGAAAATGTTATTTTAGATGTAAGATTTTAAAGAAAATTATCTTAAGTATAAGATTTGAAAAAGTGACTTATTTAAGGTATAAATTATCAAATTACCCTTGTTTTTATGAATTTCTCCTACTCAAATGCTAATAACTAATCAACTCAATTTTTTACTTAAATAAATTTAATTTGTTATAAATAAAAGGAAATATTCCTTTCATTTCAATCATTTATTTCGTTCATTTGTTTGTCTATTGAGATATTTCCTTTTTTATTAATGAGGATGTACGAAACGTGGTATCCCCAAATATGTAAGAAATTCTCATCATAACATTTAGATAAGTTCGTGTGTATGAATTCAGGTTTTTTATTAAACGAAATTAGTAATAGGCAAACTTTTAATGCAAAACATCTAGATAAAATACGATAAATTCATCTAGATATATAATTAATTAAGGTGATTTTTCAACCTTACCAAATCCTTACCAAGTATGACATTCCAGTTGGGAATGCATATCTGACCTGGTTATTCCCGTTAGCTAGCGGAAACCGTGTGTTTGTTGTAATTCATTTAGATTACAAATATGGAATGGAACATACCAGAACTAATTTAATCAAATTAGCAGGTTGTATTATATTATTCAACACAACTACATACATACATGTCAACTACTTGAATTATCAAGAATTTTTCACTTTTCTAACCGTGTTTTCAATTTGGGAAACCATGGTCTCATGTACAATTGTACAAAGCTGTCGCACGACTGTTTCAAAGGATTGATTAATTGTTTATACCACCAAAGTGACTATTCTATTTCCAAAATTCGCATTTTAAAAGCTTCACAGTTAAACTTGTTTTATATATAGGATTATAGGAGCATATGATCTGAGTATGCTACGAGGTATGTAATCATGGTAACTACCATCCAACTAATTACTACGTACAAATTAGTAACAAAAAATTAATTTAACAAATTTAAATTACATAAGATAATGAAGGAACATTCATCAAATTATGCATCACAACGTACGATAATTCTATTTAGGAAAAATTACAAATAACCACCGCATATTTGCGTATTTTTACAAATTATCACAACGTATTTACCTTTTTACAAATAACCCCCAACTTCACTGTATACTCCCCGATCACCACCGTATTTTGAGCTCGAGTATGATTTTTCTTATTTTTCGACTTGTTAAATGACAATTTACGCGTAATTCCAAGATTGCTCTCATTTCCCCCAATTCATCACCCAAATAACACAATATTTTCCCCAAACCAATTAAGAAACCCTAAGCCCCAAATTCATATAATAAATTTCCCCGATTTATTTGCTTCTTACTCCTCAATTCATAAACCAATCATAATCACATCCATTTAAAGTTCTTATAGTTTGTTTCCGTGTTTGATTTTTTGATGTTTTACTACTGTAATTCCGAGGTTCTCTGTTGAACTTTTTTGTTTCGATAGTATACTAGTGTTATAAAGTACTTCCTCCTATTCACTATGATTTTCTACATTTGTTTTGGGGTTAAATTTAGTGGTATGTTGATATGTGGATATAAATGAAAGTAAGAGAGAGAATGCGGGGTCACAAGTTACTATAACCACAAATGATAGACAAATAAGGAAAGTGGAAGATCTTTGTGAATTTGCCGTTTTAGGAAATGTGGAAGATATTAGAGAATAGGAGGGAGTAGTGATTTTTTTATTTCCTGTAAATTGTCAACGTAGCTAGAGGAGCAATTTGTTGGAGGTTGATGACTAGATGAGACCCGTCTTAGCTGTGTTTGTATGAGGTTCAAAGATAGTTTGCGACTTGGTACTTCTGAGTAAATGGATGTGATTTTGATTGGTTTCATCATTGAATTGGTTTCTAAATGATAGGGCATTAATTTTGTTAAGGAAATGAATTGAAGAGCGATAAGCAAGTGAATTTGGGGATTTAGGGTTCCTCAATTGAATTGGTGTTACTTGGTTGATGTAATGGGGGTAATGAGGGCAATCTTGGTATTCCGCGTAAATCGACACTTAACAAGTCGGGAAATAAGAAAAATCATACTCGGGCTCAAAATACGGTGGTGATCCGGGGGTATACAATGAAGTTGGGGGGTTATTTGTAAAAAGACAAATACGTGGTGATAATTTGTAAAAACACGCAAATACGTGGTGGTTATTTGTAATTTTTCAGGACAACAACTTTTTGTGTAAAAAAGAAGAGGGAAAACTAAAATTTGAACTGAAGGTGGTCACGTGGAAGATTCACATTTGTGCCTAGACTTGGACGCGAATCTCCTATGTCTAGACCTAGGTTGGATGCGGGAGATCCATGTCTAGGAGAGATAATTTTAAATTTTAAAATTTTATTATAATTGTTTGAACGAATTATCAGTATTAATTAATATATTATTTTGTTGAATGTTTCTTGAAATTGTATGGAAGTATGACATAGTAATAACTTATTAATTGTACTAAAGGATTTTACTTGAAAAATATTCCGCTATTTCCTTAATTCAACCCATTTATTATCGTGATTAATTTAGTGTCAAAAGTAAAAGAAACAATACACATTGTCGTGTATGTTTTCTTAATATTTAATTATACTAATCTTTATAAAAGTATATTCGTGCAATTTTACACGAGTTTAAACTAGTTTTACTTATGTAAAATAATACGTAGTCCAGTGGTGTTAGCCCAGTGGTAGCCGGGTTAAACCTTGAAGTTTGCAGAAGTGCAGGAGTTGAGAGGTCCCGGGTTCGACTACCAGCTGGGGCGATGATCACTTGGCCACTGCAGCCCCCGAATGAGGTGGCTTACATGGTCCATGTGGTGGTGTGGAATGCATGGACCCGGGGGAATTCAACCCCTCATCATCAAAAATAATAATAATAATAAAAATACGTAGTCGTAATAAAAAACATTGTTATTTTGATCAATCAAACATTATACTCCGTAATCTTATTGCTTTACTTGTATAATTTGTCTTTATATTTGAATAAATTTATAGTCAAAGTTATCAATTTGATTATTAAAGTAATTATACTCCGTATTAGAGATTGGCCAGATGGCCTATTTGAACAAGCGCCTATCGTTTCAACTAGTACCTTAAAATCTTTTTCCATAATACAATATCTAGTTTATCAGATTTTTCCGGAAGGACCTTCCTTCTTTTACCTAAAAGCTTCATGGAAAGACCAATGTCTAATTAGCACGAGTTTATAACCAGGAGGACATCGAAAGCCAAAGTCAAGAGCGGGGTAGCCAAGTCATTATCTCTTTTAAAACCACTACGCAGACTTATGATCTCACTCATCCAATAATAGACCCTAAGGAAAAATGTGGTTTAACTATTTATTAGGAAGGTAACATGTAGATTTGGCAATTTTAAAAAAAATTATATGATATTTTTCAAATTTTATGATGTATGTGTAATTGTATGGCCTTAACGGCTTAACGCAATTGTCTAAATCAAAGATACATCCATGTACTAAACTACACCCTCCGGCTTGCTGTTTTCTTCCCATTTCATTATAATACTCCTCACATATATTAGAGAAACGGAAAAAAAAATTAAAAGCCAGAAGGAATACTCAATTAACTACTTAACGTAGCGCAACTCCACGTACTAAGTAGTCTTGTTTTTTTAATTTGCATTTCTTATCCATTTTGGATTGAATTACGTACAATTAATCAAGAGGACGATAAATCCTTCCAAGATATAAAAGCATCGTTTACTACATAATATATTAAGGTTACGGTTCTAACTAATTCGAGATTTCGAGTTAGGCCCTATTATTTCAAGCTTATTTAGCTCATTTTACTTCAGCTCAATTATTCCATTCGGTTCAGTTCATCAATTCAACTATGCCGCATTCAGTTTAGCTCAGCTCTACTCAAATTAACTCTTAACTCAGCTCCATTGGTTCAGTTCAGCTCAATTCAGTTCCAATCAGTTTAATTCAACTCCTTAATTACAACCGAAAGGAACATGGTCTTAACCTATATATTGATTTCGCCAATAATTTGAGCTAAGTTGTTCATGATCCAACAATTTTACAAATTGATGAAATATCGTAGTTGTCGAAACTTAGTGGCTAAAACATACGTATGTATTAAGAACAACTTTATTTTATATATACTCGCTCCATTTATTTCTAATTAATATGTATATTATTTGAGAAATACTTTAATCGATCAAACACTTTAAATTAAAATGAATAAAGAAAGTATTATACGGTTGTCTTAAGTTCTTAATGCATTACTCAAAAATAAAAATAAAAAGTTCTTAAAGCAAAAAAAAAAGAAGAGATAAATAACTGAAATTTATGACACAAATTCTTGTTTAAGACAGTGATAATATCCGTCTTAAAATTAATGCGGGTAAAATATGTTAGATGAGACAAAAGGAGCTAGATAGCCTAGCGAGTAGGGACTTAAAACAATTTCTTCTTATATATGCATTCATAGTATATTTAATCCTTTCTTTTTATTTATACAAGAATGCTGTCGTTTTAAGAGAGAATTATTGAATTTATAAAATGACAATAAAAATGTTGTTTAACTATTTATTAGGAAGTTGACATGTAAATTTTTTAACTTTTAAAAAATATCACTCTCTCTATGGTGAATAGTTTACTTTTGCGTTATTTATTTTTTTTGGTAATGAGGAACATTTCTCATTAGCAGCCTAGGGCGATAAACCTTTGAGAGACCAAACCCCGAGAGATATGCGACATCACGATAAGCCAACACTACTATCTTTTAACAGACCCCGAAAGTCCCCGTGCAATAACCGCATACTGCTCATGCAGGGAGTCGAACCCGGGACCTCGCAATTTATGTCATTGCATGTTTTGAGAGTGACCCGCGCTCCACTACACTCACATCACTTAGTTACTTTTGCTTTATTTTGTAAGAGGAAAATAAAGCAAATATAACTGGGATGGAAGTAGTAATCTATATGAGTTCTTTAGATTGTTTTATGATGTGTTATTGTATGACCTTAACGGCTTAACGCAATTGTCTAAATCAAAGATAACTCCAAATACTAAACTACTCAACGAAGAGCAACTCCACGTCCTAAGTCGTCTTGTTATTTATTTATTTATTTATTTTTTTGGAAAAAAAGTCGTCTTGTTATTTAATCTGCATTTTTTGTCTATGTTGAATTGAATTACGTAGAACGACTAATCAAAAGGATTATAAATCTCTTCAAGAAATAAAAGCATCAATTAATATATCTCTAATTAATTCGAGATGTTGAATTAGGCGGCCCTATTATTGTTTCTAGATTATTTAGCTCACAACTTCATTCAGTTCAATTTAATTCAGCTACGCTCTATTCAGTCTTCTGCTACGCTCCATTTTGTACAGCTGATCAACTCTACTCAAATTAACTCTTATATTCTCGTTCATTAATTTAACTCAATTTCATTCAATTCAGCTACAATCAGCTCAATTTAGCTGATTTTATTAACCGAAAAAAAATGACCTTAGCCTATTGATCCTGCCAGTTATTTCAGCCAAGTGTTCATGATCCATTAATTTTACAATTAATTAAATATCGAAGTTGTCTGAACTTAATAGTTAAAACATATATGCGTATTATGAACAATTTTCTTTAATATATACTCACTCCATTGATTTTTTTTCATATTATAATCAATATATTTGAGAAATATTTTAATCAAATGCATGAAAATAAAAATGAATAAAGAAAGTATATAACATTGTCCTTGGCCCCTACAAATTCGTTATCACTTTTGTGCAAAAGGAAGACATGGAACATGCACTTTCACTGCAAGACCAACCGCTTATGCAATATTTTACAAATATTTACCCTTGGGATATCTATCAACAAGGGGATACTAGACGAGTCTGGATTGAAGTTTGGGGAATCCCTCCGCAAGTGTGGTCACGAGAGACGTGTGAGAAAATTGCAACGAAGTTTGGTGTGTTGGTGTGTTGTGAAGATAATTTTGAGAGTCCTGCTAGTTTCGTGCTGTGTCGGCTAATGTTAGATACAAAGATTATGTCCTACATCTCGAGGTTACAGATTTGAGTATTGATGAACAAAGCATTGGGAAGTCTATCTATGTTAGGGAGGGCTCCAATCGACCACTTGCTTTGTTAAAAACCCGGCCCGATATTTTTGCTTTCCTCAAACCAAAGGGGATGATACTTTGTCAGAGAAAAGTAATAACTTGAGCTTTGTTCCTGAGTCAGTGAGGGATAGTATGGCTAGGGACGATCTGGCTGAGAGCTTGGGCAGTGATAACGTGGTTGGTGGGGGAGCTACCCAGGAGATGATTCTGGAAACTGTAGAATCTGAAAAGACGATCACACGGGTAGGGAATGTAACCTACGACATTAATGAAGAAAGGGAAATAATTTCAAATAGGAAGATTGCCAAGGCGGATGTTGGAAACCCAAAAACCTTTCGATTCCGATGATGATTGTCCACCAGGGTTCCAAAAAATTTTAAAAGCAAGACAAGTAAAAAAAGCAAAAAGGAAAAATAAACTCTCTTCCATTCCCAATGACCGGATGAAACCAAAGAAAAAAAACAACAAAAAATCAAAGAAGATTTTTGTAAATGAGTTTGTTGGTGTCAGCCAGGCTGATGCTATTGAGGATTGGTCTGAGGATGATTTTGATTCGGAGGCAATTGAAGAAGAGAGAAAATCTAGGGAGTTGGGTAGAAGATTGGGATTAGGTGTTGGTCCTCCTTTGTCTATTGATGAACTTTTGAATTAGCTAGCAATGGGTAGGAGGTGTTTAGCATGGAATGTCGAGGAATGGGGAGTAGGGGAATAGTTGTTCTTTGTGAGGATGTGAATGTATGATAGACAAATCTTTGATGGGGGTGCAAAGGAGCCAAGTCGAGGTCCGTGGATTTGTTGAGATTTGTTGAGGTGTGTTTTGTGTATAGGGGAGTGGTATTGTACTTGATGTGGGGTCTTGGTTTTTCTCGAGGATTTTGGTTCCTGTTTTTGCCCCCTTGTTGGAATGATGGTGGGAGGAGGCTATTGGAGGAATTTTTTCGATTCAGGAGTTGTTAGTCGATAATTTCATGGTGGTTGTGTATTTGTGATGAGCATAGATTGAAAGAAATAGTAGGTGAAATACATGCAACATTTCAAAGGGAGGTGAAACAAAAAGCGGAAATATTACAAGGTGAAAATGGAGGAGAGGTATGTCTAGCAGGAAAAGCTGTGTTCAATGATTCACTTGAAGAGAAAGCTCATTTTTTCAGCGTCATTAGTTGGTGTAAGCTTGGGTT
Source organism: Silene latifolia (assembly GCF_048544455.1). Classification (NCBI taxonomy): domain Eukaryota; kingdom Viridiplantae; phylum Streptophyta; class Magnoliopsida; order Caryophyllales; family Caryophyllaceae; genus Silene; species Silene latifolia. The sequence continues at coordinate 101,346,702 of NC_133533.1, read as the reverse complement.
TGATGTGGTAGTTTTTGATTCTAAGGCGACTCGATAAAATTATTCCGGTGGGTGTCAAGTACTCGGGCCTGCCCGGGCGAGATCGATGAAGCATTCTTGTTCCAAGGACCGTTTTGGAAGAGTGAACTGCAATGTATGTCATGAAGTCGACAGGCTAGCAGATTTGGGACGAATTGGACCAGCTTATTTGAACTTTTGATTTGAGCAGAGGACGGATATTGCACACTCTACCGACAATGAGATTCTAGTGGGGTGATGAGAATTGATGCGAATATAAATCACCCAATTGGTCGTGCATTAGGAATGGATACGTAATTGGGTTGTTACCAGAGCATGGAAGGGGCAATGGATGGTACAATGCAGTCTTCGTGATTTTTTACTATGTGTATCTCCGGTGTTTGCCTTTGTTGTATTTGTTCTCTTAGGTCTTGTTGTTTGTTTGTTTTGAGACCCTACTCGCTGTAGGTCTCGGGTTTCTACCCATCTTTAATCAAAAAAAAAAACATTGTTAGTCTCAAATTCTTAATACCCAAAAAACAAATTAGTGAAATTTTCGACACAAAGACTAACACAAACTTTATCCTATATATACAAGTAAAAGTATATCTAACTTGTTTTTATCTTAAAACAGATACTGTTGTTCTAAAAGAGACTTACATAGTATATGAAACACAATAAAACCATGCATTTCAATACCAATAATTGATTGATTTATTTGATTAGAAAAGAAAGATCAAAAGGGAGTAGTAGACATCCATGTCATTGTTATGATGTGGAGGTGGAGGTAGAGGTAGGGTAGTTGTTGATTTGAATATTAGAGCGCAATGAGGTAGGAGTTTCCTTCAACTTGCCTTCCTTTTAAAGTCTTCTCTACTCCTCTTCATTCTCACCACCCAAACTCAAACCAAAACCAAAACCATCCCATTCTCTTTCCCTCTCTTCTTTCTCTCTCTTCCCATTTTCTAAATAATTTAATCATATAAATTAAAACGTAACCTACATTTATTTTTACGTACGTGTAACTTTGTTATCTTTACTAGATACGTCCGTACAAAAAGCTTCTGTCGATATAGACGGACTACCTAAGGCTATATCGTAAAATCTCGATACGAAACTAAAAAAATGACGTGGAAATCATTATGGGCATGTTGCTGTACGTCGGACGACGAGATGGATGTTCCGAAATCAAAGAAAAAAGTAGCGGACGCAAATCAAGGGAGTATGAGTCCGATTAATTTCCAAAGGTTTGGTTGTTCCGCGGATTTAAGTGACCCGACTTCGCTTACTTTCTCCGAAGATCTATCCACTTCATTAGCCGGGTCGAATCTATATGTGTTTAACCTTAATGAGCTAAGGATGATCACTCAAAATTTCTCATCTAACAACTTCCTTGGTGAAGGCGGGTTTGGTCCGGTCCATAAAGGGTTTATTGATGATAGGATTCGGCCTGGGTTGAAGGCTCAACCGGTAGCGGTCAAGATTCTTGACCTCGATGGCACTCAAGGCCATCGCGAATGGCTGGTACGTATGACTTTTTGTTAATAAAATAACACGTTTTATTTAAATGGCTAGGTTACCTAGTCAAAGTATTAGAAAAAAAATGATTGAAGAATATGTTTATACATTAATTTTCTTAAATACATAGTTGTCGCTTTTGAAGTAGTCAATAATGGTTAGTACAAAATAGGGTCATACTCGTATAACAACATATGCATGATTAATGGACTTTGTATGATTGTGAGGAGAATATTTTTTTATTAAGTAATTATCGTGTAAGACGGTCTCATACTATAAAACGATTTATTTTTGAAAAATTATTCTTTTATTGATAATAACATATGAATGAATTTTTTTAAAAATGAACCGTCTCACAATATAAGACCGTCTTATTTTAGAATTTGTATTTTTTTTTTATATATGTATGAGTTAGTTTTTAATGATGTAATTGTCGTTATAATTATTAATGTAGGCGGAGGTATTAGTGCTTGGACAGCTAAGACATCCCCACTTGGTGAAATTGATAGGCTATTGTTGTGAAGATGAACACCGAGTTCTTGTTTACGAGTATATGCCAAGAGGCAGCCTTGAGAATCAACTTTTCCGAAGTAAGTTTACATTTCCTAAATTTGTGTAAAACCATATACTTTTGGAGTTATTTTTACTGTGTTTATATTACGAGTATTTGATGTTTTTTATTTGCATGTAACTTTTCCCTAAGTGAGTAATTTTGATGTTCGTGTTAAAGACCAATAGAATTATTTTCTTATCGAATTTAAATTAATTGTGTCATGTGTTAATTTCATTTGACATGTTCTAAACTATAGTAATAAAGTATTCTAGTCTTTCACGGTGGCGTAAATGATGAATTCAACTTTTGGAAAATGTCCAAGATTAGGTGTACATTTTAGTGTTGAATTTCTCACATTACTATTTGAGTATTTGAGATAGAAGAATGAGTCAAGTTATTTCACCATAATCGTTTTCAAATACGTAATTTTTTTTGTACTGTATTAGTCATAAGTAATAACAAGAATATACTCGTACGTTTAAGCAATATGTATTCTTTCAACTCGTCTTTTGTTTCCTTTTAATTTGATAGAATATAATGACCATTATTTTCTCACATGCAATAATAACATTCTTTGTAAATAAAATAAAAATAAGTGTTTAAAATCAGATTATATTGTACTTCACATATATTTGAATAAAATAATTTATATTTGACCATCAATATTAAACGAAGAAGCTACAACTCCACCGAAAAATGCATGTTTCTAATAATTCATTGGAAAGTAGATCACACCAACACCAATTATTGACTTGTCTAAATGATGCAAAAATGGTACTTTTGAAATTAAGTAGATCTTTTATAAATCAATAAAACATTATTTTGACAATTTCTATTGATTAATATTTTCAGGATTTACGGCTACACTTCCGTGGTTAACAAGACTTAAAATTGCACTCGGAGCAGCCAAAGGGCTAGCCTTCCTACATGAAGCCGATAATCCCATCATCTACCGCGATTTTAAGACTTCAAACATCTTGCTGGATTCTGTAAGTACATTGTTAATATGCAAAATGACATTTTTTTCCCTAGAGCTTTCATATAGGTGTAGTTCGGGGTCCGATATCAGTCGTCTAACATCGAAACACGTATCAAAATAAAATTTCTCATCTTTTTTCTATTCCAATTTCAAATATTAATAAATATAATATCCTATGCCTAGTGGGCATAGGATAGAAAAACCGATATAATATATACTCCCTCCGTTCCGGTCATTTGTTGTCCTTTGGTTTTGGCACAAAGACCAATGAAAGGGAATTAGACCAATTACTAAATGACAAGTGGAATAAATTGAGTGTGAATGATCAAATTACTCATCAAATTCATTCTTAAAATAGAAAGGACAGCAAATGACTGAGACACCCAAAAATGGAAAAGGACAACAAATGATCGGGACAGAGGGAGTATTTTGCTTACTTAAAGACTTAGCTGCAATTAATGCTATAACTTATTTTTAGACTGAAATAGAATATGACTTGGCACCAATTATACTAGTATACGTACTAACCATAGTTGTCATGGGAAAGGATCAAGCAATAAGACCATCCGCATCCGTGAATATTCACCAATTTTCACTCTACACTTTTTCACCTATTATCTCTCCAATTCACCATCCACCTCACATTTCCACTCACCACCAAAATTTACCAAAAAACATCAAAAAAACAACCACATCAACAAATACTCAATTTTCCTTCTCTTTCATACTTTACTATACCCCACACTATCCACCACACATTCCACTAACTTACACTGTATTTATTTTTACTTCATTTTAATTATTTGTAAAATCATATAAATTTTTCGATTTTTCGATTTTATAATTTATTGTTAATATTGCAAATTCGATTTTCTTTTTTTTTTAAACGGCTTTTTTGCATATAAATTAAGGTAAATTCGAAACTCTCATACTTTAATTTGTTTTAGGAGGATTCATATTATTGTGTGAGAAACTATATTGATATTAGACTCATTTTATAGAGGGTAAAAAATCATAAATTCTGAATATTATATTTTTTGTAAAAAAAAAAATTATTTAATATATTACATAAAAAAGGCGTTACATATAGTCATTGTGTGCAAAAAAAAAAAGTTGTTGGACTGTTTGCCACGTGGCAATCCCTTATTGGGCAGAAACAAAAACAAATTCCACAAAATTTGGCAGGCTCTACCTCCATAATTTTTTATTAATTCTCACCTACCTCTCTCCATTTCTCGCACACCCGAGAATTTTCACAACATTTCATACCCTCTCTCTTCCTTTCTATCATTTTTTATTAAAAAGTAACTTTTCATACAAATGGTGAAGAGGCGTGAAGAGCCCATTGTGGGTGCTCTAAGGCAACGAATCAAATCCAGAAAGAACTTCCACAAAAGCTTGAAATCCAAAAAAAACCTCCACAATTTTTTTTTAATGATTATGTATATAGAAAAGATGGATTCTTTCATTTTTAAGAAATCAATCCGAATCACCCATCACATAATAATGCACCAATATTAATTCGATTGAACTCATAGGAGTCTTAGCATGCTTACGTCTCCTTTTCACACATCACCTAATACGATAATAATTAGTAAGTCTCATATAACTGAAACAAATTCAAAAGCATATTTTTTACGCGTATTGTATTTTACGCGTACAACTGCTATAATTTTGCATTTATCACATCACTCACTTAATATAATTTGTTTGATTCGAACTAAGAATATCAGCATGTATCTAATTTGTAAAATAATGTCCATGCAAAATGCAGGATTTCACACCAAAGTTGTCGGATTTTGGACTGGCAAAGGATGGACCAGAGGGTGAAAACACACATGTTTCAACCAGAGTTATGGGCACACAAGGATACACAGCTCCTGAGTACATCATGACAGGTCATTTAACAAGAGCAAGTGATGTCTACAGTTTCGGAGTTGTACTCTTGGAGCTCCTTACGGGAAAACGATCATTGGATAAAACTCGTCCTCCAAGAGAACAAAACCTAGCCGAGTGGGCTAGACCTCAACTACAAAGTCCACGACGACTTACCCGTTTAATGGACCCAAGGCTTGAGGGTCAATATTCAGAAACAGGGGCTCAGAAGGCTGCTTTACTAGCTTACCAATGCTTAAGCCACCGGCCACGAAGCCGGCCTACTATAAGCATTGTGGTTAAAACATTGGAGGACATGATACAATTAGTTGAGGACATACCCACTGGCCCATTTGTGTATACGGCCCCAAAGGAACAGGGTTCTCCCCCTGAAGGTAAAAAAGAGAACAATCACAACCACAACCACGAGCGACCCAAGCGTCGGTCCGATATAAACAGAATAAGAGCTCCAAAACCTATACATTCTGACCCGAATGTTCAGAAAAATCTTCGTGACGGGTTCAATTCTTCTGGTCGCCACCATATGGGAAGGGGAGCATAAATAAACTCGAAATTACTTAATTGTTAATACTAAGTTAAATATAAGGAACAAATTACATTTTTGAAAATACAGGTTTAAATATATGATTATGCCAAATGATTAGATTTGTAGATTACTCATTAAAATAGGGATATAATAGTATATACATTATTCATTTGTTTTTTTTATTCTTTTATTATGAGGTTGTATTTTTTTTTCAATACTTTTTTGGTTACTAAAAAATTGTACTTAGCATTTAGCACTTAGAAAAAAAGAATAAAATACTAGTGATATATGTACATACCTTGTGAATTATACTCATACTCCTAAGATGGTTATTTGAATGATTTGTATGTAAGGATTGACAATGATGAAATGTTTTCAAGGCAAAATGTCTTTTGTTTCTTTAGTTGGTTATTTATTAGAGTACGTATCATATAAAACGATCTTAAAATAGAATATCGTAAAATTATATGACAATTGGTTTTACAATAATACTTTGTAAAATTGTTTTATACCAGAATTATTAGCTAAATAGTGTCACACAGTTCAAAATGAATACTTTAATAATTCTCCTTGTTTTATTGAAGTTGTTCTTTACTTCTTTTAAGTACATACAAACACTATAAAACAAAGAAAAACTATATTGATCCTGATTCAAAGTTACCCCCGTTACTCAATTTATTTCTCTTCCTTGTCCTTCTGAAGCTTTTATGTGTGATTCGTAACTTATTTTGTTTTATTGTTGATCGTGATTCAAAGTTACTCTTTCATTGGTATATGTTTTGATCATCTTGAATGTATCTATTTAATCATGGTTTATAATCATTTTTATTATCAAACAATTTTATATAATACATTAATACGTATCCATTTTAATATTTATGGTAATATTTTTGTTTCAAATTATCCAACAATATATTTATCGTCGAAGGACACTTACTCGCCATCCAAAAACGTTGTATGACAAACTACGTAAGTACAAATTATAGTTGATGCATGACAAAGAAAGCGCGTACAAAGACTTTACTTATGGTCTCCCTATCATAAATCAATTGGGGTTTGAAAACAAACAAAATTTATACTGATGCATGTCGAGAAGTTGCAATCTACCAAATCATGGATTATAGTATTAATAAGTGTGAATATGTGATTATTGGTGGTAGATCATTAAATTAGCAAGGCTGGCACATCTTTGTCTCATGCACCACACAGAGTGGCATTTTCTGTCGCATGCATGCTATTTGTTTTCATAGTTTTATATACTCAGACCTAACTAATTATACGTCGGTGGCTCTAGGTATCTTCATATTATGAGTCATTTTTAGGTAGCATCAGAAATTAAGGATCAATCAATTCAATTAGAGATATTACTCTTTCCGTTCCCGTTAATTGATGTCCTTTAATTTTGGCACAAAGACAAGGAAATAGAAAGGGGTCAATTACTAAATGACAAAGTAAACCAAATTAAGTGTGAATGATCAAATTGTTTATCAAGTACATTTTTAAAATATAAAGGATAACATTTGATTGAGACACCTCAAAATAAAATAGACAACAAATAACCTAATGCAGAAAAGATTTATCTTAGGCTCAACATTGCAATTTGCAAATATGCAAAATGTGCTCAATATAATACAGAGTATGGAGTAACGTTATTAAGTGATCATCCCGATATTAATTAGATATTCTCTCTGTCTCTGTCAATTATTGTTCTTTGATTTTGGCATAAAGATCAAGAAAAGAAAAAAGGGGTCAATTACTAAATACCAAGTAGAACAAATTGAGTGTGAATGATCAAATTGTTCATCAAGTTCTATTCCTAAAATAGAAAGGACAACAACTCAATAAGACACTCCAACATAAAAAAGGACAATAAATAACTGGGACAGAGAAAAAGTACATTAAAGAGTAAAACTGAGTAAGAAGGAATTTATCTAACATACCCACATCATACATAGATGTCGGTGTGAAACTAGATAAACAATTTCCTCTATTAAAAAGGAATAATTAAAATCTTATGAAACTTCAATTCATATACTCCCTCCTATTCATTCATTTCCTCCCTTATTCATTTTTAGGTAAGTCGGGTTTTCTTCCCTCTCTCCTTTTTTTGGTAGTTTTTGTTTGGTCTAAATTTAATTACATGTGGGGTAAAGTGAAATAGAGTGTTTTGTGTGGTTTAAAATCATTTTCTTAATTCTTGTGAAAAATAGAAGGGGGAGGAAATGAGTGAATATAAGGGAGTATTTGGGATAAAGATACACCCACTTATTTTGCAAAGCTCATAAATTATAGTAATTCATATTTTTGAAAGGATAACCAAACAATCCCTAAGCAAAATTTAAAGGTGGCGTACTATTCATTCGTAAGTTCATTAACTGCTCCCAGTCTCCCACTATTCCACTAACAGTTAATTTTGCGAAGAAAACTCATTTCCCTCATTATTTATGACCAGTCCGTGCCTTACGTTAATTAGTTGATTTTTTTAATCACTAATGGGGATTCTTCTTGATCTAATCCAGAACAATTAAGTCAAGGAGTTGACTATATGTCATTATTTTAGTAGTAGAAGATCATTCATTCATTCTAGAAGAATAAGTGAAGTTGGTAAGAATTTTCATGGAACAAGCTGGCTGACGACGAGGGTTAATGATTGATTAATAAGTCTCTACTTGGCAACTTGCATGTTATTAACGTTTGTACCGTTAAGCTAATAAGCTACATTAGTGATAATTTGCATTAAAAGATTACCACTAGCTTAGTCTCTTAACCTAGCTAGGAATTAAGATGATTGATGCAATTTGTTATACATAAATCCCAACCAACGTTTTATATAATGTTTTCTAAATGGAAACATGTTACTACTACACCATACTCTTTAATTTTACGCCATTGCCAAGTACAGTTGGAACGATTCTAGTAGAGTCATACTTGTCTCTAGTGTTTTTAATGTCGGAAAGATATCGTTACATAACCACCTCACCCTTCGACAAGCTTCTAACAAAGATGAGAAAATGCACAATGAGATTGTGTCGGTTTTTGAGTTTTTGGTTATCATCCTTTATGTTTAAATTGGATCTTAGAAAGTGACTTTTGAATGGGGACTAGCTTGGTTGCCTTGTGACGGAGGTAACGTATTTTGATTAGAAATGACCCAATTTGATTTTTATCGTGCTTAATGTTGGTTATTTCACAATTTTGTAGCAAGATCACACTTGCCTTGCAATAGGTTACTCTATCTTATGAGTGTTAAATTGTGAGTTGAAAAGGTTACGGGTGTAGCTAAACCGATTAGAATTTTATAATAAAGTAGTTTTGCTATTTGCTTATTTTTACATTAAGGGTCATTAGTATTTTTGTGAACTAACTCGAGAACGAGTAAGAGATAAGTGTGAGAAGATTTAATAACACTCTATTTTACTCATTTTTTACCTCACATTTTATCTCTTATTTAGTCAAATTAGTACTCCACTTAGTGATTATTCGCTCATTATTGAAATAAAATATAATATTAGCGGTTTTAAGTTCATTAGTGTCAACTTTTACTATTTCTCGAAATTTGGTTGTTGCTTCCGTCTTTCTTTTGTCGTGTAGTTGTAGGTAATGAGTGGAGCAAAGACCGAGTTAACCACTAAAAGCCTGAAGGCCAAACTCACACAGACGGAGCACAACTAAGCAACATCGGACGCATTCGGAGCGGTCAAGGTCTCCGTATTTGATGTATGAGTTGCTTCTTGGGGATTAAGAAAATGGGGCTTATATTGATGGTGCTCATCATGTCTCATATTTGGGCCGTGTAACTATTGTCAATGGACCTTACTTGTTGCATTTCTATTTAATGGCAAGAAACATGAAAACCCGATTTTGCCTCTCCTTTATTTAAACAAAGACAAAGGCTCATGTGAAGGGGGCTTCATTGTTGTTATTTATAGTGGCGAATCTAGGATTTATAAAATGGGGTGTTTAGTAAAATTTATAACATTGAAAAAAACGCTAGAATATAATTACTCGATTAAGCCTCTAACATTTTGGGGGTCCGATGCGATATTTAAAAGATAAGCCTCTATTAACAAAAACTTATACTTAATCCTATTTAACCTATAGTTCTCATTTCTCTAATATATGTGAGAAGTATTATAATGCAAGAGGAAGTATATGCCTCTATTAACAAAAACTAATGCTTGATAAATACTAAAACAATTTAATAATCGGGGAAGTGGTGATTGACCCCCATAACTGTGATTTTGGTGGCGTGGTTATTGCGAGCAGCGCGCCTGATTGCTTCCTGAGAGTGCCACGACATGAAGGGCACTGGTAGTGATTTTTGAGAAAGTTTGAGGCTTTGGTGGACTAGTAGGAAGGGTAGTTAAGTGACAGATTAAAAAGGGAGGTAGCCGGTAGGAGATTGTTATTTGGAAGAGGAAAATTGAGGTTTTCGTGGACTAGTAGGAGGGTAGTTTGAGTGACAGAAAAAAGAGGGAGGTAGGAGATTGGTATTTTGAAGAGGAAAATTGAGACTCGGTAGACCGATACTTTGTGACAATCATTCTACGATGCCTCGGGACTCGGGTAATCGATGTACCGATTAGTCTAAACAATTGTGTATGTATTTTAACAATGGAAGTTTCTTTTACTTTTTACCGAGTAGTGAACCGTATTTACGATCTTACATCTGTCTTTGTTTCGAGCGGTGTGTGTTTTGCCCTGGTGAAAGGGATCTTGACTTACATCATGAACTAAGGTTATGCGTTTTAATTCAACAGATACGAGAGTGTTGCTTGGTCATTTTAATAATGTTACTTTCTGATCTATGGCGGATTGGTAGACTTTTTTTTTTTTGGTTACAGAAGTTTGAAAATGGGTATCGTTTATGAAAAACAACCATGTATGGAAAATCTGTATTTGTATACGTATATGGAGAGTATAATTATTTTTTCCTTATATTTTTTTGGTGAGAAATTGAGGAGAAATTGAGGAGATATTGATTTCAATGGGAGATATTAGATACAATTTGAATTGGGTTCAAATTGCACTTTATGTATAAGTTATGGGGTTAAATTACTCTAATTAAAAGTTATGGGGGTCGATTTCACAATTGCTAAGAGTTATGGGGGTCAATCACCACTTCTTCCATTTAATAATGGACAACGCTAGTAACCCCTCCAAATGCCACTTTGGAGTATCAGCAGGCAAGTTCTTAGGCCACATGGTGTCAAAGAGAGGAATCGAGGCTAGTCCAGAACAAATAAAGGCCATCCTGGAGCTAGAGTCACCTAAGTCAGTCAAAGATATCCATAAATTGACAGGAAGAGTTGTAGCCCTGAACAGATTCATATCTAGGTCATCTGAGAGATGCAAATAATTTTACAACCTACTCAGGAAGAAAAAATCACTCCAGTGGACGACTGAACATGATAGCCTTCCAGGACTTAAAGTCTTACATGTCCTCCTCACCATTGTTCGCCCAGCTAAGCAAAGGAGAACCCCTGACATTCTACCTGTCAGTCACTGAAACAGCGGTAAATGGAGTCCTGGTCAAAGAGATTGAAGGTCAACAACACCTTGTCTATTATGTAAGTAAAAGTCTCTTGGATGCAGAAATTGGGTATGAGTTACTTGAAAAATAAGTACTTGCATTAATCGTATCATGCGCAAAGCTCATACCCTACTTTGAGAGTCACCCAATAATAGTCCGGACTACCTAACAAATATGTCCTGAAAAAGCTTGAGTTATCAGGAAGAATGGCAAAATGGTCAGTCCAACTTAGCACCTATGATATCACCTTTGTAACCTAGGACAACAATAAAATCCCAGGCTTAGCAGACTTTGTGGCTGATTTCAGTCCCAACCTGTAACCCGGCCTGAAAAAAGAGGTCAACAGACTAGACACCCAAAAATCAGACCAGGACTGGGTCTTGCACATTGATGGGGCAACCAATAACAGGGGAACTGGCCTGGGGTTAGTACTAAAATCTCCACAGGGGGATATAATAGCCTAGGCTATCATTTGTGAGTTTAAAGCAACAAACAATGAGGCTGAATATGAAGCTCTAATAATTGGACTCAGGGTATGTATAGATCTTGGCGTGCAAAATCTCAAGGTAAAAACTATTTCGCTTTTAATTTCGAATCAAGTCAAAGGAACCTATGCCGCAAAGGATTCAAAAATGATTTTATATTTGGAATATGTTAAAAACCTTTGCTCAAAGTTCAAATCATTTGACATTAATCAGATACCAAGAGACTTAGACACCCAGGCTGATGCCCTAGCCAGCCTAGGATCAAATTCCAGCCCTACTATATTTAACAAGATACCCATTGTTCACTTGCTTGAACTGGCCATTATTATCCTTGATCAGACTTGTCCCATCATTGAAGACATAAATTCCTGGACCAAACCATACTATGATTGGTTCCTGCAGGAGATATTACCCCAGGACAGGCATGAAGCAAGAGCCCTTAAGTTTAAAGCTTCCACCTATACTATCATCAATAACACGTTGTTTAAAAAGTCTCAGGCTGGACCTTACCTGCGATGCGTGGAACCACACGAGGCCAAACAAGTCATTGCGGACATACATGACGGATATTGTGGAAATCATAAAGGAGGCAGGAGCCTGGCAAGCAAAGTCCTAAGGGCAGGCTATTTTTGGTCAACTCTGAGGGTCGATTGTCTGGCATACAACTCGAAATGTGAGGCATGCCAGCTTCACTCTCCGTTCATTCACCAGCCGTCTGAACTTCTACATTCCATCTCAGCCCCTTGGCCATTCATGAAATTGGGGATGGACATTATATGTAAGTTACCACAAGCCCCTGGGCAGAAAGTTTATATGTTTGCTATGACTGACTACTTTTCCAAGTGGATAGAAGTTGATTCATACAGCTGGCAAGTCAAAGAGATTGATGTCATATCATTTATCAAGATAAATATCATATGTCGCTATGGCATCCCCTCAGAAATAGTTTGTGACAACGACACATAATTCGTGGGAAAGAAAACAATCACCTTATGTGCACAATAGAACTCAACCTGGTGACCTCCACACCAGGCCATCCAAAACCAAAACGGTCGGCCCGAGTCCAGCAACAAAATAGTGATCAGTTTCCTGAAAAAGAAGCTAAAGCGAAGAAAATGCAGATAGGATTAAGAACTCCCTATAGTCTTCTAGGCTGACAAGACTACACCTAAAACATCAATTGGCGAGACACCCACTCCCAGGTCTACGGCTGTGAGGCAATAACTCTAGCAAAAATTCATGTGCCTACCTCCATATTTAGGCTGAATACTATCGTGGAAAACAAGCCGTTAATGCAAGACAGCCTGGTATTGGCTGAAGAACTAAGAGATGCAGTCAGAATCAGAATAGCATCCTATCAACAAACAGTAGATAGAAGCTACAACAAGAATGTTCATATATTCAGAGAAGGGGACCTAGTCATACGAATAGTTTTTCCAAATACAGATGATAAGACTGCAGGGAAACTTGCCCCTGTATGGAAAGGGCCTTACCTGATCGATTCAATAGTAGGTCAGGGAGCTTACGGACTTCAGACCCTGGATGGAAACATGATTCCTAGATCCTGGAATGTCATCTACTTAAAACTATTTCTTGTATATAATTCTTTTTATTTTGCCCAAATCTTGTCTTGGGCCCAGAATTACCCTGCCTGATCAGATATGAATCAGGCAATACCCAAAGCTTTTTTTGGGGACATTTAAGTTAATATTAATCTCAATTTCCATCATAAAAACCTCATAGCTTCCAAACACTCAGAAGGTGACTTGTTGTAAGCCCCCCCATCCAAATATTGGTTGCTCTACATTTGCTGAAAACTTTTAGACATTTGATCTGATCACTAACTTGACTTTTAATCCATTTAGAAAGCAATTCATGCCTAATTAACAAGCTTTCTAGTCAACACTTGTTTCTTCATTCCCATATGAGGTACATCAGACTGCATAAAATTGCAGCAATCACCTGCTTCTGCAATAACGAGCGCCTTCTTAGTCTGAGCCTTCATGAAATCATGTTCTGCTTTGGTATCTGAATCATCACCCAATTAGAAATCATACATAAGCATTGACAGCTATATACACATTCGAAGAAGAGATGTTGATGACTCTCCTTCTGCATCCCACATAAGTAACAAAGATTACCGGAAATCATTTGCATTCTAACCAGTCTATCTTGAGTGAGCAGCCTTTGCTAGGCAACAAGCCATCCAAAGAAAATATGCTTAAGTAACATCAGCTTATTTCTCACCTAAGGAAACCAGGTGACAGACAATACCCAAAGCTAAGGCTACCAAATATTTTTCTTACCTGGCATGCTTCTACGTGTAACTGTCATGAATAAAATGATCCATTTTTCGATTCTATGTGATTTCCTGCTACTTGAAATTGCCTGATGTTATCATAACCTGAATTTCCTGATCAGTCCTTCACGTTACATCTAAAATCATTATATCGAATCCTAAAAACTTATTTTACGCTTTTTTGCAATTATTTAGCATAATATACTTGCCTACTTAAACAAATATTCTGGATTAAGGGACCCCCCTCCCCCACCTAACCTGAACAGCATCCTAGAAATGATTCACAAATTATGACATAATAGAGATCACTAAATTTCAATATTTTGTCGCAGCTAAACTACATAAAAACCCGAGCTCAGTATAAAAGACAAGTAAGATGGTGAAAAAATTCCGGACTACTTTTCATAAGCCCTCCTGACAGGTTGAGGGCTATAAGCTCTACTGACAGACAACTTCTCATCCTTCCCAAAAAGCCCTCCAGACAGGCTAATGGCCACGAGCCTCTAAACAAGTTGAGGGCCATAAGCCCTCATAACAGGTGTTTTGTCCATATTTTACGCAAGGCTGGAAATATGACCAGGGTAGAATAGTATGGGGTTAACTAGTATTATCCTATTTTGATGTTATCATGATCGTACCTAGGCATGGTTGATTGTAATATAAGTAGAAACGAATGTAAATGTAATAAACAATATAAGAAAACATGACACAATGATTTATACGTGGAAAACCCTTTAATGGGAAAAAACCACGGGCACTAAGCCATGAGAGGATTTCACTATGTAATTGGGAGAATATAAATATGATGATGACAATGTTTGTATTTCTCTAAGTGTTGTGTGGCTTGTAATATTATAGAGCGTAAGTTGTGTACGTTGAAGTGTGTCTTCCCCCTCCAAATGATCTTCAAATGCTCCTTATATAGGCAGGCTGAATGGCTGCCAAATCTTTGTACTTAATGCTGAATATTCCTCCTTAATTGCTGTCTTTATTGCGCATTAATGCCTATTAATGCTCCTTATTTATGACCAAATCTTCCTCTTAATGACCATATTTATGTTGTAGAAATCTTATATAATTATCCATGACTTGGTCAAATGTTGACCTTACACTTGACCGTTGTCCTCTCCGGCCTGGCGCCTGTCTCCTGATACCCTGATAGCCTGACGTCCTGACACCCTGATTATCAGGCCAGGGTTGAACTTGATCCTGAAGATGACGCGGGAGTCTAGGCTCATCGGCTGGTGCCAAACTTGGACTACTCTGACGAACCTGCCCTGATCGTCAGGCCAGGGTAGAATTCCATCCTGTCAGTAGTGCGAAATTCCAGGCCCAACAATTGCCCCTTATCTCCTTATTATCGCTGGGTCAGGCCAGAAATAAGGAGATAACCTTCTCTTTTCATCTTTAGACGACTTCTCCAGGACGATTCAGCGTCGTTCATCATTAAGAAAACGGCTAGTTGTAGTAAATCCCAATCTTTACCGTCTATAAATAATTTCTTCACTTCATGCTTTACTACCCATCAAAACTTGATCAATCCCTCTGTAATTCTCCCAATCTTTGTTCGATCTTTTATCTTCAACCTTCGTCTATTTTCCCAGAAATTAACATAAAATCTAACTGTGGCTGTAAAAAGAAAATCAACCGGAGTTGATGTTGCTCCTGGCACACCTTTCGTCACAAACCCTGAAAATAATCCTGAATCTTCTGGAAATCAACCCATCACATTTGGAGATGCATCCCCTGCTCTAGCTGTTGATAATGTCATCATCTTCTACAAAAAAATGAACCAATGAAGGTTCTTGATGAACAACACTTTTTCCTCAATCGTTTCAAACCTGAGTTTGAGAAAATTTTGAAGGATGAAGGGATCATTCCTGCTGATCCTGGCGTATGGACTCCTGAAAATTCTCCCATTTGGGTGGACTGGTTATATGTATCAGGGCCAACTTGGTTGGGCCTGTCCTGGCGTATCTTAATTTCGTTGCATGCGTTGGTGGTGACTACCCTTCAATTTTTTGTTTGTCCTGCACAAATTCTGTTAGTACAAAGGAAAGCAGGAAAGTTCACAGGTGGTTGGCTTGTCTTCAGTACTGGAGATGATCTTGATAAGCTAATTGATCTGACTGATGCCCCTGCCATTCCTACTTGGTATATTCAGTATGTTACCCTGTACATATGATTCAGTCATGTAGCCTACATAGAGTTGACCTGGCTTATCTTTGCCCCACCATATGAATCAATAATGTTTGCTTTTTTATCAAGTGTATTCGCGGAGTGTTTGAGTCAATGTTTATTGCTGCGACAAGGCAGGGTAAGAGAAGGATTATATTGAAAAAGTAATCTGAGCCGATGAAGGCTAGTATGTTTCATGAGATAGAGGATTTAAGGTGCTCGGTCAAGCGAGGAATAAGTTCTGATTGGTGTTAGTATCTAGCCCTGACAAGAGGGATGTCATTCGCAGAAATGTCAAACAGTGGTATTTTGTCCAACCAAGGAGAATGTCCTTGGTAGAATCATTAATCATTTTGAACATTTGCTCAGGTGGAATGTCCATGTAAAGATAATTTCACATTTCGTTGGTCCTAGTCAGGGAGGTTATCCCTGATAGAAGGGATATACATTTTGCTACCTTTGCCCCAGAGGGTAAGGGTTTTATTAATGATATAAAGTACGCTTTTCAGGTTTACTTTGTTCAATCCTGTCATTCTTTTCAAACCTGTTAACCTGTTTTCTCCAAACCTGTTAACCTGTTAGATTTTTGAACCCGTGAACTTTGTTTTTCCAATCCTGAGGACCTGTCACAATATTTACTTTGTTAACCTGTAGGACATTTTTGAACTTATCCTGTCATTTGAGCGATCATGAGTAATTCAACCATGTATGGTTTTTGCCATAGTGGTTGAAGGGGTGGGAAATCCGGCCTATCAGGAGGGCTTATGTCCCCTGCCTGGCTGGAGGGCTTGGTATTCGGCCTGTCAAGAGGGCATTTAGACTGATGGTCGGGATAAAACACCCTTGTACCTGTCTTGCTACGTCCAGCCGGTTGTAATCCGTGGCGATAACCTAGTCAGTCGAGCAATTATTTCATGCCGATTGGTCCCGACTTTTTATCGTATCTGGTGGTGGTTACCAACTCGTTAGGCACAGTTAAGTGCAAAATTTTTGTTTCAGGAATGTATAGTAGAGTAGCCCTCAATCCTGAATATTTATGCGTATAAACATTTATAATGTATAATTGTTTAGGATTCAAGTAAAACAAATTTGGCTAGAAATCCAGCATGTGAAACGCAAACAAGTAGGCAAGAAAAGAATGCACATTGTCACGTAACATGTCAGGAAAGGCACGACATAGCACACATTCAGATGAATAAGTTTGGAATTTTTACCTGGAATACGCAAGGCAGAAATTACCATAAGTATGATTGTGCTTTTAGGTGGATGATATTCCAAGATATTGGAATCATGTTTCCTTGTAGTGTTTGTAGCATGTAAGATTCTTCAATCTGTTATGGTCAGGCTGATATTTGCTTCAAAGATATTTGAACCATATTTACATGGATTTCGGCAGGGGTGGCTTCTTTACAACCATAAACCAATGAATAAGGAGTTTGGCCAGGCCGGCAAATTTTTTTTTTTTTTTTTTTTTTTACGACCACCTTTTCATTTAATTCAGCTTGACCATTTGCTTTAGGTTAGCTATGCCCCACTTCACAAATGGCTAGGGTGTAGAGATTGAATGTAATGACGTAGACGGTTGATGAATAGTCGTAGCATGCTTATGGCAGGCTTCACATTTCATGCTGTAGTCCAGGCAGTCAGCCCTCAGGGTTGGCCAATATAGCCAGTCTTGAGAGCTTAGCTTTGCTTCATGTGGAACGAGAAATCTCAAGTATGATCTGACCTGAAATCTTTTGAACAAATTATCATTGATGATAAAATAGGTAGAAGCTCTAATTCTAAATGCTTTAGCCATATGCCTGGCCTGAGGTAGTATATCTTCGCAAGAACCAATCATAATAAGGCTTAATCTATGAATCATTGTCAGTATTGACAGGGTTCACCTATTCAGGCCTGCTGATGGCAGGTTCAAGTAAATGCACAATAGGTACCTTTTTTTTTTTTTTTTTTTTTTTTAGAAACTTACTAATTTAGGCCTGACAGAATCAGGGGAGTGAGATCTTATTATGACATGCATGTCAGGGTACTCATACCTGATCTATTTCCATGCCGGATGATGCTACACATGTGCCCCTAACTGGGTACTGTAATTGCTGGGTGAGAAACTTACCTGACTCGGAAGGCTTTAAGGTTTCAAAATAACAATCCAGGGCTGATTTTTGTTCAGGCCAGAATCCAGCCCGTCAGTTTGGATGTCCCTGACTGGTTTTGGTAATTGGAACTCCAGTATTGCTTTAATCCGTTCAGGGTTGACTGTTATGTGTCCTTTGGTCACCGTGTAACTCATAAACTTACCGCATGTCACATAAAGTTGCACTTTGCAGGACCGAAATATCTTACAAGGATATCACAAGTAGCTTATAAATGATACACATGAATTATAAATCACAATCATGTTAACTAGCAGACCATGATAGATTATGTCTCCAAACGTTCATGTTGTATAATGTGTGTAACATTAAAAATTCTATTGATCAAAGGTTCTAAAATCATGCCAGACATGCTTGATATATAGTAAGGAAAAGTTAACGAGTAATCACGTAAGGATTCATAACAGTAGTATGATAATAGATCTAAGCATATCAGGACAGGCTAGTCATGACAGGTTAATTCATCCTTCAAAAAGTCAGTCAGGCCAGGCTAAGCTTGACTAACCCTGGCATATCAGGGCAGCCCAAAAACTATCATATGTAACATGGTCACTTAAAAAGTATTTGATTCGTATCTACCTTGGAATATGTACTATGATGACATATTTATTTAAAAGTTATGCGAAGGATACGACTTACCTGTGTGGGAATATTACTTAATACCTTTAATGATTCATGCGCTATGGCGGTAGAAGGACTGACCTGTCCTGACCAAATCTTACAAATAATCAGGCTAGCATTCTCTACCTTGAAAGGGCTAACCTGTCCTGATCAGATCTTAGGAATAATCTGGCTTTGGTATAGCCGTTCAGGGTTGAACTGAATATTCAGGCTTGAAATGATGATCAGGCCTGCACTGATACTATTCATAACTGACTTGGAAGCCTACTCCGGTCAGGACTAAGTTTTCCACCCAGGCTCGAATTCTTTGAAGTTTAAGGTTACATTTCCTAAAAACATCAAATTATTATAATTAGGAAAATTCACCGTAGAATAAAAGCAAGTACCAAAATTTTAAGAAATATTGTTAACATTTTGCAAAAATTGTATTAGATTTTAGGAAAAACTTATCTTTGAATTTCTTTTGTGACAAATATGCCCTTGAATTCTCCTTAGGCAACACCGGAGGTTGTAACACTTATGATCGTTGGAAGGACTTTTGACTGGTTTTAGTAATATTTCTCTTGGATCTAGCATTTTTTCGTTCCAAACGAGAGATATAAAAAACCATCGTACCAATTTTTCTCAAGGCTCTCAAACTTGTGACAAGAAAAAAATCTTGCGAACATTTTTGTAGGATTAATAAACTAGTTTTCCCACAGACGGCGCCAATTGTTTTGTCCATATTTTATGCAAGGCTGGAAATATGACCAGGGTAGAATAGTATGGGGGTTAACTAGTATTATCCTATTTTGATGTTATCATGATCGTACCTAGGCATGGTTGATTGTAATATAAGTAGAAACGAATGTAAATGTAATAAACAATATAAGAAAACATGACACAATGATTTATACGTGGAAAACCCTTTAATGGGAAAAAACCACGGGCACCAAGCCAGGAGAGGATTTCACTATGTAATTGGGAGAATTTAAATATGATGATGACAATGTTTGTATTTCTCTAAGTGTTGTGTGGCTTGTAATATTGTAGAGCGTAAGTTATGTACGTTGAAGTGTGTCTTCCCCCTCCAAATGATCTTCAAATGCTCCTTATATAGGCAGGCTGAATGGCTGCCAAATCTTTGTACTTAATGCTGAATATTCCTCCTTAATTGCTGTCTTTATTGCACATTAATGCCTATTAATGCTCCTTATTTATGACCAAATCTTCCTCTTAATGACCATATTTATGTTGTAGAAATCTTATATAATTATCCATGACTTGGTCAAATGTTGACCTTACACTTGACCGTTGTCCTCTCCGGCCTGGCACCTGATACCCTGATAGCCTGACGTCCTGACACCCTGATTGTCAGGCCAGGGTTGAACTTGATCCTGAAGATGACGCGGGAGTCTAGGCTCATCGGCTGGTGCCAAACTTGGACTACCCTGACGGACCTGCCCTGATCGTCAGGCCAGGGTAGAATTCCATCCTGTCAGTAGTGCGAAATTCCAGGCCCAACAACAGGCATCATGTTCACAAATACTAATTGCATATCAGGTACAAAAGAAGAAAGATTAAAGTAACCTGCTTCAAGTTGCATATTCACTCACAACACGTGAAAACCAAAAGTAAAGTTTATCCAGGGAACATCCCACCCTAAATGGGCCAAAAACCCATCAAAATACGCAAAGTTTATCCAGGGAACATCCCCCCTGGTTGGGCCAAAACTTGTCCAAGCAAATTTTTAACCTGCCTTAAAGGCAGTAACAGAGTCAATCCCCTCGTCAGCCGTCTCTTCCTCATCATCATCATCATCATCATCAGCTCCATCTTCGCCAGAGTCACCCTTGTCCTTAGACGGAGGAGAGTCAACCTCATTATCAGTATGAAGTTTGTGAAGATCAGGGTAGGCGGCATTAAGATCAACCATCTCCTGCTCAGGGTTCCAATATGGCATGACTTCAACAGGCTTCTTCATAGCATCGGCCCGACCTTTGCCAAAGAAGTACAGGGCAGCATCCTTGGACCGTGTCCCTCTCAACAGCCAGCTCTTCATTTGCTTTCAAAATCTCCCGTATAACCTACTTCTCAACTTTAATCTCATCATCGACGATAGCAAGCTTCGCTTGAGTAGAATTCACTGCATTTGGAGCAGACCCTAGCTTGGATACTTCAACTATCAATTTGGCTTTGCCTGCCTCATTCTCCTTCTTCAGGACCTTATTCTCCTCCTTCAACGCTTCTATATCAGTCTTCAGGACCTCAACAACCTTCTTCAATTTCTGCACCCCCAGTCCAGGACGTTATTCTTGTATTAGAAGACTTCAATTCACACGCACTCCTTAACATGTCATTTACATTCTGCATAGAATCATGAGCAAGTAAGAAAGAGCAGGATTAAAGTTAAAGACAGAATGAGAGGCTGGGAAGAAAAAGCTATACCCCCCTACAGCATGGCAGCCAGGTTAACAACACAGTCCTAGGAATAGTACAACCTACCCTTTAAGATCTATATTTCCAAATATTTGAAGGTAAACGTGCTACGGAAGAAGGTGTTGTGGTTCCAAGTATGGATCCTTCAAGTGTGAATGTAGTAAATGTAGAAGTTGGTGATCTTAATGAAGTGGATGATGAAAATGATGCTTACATAGAGTACACTCAATATTCCTCTGTGTTACAAGGTTTAGGAGATTTCGATGGCCAAGAACAATAGTTTAAAAATACTTTTTTAAAGGAAGTTTTATCGGGTACTCATGCATCATAGAAGAGAGAAGAGGTACTCCTATAGCTCTAAACTCCCTCAAAGCAATATTAAAAAAACTATAAAACCTACTAAAATGAAGCATCGAAGAAGACAATCAGCTGAATCAGCGATATTATCCGGTCAGATTTGCGATATGGTAAACATATGTAATCGTGCATTATAAATTTTGGAATATGATGTCAATACTCCTACTAATGGTGGTATTTAGGGTAGTCCAAACAATGCTGAAGTTGGATTGAAAGAATCTACCAACGCCTTCTGAAGGGATTTGGTGACCGTTAATGGCTGTAAGAGCCACGTCTTCAAGTGTCGTCAAAGCGAGGAGGCAGTCGTTGTCCTTAACATTTCTAAGGACAAGGTATATAATTACAACCATATATGCAATTAGTATTGCCACTACTAACAACCAAATAAATTAAATACTACACCTACCAGTTTCAGCTTGCCATTAAGGAGTTGTTTGAACACTGTACATGTGGTGAAATAAATATTGATTCTCATAATCACGCTACCTATGAACCATGTAATCGCTCACAACTACACTTATACAACTTAATCTTAGTACAAAGTGATACGACCTCTATAAATAAATATATATAGAAGAGTAATTGACCAACATAATGCAAGATAAATAAAGTAAATACCAATAAAAGAAGGATGAGTACAAAAGATAGTTGAAATGACAAAATCATATGCAATACAAGTTCTTACAAAAGCTAAGTTGACTCTAAAAAGTATAAAAGAAAAAAAAAACTTAAATTCATAAGACAACAGGAGCAATAATAATAAGTTGCCATGCTCCTGCGGAACGCCCAATAATTGCAACCACCAAACTTGACACTATAGCCAGATATCTGGTTAGCATGTTCATTATCCGTGATTCTATGTTCAAATTTAAAAAGCACTGCATTTTATATTGAAATTCATATCAATTGTTGGAATTTTTCAGAGAACATTATAGACAACTAGTACTACATAACCAAGTATAGGAAAGTTGACGAACTTTTATAATGTTTTGACTAGCTTATGTCCGTGTAATAGTTGAGCTCTATCCAAACATAAATATTAACTAAAAAATAAATATATCATACTGACATGAGAATGATGTCATCATTTTTAATTAAGAAAAGTTAAGATTTTTTATTCTCAATTTGTTCCAAGTTATGGCTACACTTAAATTTTGACTTTTTTTTTCCTGAAATTAATTACTTTCAAAATATAATATAGTATTATGTTATATTATGTTATATTATGTTATATTATATTATATTATATTATATTATGATCTTTTTACATAATATAACTCTGTATACATTTATGAATTTTATATATTTATTATTACTCTGTATAAAGCATTATGAATTTCTTATATTTATGTTTTTATTTAAATTCCCGATTTTCAAATTATATATATAGTATTTACACAACAAGCTAACAAAGAACGCTAAGTCCATTGTACATAGCATTGGTATATCAATCTTATCATTACTTATTAAAAAAATATATAACACATAATATTAACATAAAACAAGTTGAAGAGTTACCGGTGGTCGATAATGTAAAATCTTCCAATGAGGTTGCAGTTCATAGTATTCTGGAGAGTAGACTTGAAATGAACTCACTCTTTAGTTTTGTAGAAGTGTAATGGTCATAGTTGTTAATTAATAGTTGCGCTTCCTCCATGTCTCCTCGCTTGCATGCATATATGAACAATTAGTTACTATATTTAATGGAACTTCCCATTAATAGTTGCGCTTCATCCATGTCCCTGTTTCATTTGCAGTAGAGTAGAGGAGAATTTGGACCATCTTTTCTTTTCTTGCGTTTATAGCAGGAAAGTGATTGGAGAAATTGAGAATTGGATTCGGGTACCACTTCCAAGGCAAGGTCTATCAGATTGGAGAGCTCGAGGGACTGGGACGAAGCTTAAGCAAGGGATTGTGAATGCGATTCTCAATGCGACTATATACCACATTTGGAGACAAAGGAATCTGAGTAAGTTTGAGCTCAAACTGAATCGCCCAGAGAAAGTAGCCCAGAATATCAAAACTGAGATGAGAGCAAGGATCTCGAGTGTGATAAAGGGAGTGATTGATGACTGTGATCGGGGCTGGTTGAGGCAGATGCAAATTGAGATCTAGGTCTTGAGAGAAGGAAGATGAAGATGGAATGAGGGGTGGTTGTCTGTTGTAGCGTCGATTTGATTTGTTGCCCCAAATTTTGTATCTTGTTTTGTTGTCTAAAAATTGAGATAGGTTTTTATGTTGGGCCGTTAGATAAAAGGCTAACTTGGTGGTGGGTTGTTATGTCACCGAAATTGTAATGTTTTATTCTTTAATATATTTTACTTACATTTTACCCAAAAAAACTAAGGCTCTGTTTGGAATGCTTTTTCAGGTACCTATTTTGACAAAAGTAACTTTTTTTGTCAAAAATTTCAGGTAGCTTATTCATTCGACAATAGCTTATTTGCCAAAATGAGAAGGTAGCATTTTAGATTTAAGGTACCTATTTTTATTTTACTTATCCTTTTATGCCTTCAATTATTTTGGAAATAAGAAAACTCACAGCCGTTTCATCTACCATTGAAAATTTACTGTATTATTTATATCTTGATATCAAATAAGAAAACACATTCAAGAGTTTCACAACAGCGCATCCTCTTCAACGTCGAGCCTCGATTTGCTTCTACGGACTACGATAAAGGTAATTTAATTTGTTTCCTTTTGTATTAATTTAACTTCTTTGTTTTTTTATTAATTTACCTTTTTTTTATCATCAGATTGGCTTCATAAATTATCTAGTTATTAATATTATTGGTCGGCAGGTTGTTTATTCAATTTGAATCCGGTTTTTTTTGGATAATGATGACGAAAGAAAAGTTGTGTAGATGATAGGTAGGTTTTGTCATAAAGTTACAGCATATTCATATTCTCTTTGTTAGATGTCCATTTTCAGGTCGTTAAGGCGGAATATTGTCGATGCCAAAAACCTTCCATAGATCAAGTTGAATCATGTTGCTCTGATCGTTTTCTAATATAATTATGAGTAGTAGTTTGTGGGTGGCATAATGTTGGTTATTAGTGTAAAGAGGCATTGCCAGGCTACCTCGAGTTAGGCATTGACGTACTGTCTTTGCATAAAAATGCAGTGTTGGGGTTTAGGCTGCTTTCGGGTGATTTTAGAAGCGCGATCTAGTACTGCAATGTTATTTAATAATGATGTAGTAATAAATAAGGATCTAGTATTAGCTATTAAGGAATTTGATTTTGTCGTCGTCATTGAATAAATGTGAATGAACTGAAGTTTTACTTATTTAACTTTTTTGTTATACAGTTTTAATGATTTTTTCGATTTGATGATAATCCTGTTTGATTTCGTTAATGTCAGTCGAATAATTAATATTTTTAGGGGTTTAATTTTTTCGCTCTAGTTGTCGAGTAACAGTAAATGAATTGAAGTTTTGGTTTTGATCGTATTAACGATATAATTATGATTCGTTAATAAAGGATGTTTTATAATTTGTTGAATATACGTTGTCACTGTCAATTGCCTTAAATATTAGTGATTTTTTATTTTTATCGGATTTTAGTATTTTTTCGAGTCTGGTAATGAATCTTGCAAGTTTAAAATTAGTGTAAAGAGGCGTTGCCAGGCTACTGCGAGTAGGGCGTTGACGTACTGTCTCTGCATAAAATTGCAGTGCTGGGGTTCAGGCTGCTTCCGGTGATTTTAGAGGTGTGATCTAGTATAGTTTATTTGTGATGGAGAGTGGTTGTTGGCCATCTAGGATGAGCGTGGTTAGAGTGAGTCGATGTCTTAGCTTAAGCATAAGTCGTGAATCGTCGTTGTAGTAGTGGTGGGTGCTTATTAGTATGGGCTGCATAATAATAACGAATAGTAGTAGTATCGAAGTTGCATAATAAACAATAGTAATAGTACAACTTTGTTAGTTGTTTGTTATTTTTACATTATTGTTAGTTTAGTTGTACTAATAAATTGGTTCATTTTTTACGGTTAAGATGGAATCAGGTAAAGAAAAAAATGATGGAAATTATAGATGGACGGATAAAGATGTGACTGTCTTATGTGAATTTTATATTAATTACATTCTAGAAAAGGCGTGGATAAGCATTCAGATGATATGAGATCCACAAAGAGGTTGAGGGGAAAACGGACAAAAGTATCAATTTAAAAGTATGAAAAATAAATTTGATTTATTGAGAACAGATTGGCACCTTTGAAAATTTTTAAAGAACGGGGATATTGGACTTGGGTGGGATCCTGTTTCAAGAAGAATAAGTGCTTCTGAAAATTGGTGAAAGAATAAAATTGTGGTTAGTTTGTGTTTAATATTATATCACGGTTTTGAAAGTTATTTATGATAATATTATAGTTGTAAGTGTGTATCATTTTTTCAGGCTAAACCAGACACGAAAAAGTTCAAAAATAAACCACTGCATCCTACCCTTTAAGATCTATATTTCCAAATATTTGAAGGTAAACGTGATACGGAAGAAAGTGTTCTGGCTCCAAGTATGGATCCTTCAAGTGTGAATGTAGTAATTTAGAAGGTGGTGATCTAAATGAATTGGATGATGAAGATGATGCCTACGTAGAGTACACTCAATATTCACCTGTCTTACAAGGTTTAAGAGGTTTAGAGGGCCAAGAACAATCCTTTTACAACAATTTATTTTAGAAAGTTTCATTAGGTACTCAAGAATCATGTATGAGAGAAAAAGCACTCCTGGTAGTTCTAAACTCCCTCAAAGCAATATTAAAAAGATTATAAATTCTACTCAAATGAAGCATCGAAGGAGACAATCAGCTGGATCAGCGATATTATCAGTCAGATTGGTGATATGGTAAACACATGTAATCATGCATTAGAATTTTTTGAATAAGATGTCAATCCTCCTACTAATGGTGGTATCCAGGGTAGTCCTATCAATGCTGAAGTTGGATTCAAAGATTCTAATATAGGTATGACTATGGATGTTGTTAATCGAATGGTAAGCGAATGTTGGTTAATGAAGGGTAGTCTATTGTGGTGCTTTTTTTATCCATGTGCTTTAGAATAGTGTGAGAATTGACTATTTTTGAAGATGGGGGATGATAACAGTGAATGGCTTGGTTAGAATTCATGCACCATAGAGAAAAATAAATTCCTCGACGATTTTTCATTTTTTTAGAAAGCACTCGTATTTAGATGTGTTTTATAACTACTACCCAAATTTATTGTATCGTATCGAATTTTTAATTTGTTGCTTTATTTGGATGAACAATTATATTATGAATAAGGAAGGTTGGCTTTTAATTTGTAGCGGGTTATATTTTTATCCAATTATGTAGGTACGTTATGGACAATGAGGAAAGGAAAAAGAGAGAGCGTGAATTATTTTTTATTATGGCGACCATTACTATTGTCGCTGTATCAACTTATAATATATTTATAAGGAACCCTGCATGACTTCACTTTATACGGGAGAGAATTGGATGCAAGATATTTTGAATTGACACCTCATTCGGTGTGTAAATGCTTTTAGGATACAATCTAGTGTGTAAGCAATTGTGTGAAGAGCTTCAATTGAAGCAAGGATTTTGAGGGAGCAATAAAATGTCTGTTATTGATAAAGTGGGTGCATTTATAAATACCATAGCCTTGGGCATTTCTAATCGAAATGTGTTTAAGCGATTTCAACGTTCAAGTGAAACTATTAGTAGATCGTTCCATGAAGTTTTAGAAGCAATCAATGGTAATAGTAGAGGTTACATGAGCCTAGCCTAGCACGTGACATCATAAAGCCAACAAATGCTTCTCTTCTATGTATACCACTTCATATTGCAAACGATCAAAGATATACGCCATACTTTAAGGTACTAAATTTATAATTGTTGTAAATAATAAACGTTTTACAATGTTACATTTACATTACCATCCAAACATATTTTCCCCTATTGTATAACATAATTGTATTGGATGCACTGATGGAACACATGTGGTTGCTTGTATTCCGGAGATGGACCACTTGTAACACCCTCATACACCAAGGTGCCTTACAAAGGACCACCCCAGTGCATAAAGGTGATACCATCTCGGTTGTCCGAGGTAAGTAGATAAAAAAAAACAATAACAGAATGTTTATTAAATAATTTTATGCTTTACATTATATCCAACGTAAGAAAGATACAACAAATACAACTGGAGAACTACGAGACATGAGTGACAGCTGTATCTATTTCAGTAGCGTGATGACTCAGTTCCCTTCCATGTCCCGCAATCATCAAGACTAGTTGTACCTGCTAAACCAACTGCTCACCATCCCCGAATGGATCACCACAGTTTTGAAACACAACACGAGGTCAGTTCACTGAATAATAAAGATAAGCAGAGTACAATAATGACAAAAACAACTATTCCACAATCATCTCCGTCTCACCATCACATCTCATAACTGACTACACATTTCAGTGTGTAGTCCTGCCAGATTACTGCCGCAACGGATAATCATCTCCGCCAGTGGCAGACCGCAGCCTTGCCCACCTAAGCCCTGCTCATCACAAGAGCGACAACCCATGTTCCTTAATGTGTAAATCCCCTCTTGTGGCGGGTTCCACAAGGGACGAATCAAGGGCGTGAAGCTACTCCCACAAGTGACTCCATTCAGTCGAGGACGCACCTCGCAAACGTCATCAATCCATCTCAACTCCAATACTCCATAATAAAATCAACCAACAACAATCAACCGACAATAATAATCATATCAATTAAATCACAACAGCACAACTTAAATCCATCATATAATCAACTGAGTAGGGAAACTGTACCTTTCCACTATTCCATGAAAGTGCATCCAACAACTAGCCAAGAAAGACTCCGAGGTGAATCCTACAAGTAGTAACCATATCCTATTACTAGACTACCCAAAAAACTACTGAAAGATGATGACGAAACATAAACTCGCCTTGAGACGCTGACCGTAGTCGGCAAAGATGACGTCCCGACTCGAAGACTCCAAGCATGAACCATTCCCCTTCTTGGATTATAGTCTAGGCTAAGTGATAGAGTAGCAAGATGGGTGATAGGTTGGAGAAAGAGAGAGAGAGAGAGAGAGAGAGAGAGAGAGAGAGAGAGAGAGAGAGAGAGAGAGAGAGAGAGAGAGAGAGAGAGAGAGAGAGAGAGAGAGAGAGATTAGGGTTAGAAAAATAAAGGAACCGTCGAAAATGAAATAAGGTTTACGATCTCGCGTTTTATAATAACGCGTTAACAGACGTGATACTTGGCCGAGTAGTGGGAATACTCGACCGAGTAGGGATTACTCGGCCGAATATAACTATACTCGACCGAGTAACCTTCAATAGGTCGAGCAATCAGTAACGTAGGTCTCCTATTCTCTCCCATATCTCTTGCTACGGGTCTCCTTTGATCAAACTATCAGTCAACGGGTCCTTAAATAGGGAGGATATTACAGTCTTCCCCCTTAAAAGAACTTCGTCCCCGAAGTTCGTCCATACCTCCCAACATGACAAGACAAGGCACCTAAAGAAAGACCTACCACTCCCACGACAACGAACACCAGATAAGTTTAAAACGCATAAGACACTAGGTTATAAACATCTTTTGACATAGTTTTATCAACCACAGAATCACTATACCACCAAGTTAATTACGTGACAAAGTTGACATCGTAACTCTATTAAGTTACGAGATGACGACTTCAAAAGTACATATTACATAAGTTTGTGACAAGTTAGAGACTTGAAAGTTAAAACAAATATGACATAGAAGAACTCTGTCAATTTGTTAGGACTTTTACCACGATGTTATCTACCTCTCTAAAAGGGAACTTCGTCCCCGAAGTTCATCCCAACCATCGGACCCAACTCATAAGTGCGCAAAGAAACGACAAACATAGAACATATATCATGTCGCGTGACAATTATGACACGCCTGTAGTGTAAGTAAACAACCATCATATTCATGCAATTTAAGGAAATTAGGTACATGCAACATAGACAAAGAGATGTAAATTATACGTATGTGAACCATGATGATACCATTGTCATTCCTTCACCTCTTTCCGGGTATTATATTACTATTACCGTCTCAACACTGATTTCGACCGTGTATCGTTACCATATAAGCAAAGTTCATACAATGAAGACTTAACTCGATACTAGGACGCCGAAACATGCATACATAGGAAAGTAGGTACTCAATTGCATTCTATAACAAATTAAAATAACGAGGGATGCAATGTCCAGATACTAGGTCGAGTATCAAGGAGTACTCGGTCGAGTACGCAATACTCGGCTGAGTATCGGTATGCTCGGCTGAATTTTCCAGAGCAGAATGCGAATTTCGGCAACTCATGCCTATAACACCGATTTCTTATCCTGCAAAACAACTAGAGGTCTATTCTCAGCTCGAGGTTCACGGTCTAGATGACCCAATAGCAGTATGGAAAAACAAGTAGTTGCCTTATGGTAAATTACAACACACAAAATAAAAAAGTACGATAAAAGTTCAGCAAATATCCAACAACAAATCTTGAGAAACAAGTCTAGAAAACAAAGCGGAACTCAAATGTCTGTATCCTCCTCCATCTTCTCACCACCTCTGGTGCCAGATTTTTGTGCTTCAGATGTTCCCGCTCCCTGACAAGCTCCAGATGAGTAGCCTCCGCCGTCGGTCCATCTCCATGCCTCGTCCAACTGACTGCCGTAGTTCGCTCCCACGGTCTTACGAGGCAGCCAAACGCGTTCTATGTTGGTGGTCTCCAAAAGTTGGGATCAACCCCATAACTATGGAATACTCCGGTGTCAATCCCGGGTCCTCTCCACTAAACCGGCTGTGCGAAGTCCTTCCTTATACCCTGGTTGTAGGCCATCTCATGCATGTTCTGTAGCACCAAGGTAGTAGAGATCCGTCCAGTCAGGTCGCTAACCTGCATCCAAGGGTTGTGGACGGTGAGGTAAAAGGAGTACCATGGTGGGTAAAAGCTAGGTGTAGAAAAGGAAGGCTCAGTCTCAGTCTCGGACACCCTAGCTGCTCTCCCTTTACAGTGCTCACTTGGCGGGGGAACCATCGGGTACTTCTCCCTCACGGAGATAGGCTCAGGTAGGTCTATGGGTCGATCAAGAAGTCTGAGGGTCAGTTCTACGCTCACCACTCTCCGGATCATACTTTGCCAGGTGGTTCACCACCGGAGGTACTCGGGATCGCGAAGCACCATCCACATAGATCCTCTCACCCTCCAAGCAAAAGACCCATTCTCCAACTTCCTAAGCCACCTATTATGACACCAGTACTTCTCATCCATCGTAGGGGCGGACTCGAACAACCCAGTACCCGACACCAATATTTCAGTAGCATGATGACTCAGTTTCCTTCCATGTCCCGCAAGCATCAAGACTAAATGTACCTGCTAAACCAACTGCTCAGCATCCCCGAATGGATCACCACAGTTTTGAAACATAACACGGGGTCAGTTCACTGAATAATAAAGATAAAAAGAATACAATAATGACAAAAACAACTATTCCACAATCATCTCCGTCTCAGCATCACATCTCATAACTAACTTGTAATATCCCAAATATTTCTATATTTATTATTAATAATTTTAATTTTAATATATTAAAGAAAAACAATTTAATATTTTAGTTTTCTTTGAAGGCTCCGGGACCAAACGCTAGCATTAACAAAACAATATTGTCTTGATTCCAAAGAAGAAGGCGCCGGACAAAATTCGAGATTGCAAGCCCATTAGTCTCTGTAATGTGGCTTATAAGCTGGTTTCAAAAGTGCTAGCAAACCGACTGAAAGTTTTTCTTGGGGGTATTATCTCGGAGAATCAAAGCGCATTTACGTCGGGTCGGTTAATTTCTGATAATATTTTGATTGCTTTTGAGCTTTTCCACCATATGAAGAATAACAGACAGACGGAGGGGTACATGGCAATCAAACTCGATATGGCTAAGGCGTATGATAGGGTGGAGTGGGGGTTTCTGAGGCGTATTCTTATGCGGATGGGGTTTGACACACAGTGGATACAACGGGTTATGGATTGTGTTTCTACGGTGACTTTCTCGGTTTTGATTAATGGCTCACCATCGGAGGACTTTCAGCCGGCTAGAGGTCTACGTCAAGGTGACCCGTTATCCCCGTACCTTTTCCTTCTATGTGCGGAAGTTTTATCTAATTTGTTACGCAAGGCGGCTGTGAATGGCTTCCTTCATGGTGTTCGGGTGGCTCCTCATGCACCAACTATCTCTCATTTACTTTTTGCAGACGATAGTATTTTTCTCGTGAGAGCAAATATAGAAGAGGCGGATGTGATTAATGATATATTCTGCCTGTATGAAGGGGTTTCGGGACAGCTTGTGAGCTTGGATAAAACTACTGTTTCTTTCAGCAAAGGGGTCGATAGAGGACGGAGGAGTACGGTGGCGGCACGGCTAGGGGTTGATGAAGTGGAGGAACAAGCTCGTTATTTGGGGTTACCCACGGTGATAGGTCGGTCAAAAAAAGTTATTAGGGATATTATTCGTGATAAAATTTGCAAAAAATTACAAGGATGGCGCGGGAATATTTTGTCTAGGGCTGGTAAGGAGATTCTCATAAAGGCGGTTGCGAATTCACTCCCTACCTATGTGATGAGTGTTTTTAAAATTCCTGCGAATTTTTATGATGTGTTGCGGTCGATTGTATCGAAGTTCTGGTGGGGTCATGAGGAGAATAAGCGGGGGATATATTGGGTTTCGTGAAGCAGGTTGGCTCGGCCAAAGGGGGTTGGAGGCATGGGGTTTCGTGATTTTCGTATGTTTAACCTCGCCCTTCTCGGAAAACAAGCTTGGAGGTTAATTACAAATTCTACAAGCCTGTGGCCTCGTTTAATGCAAGCCAAGTACTTTCCCGATAGTGATTTTATGTCGGCCTCTCTGGGCCATAACCCGAGCTACACGTGGAGGAGTATTTTCGAAGCTCGAAGCATTCTTGAGGCTGGGTTGAGACGACGCATTGGTGATGGGAATGACACTAAAGTTTGGGGACACGCTTGGATCCCGGGCACCCAAACGGGTCGGGTTATCTCGCCTTGTGTGCAAGGGAACGAAGGGATGGTGGTGGCTGATTTGTTGACCGCGAATGGGAGGGATTGGGATGAGGGGAAATTGGAGCTCCACCTTCTCCCTTTTGAAAGGGAAAGGGTTTGTAATATACACTTGAGTTCGAATAGGCCGAGGGACACGTGGTACTGGGGTCGGGAGAAGGACGGGATTTATACGGTACGGAGCGCATATAAAATACTCGTTGGGGAAGTCGGTGATATGGAGGGTGGATCGAATTGGGCAAATGATAAATGGCTCTGGAATCGGCTCTGGAAAGTCTCGGTTTGCCCCCGTGTGAAACTCTTCTTCTGGCAAATGTGTGGTGAAGCTTTGGCAACATGAGCAAACATTGCAGCCCGAATAGGAGGTGAGTACTCTTTATGTCCTTTTTGTCATTCTAACCTTGAATCTAGTATACATCTTTTCAGGGATTGTGGGGTGGCTGCTTGGGTTTTGGAGGAGCTGGAGATGGGAGATGTAACGGAGATAGGAGGCGGAGACATACGAGAATGGGTGGAGGCTTGTTGGAATGATATGTGTCGGGAGGAGTGCGTCAAGTTCATGGTGGGTTGCTGGGCCATTTGGGAACACCGAAACAAAGTCATATTTGACAATGTGGAGGTAGAACCGGGTGTGGTAGCGAGTCGGGTGCGAGATGTGATTAGGGAGGGAGTTGGGGAAGGTGGCGGTACGGCTGGTATGAGGAGGAGTAGAGGGAGTGTCGAGGAGGCTGAGGGGTGGAGAGCTGCGAAGGAAGGGTATGTCAAGATCAATGTTGATGCGGGAATAAAAGAGGGTGAGGGAGTTGATACGGGGATAGTGTGCCGTGGAGATAGGGGGAGGTGCTATGGGGTGTGTCTATTGCTCGGACTCAAGTGTGGGAACCTCATATAGCTGAGGCGGTTGCTGTTTTGGATGGCTTGGAGGAAGCTGCTCGCAGAGGGATCCAAAAGCTAGAAGTGGAAAGCGATTGTTTACAAGTTATTGAAGCAATCCGGAAGCGGAGCGATGGGAGGAGCATTTTTGTGCTTATCATCGATGATATTGTGTCTTTTAGTTCTAATTTTCTTTCCGTTTGTTGGTTACATGTTAGTCGTGTTAATAACTGTGTTGCACATGCGTTAGCTCATTGTATTCCACGTACGATTGGTAGAGTTGTGTGGGATGATGGTTTACCACCGACTGCGACAGCTCCTGCTGGTTTTGATCAATTATTAATAGAATGAGACCTTCGGGTTTTCCACTCAAAAAAAAAATAGGGTTTAGCCCTTTGGTTTTATATTTATGCATTGGTCTTCTTCCTTTTTGTTGTCTCTCATCTTTAGCCGCATAACTAAATAGTCAATTCTTCATCTCTTGCTAATTCACAATTGGCAATCTTATTTTCTCTGCCAAACTTTTCTATAACATACTATTTAATCCTACCCATCACCATCATTGTTTACATGATAATTAAACCCGATTGTTGTCCTACTCTATTATTCCGCAAATTGGTAATCATCAATTCTGGTCATCTACCTCATGTCTCTGTATTCCGTGGGTTAATTTCCAAGCACATTGTCAGTAATTTTTGGATGGGTCTTACGATTTAAGGTAACACGATTCTATCGATCTTATTATTATTATTATTGTTCGGAGTTGAATGAATTTATGTCTGTTTTACATGTTTAATGTGATAAATTGATTGTTGAAGGTGGTATGTGATAATTGTTCTTAATAACAATAATAGTAGTAATTATTCCGTCGTAATTTGTGAGATGGGTTGAGTTAACTTGGCGGAGTTTACGGCTAACTTTGGACAAAGAGTTACAGATGGTAAAAGATGGTTTTAACAGGTAGGAGTTTAATCGCTTAAAACAAGCTTAGTGTACCATGAATTTATGAGGATAACCTGTTGGTGTGTATAATTATGAGATTGAAAAGAAGCACTTGTACGCCATTCTTTTGTTTAGACGAGATATTGAGATTGTTTGTTTGCCGAGCCGAACTTGGATTACGGAGGAGTAAAATATTGGATGGTTAGTATTGTGTTTTTATTATCGTTTTCTTTGACCTTGACTCGCAGGTGAGTAGCTTAAAGTCTGGTACTTTAAGTGTTGAGCAGTTCCTTTAATGGAATATTTGACAATATCGATATTGAAATTGAGATGAATATTGGTTACGGGTATTGAGTTATTGGGACGTTGTGCCGAATTTTGTGTTACGGTCCAGTGTGACCATGGTTATTGAGTTAGTTATATTGTTTGGAATCGATATTGAGATGGAAATATTGTTTTGCGGTCTTATCCGCCGGTGCACTTACCCCTTGTCATTGGCTTAGGTCCGACGATGAGAATACGATATCTGGTTACTATGGAGTACTATATTATGAGACGGAGTAATGAGTGAGACGGAGTAATGAGTGAGATGGAGTAATTATGGGGATGAGAGTTATTATGGAGTAGGTTTGAGTATGAGATGAGTTAACGGGGAGTGTTTTTATTATTCTCTCTGTTTATTTTTATTTTTACGTGTCTGTGTTTCCACGCCATGACGAAAAACTATTCTGCCTATATTGAGGTATTATCTGTTATTCAGCTTTCCGGCTGACGTGTTTTCTCCCTTCGGGGCTACTCGTCATGGGGGTAGTTCCTTTCTGTCTTCTGGTTTTATTTCAGGTTACTTCCGATGCAGTTCAAAAGTATTTTTATTTCAAGAGAAAAATTTTATTAAAGCCTTGTAAAATTTTGGTTTCATTTGTATTATTTTATATTTAAAAGAGATTTATATTAAGAGACTTTGTATAGGAGTATTAATTATAATATCCTTGTATTTCGGCCAGTTTTGTATGTAAAAGTAAGCTTTAATTTAACCGAAAATTAGGGGTGTTACTCCTTCCATGTCCCGCAAGCATCAAGACTAACTGTACCTGCTAAACCAACTGCTCAGCATCCCCGAATGGATCACCACAGTTTTGAAACACAACACGGGGTCAGTTCACTGAATAATAAAGATAAGCAGAGTACAATAATGACAAAAACAACTATTCCACAATCATCTCCGTCTCACCATCACATCTCATAACTAACTACACATTTCAGTGTGTAGTCCTACCAGATTATTGCCGCAACAGATAATCCTCTCCGCCAGTGGGGGACCGCAGCATTGCCCACTCAGCTCCGTTCATCACACGAGCGATATCCTATGTTCCTTAATGTGTACATCCCCTCTTATGGCGGGTTCCACAAGGGACGAATCAAGGGTGTGAAGCCACTCCCACAAGTGACTCCACTCAGCCGAGGACGCACCTCGCAAACATCATCAATCCATCTCAACTCCAATACTCCATAATAAAATCAACCAACAAAAATCAACCAACAATAATAATCATATCAATTAAATCACAACAGCACACCTTAAATCCATTATACAATCAACTGAGTAGGGAAATCCTACATTTCCACTATTCCATGAAAGTGCATCCAACAACTAGCCAACCAAGACTCCGAGGTGAATCCTACAAGTAGTAACCATATCCTATTACTAGACTACCCAAAAACCTACTGAAAGATGACGACGAAACATGAGCTCGCCTTGAGACGCTGACCGAAGTCGGCAAAGATGACTTCCCGACTCGAAGACTCCAAGCTTGAACCATTCCCCTTCTTGGGTTAGAATCTAGGCTAAGTGAGAGAGTAGCAATATGGGTGATAGGTTGGAGAGAGAGAAAGATTAGGGTTTGAAAAATAAAGGAACCGTCGAAAATGAAATAAGGTTTACGATCTCGCGTTTTATAATAACGCGTTAACATACGTGATACTCGGCCGAGTAGTGGGAATACTCGACTGAGTAGGGCTTACTCTGCCGAGTACGATTATGACTATACTCGGCCGAGTAACATTCACTAGGTCGAGCAATCAAGTAACGTAGGTCAAACGATCAGTCAACGGGTCCTTAAATAAGGCGGGTATTACACCAATTACGTTGCATAAGAAGGAAGGGGATACCTACTTTCAATGTCATGGGTGTATGTGATTTTGACATGTGTTTCACATTTATTTCGGTTGGGTGGATGGGTCCAAAACATGATACTCGTGATTTTAATCATGCAATTAATAAGCCGGAATTAAACTTTTCAAAGACACCACATGGTAGGTATTATTTAGTGGATAAAGGATACCCGGATAAAAAAGGGTATATGGTACCATATTTGAAGACAAGGTATCACAAGTCTCAATTTCAAAATGAGTCATCGTGTAATTCTAAAGAAGCATTTAATAAAGTGCATTCATCACTTCGAAGTTGTATCGAGAGGTCATTTGGGGTGATCAGGAAAAGATGGAAAATACTACGTTGTAGCCGCTTTTCATAGTAGAGGCTCAAATTGATGCTATAATGGCTGCTTTTGCCTCGCATAATTACATCCGGAAAAACTCCTCTGATGACTTGCTACTTGGGACGCTTGAGCAATATCCTGATTACATACCGAGTGAAGAACTCCCAGACTTCGGTAATAATGTCACAAGTAATAAAAATATGAACGAGCCGTCTATGAAAATGAAATGTATGCGTGATAATATTGCTACTTTAACTTCGGGTGCAGCTTATTAGTTTTTTTTGTACGAGTTTAATAGAGAACTAAATTTATATCCGTACATTTTTAAATACTACCTAAACAAATTGGAAGAGAAGAGCGAGCTTGGTCCCACAAAAAACAAAGCCATTTTTACTTCCTCTAAGCTAGTCCAAGCAAGATGATAGTACAACGGAGATGGCGACAATAACATTAACAACTTCATGCAACTAAGACGACAAGAGTAAGGCTGATTCACATATGTTCGTGTGTGTTTGACGAGAAATACATGGGGTTCGTGTCCCAAGAACGATAGAACCCTAGTTTGTTTGTATCCCAAACATGACATAGCCACTAGAAAATCATATAGATTACAAGAGTTGTGCACGGTTGAAATGTGTACCCATCCCGTCCACTTTACACGACTAAAACTATGGCATTGTCCTCTAGTTTACACGAGCCCTGCTGCTATGTTGTGCCACAAACACGAACAATACCACAAGGTCGAACACTCTGGCTTGCGGGTAAATGTAAACATTCGACTATTCGAATATGGAATTTACATACTGAATTACAATTAATACATAGAGATTTTCCATAATTTGCGATTGAATTACCTTACTATTGCTTTATACCTAATAACAATTTAAGTAAATGAATTTAAAAAAATTAATTTACCGTAATTATTGTTGTCAATGTCGCATTCGTCGAATCGTTAACCAATTGTGAAATTGAGATTTCTGGTGGGGGAGGAGGAGAAACGTAGACTATGATAATGTGTTAGTATTATGTTGTTAATTGTTGAAGGGTAACTTTATCAATCCTTATACCTTACATCCAGGTGTATGGTGCTTCCGACTCCAACTAGTTAAAAAATAAAATAAACAAAAATTAAAAGATAAAAGCCCACCTTCTTAAGCAGTTATCAGTTTTACGTTTAACATAAACGCTTCTTCCCCCCATTTCAAACCTAGATCTTCCATACTTATCAAAAGAATTATACATAAAATTTAATTTTTCATCCAACCTATTAGTTTTGTAATCATAGATTTATGTTTTGAATGATTATCTACTAACTTAACAGGTAAGTGTATTAATTGAATTGAATTTTTATTTTTTTATCTCTCATTATTCGTTGTTAGATTTGTGATTTCAAGGGTGTGATTAATCATACGGAATTATCATATTCACCTTCAATTTTGTGAATATGCTAATTTAGTTTGATCAATATGTGTTATCTAGTGAGATATTCATCATATGACGATATTATATTCATTTTAAGTTTAGTGAACATGATAGTGTAATTTAATGAATATGTGTTATGTATTATGATATTCACCATATGAAATTATTATATTCATTTTGAGTTTAGATGAATATGTATTGCGTTGTGTCATATTCAGCATATGACACTACTATATTTATTTTCAGTTTAATAAATATCATAGTTTAATTTAATGAATATGACTATATGAGTCATATTCACCAAATTACCCTATTATTCACTTTGAGTTTAGTGAATATGGCGCTTAATTTGATGATTGTTTGGGCTAAAAATAGCATAATAAGGAAGGCCCATTTGATAATATAAAGATTATGAAAGAAGTGGTGAGAAGGAAGGGAGCCCGCGGTCAGAAGAAGGGGAGACGGGCCTAAAGGAGATCAAAGAGCCCATCATGATGGATGCCCGCGTTAAGGAAAGGAGTGTTAGGGAGAAGTTAGGGAGATCGGGGAGAATTGGCAAAAGAGTCCGGGTTTGGAAAGAAGTCCTTATGGAAATAATATTCCCTTTCCATATTCGAGGTAGGAAATATCAAGGGTTCTTACCCTATAAATAGCCAAGGAAGCAAATCAAGAATACATTCAACATTGTCCTCAAGACAACCGTACTTACACATCCGCATTGAAGCCATGACTCATTATTCACGAATATACACCCATCAGAGATCTTGCAGGCCTGACGCCTAGCGCCAGCAAGATTAGCACAAACGTTAACATTGTAATCATCCTCCTATTCATATAGTGCAATACTTGGCAGGGTACCGTCCCTCCCGCGGTTGTTCCCACATTGGGTTTTCCGCGTCACCAAAATCTTACGTGTCAATTTACATTACGCACTTTATTTTCCTATTTACTTAATAACGTACGAACAAACATACATCCAACCAACGAATATAGACTACATTGACCCTAATTAACCGATTTGGGAAAATTACCTAAACAGTTTGGCGCCCACCGTGGGGCATTGTGGTCGTCAATCGTTGATATCCTAGATATACAATGGAAAAGCAAGCATCGAAGACATGTCGGGAGCAGGCATCCATCGCCACCACCACCATTTACTCAAAATCCAACATCAACAAAGGCCACGCAGCTCCCGACATGCCCCACCGATCATGATAGCTCTGCTTGGTTTTGATCAATTATTAATAGAATGAGACCTTCGGGTTTTCCCCTCAAAAAAAAAAAGGGTTTAGCCCTTTGGTTTTATATTTATGCATTGGTCTTCTTCCTTTTTGTTGTCTCTCATCTTTAGCAGCATAACTAAATAGTCAATTCTTCATCTCTTGCTAATTCACAATTGGCAATCTTATTTTCTCTGCCAAACTTTTCTATAACATACTATTTAATCCTACCCATCACCATCATTGTTTACATGATAATTAAACCCGATTGTTGTCCTACTCTATTATTCCGCAAATTGGTAATCATCAATTCTGGTCATCTACCTCATGTCTCTGTATTCCGTGGGTTAATTTCCAAGCACCTTGTCAGTAATTTTTGGATGGGTCTTACGATTTAAGGTAACACGATTCTATCGATCTTATTATTATTATTAT
Source organism: Silene latifolia (assembly GCF_048544455.1). Classification (NCBI taxonomy): domain Eukaryota; kingdom Viridiplantae; phylum Streptophyta; class Magnoliopsida; order Caryophyllales; family Caryophyllaceae; genus Silene; species Silene latifolia. Next base: position 101,306,705 of record NC_133533.1, on the reverse strand, counting down.
TGTTCGGAGTTGAATGAATTTATGTCTGTTTTACATGTTTAATGTGATAAATTGATTGTTGAAGGTGGTATGTGATAATTGTTCTTAATAGCAATAATAATAGTAATTATTCCGTCGTAATTTGTGAGATGGGTTGAGTTAACTTGGCGGAGTTTACGGCTAACTTTGGACAAAGAGTTACAGATGGTAAAAGATGTTTTTAACAGGTAGGAGTTTAATCGCTTAAAACAAGCGTAGTGTACCATGAATTTATGAGGATAACCTGTTGGTGTGTATAATTATGAGATTGAAAAGAAGCACTTGTACGCCATTCTTTTGTTTAGACGAGATATTGAGATTGTTTGTTTGCCGAGCCGAACTTGGATTACGGAGGAGTAAAATATTGGATGGTTAGTATTGTGTTTTTATTATCGTTTTCTTTGACCTTGACTCGCAGGTGAGTAGCTTAAAGTCTGGTACTTTAAGTGTTGAGCAGTTCCTTTAATGGAATATTTGACAATATCGATATTGAAATTTAGATGAATATTGGTTACGGGTATTGAGTTATTGGGACGTTGTGCCGAATTTTGTGTTACGGTCCAGTGTGACCATGGTTATTGAGTTAGTTATATTGTTTGGAATCGATATTGAGATGGAAATATTGTTTTGCGGTCTTATCCGCCGGTGCACTTACCCCTTGTCATTGGCTTAGGTCCGACGATGAGAATACGATATCTGGTTACTATGGAGTACTATATTATGAGACGGAGTAATGAGTGAGACGGAGTAATGAGTGAGATGGAGTAATTATGGGGATGAGAGTTATTATGGAGTAGGTTTGAGTATGAGATGAGTTAACGGGGAGTGTTTTTATTATTCTCTCTGTTTATTTTTATTTTTACGTGTCTGTGTTTCCACGCCATGACGAAAAACTATTCTGCCTATATTGAGGTATTATCTGTTATTCAGCTTTCCGGCTGACGTGTTTTCTCCCTTCGGGGCTACTCGTCATGGGGGTAGTTCCTTTCTGTCTTCTGGTTTTATTTCAGGTTACTTCCGATGCAGTTCAAAAGTATTTTTATTTCAAGAGAAAAATTTTATTAAAGCCTTGTAAAATTTTGGTTTCATTTGTATTATTTTATATTTAAAAGAGATTTATATTAAGAGACTTTGTATAGGAGTATTAATTATAATATCCTTGTATTTCGGCCAGTTTTGTATGTAAAAGTAAGCTTTAATTTAACCGAAAATTAGGGGTGTTACTCCTTCCATGTCCCGCAAGCATCAAGACTAACTGTACCTGCTAAACCAACTGCTCAGCATCCCCGAATGGATCACCACAGTTTTGAAACACAACACGGGGTCAGTTCACTGAATAATAAAGATAAGCAGAGTACAATAATGACAAAAACAACTATTCCACAATCATCTCCGTCTCACCATCACATCTCATAACTAACTACACATTTCAGTGTGTAGTCCTACCAGATTATTGCCGCAACAGATAATCCTCTCCGCCAGTGGGGGACCGCAGCATTGCCCACTCAGCTCCGTTCATCACACGAGCGATATCCTATGTTCCTTAATGTGTACATCCCCTCTTATGGCGGGTTCCACAAGGGACGAATCAAGGGTGTGAAGCCACTCCCACAAGTGACTCCACTCAGCCGAGGACGCACCTCGCAAACATCATCAATCCATCTCAACTCCAATACTCCATAATAAAATCAACCAACAAAAATCAACCAACAATAATAATCATATCAATTAAATCACAACAGCACACCTTAAATCCATTATACAATCAACTGAGTAGGGAAATCCTACATTTCCACTATTCCATGAAAGTGCATCCAACAACTAGCCAACCAAGACTCCGAGGTGAATCCTACAAGTAGTAACCATATCCTATTACTAGACTACCCAAAAACCTACTGAAAGATGACGACGAAACATGAGCTCGCCTTGAGACGCCGACCAAGTCGGCAAAGATGACTTCCCGACTCGAAGACTCCAAGCTTGAACCATTCCCCTTCTTGGGTTAGAATCTAGGCTAAGTGAGAGAGTAGCAATATGGGTGATAGGTTGGAGAGAGAGAAAGATTAGGGTTTGAAAAATAAAGGAACCGTCGAAAATGAAATAAGGTTTACGATCTCGCGTTTTATAATAACGCGTTAACATACGTGATACTCGGCCGAGTAGTGGGAATACTCGACTGAGTAGGGCTTACTCTGCCGAGTACGATTATGACTATACTCGGCCGAGTAACATTCACTAGGTCGAGCAATCAGTAACGTAGGTCAAACGATCAGTCAACGGGTCCTTAAATAAGGCGGGTATTACACCAATTACGTTGCATAAGAAGGAAGGGGATACCTACTTTCAATGTCATGGGTGTATGTGATTTTGACATGTGTTTCACATTTATTTCGGTTGGGTGGATGGGTCCAAAACATGATACTCGTGATTTTAATCATGCAATTAATAAGCCGGAATTAAACTTTTCAAAGACACCACATGGTAGGTATTATTTAGTGGATAAAGGATACCCGGATAAAAAAGGGTATATGGTACCATATTTGAAGACAAGGTATCACAAGTCTCAATTTCAAAATGAGTCATCGTGTAATTCTAAAGAAGCATTTAATAAAGTGCATTCATCACTTCGAAGTTGTATCGAGAGGTCATTTGGGGTGATCAGGAAAAGATGGAAAATACTACGTTGTAGCCGCTTTTCATAGTAGAGGCTCAAATTGATGCTATAATGGCTGCTTTTGCCTCGCATAATTACATCCGGAAAAACTCCTCTGATGACTTGCTACTTGGGACGCTTGAGCAATATCCTGATTACATACCGAGTGAAGAACTCCCAGACTTCGGTAATAATGTCACAAGTAATAAAAATATGAACGAGCCGTCTATGAAAATGAAATGTATGCGTGATAATATTGCTACTTTAACTTCGGGTGCAGCTTATTAGTTTTTTTTGTACGAGTTTAATAGAGAACTAAATTTATATCCGTACATTTTTAAATACTACCTAAACAAATTGGAAGAGAAGAGCGAGCTTGGTCCCACAAAAAACAAAGCCATTTTTACTTCCTCTAAGCTAGTCCAAGCAAGATGATAGTACAACGGAGATGGCGACAATAACATTAACAACTTCATGCAACTAAGACGACAAGAGTAAGGCTGATTCACATATGTTCGTGTGTGTTTGACGAGAAATACATGGGGTTCGTGTCCCAAGAACGATAGAACCCTAGTTTGTTTGTATCCCAAACATGACATAGCCACTAGAAAATCATATAGATTACAAGAGTTGTGCACGGTTGAAATGTGTACCCATCCCGTCCACTTTACACGACTAAAACTATGGCATTGTCCTCTAGTTTACACGAGCCCTGCTGCTATGTTGTGCCACAAACACGAACAATACCACAAGGTCGAACACTGCGGCTTGCGGGTAAATGTAAACATTCGACTATTCGAATATGGAATTTACATCTTGAATTACAATTAATACATAGAGATTTTCCATAATTTGCGATTGAATTACCTTACTATTGCTTTATACCTAATAACAATTTAAGTAAATGAATTTAAAAAAATTAATTTACCGTAATTATTGTTGTCAATGTCGCATTCGTCGAATCGTTAACCAATTGTGAAATTGAGATTTCGGTGGGGAGGAGGAGAAACGTAGACTATGATAATGTGTTAGTATTATGTTGTTAATTGTTGAAGGGTAACTTTATCAATCCTTATACCTTACATCCAGGTGTATGGTGCTTCCGACTCCAACTAGTTAAAAAATAAAATAAACAAAAATTAAAAGATAAAAGCCCACCTTCTTAAGCGATTATCGCTTTACGTTTAACATAAACGCTTCTTCCCCCCATTTCAAACCTAGATCTTCCATACTTATCAAAAGAATTATACATAAAATTTAATTTTTCATCCAACCTATTAGTTTTGTAATCATAGATTTATGTTTTGAATGATTATCTACTAACTTAACAGGTAAGTGTATTAATTGAATTGAATTTTTATTTTTTTATCTCTCATTATTCGTTGTTAGATTTGTGATTTCAAGGGTGTGATTAATCATACGGAATTATCATATTCACCTTCAATTTTGTGAATATGCTAATTTAGTTTGATCAATATGTGTTATCTAGTGAGATATTCATCATATGACGATATTATATTCATTTTAAGTTTAGTGAACATGATAGTGTAATTTAATGAATATGTGTTATGTATTATGATATTCACCATATGAAATTATTATATTCATTTTGAGTTTAGATGAATATGTATTGCGTTGTGTCATATTCAGCATATGACACTACTATATTTATTTTCAGTTTAATAAATATCATAGTTTAATTTAATGAATATGACTATATGAGTCATATTCACCAAATTACCCTATTATTCACTTTGAGTTTAGTGAATATGGCGCTTAATTTGATGATTGTTTGGGCTAAAAATAGCATAATAAGGAAGGCCCATTTGATAATATAAAGATTATGAAAGAAGTGGTGAGAAGGAAGGGAGCCCGGTCGGAAGAAGGGAGACGGGCCTAAAGGAGATCAAAGAGCCCATCATGATGGATGCCCGCGTTAAGGAAAGGAGTGTTAGGGAGAAGTTAGGGAGATCGGGGAGAATTGGCAAAAGAGTCCGGGTTTGGAAAGAAGTCCTTATGGAAATAATATTCCCTTTCCATATTCGAGGTAGGAAATATCAAGGGTTCTTACCCTATAAATAGCCAAGGAAGCAAATCAAGAATACATTCAACATTGTCCTCAAGACAACCGTACTTACACATCCGCATTGAAGCCATGACTCATTATTCACGAATATACACCCATCAGAGATCTTGCAGGCCTGACGCCTAGCGCCAGCAAGATTAGCACAAACGTTAACATTGTAATCATCCTCCTATTCATATAGTGCAATACTTGGCAGGGTACCGTCCCTCCCGCGGTTGTTCCCACATTGGGTTTTCCGCGTCACCAAAATCTTACGTGTCAATTTACATTACGCACTTTATTTTCCTATTTACTTAATAACGTACGAACAAACATACATCCAACCAACGAATATAGACTACATTGACCCTAATTAACCGATTTGGGAAAATTACCTAAACAGTTTGGCGCCCACCGTGGGGCATTGTGGTCGTCAATCGTTGATATCCTAGATATACAATGGAAAAGCAAGCATCTGAAGACATGTCAGGGAGCAGGCATCCATCGCCACCACCACCATTTACTCAAAATCCAACATCAACAGTGGCCACGCAGGCTCCCGGACATGCCCCACCGACTGCGACAGCTCCTGCTGGTTTTGATCAATTATTAATAGAATGAGACCTTCGGGTTTTCCCCTCAAAAAAAAAAAGGGTTTAGCCCTTTGGTTTTATATTTATGCATTGGTCTTCTTCCTTTTTGTTGTCTCTCATCTTTAGCAGCATAACTAAATAGTCAATTCTTCATCTCTTGCTAATTCACAATTGGCAATCTTATTTTCTCTGCCAAACTTTTCTATAACATACTATTTAATCCTACCCATCACCATCATTGTTTACATGATAATTAAACCCGATTGTTGTCCTACTCTATTATTCCGCAAATTGGTAATCATCAATTCTGGTCATCTACCTCATGTCTCTGTATTCCGTGGGTTAATTTCCAAGCACCTTGTCAGTAATTTTTGGATGGGTCTTACGATTTAAGGTAACACGATTCTATCGATCTTATTATTATTATTATTGTTCGGAGTTGAATGAATTTATGTCTGTTTTACATGTTTAATGTGATAAATTGATTGTTGAAGGTGGTATGTGATAATTGTTCTTAATAGCAATAATAATAGTAATTATTCCGTCGTAATTTGTGAGATGGGTTGAGTTAACTTGGCGGAGTTTACGGCTAACTTTGGACAAAGAGTTACAGATGGTAAAAGATGTTTTTAACAGGTAGGAGTTTAATCGCTTAAAACAAGCGTAGTGTACCATGAATTTATGAGGATAACCTGTTGGTGTGTATAATTATGAGATTGAAAAGAAGCACTTGTACGCCATTCTTTTGTTTAGACGAGATATTGAGATTGTTTGTTTGCCGAGCCGAACTTGGATTACGGAGGAGTAAAATATTGGATGGTTAGTATTGTGTTTTTATTATCGTTTTCTTTGACCTTGACTCGCAGGTGAGTAGCTTAAAGTCTGGTACTTTAAGTGTTGAGCAGTTCCTTTAATGGAATATTTGACAATATCGATATTGAAATTTAGATGAATATTGGTTACGGGTATTGAGTTATTGGGACGTTGTGCCGAATTTTGTGTTACGGTCCAGTGTGACCATGGTTATTGAGTTAGTTATATTGTTTGGAATCGATATTGAGATGGAAATATTGTTTTGCGGTCTTATCACGGCGGTGCACTTACCCCTTGTCATTGGCTTAGGTCCGACGATGAGAATACGATATCTGGTTACTATGGAGTACTATATTATGAGACGGAGTAATGAGTGAGACGGAGTAATGAGTGAGATGGAGTAATTATGGGGATGAGAGTTATTATGGAGTAGGTTTGAGTATGAGATGAGTTAACGGGGAGTGTTTTTATTATTCTCTCTGTTTATTTTTATTTTTACGTGTCGTGTTTCCACGCCATGACGAAAAACTATTCTCGCCTATATTGAGGTATTATCTCGTTATTCACTTTTCCGGGCCGACGTGTTTTCTCCCTTCTGGGCTACTCGTCATGGGGGTAGTTCCTTTCTGTCTTCCGGTTTTATTTCGAGGTTACTTCCGATGCAGTTCAAAAGTATTTTTATTTCAAGAGAAAAATTTTATTAAAGCCTTGTAAAATTTTGGTTTCATTTGTATTATTTTATATTTAAAAGAGATTTATATTAAGAGACTTTGTATAGGAGTATTAATTATAATATCCTTGTATTTCGGCCAGTTTTGTATGTAAAAGTAAGCTTTAATTTAACCGAAAATTAGGGGTGTTACTCCTTCCATGTCCCGCAAGCATCAAGACTAATCGTACTGCTAAACCAATCGCTCAAAGATCCCCCGAATGGATCACCACAGTTTTGAAACACAACACGGGGTCGGTTCACTTTGAATAATAAAGATAAGCAGAGTACAATAATGACAAAAACAACTATTCCACAATCATCTCCGTCTCACCATCACATCTCATAACTAACTACACATTTCAAAGTGTGTAGTCCTACCGCATTATTGCCGCAACAGATAATCCTCTCCGCCATGGGGACCGCAGATTGCCCACTCACTCCGTTCATCACACGAGCGATATCCTATGTTCCTTAATGTGTACATCCCCTCTTATGGCGGGTTCCACAAGGGACGAATCAAGGGTGTGAAGCCACTCCCACAAGTGACTCCACTCAGCCGAGGACGCACCTCGCAAACATCATCAATCCATCTCAACTCCAATACTCCATAATAAAATCAACCAACAAAAATCAACCAACAATAATAATCATATCAATTAAATCACAACAGCACACCTTAAATCCATTATACAATCAACCGAGTAGGAAATCCTACATTTCCACTATTCCATGAAAGTGCATCCAACAACTAGCCAACCAAGACTCCGAGGTGAATCCTACAAGTAGTAACCATATCCTATTACTAGACTACCCAAAAACCTACTGAAAGATGACGACGAAACATGAGCTCGCCTTGAGACGCTGACCGAAGTCGGCAAAGATGACTTCCCGACTCGAAGACTCCAAGCTTGAACCATTCCCCTTCTTGGGTTAGAATCTAGGCTAAGTGAGAGAGTAGCAATATGGGTGATAGGTTGGAGAGAGAGAAAGATTAGGGTTTGAAAAATAAAGGAACCGTCGAAAATGAAATAAGGTTTACGATCTCGCGTTTTATAATAACGCGTTAACATACGTGATACTCGGCCGAGTAGTGGGAATACTCGACTGAGTAGGGCTTACTCTGCCGAGTACGATTATGACTATACTCGGCCGAGTAACATTCACTAGGTCGAGCAATCAGTAACGTAGGTCAAACGATCAGTCAACGGGTCCTTAAATAAGGCGGGTATTACACCAATTACGTTGCATAAGAAGGAAGGGGATACCTACTTTCAATGTCATGGGTGTATGTGATTTTGACATGTGTTTCACATTTATTTCGGTTGGGTGGATGGGTCCAAAACATGATACTCGTGATTTTAATCATGCAATTAATAAGCCGGAATTAAACTTTTCAAAGACACCACATGGTAGGTATTATTTAGTGGATAAAGGATACCCTGATAAAAAGGGTATATGGTACCATATTTGAAGACAAGGTATCACAAGTCTCAATTTCAAAATGAGTCATCGTGTAATTCTAAAGAAGCATTTAATAAAGTGCATTCATCACTTCGAAGTTGTATCGAGAGGTCATTTGGGGTGATCAGGAAAAGATGGAAAATACTACGTTGTAGCCGCTTTTCATAGTAGAGGCTCAAATTGATGCTATAATGGCTGCTTTTGCCTCGCATAATTACATCCGGAAAAACTCCTCTGATGACTTGCTACTTGGGACGCTTGAGCAATATCCTGATTACATACCGAGTGAAGAACTCCCAGACTTCGGTAATAATGTCACAAGTAATAAAAATATGAACGAGCCGTCTATGAAAATGAAATGTATGCGTGATAATATTGCTACTTTAACTTCGGGTGCAGCTTATTAGTTTTTTTTGTACGAGTTTAATAGAGAACTAAATTTATATCCGTACATTTTTAAATACTACCTAAACAAATTGGAAGAGAAGAGCGAGCTTGGTCCCACAAAAAACAAAGCCATTTTTACTTCCTCTAAGCTAGTCCAAGCAAGATGATAGTACAACGGAGATGGCGACAATAACATTAACAACTTCATGCAACTAAGACGACAAGAGTAAGGCTGATTCACATATGTTCGTGTGTGTTTGACGAGAAATACATGGGGTTCGTGTCCCAAGAACGATAGAACCCTAGTTTGTTTGTATCCCAAACATGACATAGCCACTAGAAAATCATATAGATTACAAGAGTTGTGCACGGTTGAAATGTGTACCCATCCCGTCCACTTTACACGACTAAAACTATGGCATTGTCCTCTAGTTTACACGAGCCCTGCTGCTATGTTGTGCCACAAACACGAACAATACCACAAGGTCGAACACTGCGGCTTGCGGGTAAATGTAAACATTCGACTATTCGAATATGGAATTTACATACTGAATTACAATTAATACATAGAGATTTTCCATAATTTGCGATTGAATTACCTTACTATTGCTTTATACCTAATAACAATTTAAGTAAATGAATTTAAAAAAATTAATTTACCGTAATTATTGTTGTCAATGTCGCATTAAATAATCGTTAACCAATTGTGAAATTGAGATTTCTGGTGGGGGAAGAGCAGAAACGTAGACTATGATAATGTGTTAGTATTATGTTGTTAATTGTTGAAGGGTAATTTTATCAATCCTTATACCCTACATCCAGGTGTAGGGTGCTTCCGACTCCAACTAGTTAAAAAATAAAATAAACAAAAATTAAAAGATAAAAGCCCACCTTCTTAAGCAGTTATCAGGTTTACGTTTAACATAAACTCTTCTTCCTCCCATTTCAAACCTAGATCTTCCATACTTATCAAAAGAATTATACATAAAATTTAATTTTTCATCCAACCTATTAGTTTTGTAATCATAGATTTATGTTTTGAATGATTATCTACTAACTTAACATGTAAGTGTATTAATTGAATTGAATTTTTATTTTTTTATCTCTCATTATTCGTTGTTAGATTTGTGATTTCAAGGGTGTGATTAATCATACGGAATTATCATATTCACCTTCAATTTTGTGAATATGCTAATTTAGTTTGATCAATATGTGTTATCTAGTGAGATATTCATCATATGACGATATTATATTCATTTTAAGTTTAGTGAACATGATAGTGTAATTTAATGAATATGTGTTATGTATTATGATATTCACCATATGAAATTATTATATTCATTTTGAGTTTAGATGAATATGTATTGCGTTGTGTCATATTCAAAGATATGACACTACTATATTTATTTTCGATTTAATAAATATCATAGTTTAATTTAATGAATATGACTATATGAGTCATATTCACCAAATTACCCTATTATTCACTTTGAGTTTAGTGAATATGGCGCTTAATTTGATGATTGTTTGGGCTAAAAATAGCATAATAAGGAAGGCCCATTTGATAATATAAAGATTATGAAAGAAGTGGTGAGAAGGAAGGGAGCCCGCGGTCAGAAGAAGGGGAGACGGGCCTAAAGGAGATCAAAGAGCCCATCATGATGGATGCCCGCGTTAAGGAAAGGAGTGTTAGGGAGAAGTTAGGGAGATCGGGGAGAATTGGCAAAAGAGTCCGGGTTTGGAAAGAAGTCCTTATGGAAATAATATTCCCTTTCCATATTCGAGGTAGGAAATATCAAGGGTTCTTACCCTATAAATAGCCAAGGAAGCAAATCAAGAATACATTCAACATTGTCCTCAAGACAACCGTACTTACACATCCGCATTGAAGCCATGACTCATTATTCACGAATATACACCCATCAGAGATCTTGCAGGCCTGACGCCTAGCGCCAGCAAGATTAGCACAAACGTTAACATTGTAATCATCCTCCTATTCATATAGTGCAATACTTGGCAGGGTACCGTCCCTCCCGCGGTTGTTCCCACATTGGGTTTTCCGCGTCACCAAAATCTTACGTGTCAATTTACATTACGCACTTTATTTTCCTATTTACTTAATAACGTACGAACAAACATACATCCAACCAACGAATATAGACTACATTGACCCTAATTAACCGATTTGGGTAAAATTACCTAAACAGTTTGGCGCCCACCGTGGGGCATTGTGGTCGTCAATCGTTGATATCCTAGATATACAATGGAAAAGCAAGCATCTGAAGACATGTCAGGGAGCAGGCATCCATCGCCACCACCACCATCTACTCAAAATCCAACATCAACAGTGGCCACGCAGGCTCCCGGACATGCCCCAAGAGTCGTACCAACAGCAAAAGCTTCTTTACCTCCTAAGACCCCTGCTGTCTCAACTCAGTCCAGATCAGACAAAGGAACATCGAGCTCAGGCGTCACTTCGCCGCCCAGTTCTACGCAAATCCATCTCGCCGGCGTGGAAAATCTTCAGAAAGCTATGGAAAACATGAGAGTAGACTAAAGGAGAGCAGATGCTGAGGTGAGAAGGAGAGACAGAGAGCTCTGGGCACAAATTGATCTCCTAAAGCGGCGAAATCAACACTCCAAATGGGACGGTGAAGGAAGATTACCCTTGGTAGATCTGACACAAGGAGCATCAGGCAGCATGCAGATACCAGCTGAAATAATTACAAGATTGGATTTATCTACGATACCGTCAGATGGAAGGATAACCCCACGAGGGTTAGGATACCTCACGCCAGATAGCTGGAAGCCGGCAGGCTACGTAGAGATACAAACAGGTGGCCTCCCCGTCAGCAGTCCTGTAGTAATCGATCAGACACCTGTAGCAGGATCCGAGTCAAACCAAAGAAGTAAACGGCGAGGGGACAATCGTTGCCACAACCCCCAGTGCCGGAGCTTACCGAATCTTCAAGAACCCGGTCGGGAGGAAATATGCGAGGCACCGACAAAGCGGACCCAGTTCACCAATATAACTAATCGCAAAGATTGGAGCTAAAGGAGATGCTGAGCAGGGTTCCAGGGCTACCACCTCCACTCGAGAAAGCAGCTCTAGACAGTTATGGCGGACTCGCCATTCGTGGACACCATATCCATCACAGCCATGCCAAAGAGATTCACAAATCCAAACATGCCTCTCTTTGACGACACAGCAGATCCCTTTGATCATGTTAGCCAATATAAGCAGAAAATGATGACGGTAACAGCTATAGGGCAAGTCAAGGAGGCTTGCATGTGCAAAGGTTTCGGGTCCACCCTAACGGGACCAGCACTTCGATGGTTTGTGAGCCTGCCCAACAGGTCGATATCTACATTTGCCGAACTGGTGAACGCATTTACTCAATAGTTCGCAAGCAGCAGAAAGCCACAGAAGCACGCAGGAGATTTATACAGAATCGTCCAAGGGGCAGGAGAGAGCATTGGAGAATACAATACTAGGTTCAACAATGAGAAGGTAGCAGTACGAGAGTGTAATGTCTCAACGGCAGTAGAAGCCTTCAGAAGAGGCCTCCACCACGACTCCGACCTATACAAGCAGCTGACTATGCATCCCTGCCATAGTTTCGAGGCAGTACAGGAAAAGGCAGCTGTCGCGATCAGACTGGAGGAAGATATTCTAGCCAGAGCCAGCTTACAAAGCACACTGAGTATTTCTAGTACTTCAGCCGTGGAGAAATCAGGAAGAAAGCAAACCACCAGCAAGAAGGACGAGAGATACAGACCATACGGGAGGGGAGTGAACAGAATCGAGGAAAATCAGCTACTCCCCACCCTGGCAGAATACGGGAGATGGAGTCAGGTGGCCCAACCCACCAGTAGGAGAGCAAGCCTGGAGAAAGGATAGCAAGAAGAAGTGCGAATTTCACCGTGATATTGGGCACAACACTGAAGATTGCTACACATTGAGAAGAGAGATCAAGTGCCTATACGAACAAGGAAAGCTGAGCCACCTATTACCACGTGGGGGCAAGCAGCAGGATAAGGTAGGCTCCGCCAAGCCGGAAGATCCACCCACATGCACCAAAATTATAAACGTGATAACAGGCGGCTCAGACTTAAGCGAATTGACATATTCAGCAGCCAAGAGACACGCTACAGAAACCAAAGGAGATAGGCCAGCCAATTCGTGCAGGATTTCTCACAGTGACCTGCCAGCGGTCAGTTTTGATGAAGGAGATACATACGATGAGCGAGAGCATCATGACGCACTAATTATCACCTTATCAATGGCCAATTGCACAGTTAGAAAAGTCTTGGTAGATACAGGAAGCTCGGTCAATCTAATCATGCTGAAAACTATAGAGAACATGGGATTCAGCGAGAAGGATTTACAGAAGAAGTGCATTCCGCTAGTAGGCTTCAGTGGAGAAACAGCCAGCTCATTAGGTGAGATAGTCATCCCAACCTATGTGGGGGGGAGTCAACAAGCAAGTCAGGTACCTGGTTATAGATGGCCCCTCTACTTACAACGTCATCTTAGGGAGACCGTGGTTATACCAAATGAAGGCAGTCCCCTCAACATACCACCAGTGCATAAAATTCCCCACCCCATGGGGAGTGGAAACGATAAGAGGAGATCAGGAGGAAGCTAGAGGCTGCTATAAGAAGGCACTCAAGTGCACTGCCAGCCCTCCCGCATAACAATTACAGAAGCAGCCTATCCAGGACGAATACGTCGAACCCCCAGCAGAAGAGCTGGATCAGATCAACCTGGACAGGCTGCACCCAGAAAGAACCGTGCTCATTGGAGCAGGATGTACAGGAAACTTACGACAGCAGCTAGTCAAGTTCTTGCAAGATAGCATGGATTGCTTTGCATGGTCACACAATGATATGATAGGAATAGATCCATCCAGCATAACACATAAGCTTAGCGTGGACCCAAAATGTAAACCGATTCAGCAGAGAAGGAGAAAGTTTGCAGCGGAGAGAAACAAAGTAATGAACCAGGAAGTAGATAGCCTGCTGGCAGCAAAGAAAATAAGGGAAGTAAAATATCCAGAATGGTTGTCTAATGTAGTGGTGGTGCCTAAGAAGAATGGAAAGTGGAGAGTATGTGTGGACTTCACCGATCTCAACAAAGCATGCCCTAAAGATCCATTCCCGCTGCCTCATATTGACGCAATGGTGGACGCAACAGCTGGACACGAGATGTTAACATTCCTGGACGCATGGAGTGGATACAATTAGATCAAGATGGATCCTGCAGATAAAGAGAAGACAGCATTTATGTCTGAAAGAGGAATATATTGCTATAACGTCATGCCGTTCGGCCTGAAGAACGCAGGCTCCACATATCAAAGGCTGGTTAAACGCATGTTCAAAGAGAAAATAGGGAGAACCATGGAGGTATACATTGATGACATGGTGGTGAAATCAGAAAAAGCCAAAGATCATATGCGGCATCTGGCAGAAACATTCAGCACCCTCAGGAAATACAAGATGAAGCTTAACCCATCTAAATGCACCTTCGGAGTATCTTCTGGCAAGTTCTTAGGCTATATTATAACTCAAAGAGGAATAGAAGCCAACATCGAGCAGATCAAAGCCGTCTTACAGCTGGAATCACCCGAGAAACCTAAAGTCGTTCGGAGATTAGGCGGAAAGGTAGCGACCCTGAACAGTTCATTTCAAGATCTTCGGACAAATGCGAGGCTATTTTACGACGTACTAAGGAAAAGTCGAAGTTTGAATGGACCCCGAGCACGAGCAAGCCTTCGAGAGTTGAAGCATTATCTCGGCACCCGCCGCCATCGCTATCAAAGCCGGAGCCGAGAACCATTATTCCTATATCTAGCCGTCACGTAGTAGCGGTGAGTCTTTGTCCTGGTCGTCGAGAGCAGAAAAGGAGCAGAAGCTTGATATACTACGTGAGCAAGTCTCTGCTGCCAGCAGAGACCAGGTACACATCCCTTGAAAAGTTAGTACTAGCATTGGTAGTAGCATCTCGCAAACTGCGTCCCTATTTTGAGTCACACATCATACACGTTGTGACAAACTACCCGCTAAAAGCTATCATGAGGAAGCCTGAACTGTCAGGAAGAATGTCTAAATGGTCTGTACACCTCAGTGGATACGACATCCAGTACGACCCTAGAACAGCAATCAAATCACAAGCACTGGCCGACTTCGTGTCAGACTTGATCCCACCATCCGAGAATCCGCGATACGAGAGATCCTCACTTTAGAAGGAAGCAAGCAGACGGAAGTCTGGCAGATGCATATCGACGGAGCCTCCAACCAAAGGGGGGCAGGTGTAGGATTAATTCTGTGGTCACCACAGGGAGACCTGATAGCACAAGCTGTAAGATGCGAATTTAAGGCAACTAACAATGAAACAGAATACGAGGCCTTGATATTGGGAATGAAGCTAGCTCTGGAATCAGGAGTCAGACACCTGCTCATATCTAGTGACTCTCTGTTAATAGTCAACCACGTGAACGATGAGTTTATAGCCAGAGATTCGAAGATGATTGCATACCTGAAAATAGCAAAGGAATTAAAGCAAAAATTCGAAACTTGCAAGCTTAAACAGGTTCCCAGAGATCAGAACGTGGAAGCAGATGCCCTAGCAACCCTGGGGGCAACATTCAAACCAACAGGGCTATCCAGCATTCCAATAGCACATATGCTTGAACCTTCTATCCAAAAGGCAGACGAAATAGAAATGGGTGAGCTGGAGGATCCGCAAAGCGAAAAGGACATTCAAGCAGTTACAGAGGAAGGTGGGAGCTCTCGGTCACACAGGCAGACGCCTGACCCGGAAGCTGATCCAGCAGACGACTGGCGCGCACCTTACCTAGACTGGCTGCGCCATAACAAGCTACCAGACGATAAGAAGGAAGTGAGAGCTTTTAGAATAAAGGCTTCCAGATTCATACTCATTGATGATACACTATTCAGAAAATCGCTAGCAGGTCCCTACCTACGGTGCCTGGACAAGGAAGAAGCACAGACTGTGTTGCATGCTCTCCACAAAGGGCGAATGTGGAAACCATGCAGGGGCGAGTCCTGCAAACAAAGCCCTCGAGACAGGGATACTATTGGCCTACAATGAAGGCGAGATGCAGCAGAGTACGCACGAAAATGTGACGCCCGCCGCGCTCAAAGACCAATGATTCACCAAACAACAGAGAGCCTCACACCCTATTATTTCTCCCTGGCCATTCATGGCATGGGGCATGGACATAGTAGGCCCTCTACCACGGGCCACAGGAAACAGAACCTGGATGCTAGCAATGACAGATTACTTCTCCAAGTGGATAGAGGCTGAAGCATTCACGGAAGTAAAGGACAAACAGGTCATCTCATTCATAAAACGAAACATCATCTGCAGATTTGGTATCCCATCAGAAATCATATGTGACAATGGCTCACAATTCATCTCAAACGATACCGAAGGATCTTTGTGCCAGTGGAACATCACCTTAAAAAGTCGCACCTAGGACTCCAAAGTCCAATGGACAAGTCAATCCAAAGAATAAAATCATTATGGACAATCGAGAATGAGGCTACGGGGAGTTAGGAGGAAAGTGGGCGGATGAATTTCCACTAGTGTTATGGTCGACGAACGACTCCAAAGATAGCAACAAGTCAAACACCCTTCACCTGGTGTTTGGCGCGGCAGCGATCATTTCATCGAAGTTCTAGTTCCCACTCACGGTATGAAAATATGACGAGGAACCGAACAATGCGAGATGACCAAAGCCTGGACACACCGAGGAGCTACGAGCAAGCGCAAAAATCCGTCTCCGCGCCTACAAACAATCGGTGGCAGGAGTTACAACAAGAATGTAAAAGTCGGGCTCCTGGAGGTAGGAGACCTGGTTCTCCGAGAGGTGTTTGAACACCAAGAATCGAAAAGGTGCAAATTCGCCTACAAATGGGAAGGACCATACCAGGTAGAAGGAGTTGTTGGCCATGGTGCATACAGACTGATGACTATGGACGGTCAAATCATACAACGCCCATGGAACATACTTCACCTGAAGAGATATTACTTTTGATAATAAGTAGACTCTAGCTTTCAGAATAATGTACTATGAGAAGCCAAATCATTTTTAAAGATAAAATAAAAATCCGGTTGTAGGCATACTGCCAGTTTCACTCTTATTTCTGGTGTCTTTAGTTGTTTTTAAAACTTTAAACTACTATTGGATGGCGTGGTCCGGCAGCGTCCTGGGACCACAATTGCTCTGGTACCCCATGAGATGGCGACAGGTACTTCACATCATTCTAATAGATTTTCTTATTTTCAGGCTTCTCTAAGTACATCACTTTGAATTCTGGTATCTATGGTACTTTGAAAGGATGTCTAGCAGGACTGTGGACTGTGGAACATACGAAAGGGAGCCTGGCTGACAGCTGAATACGCTTATCCAGTTCCCCTGATACCACCCCCTGGACGTAGCTCGCACTAATCGGACTTAATTAGGGCCCCAGCATGCATGCAAAAACGAACATGGAACGTAGGGATATCTGCGCTACCAGAATCCTGCAGCGTCTCCATTTGGTCCTAGAATGACGATAAACTTACCTCAATGACGCCCCTGTTGGCAGAAAACGAGACGAACACACCTTGCGTCATGAACAAGGTTAAGTAGTCCACAAACTGCGGCATACGCCTAAATCAGCCATCCGGCTCACACGGCAGCTAGCTTGGTCTGGATCAGTCTTTTCAGGCTGACCAGGCTGGTCTAAATTAGCCCCCTAGGTTGACACGGCCACTCCTCCTTACATTGCGGCATACGCCTAAATCAGCCATCAGGCTGACACGGCAGCTAGCTGAGTCAGAACGTTAGCCTTCTCAGGGTGACAAGACTCGCCTAAATCAGTCAAGCAGACTGACACGGCACAAACTTCCTAAAATAGGGAGAATAAGCAAACAAACACACGACATGTAAAAACCTTGCCAAACTATGACAAGGGGCATTTCAAAATATGGCCAAAATACGGCCCCAAGTTTAACCGCCACCCTGGCGGAGCAAACACAAAGAACAAGTTTAAAACTTACAAAGTCTGCCACTTCTGGGCCAGACTACCAAAAAAGTTCATCAAAACATAAATTTAATTATCGGTCACATTAATGACCTCCACCTCTGGTACCTCCTATGCTTGCTGACCACTCATTTCAGGTACTGTACCAGCTTGCATGTCCTCAGCCGCCATAGCTCCCTGAGCTCCGTCAGCAGCATCCAGGGACATTCCACCATCACCCCAGCAGCCTGCTCAGCTAGCACAGAAGAATTCACCTCACCAACCTCAGGCATCAGCATACTCAGATCAGGTTGAGCGGGGTAGAGCATCTCCAGCTGCTTCTCCTCTTCCTCTATGGCCTGCTGGGTGGGAGCCTCCTCGAGGGCGAAGACGCATCCCACCGATCTTTCCCGCCAGGGTAGCATATGCAACAACGTTGGTGGCCGGGAGATCGGCTCACCGATCTTCTCCTCGAGTGCTTCAGGAGTCGGAAAAGTCTTTGCACACCGCTGGTTCGAGCCACCGATCGCCCCCTCCTTCAACTTCTTCTTGGTGACAAGCAAGCTCGGTCTTCGCTCCACCACGCGCTCCTTCGTATCAACCCGCCCGTTCTTTGTGCCATATCCGCAATGTCTCCTTGACTCCTGGTTCTTGGCGCTGGTAGCACGACTGGTGGTCTGCACTATGTTGATCATCTTCCTATTGTAGAGTGCAGACTGAAGAGTCTGGGGTATATATAATCAAAAGTCAGCAAGAGAGTTGAGAAGCAGAATTTAAGCAAGAAACAGATGGACAGATAGGCAGAAGACGAGGAGTATTTACCATGAAGGCATTGTGCACGTCGTTCTCAGCCATCTCCTCTAGGGAAAATTCCGAAAACGTCTCCTTAACAGAAGGAAAGAGCAATGGTCAATCTCCGGCCAGTACGGCACCTTGTCCACATTCCCAAAGCCTTCAGGGAAGTGAGCAGTAATGCCTCCGCTGGACGAAGCGCGGGGACTGGCAGGAGGAGTAGGCGGATGACGAGACAGCGGACTGACTTCCAAGGGCTCTGGTGTAGATGAACTGGAAGTTGCAGGAGGAGTCCGAAAAGAGGCAGCAGGAGCACTCCTCTTGGAGGCAGAGGCCACGTCAGGGCTGGCAGAAGGTCTCTTTCTTTTAGCACTTTGGAGGATGAGTTCCAATGGATCAACTCTTGAACCTGCGAGCATACACAGTCTCAGACGACAGAATGCTCAAAGCATCAAACAGCAACCACATGCAAGCGAAAGCGGTAACAGAAACCTTACCAGAAGACATGCTGTGGGCTGATTGAGGAGGATTGGAGGAGGAAGTAGGTGAAAATCCAGGAAGCGTGTCCGGAACTTTCTCTCGTTCGGAATCTTGAATGACTTGCTGCAGGCAGGGATCTTGGCACCGATACGGGTAAGGTCACAGGGGCCTGCACGAAGACGATGAAGTAAGCTAGTAAGCAGCAAGATAAAACAAATAAGGTGGCAGGAAGGCTACTTACTCGAAGTCAGAACCCATTTCTCGAAAATATAATCGGCAGGAGGCTGGATGGAGTCCTTCCTCACGTAGAAGAAGTCCTCAAACCATTTCTCATCGTGAGATTTTGACACGTGTCTGAAGGGAGCCTCTCTACGGCCCCGGAGGGAGAACTGACCCCTGCCCAGGGATCTGATATTGTACATATGGGCCAGATCGCCCAGAGTGACAGGTTTGCTAGTACTCTGACCAGCGGCCAGAGAATATAGAAGAACTCTCCAAATGGCGGCAGAGATTTGTGCCATGGCGAAATTGTTGGTAAAGATAAAATCTTGGATGAGTTTAGGGAAAGGAAAACGGAGGCCATATCTAAACGGGTACAAGTAGAAACCAACCCACCCTGGACGAAGGGCGTCAGCTTTTTGTCCCGGTTCAGGGATGGCGATATCCACCCCGTCGCCAAGACCAAGCAGATTCTTGATCAAGGGGATGTCGGCCGGCGTTAGAGCAGAATCGCAGTCGTTGAGGTGCTTAAAAAGCCCCCGAGAAGGGAAAATGGGGTGAGATTACGATCAGAAGGTGTGGAGGATTGACGAGTTTTGCCCATGGTGGAGAGAGAAAATGAAGATTAAAAGAAGGAGAGAAGGTGGATTACCTGATAATGAAGACGGGGAGAGGAACAGTAAGAACCGGCGAGGAATGGAAGAGGTGGAAGATTGAGGGTTTAAGAGAGAAGAGTTTTTTAAATGATTTGGAGTGATTAAATGAAAGTGGAAGATAGACGTTGGGGTTATAATGAGGAGAGAAGGAGTTGGGTGCGGAGAAAGAGGAGAAAGGCGGCTTGCATGGGAAGGATAAAAGAGCGGCGTAGGGTTTTTTAACATTTGGTTACGTAAATTCCTTGTTCGATACTTGAAAGCGTACTACACAAGAAATTTGGGGCAAACTGTTTGGGCTAAAAATAGCATAATAAGGAAGGCCCATTTGATAATATAAAGATTATGAAAGAAGTGGTGAGAAGGAAGGGAGCCCGCGGTCAGAAGAAGGGGAGACGGGCCTAAAGGAGATCAAAGAGCCCATCATGATGGATGCCCGCGTTAAGGAAAGGAGTGTTAGGGAGAAGTTAGGGAGAAGTTAGGGAGATCGGGGAGAATTGGCAAAAGAGTCCGGGTTTGGAAAGAAGTCCTTATGGAAATAATATTCCCTTTCCATATTCGAGGTAGGAAATATCAAGGGTTATTACCCTATAAATAGCCAAGGAAGCAAATCAAGAAGACATTCAACATTGTCCTCAAGACAACCGTACTTACACATCCGCATTGAAGCCACGGCTCATTATTCACGAATATACACCCATCAGAGATCTTGCAAGCCTGACGCTTAGCGCCAGCAAGATTAGCACAAACGTTAACATTGTAATCATCCTCCTATTCATATAGTGCAATACTTGGCAGGGTACCGTCCCTCCCGCGGTTGTTCCCACATTGGGTTTTCCGCGTCACTAAAATCTTACGTGTCAATTTACATTACGCACTTTATTTTCCTATTTACTTAATAACGTACGAACAAACATACATCCAACCAACGAATATAGACTACATTGACCCTAATTAATCGATTTGGGTAAAATTACCTAAACAATGATTATGAAATATAAACTTGAAAATTTTGAATACGACCAGATGAAAATTACGAATTTAATTAATTTGATATAACTAGGTTAGATCCCGTGCTACAACACGACATTTTATAGATTTTGTTATACATAGTTGTTCTAAATTAAATTATTTACATAAATTAACTATAGTTTTAATTTAATGTTATAATCTAATAAATTTAAAATATGTATAATAATAGTATTAAGAGGTAAAAAGGATGTTTAGTACCATTATTTGATACTTCAATTATATTTGTCTTAACCTGTATTATTTTTATTTTAAAAAATAATAATCTCATTACATGTAATTATATAATACTCATTGTACAAAAAAAAATACTCACACCACGCAGTGAAATACATAACCAATCACCAATTTTTTTAATAATAAAAACACAAATAAATGATCCTCAATTCAATTCGGACCAAATAGGATTAGTGAAAGACGGTCTTATGAGATATGGTAAATGGTAAATTTGAAGATATTAATGGGGATTTTATCTTACGTTGAAGGTTGTATAAAGGTTATTTGTAGTAATTATATATTTAGTGTTATTTAAATTAATTTTGGCAATAATTGAGGAATTTATCTTGTTAATATATTATGAATTAATGAGATAATTTACTTATAGCAATGATTATTTTATGAGCTTGCAGATTTGGCCTTCATAATATATCTTGAATTAATGAGATAATTATAGATTTATAGCAATGATTGACGTTATACTTATTTTTTGGCAATGATTGAGGAATTTTTCCTTGTTATTATATTATGAATTAATGAGTATCATTTTTTACGTTAGATTTGGCCCATAGTAGAATGCAAAAATTAAAAGCCCAATTAAAAGTTAATATAGTTAGCCGGAAAAAAACGTAGAATCGCCTATTAATTTAGTAAATAGCGGATTTTAAAGTTGAGAAATTGAGTAATTTAAAAAAGAAGAAGAAACGTGCAATGAAACGTGACTTGAAAACATGTATTGGATAGTTTTTTTTTTTCTTATAACTTCTATGGGAGTATCCTATTACGTACTCTTGGGAGCAGGATATAATTTGCCTAATTTTATAAGGGTGTTAATTATACAAATATAATATATAAATATTATAAAAAGTCAAACTGCCCATATAATATCTTGACACGTAGGAATACTCAATTAGCCGAATCAGCAACTTCATACACTAAGCACAATGTTCACCGCTTCTTTTATTTGGCTGAAGAAAACACACGCTATTAGTTCTCCTTTTTTGCCCTTAATTACCACCATTAAGACAACAAGAATTAACCAGTCCATATCCTCTGTCCCATTTTCGTGTCCCATCTTGTGTCTTATTATCTCTCCATTCGACACATAAGCAATAAATATTAAAAATAAGTATATAGATATTATCTAAGGATGAGGTGTCAACATATTAAGGCAATGGGACACAAGATGAGTGATGCAGGAGCAATGGGTAGTAACGAAGTATTGGAATGAAATCTGTCAAAATGAAGATTATTGAACACCCGTCAGGACTGTTCAAAATGCTCCAATATTATACAGACAAGTTCACGTGATTACTTGGCATCCAAGGTAGTGATGTCGAGACTTCTTGCTTAAGGAGTCATATCCTAGTATGTTTAGAATTTAGGAATAGTACTATAAAGGTTTAAATTTGAGTTGTAGTAACACTTTCCTAAAATCTTTAGGAAAACTTTCCTAATTCTAGTTCTTTCCTAATCTTAGCAAGAATGTAATAAGGCAATTTGCCATATTAGGAGTCGGTTTCCTTAATCAGTTTAGGACGATTTAGGGAAGTCAAGGGAAGGGAGGTCGGTTTCTATCTAGCATAAATAAGGGTCTTTTGTATTCAGTTTTACAACACATTGTGTTTGATAATTAATACAAGTTTTCTTGTTGCTTATTGGTTGCGAGCTTTGAGTGTTTTATTTCTTTCTTGCGAGGGAGAGATAGAGTGTGAGTTGATCCTTGCGAGGTGAGGAGAGAGTGATCAAGTCGTATCTTTTTAATTTTCGTTGAAAAACATATAAAAATCAAATAAACAGTTTAATTTTTCGCTGCGTATTTTACAACATTAAACAAACAGACCAACGTACTGTACTAATCCTTAAAATCGAGCATATTTTACATTAAATTGGTTACCAAAGCCAGGTTATTAATTTGTTTCTTAACTAGTTAATCTTGGGAAGTGAAGATGCCAAGAGATGCCGATTCCAGCAAGGGCATTGGTGATGACGTTACTAGCTCGTTTCAAGGACAGTTGGACGAGATGAAGCAAGCTATGGCCGAGTTAAAGTTTATGATGAAGAACCTTCCAGTTGGACGTGGTCGAGAACGAAGTCCAAGTCGTAGTAGGTCTCGTGGATCAGATTCTGATGATGTGACTTCCAAGCCTAAAAAGGAGAACAAGAACGATGATGATCGAGGTCTAAAGCTTGACATACCTGATTTCAATGGAGATCTGGATCCCGAAAAGTTTTTAGATTGGATTAGGTAAGCTGAACGAGTTTTTGAATATAAGGAGTACGATGAGCGTAAATAATTCAAGGTAGTTATTCTAAAACTTACTAAATATGCATCCTTGTGGTATGAGAACTTGAAAAGGCAGAGAAAGCGGCACAAGAAAAGCAAGATTGATACTTGGGAGAAACTTAAGAAGCATCTTATGAGGAGATTCTTACCAAGAGACTACGATCAAGAAAATTACCTAAAGTTGCAATCTTTATCGCAAGATAATCTGTCCGTGGCTGAGTATATCAAAGAATTCGAAAGGATGATGATTGTTTGTGATCTTGAAGAAAAAGAGGTGCTTAGAGTAGCGAGATTTATCAGGGGACTTATGCCATCAATTGCTACTAGGGTCGAAGTTCAACACTATGATGGATTTGATGATGTGTGTCGTTTGGCCTTAGAGTTTGAGAAGCATAATAAAGCAAGGAAATCCTATGCCTATTCAAGAGGATCAAATTCATATTCGAGTTCTTATTCGGAGCCAGAATTTAGCAAGCCTAAGGAAGTTCAAATAGAAGTCGTGAAAGACAAGGGCAAGGGAGTAGCCGTAGAGTCTACTAGTGGAAGTTCTATGAGACTATGTTTCAAATGTCAAGGCTATGGACACATAGTTAATGAGTGTACTCAAAAAACGAGCTCTAATCATGCAAGAGCTTTGAAAGATGATTCCTGAATTTATCAAGCCCAAAAGAGAAACAAGTCTAATCGTTAATGATGTCAAAAAAGAGGAAAGGATGGTTTATGATGTCGAACCATTGAGATGATGAGCAACAAGAAGAGGTGGTTCGCAACTTGCATCTTCAAGCTGATTCGATCAAGGAAGAAGAGATTGAATTTGTTGCTATTCATGAGGAAGAAGAAGAGCAAGTCGAAAACAAGTTTCAAGAAGAGCAAGTTGAGTCGTTCAAATACGTTCATGAAGAAGAAGCAAAAGAACATACACAGAACAATACATGTGACTGTCAGATTGTGGAGATGCCTTATCTTGCACAAACAGACAGTTCAGAAGACTGTCAGATTAAGAGTGATGAATCTAAAGGGGAAGATGAGATTGACACACATATTGTTGATTCATTAGATGAAGGTAATAATGAAGAAATTCCAAATATGTCCAATGGTGAGTCCGACGATTCTTATTTATTACCAATCTTGGGTATGGAATTACTACAAGATAATACTTGTTCGAATTTTAAATTCAAAGAACCGTATAAGTCGCCACTTGATATATCCCTTGACAAGAAACTATATGGTTCAAGGTAATCTTATTATTCCAAACAAGTATCATTTTGACTGTGCTACACTTGTGCAAAGAGGGAAGTGGGGTGGAAGGCATAAGAAAGGGTGGTCTGAAGAGAATAGACTTAACAACAAAGGGGATGGTCCTAGAAGCTACAAGAGGAATGCTACATTAGAGGAGCTCGAAGGGATTCTATGTAACGCCCTCGAAAAGCAGACAGGCAGCTCAAAATGGCTCTTTTTATTAATAATAGGCAGCAGCGAAAATACAAGGGCATCAGCGCCGTATTTCCCATCCGGAAAATACAAGGCTATTACAAGAATAAAGATAAATACACTTGTTAAAGCTATAAACTAATAACTCTATTTCATATTCATATTTGGTTATCTGAAAATCCTCACTCTTGACCTTCCCCGATACTAATGTACCTGAAAAAGAATGAAAGTAACATGATCAGCCAACCACAGGCTGAGTATGACTCCGGTCACCTCCACCGGCCCTACTTATCTCCATTTTAATATTCCAATTCTTTTTGGTCTCACAAGTATAAAAATAAGTCACATGAACACAATCAAATAATTATTAAATAGACATGCACAACCTGTCATTTTAGAATGCAATAACTCACTTTATAATTATATCGGTCTACCATTACTGAATAGAGAGACATTACGGAGTAGAAAACTCCCCTAGGCTAAGCCCTCCTCCATGTACACAGGATCCCAGGTCTAAGACCCGTGTAAACCCCCTGGCATTTTCACCAGTAATAATCAGAACCGTAGTTCACATGAGGCCATGCCCCCTTCCATGTACACAGGATAAATTTATAATGTCATCTCTCCCCTGTAATCGTATCCCGAATGCTACAATTGGCCAATAGTACATTATAACACAAGTACTGACATGACAATCACATTTTCATATATAGACAGTTAATATAACATGTGAGTAACATAATGATAATATAACATTATACGGTCGATAATACTATACAATAATCACAATATTATTACTTATTTCTACGACGAAGGGTTCCGAAATCATACCTATTTATCTTTACAAAGACTTAATAGCCCACTTTACTTTCCTGGAACATCTTCTATTTTCGTATGCTACTAATTTAGGTACACGGTACTCTTGCTATTATGGGTTGGATTTTATGTTTCAAAGAGAAGTGATGGGGTTGCATTTTATAGTGCACTAAGTCGGTTGTTTTTCTTACGATAAGCTTGATTTTAGTGTTATACTTATCTAATTTAAAGATAAGTCTAATTACATGTAATGTTTATCATATAGTAAAATATCTAATATTACTTAGCTTATAAGTAAACTATATATCAACACACTATTATAATTATAATAAGACGAAAGTAAGTCGAGTTAACTCGGGTTACTACATATCCAACCATACTGATAAAATCTAGTGTGGTCGGATATTTGTCTATACTGGCAATAATAATAGTCATATGATCTATATTATTCAATATATTTTTTTTTTCGGGATATTACATTCTACCTGGGATTGTAACAGACAGGGCAGTCGTATACCTATAAAAAATAACCAACTGGCTCTAACTAATATAGCTAAGGAAATCGGGTCGATCTCCACAAGGAGATGGGAAAATTTCAGTTTTAACTAAGTCCGCCACGGTAACCAAATTGCGGGTTTGAGTTTGTTTGTTCTAAACTAAGAGATAAAGGAAGAGAATAAAGATTAAGCAAATAAGGAAAAGGCAGCTAAGACAGTCGGTTCACCATGATCATCCAGTCAAGCAATCTAGGTCTCAGGTTAATGCAAGTATGGTCTAAGGGGCATTGAATATCTCCTTCCGGTCTCAATTCACCCTAAGGCACAAATAGCTTAGCTTCCGCCCTCACTACGGTGCCCTAATGTTCGCTACGAGTCTCACCCTTTCCAACCTTCCGGTCCAGGTCAAGGTTTACTACGATAAAATGACTAATTACATCAACTCAATTAGACAGAAACAATTAATTGTAGCGATTAGCATCAAAGACTACACAAGCATAAAACCTAATATGGCGATTACTATCCCTTTATAACCATGGATTCCCTAGTCTTAGCAAGAGGGAATTAGCTACACATCATTATCGAATCAACAACAATAATATATAAACAATCGGAATTAAACATGATAATAAAGCTAATAGAGATTGAATGAAGTAATAAGGAAAAACAATAAAGAAAGGAAAGAATCAAAACAACAATTATGAATAAGATATTAAAAGGGAATAATAGTACCGATTACAAATCCGAATCCGAGTAGAAAAGAGTAGAGGAAAAGTAAAGAGGAGTGAACAGTGAGTAAGATGAAGTGAGGAAGAGTTACGCAGTCTACTCCTTATAATAGCACACGAAATTTCCCCCTAAACCTAATCCAAAAGCCCATACGAAAATAGGCGGAAAAATACAAATACAAGGCAAACCACTCGATCGAGTGGAAATAAACCACTCGATCGAGTAACTAAGCAAACATTCCCCTCGATCGAGTATTGTGGCCTGCTCGATCGAGTAGATAAACAAGTCGATCGAGTGAAATCCCAGGAAATAAAGCATTTGACCGAGTAAAAAGTACTCGATCGAGCTATATTGGCACGTTAGGCACTATGACACCTTCCGAAATCAGCTCACGCGTCTTCAAAGTGATAGATTCCAAGCTCTGATTCCTTGTTCTCCATAAATGTATGCAAATGGGACAAGTTCGGGCTCGATTTATCTTCTATTCGGTCTATACCTGCAATTTACACAAGACAAACCAAAGTAGACTATTCGGGGGTATTTGTAGCTAAATGCCACGTAAAATAGTACAGAAATGCGTGTAAAATGAGGTAAAAACCTTATATAAAATACACGCATCAAATCTCCCCAAACCAAACCTTTGCTTGTCCCCAAGCAAACTATGAATGCAACTACGAATAAACAGTGGAACGGGACCAACGCATCAGCTACAAATCATCCACCAAAACCAGTTTAATACAACAACTAACAAAGTGGCAAATGATAAGCGCAAACGAATTAAATCAATGTTTCAAACTTACTGAACCGTCGAATTTGGAAATGTGGAGTTAGTAGCCAAACTAGCAACACGGATCCAAATTATAAAATTGCATCCCAACTTCGTACTCAATATAACGATACAGAACAGTGCAAATTCGATGCACTCAACTCACAAAACACCAAAAACTCGTCAACTCCCCATAAAATATAAATAAGACATGGGAGTGAAAATCATGTATAAAATTTTTCATTTTTCGCATATGATTTTTTTTTCTTTTTTTTTTTTTTCGTATTTCTTTTTCGATTCTCTTTTTTTTTTCATTTATCATTCATTTTTTCTTTTCACAACATTTTCTTTCTTTTCCATCCCTTCGATTCTTCCACCAACTTCTGAAATCAGATAAATATAATCAAACTGCAGTAAAGCATTCCAAACAGCTACTCATCACTAGCTTGGCTAGGGTAGGAAAAATTATAGAATGTAGCTAATAGGACAAAAAAGGCAATTTGGCTATGTGAGGCTCATGGGTAGAATAAAATAAAAGGGAACTGCCTATCCTAACATGTTACACCATCCACAGACCGAATGCATACAGGTATTAAGAAGACTAGATTCATGCTTATGCAAATTAATGTTACATGCCTTACAGAGAGTACTACTCACATCCTAAAAGAAACCGGTAATGAATGTCACCAGTTTATAAAGCTCTAACCTCGGAATGTAATGTAGCTTGCCAATATGTGAGTCAAGTCTATTCGTTCAGATAAGAGAGAAACAAAAACTCGTAGATTATGCACATTATCATGCCAACAATATGTCAAGAATATGCAGGGCAGAGGTAAGGATTCAATGTAGCGTCGAAGTTCAAACGTTCCGACTCAAATTAAACGTGAATTTTTTTGAATTTTATGTGATTTGGAATTAAAAACGGCAATGCATGCGAAAATGAATAAACGTGCAAACGGAAATGCAAAAAGAACATGCAGACACAGATATGGATGCATACCTCCTCAAACCAAACCGTACAATGCCCTCATTGTACCAAAAATAGGGAAAGAAATGCAAACTAAGGAGAAAATGAAGACTGGAGTCAGAATGCTTACAAGACATCATGAAGAGGGACCTCCCCAAACCGACCGTAAACATGGGAGGTCAACGGAAGTCAAACAGCAGCTCAACGGAAGTAAACTAGCGGCTGGAAGACTGAAATGCTCGATCGAGTAACATAGAACAAGTCGATCGAGTGGTTTGGTGTCAAAATAACTCGATCGAATGAATTTGTTGCTCGATCGAGTGATCGTGAATTAGCATCTTGTCGATCGAGTATAACAGTTACTCGATCGAGTGATATATCAAAGCAAAAGTGCTCGATCGAGTAGAAAAACTACTCGATCGAGCTGCTGCACCTGCAAAACACGAGTAAGGAGTATAGGAAATGCAAGGGACGCAAAGTTCGGCGTTTAAAGTTTAACATACAGCTAAAAGAAGGAAACAAGTTCAACAAAAATACAGTAAAAAAGTCAGGGTTGCCTCCCGGAGAGCGCAGGTTTAAGAGGTCTCGCACTGTAACAACCCCATACTCCAAGTGCCTTACCAGGACCACTCAGGTATAAGGATGCCACCATCTCGGTTACCCGAGGCATGATAATCATAAGACAATGAAGAAACATACTTTATTAAATAAGTTTAAGTGATTACATTATAAAACCAACTATAAGCAAAATACAACTGTTCTCAAACTATAAACCAACTGAAAGGAACTGTCCTAACAAACACATCGGAAGACTAAAGACTCTGATATGTGATGACTCCATCCCCAGCTAGATCCCACGCGTATCCAAGATATACCGCTACAAATCTCACCACCCCGAATGGATCACCACAGTTTTTAAAACATTTAAACGGGTCAAGACTAATCACACAATTAATATAGATAACAACAATAAGATAAACAGACAAATTTGAATCACACACACACACACACACACACACACACACCAACTCCCATCATCTCAATATCGACCGTCCACTGGACCCGCCCGCGCTGGGGGACCGCAGCCGTTCCCACCTAAGCCCCGCTCATCATACCGAGCGATAACCCTGTCCCATTAATGTGCACATCCCCTCCCGTGGTGGGTTCCACGAAGGGCGAAACTAGGGCGTGAAGTCACTCCCGCAAGTGACCCCACTCAGCCGAGAACGCATCTCGAGAACCATAGACAACCAATCACAATCACAATCACAATAACAATCATCATATCAAACAACTAACTACAAGACATCACCAATATCCCATTATGGGACTAATACGAGTAGGAAATCCTACCTGAAAGCACAACAAGCGACGGTATCTACAAAATGTATCAAAAACGCCTCTTCTACGAATCCTCCTCCTATCATATAACACATATAGACTATACATCACATACTACACACAAAAACCCCCAATCCCTAAATTAGGGTTTAACCAACTTAGCAAAACATTATAAAAATTATATTAAAAGCTTACCCTCGACGCAAGGAACTCAACGATACGAACTACGACACGAACTGACCGTCTGAACTCCGGGAATTGCTAAGAATGCGATTAGGAAGATGAAGTGGCTGCTTTCTCTCTTAAACAGGGTTTTAGGTTTTGTAAAAGTGATTTAAAACAATGACGACTATGTTTAAATACCTTAATCGCATAATTAACAAAACCCGAGAAAACTCCCCGTAAAACCGGACACTCGATCGAGTACCCAAGGTACTCGATCGAGTACCCCCTTACTCGATCGAGTACCCCAGCTACTCGATCGAGTACCCAACAGGTCAGAAACTATTTTATATCGCAAAACTCCCTTACTCGACAGAGTAAGGCCTACTCGATAGAGTACCCCAAAACTCATAAATACGGAGTATTACAGTCTTCCCTCCTTAAAAAGAACTTCGTCCCCGAAGTTCAACCCATACATGAAGACAAACATACTAACTCGATCAAGACACAACAACGTGACTAAGAACTCAAAACAAAATTCCAACCCAAACATGAACTCGTAACACCAACTCCACTAACTATTCCTACCTCCACAACATGGCTCACGATATCGCATCCACTCCATTATATCTCTCTCAACACTAACTCCATACACTACCAAAATACTCATAACATCAAACGGAATGTTACATTCTACCACCCTTAAAAGGAAGTTCGTCCTCGAAGTTTACTCAGACTCATAACACCATCCTCCAACTGTCAACACTATATAAAATATTCTCACACTTCGAAGCATCACACTACTACAAGTACGGCCATGGCCTTTTATAAGTATCATCCACAAAACAAATCCCTCCTTTACGCTACGCTAACACTCTAATTCCAATTATATTACAACATGCACCACCATGAAACTCTCTTTTATCGCATCCTACTCCTCTTAAGACAAATGTTACGTCCTCGTAACCCACTAATACTAAATCCTAGCTATATCGTGTCATTATCCTCATCACCACCGCATGTCAAAGATAACCACTTATAATCTAAACACTCGCCATGCATATATCCAAGGCTCTCTTACTTAAACATTCCTCATACCTCGACTCATTCGTCACACCACCTAACCTATACCTCAAAATCTTTATCTTAACCCAAAACTTCAACTTTTCCACATTACCGCAACATGACATACCTCTCTATATAAAGCACCTATCTCCCAAACGCATAACTCACGATCCACACTCGTTACGTACACTCACACTAGATCCTCCAGTTCTTTCCTTCATTACCGCAAGACTCATACATAACCTAATATGACACTAATTCCCCCAACACCCTACACTCGCTTTGTCCCAACAAAAAAGATTATGAACCACCTGCGACTTTCGGATCATTACCACACATGTTCTACGGACCACTTGTCATTACCATGTCTACTAAAGCCTTATCTAGAACAAGATCAAAATTATCAGAACAACCTCTCACAACCGTGTCCCATCAATAGAACATCACTATACCATGACAACAACGAAAACATATACGACTCTATTTCATATCATATTATACCCTCATTCCCAACTTAACCTGGTAAAGAAAACATCAATAAACAAGACAACCTGTCTATCTGCAAAACCAAACTCGCAGGGGAGCAACATCAAACAAAACAACAAACTATGAATAACTGGTATGCACTTTCGAAACTCGAATCATAATCATCCCGCCTACTCCACCACAACCGGTGACGGCATCACAACACCTCCACCAACAGCCACACCGTAGTGCGAAAATACCCGCATCACAACATTATGTACCGTGTGCCGGATCACCACCCGAGGCACCACAACCACACCGATAGACATCACAATCGCATACGATTCTCATAAACACCGATGAGCATAACTTCTCGGACAAGAAAACTTACTCAAATCCACTTTATTAAATCACCACGCGACATATTATATGGATAAACAGATAAGCATCTCATGAACATCATCTCTACCATTTCACGGAATACACATGTGTTATTAATACACATAAAATTATAACTAGCCATGTCAAATTAATCAAGTTATTACCTTTTTAGATATTATTCAATTAAATTACCGTGTCCAACCTATATATTACAGAACATTCATAAAACAACTTTATAATTATCACACCATACCACTTCTTGTGAGGTCAGAACCTCACACAAACATTTACACATATCATAGATCCGTAATCACAACCAACTAGTCAATCCCGATCACGTAAGTTACCACTCAACATAGGTTACATCTGTCGAGAGCTTAACTCGTATACACCTCATAACATATTCTCCCTTTCGCATATCCATCACCCTCTGGCAAATGTAGCCACACCATTAATACTCAACTACTAACAACCGCCTCATATAACCACATCTTATACTCTTTCATAACTGTACTTATCAATCTGGTCTCTGCAAAATCAACCTCTTTAGAATTGTTACCTTTCTAATATACCATTACCCTTAACCACTAGTCACAAACCATAACACTACCGCTGTCCGGGCATCAAACCTCTTACACTCATCTCTAAACATCACGATTTGTTTCCTATCTTTGGTTGACATCCCAAATAACGAACATCCAATCCATTAACAAAATTACCTCAACATTCTTCCCAATACTATCCTTAATTGTATCATCATCTAACTCTCCACCAAAAATCTCGTATCGTGCAAATACTCCACCAACTTCATACTCCCTTAATTCCTCGAAACTCATGATTAATCATGTTGTCCTGAAACTTCTGTATAACTATTAACTTACTTACCCTTGATAGTATCATACATCTCGACGATTCCTTACTTTATGTCACATAACTCCGGTGAACTTTTTCTCAACTTACTTTTATCCTTCTTTTCTCGTTATACTCAAAAATACCATTAATAGCTCAGCTCCTTATTACTTCTATCTAACTCTTTAGTGCTCCGATTATCTTTTCATTGCTCCAAAACTCAAATCCCATTATTTCATATCGATATCATCTCACTCTTTCTTACCATAAATATTATCTTATTATGCCATTAATCACCCTTGCCTCTAGTTTATCCATAAAATCAACGTTCACTGTTCTAACAATTGCATCTCCT
Source organism: Silene latifolia (assembly GCF_048544455.1). Taxonomy (NCBI): domain Eukaryota; kingdom Viridiplantae; phylum Streptophyta; class Magnoliopsida; order Caryophyllales; family Caryophyllaceae; genus Silene; species Silene latifolia. The sequence continues at coordinate 101,273,470 of NC_133533.1, read as the reverse complement.
TTGTACCTCTCTAGAAATCAGAATTCCTTTTGTACCATTAATTGCCCAAGGAAATCACACAGTAGTTTCATCTCTTAATAAACCAAATCTCCCAAATCCACCTCGCGACATGTCTCCACAAAGTTCACTATATACTACTCTTCTCAACTCCTTTAAAACGCACTTTTACTACATATATCCTTACTCAACTCTATTTCTAACCATCTCCCTCCATAATTCTTTACACATCTCAAGCTGCCACTATCCGCATCCTTACTTTTCAATCTTTTTATTCTCACGTTCATTATACTCACATCATCCCTTGCCCATATTCTCTTACTTTTACATTACTCAACACACAATCATATCACTCATCCCGTCTCGCAAAACGTGCTCTATGCCTCAATAAACTATACCAATCTTCCTTTTCTTTTTTTTTCCACCATCTATCATAATCACATATATCTCATGTCCTCCCCACCGAACTCATATTCATCATAAGTGCCACTCTTTACATCATAAGATTGGGTAACTTACGCTTCAGGACCAACACATACGTAAAACAATGCATAAAGAAGTAATACAACACCTTTGGATTAAACGTAATATGCAACGAATGTCAAAAGATAAGCATATGACCCAAAACAGGGGTCACTAGATCGAGTACAGGCCACTCGATCGAGTAAGGGACTTACTCGATCGAGTAGGTGAAGATCAGAAGCACGTAAAACAAATCACCAGGGCTACTCGATCGAGTAACTAACGTACTCGATCGAGTGCCCCCTTACTCGATCGAGTACCAAGGATACTCGATCGAGTACCCCATTCTCAAGACTGTCCCAGTTTTTGTAAAACAGTCATAACTCACTCATTTCTTGGTCGTTTTGGGCGTGTGACCTATCGTTAGAATCGTAAAAGGAAAAGCTATCACCTCCAATTGGAATCACATCAAAATCATTTATTAATCTCAAGTTATAACAGTTTAAAGACAACTTTGCTGTAATCAGACGACATAACTATTTGATTTTTACTTCCAAACAGCTTAAACAACAACCAAGCAAACAAAACCAGTCCAAAACTCATAAAACCAGTATTCATAATCATATGTTACTATTTTCAAAAGCCAAGCAACAACATTCATCATGCACATAGCTTATCTAACTTGCCAATTATGGCTTACCCACATGTTTTCATTCTATTACCTTTCGTAAACAAAATCACAAATACATGACATCAAGTCCCCTATTCACATGTTACTAGCATAACAACATTATAAAATAACTTTCATTATATAACATGCTTAATCGGAACCATGTTACCATACCACGATGATTCATCTTTTTCCACTAATTCATCCATCATACCACATATTTATCCACCATATTCGTTCAACATATTCACAACACATGTTCAATTCACACTCCCAACCTTCTGTACTTTTACCCAACACGACAACAACAACATGTATACTTACACATCGCTTTATATATATATATAGACAAAACACTTTTCCTTACATAATTATAACATGTCAAATTACATGTATCACTAATTATTCTTTCATGCTTTACAATCAACCAACATACAATTCACGTCATTATCATCTTTCATCCATCAATTCATACAACATACTACTACATAGATACACACAGCACACAATAAGCACATAACGATCCCGACACATATCCCATGGTGACCGGTTCAAAATTGTAGGGCGAGTTCGCGACTTTAGGACGTCTCCCAAGTCTTTGCATTAGCTCCTACAACATTTACCCCGCGTTCATTTTAATTGATTCCCTATATTCATTAAATTCATTGGTTACAGGTTTCAGGATCGTCGCTCTGATACCATTTGTAACACCCCCATACTCCAAGTGCCTTACCAGGACCACTCAGGTATAAGGATGCCACCATCTCGGTTACCCGAGGCATGATAATCATAAGACAATGAAGAAACATACTTTATTAAATAAGTTTAAGTGATTACATTATAAAACCAACTATAAGCAAAATACAACTGTTCTCAAACTATAAACCAACTGAAAGGAACTGTCCTAACAAACACAGCGGAAGACTAAAGACTCTGATATGTGATGACTCCATCCCACTAGATCCCACGCGTATCCAAGATATACCGCTAAGCAATGCTCACCACCCCGAATGGATCACCACAAAGTATTTAAAACATTTAAACGGGTCGATACTAATCACACAATTAATATAGATAACAACAATAAGATAAACAGACACGGCGGAACTCACACACACACACACACACACACACACACACCACCAACTCCCATCATCTCAATCTTGACCGTCCACTAGACCCGACCACCACGCGGTGGGGGACCGCAGCCGTTCCCACCTAAGCCCCGCTCATCATACCGAGCGATAACCCTGTCCCATTAATGTGCACATCCCCTCCCGTGGCGGGTTCCACGAAGGGCAAAACTAGGGCGTGAAGTCACTCCCGCAAGTGACCCCACTCAGCCGAGAACGCATCTCGAGAACCATAGACAACCAATCACAATCACAATCACAATCACAATCATCATATCAAACAACTAACTACAAGACATCACCAATATCCCATTATGGGACTAATGCGAGTAGTAGAAATCCTGCCGGAAAGCACAACAAGCAGACGGTATCTACAGCTGTATCAAAACGCCTCTTCTACGAATCCTCCTCCTATCATATAACACATATAGACTATACATCACATATTACACACAAAAACCCCCAATCCCTAAATTAGGGTTTAACCAACTTAGCAAAACATTATAAAAATTATATTAAAAGCTTACCCTCGACGCAAGGAACTCAACGATACGAACTACGACACGAACTGACCGTCTGAACTCCGGGAATTGCTAAGAATGCGATTAGGAAGATGAAGTGGCTGCTTTCTCTCTTAAACAGGGTTTTAGGTTTTGTAAAAGTGATTTAAAACAATGACGACTATGTTTAAATACCTTAATCGCATAATTAACAAAACCCGAGAAAACTCCCCGTAAAACCGGACACTCGATCGAGTACCCAAGGTACTCGATCGAGTACCCCCTTACTCGATCGAGTACCCCAGCTACTCGATCGAGTACCCAATAGGTCAGAAACTATTTTATATCGCAAAACTCCCTTACTCGACAGAGTAAGGCCTACTCGATAGAGTACCCCAAAACTCATAAATACGGAGTATTACACGCACGACCTTTCTGGCATCAATTAACTGGCGCGTCAAGCTCGTCGAAGTACAAGACTTCGACCCAATTGTCTGCTTCATTTGCTTCGTGATAGTGCTTCACATATTGCCCTTTCACCTTGAACCGATTTCCCTCGGGACCTTCTAGCTCAACGGATCCAAATTTAGTGACTACAGTCACCGTATAAGGACCACTCCACCTGGACTTCAGCTTGCCAGGAAACAATCGTAGTCGGGCATTAAACAGCAACACCTTTTGCCCGACATGAAATTCCCGAGGTAGAATTATTTTGTCATGCCATCTCTTCGTATTTTCCTCATAAATGCGCGAGCTATCATAGGCATTAAGCCTAAACTCTTCCAATTCATCTAGCTGCAAAAGACGATTCTGACCACATAACTTAGGATCAAATTTAAGCTCACGAATTGCCCAGCAAGCCTTACATTCCAACTCAACAGGTAAATGACATGATTTCCCATAAACTAACCGATAAGGTGATGCACCAATCGGTGTCTTAAAGGCAGTTCTGTAAGCCCATAATATGTCTTCCAATTTAAGACTCTGGTCCTTCCGTGATTTATAAACTACCTTAGATAAGATCTCTTTAATCTCGCGATTAGAGACCTCAACTTGACCACTAGTTTGGGGGTGATACCCCAAACCACGCCGATGTTGAACACCAACCTTAGACAGAATGGAAGTTAGTTTCTTTTCTTTGAAGTGCATTCCCCCATCACTAATGACGACCCTAGGGACACCAAATCGGGGAAATATGACGTTTTTAAACATTTTTATCACGGTCCTGGCATCACAATGAGGTGAGGCAATTGCCTCATCCCACTTCGACACATAATCTACACTACTAAAATGTACTTGTTACCTTTGCTAGACGGGAACGGTCCTTGGAAATCAATGCCCCAGACATCGAAAACCTCAACCTCTAAGATACCATTTTGAGCATCTCATGTCTCTTTGAAATTTTCCCTGATCGTTGGCAGGCATCACAAGCTGAAACAAAAGACTTAGCATCGGCAAACAAAGAAGGCCAGTAAAAACCAGACTGAAGTACCTTAGCTACGGTGCGCGATGGACCGTGGTGACCACCATAGGAAGAGGAGTGACAGACTTCCAGGACTACTTTGGTCTCCCACTGCGGAATACACCGTCTGTAGAGATCGTCTGCACATTCCTTAAATAAATAAGGATCGTCCCAAAAATACTGCTTAGCGTTATACAGGAAACGCTTCCTCTGTTGATGCGAAAGGTCAGGTGGCAGCTAGCCACTGATAACGTAGTTAGCTATATCTGCATATCAAGGCTCTTGGTTAACAATAGAGGATAATACAACAAATAAAGAATCATCAGGAAAAGACTCATCAATAGGTAAAGAATCTTTCCCCTCTTGTCGCGACAGTCACGACAGATGATCAGCTACAACGTTTTCAGCTCCTTTCTTATCTTTATCTGCAAATAAAACTCTTGAAGAAGGAGTATCCATCTCATTAGTCGTGGTTTAGCCTCCTTCTTAGCAAGGAGGTGCTTCAAAGCTGCATGGTCAGTAAAAACAGTAACTTCTGACCCAATCAAGTAAGAACGAAATTTCTCTAAGGCATAAACTACAGCTAGCATATCATTTTCAGTGGTGGTGTACTTCACTTGAGCCTCATCCAAAATTCGGCTCGCATAGTAGATTGCATTTAAAGCTCTGTCTTTCCGTTGGCCTAGCACCGCTCCTAGTGCATAGTCACTGGCATCACACATTATCTCAAACGGCAAATTCCAGTCGGGAGGCTGTATGATCGGCGCAGAGACCAAAGCCTGCTTTAACCTGTTAAAAGAAAGACATTCATCAGTAAATACAAAAGGGTCATCCTTAAGTAGCAGCTGTGTAAGTGGTTTAGCAATTTTTGAGAAATCCTTGATAAACCGGCGATAAAAGCCGGCGTGACCAAGAAAACTCCTCACTCCCTTAACATTAACAGGACGGGGTAATTGCTGAATCACTTCCACTTTTGTCAACTTCTATTCCCCTATCAGAAACTAAGTGCCCTAAGACAACTCCCTCGTTGACAATGAAATGACACTTCTCCCAGTTAAGCACGAGATTAACCTCAATGCAGCGCTGCAACACTTTATCAAGGTTAGACAGACAGTTAGCAAAATCACTTCCATAAACACTAAAATCGTCTATGAAAACTTCCATAATAGACTCAATATACTCTGAAAATATCCCCATCATGCACCTTTGAAAGGTAGCAGGGGCATTACATAAACCAAAAGGCATACCGCGATAAGCAAACACGCCCTGAGGACAAGTAAAAGTAGTCTTAGCTTGATCATATGGGTGAATAGGGATCTGAAATTACCCTGAATACCCGTCTAGATAGCAGAAAAATTTATAAGAAGCTAACCTTTCTACCATCTGATTAATAAAGGAAGGGGAAAGTGATCTTTCTTGGTGGCGGCATTCAGCTGTCTGTAGTCTATACACATCCGCCAACCGGTCACTACTCTAGTAGGTATTAACTCATTTTTGTCATTCCTAACCACGGTAGTCCCTCCTTTCTTAGGGACCACCTGCACTGGACTCACCCATTTAGAATGACCAACAGAATAGATAATACCTGCGTCGAGCAGCTTCATTACCTCAGCCATCACAACATCTTGCATCTTTTGGTTTAGCCGGCGATGACCTTGTCTGCAAGGTTTGTGATCTTCCTCCAGCTCTATCATGTGCATACAAATATCGGGACTAATCCCCTTGATATCATCCAAAGAATAACCCGAAGCTTTCCTGTTTTTCTTAAGCACAGCTAACAAAGAAATCAGCTGATCATTATCAAGCTTAGCACTAACAATGACTGGATATTGCTCAGTATCATCTAAGAAAACATATTTTAGATGAGAGGGAAGAGGCTTACGCTCAGGTACCTTTACCTCAATGGAGCAAAGGGTACTGATCATCTGTTCCACTTGCTCCCCCTCGGCGTCAGTGAGTTCACGCTCATCTAAATCATCTTTTAGCAAATCCAACACAGCGTCATCGTCATCTGGGTTATCTGCACACTCATCCAAAAGCATAAGAGCCTCTAGTGGGTCCCTTATAAAGGAACCCGATCATAAGTCATAAATAGACTCGTCAATAATATCAACAGAATAGCATGTATCCTCTATCATTGGCCGAGCCAAAGTGCTAGGCAGACTGAAAGTAATCGCGTCATCCCCTACTGCAAGAGTCAAACGCCCTTGTTTGACATCAATAATGGCCCCAGTTGTACAAAGGAACGGTCTTCCTAATATAATTGGGGTCCGGTGTCCTCAGCTATGTCTAAAACAATAAAATCTACTGGTATAAAGACCTTGCCTATTTTCACAGGCACGTCCTCTAAGACACCCAAGGGTCGCCTAACAGATCTATCAGCCATCTGTAGGGTAATGTTAGTCAATTTAAGATGCCCATATTCAATTTCTTGCATATAGATAGGGGCATGACACTGACACTGGCTCCTAAATCACAAAGAGTCTTATCAATCACCTCATTGCCTATAATACAGGTAATAGAGAAGCTACCCGGGTCCTTCATTTTCGGTGGAGCCTTATTTAAAAGTAAATCACTAGACTCTTCCAAAAATGAAACGGTCTCAAATTCACTTAGCTCTCTCTTACGCGTAACAATATCTTTCATGAATTTAGCGTAAGTAGGTACCTGGGTAATAAGTTCGGTAAAAGGGACAGTTACCTGGAGGTTCTTGACAACGTCCACAAACTTACCTTACTGTCGCTCAACCTTTGCGTCCTTCAGACGACCTGGAAAGGGTACTCTGGTAGCAATGAGTGGACCCGTGACTTTCTCTTTACCTTTATCAGCACTGTTGGAATATGTGTCCTCCGACAATAATGCGATCACGACTGTTGATCATGATGATCACATGTTTAAGTCTCATTAAAATGAATACAATTGGGAAGTAATATTGTTACTGTCAACTGGTCAACATATATCAGTAATGATTGGCTGGCTAGAGTTTGACATTACTGTCGTGTGACGGTGGTGATCAGTTGACCCCCTAGGTCATACCTAAAGGGCAATACTCTTAATTGACTATTTAATTAATCGTATAATGTTGCGAGTTAATTAAATTACTTGAAAATTGACGGACGATTTTGGAAGTAAAATTTACGTATCAAATTGAAATGTGATTAAATGAGATACGGTCTGAGTAATCAAATTGTGTAATTACTCGGATGAAATAATTGTTTAATGTAACAATTAAATTTGAATGAATTGTTATAAATGCAAACTGTTGTGATTTATAAATTGGTAAAATTTTTGGTACAAGTAATTATGAAATTACTAAGTCGATTTTTGTATGTGACGTATTTTTATTAATACGTTGATTTTTAATATGTTAAAAATACATAACAAATTTATGTGACATGTGACATGTAACATATTGACAATTGACAAAAATAATATGGAATCCATATTATCAAATGGACCGAAATTACAAGAAGAGGTTTAAGCTAATTAATTGTTTAATTAGTAGCTAAACATAATGATTGTTTTGCTTTAGTAGCCATGCAAGCCTATGGTGCATTGTGAAGATAAATAAGTCCATGCATTGGCTCCCCTTCACCTCTCCTCTTACACGGTTTTGAGAAGCAAAACCCATCATTGTTTTCTCTATATTTTTACCTAATAATATACTAAGTGTAGTGTATTATTCATTCATTCCTTCCATCATCTAATTTTACAATTTTAGAGAGAATAAAAATCCTCTCTTCTTCTCTCTAAAAACCGAAACATTTATGTGATTTATAAAGTTTTTGGTTCAATTTTCTACCTAATTAATATTATACTAGATCTTGTAATATTAATTAAATTAAGAGCAAGCCTTGGGTATAAAGCTTAGGGAGAGATCTTATACTTAGATCTTATTCATCCATAAGGGAAAGCTCTAGAACAAGAGAGAAAGGTGATCTCTCTTGTGCCCATTAAACCGAAAACATCAATGTAAGGATATGATTTTTCCTCTTTTGTTATATTGTTTGCATGCATAAAATCCGTATTTAATTTTATGACAAATTAATTAGACATATTTGAGTATGTTAGTATGTATATGAATCTACATTTCCTTCAATCGGTATCAGAGACACGGTTGTTTGCATGCAAATTGGTTAAAAGTTTTTCGGAGTTATAAGAATAACAAATAAAATTTGTAAAATTTGTGTTATTATGATATATCACGAAATTATTACATGCATGTTAATATTTCTGGTCCTAAAATGTTTTAGGATTTTTTGGTTATTTTTCGGATTTTTATTGTTCATAATTTACAATAATGGCATTTAAATATGATTTTATGAGTAAAAATGTCATTTTTGGTCTAAAATTTGCTATACTTCGCATTTTCCAGTGATTTTTGGATATGTTGTCACATATATTATTTTGAGATAACCTGTAAATTGTCATAATTTTTGGACTTGTTATGCTCGAAAAAATGATTTTTCATTTTTAATTCGGATTTAAAGTGAAAAATAGGTTAATATGAGTTAAATTTCGAATCTGGTCATATAAATTTTATATGTTGTCACATACAATTTTCCAAGATGTGTGTAAAATAATTGGCCATAAAGAAGTCCTTATGCATGATTTATGGATTTTTGAAGAAAAATAGCATAAATAGTGACATTATTAGTTAAAAATTAATAAAACATAATCTATGACTTAGGAAAAACGTCTAATGTTTCTTTTTATTATCATTTTCAGATCTAAAATTGAAAAGTTAATGGATATAATTTTTCCTCATGTTTATGATTATTTTAGTTAAAATCGATAAACCGCAACATTGTTTTTCCGGAAAATTTCGAAATTTTTAACCTAAGTTTTTGAACATTATGAGTGTCATGGTAATTTTCCAGAATGTTCATGAATTTAAATTTCAAATTTGGAATTTATTTGAAGTTTTTTGATTTATTTGAAGTTTAATAGCTTATTTTTGTAATTTTGGACTATTTATGAACAATTTTATATTTTTAAGTTAATTATGGTCAATTTATTAGTGAAGACTAAATTTTGAGTCCTAAGTGGTTAGGGTAATTAACTAGTGCATAAATATGAATTTATGTAATTTTTGTGATTATAAAATGTTGAGATCACGCAAATCCGTAAAAACCGAGTAATATACAATATTGGCTAATTAAAGGCGATTTAGCATAAAATTGAGCATGTTCATACATATTATAATGCTGCATTTTTCTTTATGATTGTCATAATTTTAATTTATGTAATTTTGAATTATGTAATTTTACTTAGTATGGCCTTAGATTTAATTGGTATTTCCCGAAATGTATGGGAATATCGATTCGGTTGTAATTTTTATTGTGATCTCATATCACCGTTTTGTAATTTAATAGATTTATTTTATTTTAGTTACAAATGTATAATAGGAATTATGTAATTTATTATGTAATTTTATTCATTCCGGAGTTCCTAAAGACGGATTTCTTCAAGAAGGCGATACATAAAGACGGTGTTACCTCGAGATGCGTGACACAACCGAAGTTCAAGGGACCAATGGAGTTGGTTTCCGAAATGTAATATTTGAATAGTTTTTCTATTTTAGGAAAGGCCATACTAGGATTTATTTATTTTATGCTTGCATTTTATTTTATGTCACATGCATTGCTAAATCGCCATAACTAAACATGCATTGTCTTATCGAGTTTATCGACCGTGTCAATTAGAATTATCGTAGTTCACCGCTTTAGTTCACTTAAAACGTGATAGATAATAAATTGACATGACCTCTCGCTAAAACTATCAATTGAGACATAGCCTTACCAAATAGTAGAAACCATGAAAACCTATTTCGTGAGGGAGTGCACTCGGCCACACCGGGGTACAAACCTTGTTACGTGGGGAAGTGGGTGATGAATGTTAATCCACCGAATTCATGTTGATAAGGGATGTATCGGCCACACCGTGCCCAAGTTAATGTGGGTTTGGATCATGGACACATTTATTCGAAATTTGGATTGAACTCAACAAAAGTATTTGATAAGGGATGTATCGGCCCCACCGTGCCCTTGTCGATGTGTTTTGGGCTATAGATAATTGTTAATGTAATATTATCGACAAAGAGTTCTAAAAGTAGAATCGATTAAACGTTAATCCACCGAGTTATATTGATAAAGGATGTATCGGCCCCACCGTGCCTAAGTCGATATGAATTTGGGTCTTGGAATCATTTATCTAGTTGGGTAGAGGTCACTAGAAAAATGCATAAAACTTGTTTAAATCTTACATTTTTACGAGTATTATTAAAAACGACATTTGTTTTACTCCTTATATTTTGTTTTGTAGACCACTTCTTTTTCATAACAAATGGCAACACCAACACCAACTCCTAATGCCACACCTCTCGCTAGTTCGTCTTGGCTCCGATCCTTTATGGATCGATGTAAACTTGAAAAGAATGGGTCAAATTTCTCCGATTGGGATGCCCAACTCAAATTAGCCGCCGAAGGTGACGACAAGCTTCGTTACCTTGCCGAGGCCTCTCCACCCGAGCCCTCCACTAGGTCCACTGCGGCCACTAGGGAAGCATATGAGGCTTACCAAAAGGAGTCCGCCGCAATGAAAAATGTCTTAATATTTGCGATGGAGGCGGACCTCCAAAGGAGAGCCTTTAAAATGGGCAATGCTAATGAGATTTACTCCAAACTTGTGACAATGTTTTCACAAACTCCGCGGATCGTCCAATATGAGGCGGCCGCGGCATTCTTTGATCTCGACTTCAAAGAGGGCCAAAAGGTTAGCCCTCATGTGCTCAAACTCATGGAGCTTGTCGAGACCTTGAAAATTCAAAAGGTTGAAATCCCCAAACAACTCATCGTAGATAGGATTCTACACTCCTTGTCCAAAGTCAAGGCATATGTGCAATTCCGGGTGAATTTCAACATGCAAGATAAGGATGTGTCTCTTGAGGAGTTGCACAAGTTACTTGTGCAAGCCGAGAGGGACATGGGGTTAAATGTGAACCCTCCCAAGGATGTGCTTAACATAAGCACTAAAAGTAAGGGGAAGTTCAAGAAGAATGGGAGAAAGGGCAAGAAGCAAGCTCCCACATTCACCAAAGCTAAGTCTTGTGAAGCTAGCACATCCAAAGTCAAGAAGGGTCCTCTTGATAAATGCCATTATTGTAATGGCATGGGACATTGGAAAAGAAATTGTTCCAAATACCTTGGTGATAGCAAAGCTGGAAAGATCACTCCAGTAGGTAAATGACTAACCTTCTTTTATGTTTCTAATTCAATTATGGTATTATGATGCAAAGTTGTGATAATGTATCTCCCTTTTTATTGTAAATAGGGCCTCCACCAAGCAAAGACAAGGGAAAAGAAAAACAAGCATGAGAAACCATGGAGAAGCTAAGGATAGCTTTTATGGAGCTTTGTTTTTCATTGTCTTATTTTAAGTAATGTTTAGGATTTTAGAACTTTAAGTTTTCGTGTTCGACATGGAAAAGTATTTTGGATAATGAGTTGTATTTTGGATGATGGTGACTTGGTTTGCAACCCAAGTCACCCGTTTTATCATTTATCCTTTTAATGTTCTAAATTTCATCTTTAAAATGCTTGCGCTTTGAAAACATAAGATTAGTCACTTAAAGTGATCTAATAGACAAATATAATGACGGGTTTCATTATATGTCCACATGCTTAAGGCTTGTGTATGATCATTTATGAAGCGATTTTGAGTCTATGAACTCTATTAAAGGAATGTCAATCACCAAGTACACATATGAAATCCATAATTATTAGTCAACCTATGAGGTAGTTCTCCTTTTACTTCAACATCGTTAATTTGTGTCTCATATGCTATCTTTGAATCTATAGTGTATTTATTCTAAAGATAGAGTGGGAGAAAAATGAGGACACAACACACAAGGCAAGATAAAATTGTGTACTTGTGTAAATGAAGATCTACGCAAGAGAGAATGATTTGAATGAAGGTATATCTATTTACATAGTATACCCAATAGATGAGATCTATGGTCTCAGGTAAGTTCTATATGACTAAAGAGACCATGTGAAGTAATCAAAAGATATATTCTTAAAATTACTACGTGAGGACACCAAAAGTAAGTTTTGGAAGAAATGACTAATGTAAAGTCTCAACAAGTTTTTGACTAAGTTTATGAAATATTTGACCAATAGTTTCAATCTTGAGAATTAGTTAAGAGCCTAAATGAGTCATAGTAACATACTAGTTCTGATTGAGTTGCAAAGATTGATATACCGATATCTTCAATGGCCAAAGTTTTAACCACGCGAATGTCATTACTTAACCTCACTATGAAATGGTTAAACCTCCTTCCAAAAGGGTATTTGCGAAGGACGTATTCTAGATATTGCTTATATTTGAATAATGACATTACTACACATCATTATGACATGAGTGTGTTGAAGATTTAAAATCTCTTTCTGTAAGGTTTAAGATAAGACCACTTCAAAATAGGTATTTTAAAAGGAAATGATGGGAGCATATATGGTTTTATCCTAATAACTTGGCAATGCAATTTATATTTCAATTCTTGAATGAATTTCGATTGAGAAGTCAATTTCGAAATGTGTAGAATTGAGTGGGAGTTAGGAGATTCTCATGTGAAGACATGGAATTTAGTGGGAGCTATCATCCTTTGAATGTTTACAACTCATCACTCATTAAAGAGTGACGAGCTAATACCTTCTTTCATAAAGAAGCATTTGAGTTTTCAATTCTGGATGAAAATGGACAATGATGAATCCAATTACATCAAGGGATGTTGGATTAGTATTAAGAGATACACATCGTATCAACATTCACATAGGTTATTCATGTAGATGAAAATGGAATTGCCATTAGCAGTCATGGTCGTTCATTGAACCTATGAACGGTTGATCTCATGATTATTAGTAACTAATGTTTCCGCCATTAGAATAATCATGTACATGTCCAATTATGAATCATATGCATAAGAGCATGATGATGGATGGTAAGCCATAATAGAAACATCATGTATTCTCAAGAAGAATCCGATGAGCGATTTCGGTGTTTGACGGAATACTCCATTATGTGATAAGAGGTTGCACATATTGTAGAAAAATCCGAGCACATATGAGGATTTAAGAGAATCCCAATTCTTTCATGCCTAGAAAGAGAAATGAGAAGTTTTGGAAAGATGCTTGATTAAATAAGAGGTTATTCAAAATCAATCTTTCCTAGTTAAGCTAGGACTTGTGAGAAATGCTAAGCTAAAATATCTTGTCAGTTGTTACAAGATACTACAAAACATATACATAGTGCATTATGTGTGGATGGAATACTTGATCAGTACAAGTTATATCATTCATCAAAAATTCGTTCGTTATGTGATAGTCGATAAGAAAGTTCTTTCAAGTTAAAGAACCGAAACCAAGGTCGGGAACCTTGATGTGTACTTGGTAAGATTCATGCTATGAGAGAGAACATGAATGTGAAGGAAATTGCAAGTGTAAGGAGTTTGAACACATGGACACATGGCATGTTAAACTTCTATTGCAATCAATAAGTGTTTACACTTACGATATACATCACAGGGTTGTAATATGATATTGACTACCCGAGTGTGATGTCGACATTTGTCGTTTGAGTTATTATTAACTCACCTTGTACATTGTTATGTCCAAACGGGTTGTAGAGACAATTGAACCCCGTTAAAGTGAACATGGATTAACATTGTTTTTGCCCATAGTTACTTATATGAGGTGACGTCTCGAAGTGACTAGAGTGTGATGCGATTGATGGCAAGTTCAAGTACCATAGATTCATGTGAGATGACTAGTCGATCACATAGGCAGATTGTTAGGAACTTTTTGTCGGGCCTAATGACCGCTTATAGAGTTCTGGCAAATTTATATAGCCTGGTCGTGGCGAGAGCTACTATAGTATTCAAATGAGTTGATTCTTTTGACTAAAGACTATTCACCTAAGATGGCACAGTTTCAGATTAACTTTGATTTGTGTTACTACGACCTTCGTAAATGGGGTCAAATGGGCATATTTTGGGTTATGATGGCTGTGGCTAGTCGAAGGGAATGAATGCGATAGGAATTGTCCACCCCTTGTCAGGGTTATAACAATATCTCAGGGCCACTTGAGGAGTAATGAACTGGAAATGCGTGGCCACGCTCGGAAGGTATCCAGAGTGGATAAATCCGGTCAATCAGTTATTCTCTAGATCGAGGAAACCACTCTCGATATGATCACTTGCAAGTACGACCTGAAAGACACCTTGCATTGAGTGGGAGATAGTAATAGGACAAGAGAATTGGTGACGCACACTTGTCGAGGACAAGTGGGAGATTGTTGGAATATGTGTCCTCCGACAATAATGCGATCACGACTGTTGATCATGATGATCACATGTTTAAGTCTCATTAAAATGAATACAATTGGGAAGTAATATTGTTACTGTCAACTGGTCAACATATATCAGTAATGATTGGCTGGCTAGAGTTTGACATTACTGTCGTGTGACGGTGGTGATCAGTTGACCCCCTAGGTCATACCTAAAGGGCAATACTCTTAATTGACTATTTAATTAATCGTATAATGTTGCGAGTTAATTAAATTACTTGAAAATTGACGGACGATTTTGGAAGTAAAATTTACGTATCAAATTGAAATGTGATTAAATGAGATACGGTCTGAGTAATCAAATTGTGTAATTACTCGGATGAAATAATTGTTTAATGTAACAATTAAATTTGAATGAATTGTTATAAATGCAAACTGTTGTGATTTATAAATTGGTAAAATTTTTGGTACAAGTAATTATGAAATTACTAAGTCGATTTTTGTATGTGACGTATTTTTATTAATACGTTGATTTTTAATATGTTAAAAATACATAACAAATTTATGTGACATGTGACATGTAACATATTGACAATTGACAAAAATAATATGGAATCCATATTATCAAATGGACCGAAATTACAAGAAGAGGTTTAAGCTAATTAATTGTTTAATTAGTAGCTAAACATAATGATTGTTTTGCTTTAGTAGCCATGCAAGCCTATGGTGCATTGTGAAGATAAATAAGTCCATGCATTGGCTC
Organism: Silene latifolia; assembly: GCF_048544455.1. Taxonomy (NCBI): domain Eukaryota; kingdom Viridiplantae; phylum Streptophyta; class Magnoliopsida; order Caryophyllales; family Caryophyllaceae; genus Silene; species Silene latifolia. The sequence continues at coordinate 101,258,142 of NC_133533.1, read as the reverse complement.
CCCTTCACCTCTCCTCTTACACGGTTTTGAGAAGCAAAACCCATCATTGTTTTCTCTATATTTTTACCTAATAATATACTAAGTGTAGTGTATTATTCATTCATTCCTTCCATCATCTAATTTTACAATTTTAGAGAGAATAAAAATCCTCTCTTCTTCTCTCTAAAAACCGAAACATTTATGTGATTTATAAAGTTTTTGGTTCAATTTTCTACCTAATTAATATTATACTAGATCTTGTAATATTAATTAAATTAAGAGCAAGCCTTGGGTATAAAGCTTAGGGAGAGATCTTATACTTAAATCTTATTCATCCATAAGGGAAAGCTCAAGAACAAGAGAGAAAGGTGATCTCTCTTGTGCCCATTAAACCGAAAACATCAATTTAAGGATATGATTTTTCCTCTTTTGTTATATTGTTTGCATGCATAAAATCCGTATTTAATTTTATGACAAATTAATTAGACATATTTGAGTATGTTAGTATGTATATGAATCTACATTTCCTTCAAACACGTGACGTCTTCACAGTAGGGGAAGATGACACGGTAGCGGAATTAAATGTCAAAATAGGATCTCCGCTGACTCTGGCACTCGATCGACCACCTTTTTCACTCGATCGAGTGGTTTTATCTTGGAAATTACTCGATCGAGGCTTTTGGACCACTCGATCGAGCTCTTGAATTTCTGGGTCACTCGATCGAGGATTATTTTTACTCGATCGAGTGACTTCATCTGCTAAACTGTTCGATCGAGGAGAATTTATTGGTCGATCGAGTTCTTCAAATTGAGCACTACTCGATCGAGTAGTATTTATACTCGATCGACTATCTTGATGGATAATTTCACTCGATCGAGTAGTTTTTTCACTCGATCGAGTGCCGGGACAATATACAGCAGGGATATCGTTCGTAAACTCGTCCAGCTCTTCTTCTGGGGAATTATCAGCTGTCACAACCCCGTCTTTTGGCATTTTTGGCCCCTCATAAGCAAGGCCACTTCGGAGATTGATGGCGTTAACTGGGTCGTACGTCGGTGGATGGTTAGCTTGGTCTTTCGTGAGTGTTAACTGCGCGACTTGTTCTCTTAACTCCACGATAACGGTATCATTCTTGTTGCATTTCTCCCCAAACTGTTGTGTTAAGTCCAAAACCAGGGATTTCAGTTCGGCAATTTCCCCGTTTGTAGAAGAGGGATCTGGCTGCGGCACTGGCGTAGAAGGAGTAGAAACATTTTTCATTTCTTCATATAATTGAGAAAAAGGAATTCCTTGCTTGTATTTCTGATAAGCAAGGACGCGCTCTATTCTCGCCATACAATCAATGGGGTCATGCCCCTTCATACCGCATCTACCGCATATCTCCACATGCTCAGTAATTGCACAAACTTGTGCATGCTCACCCATAGCCTTCGTAATCTCCACATTACCTAGACTTTTGCTAGGACTCTCCACTTCAGCTGCTACCAACTCGTTAACTTGCCCACTTCCTCGGGGATTTCCATATTCGGCAACATGGATGGCCATCTCCTCAATAAGACGCCACCCTTGATCATCCTCCTCGTTTTTCGTGAATCTCCCCTTAGCTACACTATCAAAGATAGCTCTCTGGTTTCGATATAACCCGTTGTAAAATTGGGTACATAGGAACCAGCGCTTGAAACCGTGATGAGGCACGGAACGAACGAGCTTCTTGAACCTAGTCCAAGCCCCATCCAAGTCTTCGGTGGGCAATTGCTCAAATGAAGTAATCTGAGATCTCAACGCATTAGTGCGCTGTGGTGGAAAATATCGCCTGTAAAAGGTCAAAGCAAGGGAATTCCAGTCAGTTACACCGACTGCTTCCCTGTCTAAATCCCTCAACCATTCTCGGGCATCATCAGCTAAAGAGAAGGGAAAGAGAACTCCCTTCACTCTATCTTGTGTCACCCCAACATCAAGAGGAATGGTAGAGCAATACTCTGTAAATAACTCTATGTGCCTGCACGAATCTTCTCCAGGTACCCCCCTGAAGAGGTTTCTCTCGACCATCTGTATGTAGGATGGGTGGATTCCAAAAGTTCCCGATTCAGTAGTGGGTAGTAAGAAACCTTTTGGAAGGGAATCCACATTAGGCTCTGAATGGCTGGCTATATTCAGCATCCAGACAGATAGAATTTACAGACTGGAGCAGGTATGACAATGTTCTTTTTCTAGAACAGATATCCTGCAAATTGATCAAAAACTTTGCCAAAAATGAGATCAGTCTCAAGGAATAAATTCCCTGAGACGAAAGACAAACTTAAATAAAGCAACAAAATTACGCCACCTCCCCGGCAACGGCGCCAAAATTTGACAGGGCAGTCGTATACCTATCAAAAATAACCAACTGGCTCTAACTAATATAGCTAGAGAAGTCGGGTCGATCTCCACAGGGAGATGGGAAAATGTCAGTTTTAACTAAGTCCGTCACGGTAACCAAATTGGGGGTTTGAGTTTGTTTATTCTAAACTAAGAGATAAAGGAAGAGAAAAAGGCAAGAGAATAAAGATTAAGCAAATAAGGAGAAGGCAGCTAAGACAGTCGGTTCACCATGATCATCTAGTCAAGCAATCTAGGTCTCAGGTTAATGCAAGTATGGTCTAAGGGGCATTGAATATCTCCTTCCAGTCTCAATTCACCCTAAGGCACAAATAGCTTAGCTTCCGCCCTCACTACGGTGCCCTAATGTTCGCTACGAGTCTCACCCTTTCCAACCTTCCGGTCCAGGTCAAGGTTTACTACGACAAAATAACTAATTGCGTAGACTGAATTAGACAGAAACAATTAATTGTAGCGATTAGCATCAAAGACTACACAAGCATAAAACCTAATATGGCGATTACTATCCCTTCATAACCATGGATTCCCTAGTCTTAGCAAGAGGGAATTAGCTACACACCATTATCGAATCAACAACAATAATATATAAACAATCGGAATTAAACATTATAATAAAGCTAATAGAGATTGAATGAAGTAATAAAGAAAAGTAATAAAGAAAGGAAAGAATCAAAACAACAATTACGAATAAGAGAATAAAAGGGAATTATAGTACCGATTACAAATCCGAATCCGAGTAGAAAAGAGTAGAGGAAAAGTAAAGAGGAGTGACTAGTGAGTAAGATGAAGTGAGGAAGAGTTACGCAGTCTACTCCCTATAATAGCACACGAAATCTCCCCCTAAACCTAATCCAAAAGCCTAATTACAAAAGCCCATACGAAAATAGGCGGAAAAATACAAATACAAGGCAAACCACTCGATCGAGTAGAAATAAACCACTCGATCGAGTAACTAAGCAAACATTCCCCTCGATCGAGTAAAAAAACTACTCGATCGAATAACTCCTTATTGTGGTCTGCTCGATCGAGTAGATAAACAACTCGATCGAGTGAAATCCCATGAAATAAAGCATTTGACCGAGTAAAAAGTACTCGATCGAGCTATATTGGCACGTTAGGCACTATGACACCTTCCGAAATCAGCTCACGCGTCTTCAAAGTGATAGATTCCAAGCTCCGATTCCTTGTTCTCCATAAATGTATGCAAATGGTACGAGTTTGGGCTCGATTTATCTTCTATTCGGTCTATACCTGCAATTTACACAAGACAAACCAAATTAGACTATTCGGGGGTATTTGTGGCTAAATGCCACGTAAAATAGTACAGAAATGCGTGTAAAAATGAGGTAAAAATCTTATATAAAATACACGCATCAGTAATTATTATCATGATTAAATTCGTATGGTTTGTTTTTGATCTAGGTGGTTTCACATATCTTCAAAATTTGAGGACAATTTTTTTGTAAGAAATGGAGAATGATGCAGGAGCAATGGGTAGTAGCGAAGTATTGGAATCAAATCTGTCAAAATGAAGATTATTGAACACTCGTCGGGACTGTTCAAAATGTTCCAGTATTATTCAGACAAGTTCAGATGATTACTTGGCATCCAAGGTAGTGATGTCGTGACTTCTTGCTTAAGGAGTCATATCCTAGTATGTTTAGAATTTAGGAATAGTACTATAAAGGTTTAAATTCGAGTTGTAGTAACACTTTCCTAAAATCTTTAGGAAAACTTTCCTAATTCTAGTTCTTTCCTAATCTTAGAAAGATTGTAATAAGGAAATTTGCCATATTAGGAGTCGGTTTCCTTAATCAGTTTAGGACGATTTAGGGAAGTCAAGGGAAGGGAGGTCGGTTTCTATCTAGTATAAATAAGTGTCTTTTGTATTCAGTTTTACAACACATTGAGTTTGAGAATTAATACAAGTTTTCTTGTTGCTTATTGCTTGCGAGCTTTGAGTGTTTTATTTCTTTCTTGCAAGGGAGAGATAGAGTGTGAGTTGATCCTTGCGAGGTGAGAGTCACAAAACCCAGTCGTGTGTTGCAATCAAGTTCCTTGCGAGGGAGGAGAGAGTGATCACGTCATATCTTTTTAATTTTCGTTCAAAACCATATAAAAATCAAATAGACAGTTTAATTTTCCGCTGCGTATTTTACAACATTAAACGAACAGTCCAACGTACTATTCTAATCCTTGAAATCGACCAGATTTTACATTAATGGGACACGATAATGGGACAGAGGATCTGGGCTGAGAATTAACACCTCCTCCTCTTCATTACTCATATAGTCCAACCTCTTTCAACTTGAACGTCAATCATAACCGCCACAATAAGCACAATCGTCGTTGGCTGACTATCCGAATTCTAGTGCAAATGGATGCTCATGTATATTAACACAACCAACAAGCATTCACCTTCTTGATCATAAATTTGAAAAAAACAATTTACTTATTAACTGATTTTGTAGTAAAACTGCACGATCGCCACTACCGTCATCTTAATCATAAGGTTAAGGTTTTCAACTTTTTTTTTTTTTTTAATTATGATATATGATGTGATTAGTTGTTGCTTATAAATTGCAAAGTAATGTCCAATAAGTTATGCAGTATATAATTTTATCCTTTTTGTGTGTTATAATTTGATTTCCTTCTCACTATTTCATCGTGCTTCCTACTTATTATGTGGTTTGGTTGGTATGTAGATCTGTTACGAAGCCAGCGGCGGCTCCGACGCCCTCCAAGAGTTGTCCAGAACATTCAATGTAACTATTGGGTGTGTCTTTTTTACACTCGCTCATTCCGTGCTTTGAGTTTAAATTACACATTCTTGATTCCCCTTTCTTATTATCGTGTACGCACCATAAATTGACGATGCAATTTAGGTGAATTTTTTAGTAAGTTGTTGAAATGCTTGGTTGCGTTGACCGTGTCCTACTGAATATGTAATTTGATGTTTAGCTTCCCCGAGAAGCCGATAGTCTTCCCATGTATTTTATTCATTGTAAGTTCTATGTTTACAAAGTAGACGAATAATTCTTATGTCTATAATTGATTTACGCCTATTTCACTATTTGGTCTCTCTCCTTGGTGGCCCGATTGCTCCTTCTGATTCATTGATTAAGGAGGTCATTTTATCATTGCTATGTTCCGACCTGTTGTTTTCAAAGTTACATCAACCCAAACTTTACTCTCTTCCATAACTACAAATCTGCAATCTCTTCATCTCTTCCTCCACCATTAATTTACCGAAATGCAAGCAAGTATCTACTCCATATTATTATAACCGGAAGCAGTCCAACCATCATCATTACCATTTAACTAAAACCGTACAAATTATAAAACGAGTGATCAATATGAGTAGTTCACATACTCACAATTCCTTCATAAGCTAAATAATCTATCATCATCATAAGGTAAGCCTCCACCCTTTAACTTTTTATTTCCTCCAATTTTACATCTATGAATTCTATTTAGTCCACCATTAGAGTGTAATATAGTCTTCAATTGTTATTAACACCTATTTTCATTTAGCATAATGTAGAGAGCGCCTTTCAATGAAGCCTAAGAAGTAGTAAAGATGAAATAACTCTTCTGATTACACAGGTCGAACCATGAGCATATCATTAAACCTTCTGAATGTAATGTCACAGCTTTCATTTAGCCTATTGGTTTTTATTTCTGTTTTCAAATGTGCTGATATATTTCCTTGGTTGAACAGTTATTTACTTTGATAATTGGTCCAAAAAAGAGGATAGTGGTTTGTGGCCCTGTTAAATTTGGATTTTCATTGATTAATTCTCAAAGGTGAATGCTTGAGGAATTATTACTATTATAGGCTATTTGTCCATGTGGATGAGTAAATGATTATAGATTCCCTCATAAGTAGATAATGCAAATCCTTGAATTGTTTGTTCCTATCATTTTTGGTTCAGTATTCTAATGGAGTATGTAGTTTTGTTTAGTAGTGTACTTAGTTTGGAAGATAAGTTATTTAGAAATTATGCTAAGATTTCATTTATGGAGTACCAGAAAGAGTAGTTTAGACCATCTATGTGACTGTTTTAGCCTAATGTTTTTGCTTATTTTTAAGTAAGGAACAAAATCAGTCCAGAGAGAAATGATGTTTGCATAGATCATGCCCAACCTTTAAGCCGTCAAAACTCAAAAATATATTAAGCTTCAGGAATAGAATAATGACTAGCTTGATGCTCGGGCAAGGAGCAGAGGTCCTAAACAAAGAAAGGGTTAATTTAAGAGTTTTTGTTAATATTGAAGGTCAACTTATATTTAGAAATTATTTGGACTCTACATTGCAGATATAGAGTATATATATTTAATATATGAACTTGTGTAGATTAGATATACTCCATGTATTTAAATATTTGATACGAATTTCAGTTGTGGTTGCTTTTTATGCACCGCATTTTAATGTAATCCTACACAAGAGGTTGACATAAACATGCCATGATGCCACTAAAATAATTTGTCATGTATCTCATGTAGATTACTTCCTCTATTTGTATTAATTGTCTCACTTCTCCTTTTCAATTAGTCTCTCTTAAAACGGATATATCTGTATCCATGCTAAGATTAAAACGAGTCAAATAACATCTCACTTGTATAGATATAACGTCTTTTGCTAATATTTGGGCCTTTGATTTTCTTAATCTATGCTATTTGACCCGTTTTAAACTGAAATCGGATAATTCCAGTCTTAAACAAGACTTTGTGTTTCTTTTTTGGCATTTTTTAATTAATTTTCTGTTTTCTGTTTTTTCCTCTTTTAGCACCGTTTCATATTATTTTTACCACATTACTGTTAAATATGTAGATGGGAGATGATGAAGAGGGGTAAAAATGTCTTATGAATCATTTTCGCAAACAATTTACAAATACAAATGAAAAGATAATAAATAATGGAAGTACTGAATTAAAGAATTTTTTTGAATTTTTACATTTACTGGGTAGTTATAATGAAGCTCTTTTGGTCTTGCTATAATGAAGCTCTAAAAATGAGCTAAAAACAATTCTTCCTACAAGGTTTTATTTGAAGACCAAAAATGAAAGTTGACGAATGAAATAGTGAAGGTAAAAAATGAAAACACCTTAAGTTAAGCGAAAAAGCTACGGTTACACTCGGTGTATAGAATCTTCTATACACCGCGAGTAACGGCACGACACGTGGCAATGTTGTGGGTATGAGATAGAATCTTTTTCAACTTTCAATTTTGTTATATTTTGGGAGCCAAATTTTAACACTCAAATTTAAAATTTGTAATTTTTCAAAAGTTATTTTCAATATTTTTTAACATTTGGTAAAAATTATTATTATTTTTTAAATTTGTAACGTTGTGATATTTTTTTGGAAGAATTGACGGGAATAATCCCACCTTTATGACATCTTCCAAGAATAATCCCACCTTTCAATAATCCGAAAATAATCCCAACTTTTAACCCCATCTTTTTTAAACAATCCCTCCGAAAAAATGACTTGCTATAGTGGGTAATGTAAGTATCTACAAATTGTTGTTTCAGTTGCTTTACTTCAATATCATTTCTCTCTCCTTCATGATAAACAAATACTCCAAATCGACAAAAAAATCTGTAACTTAACCTGTTCATTGTCTTACGTACCGATATAAGTAATTTATGAACAAGGAATATACGGTAGTGACGATAAAATATTAAAATAACCAAAAATTAATATAATTGTACGTACAATAACATGTAATGACATAATGCACACCAAGGGGCTGAACAAAAGACGTACTCCAGTAACTAGTTCCACTGGTTGGTACCTAAAATTCCCCCTTTTGCATTAATTCATGTGTGAGATCAACACTTTGTGAGTATTTTCTCCTGTGAAGCTTTCAAAATGCTAGTTTTACCTAATACGACTCCATAATGGAGTAAAACAAGAATTTAGTTAAAAATTTTCATCTCCATAGTGAAGCAGAAGTGGTACATAATTCGTCCAACTAATCTACTTGTTGATAGATGATGAAGCTTGACTTGATAGCGGACCTTGATTATCATTGATCAAGCAAGTATTGACCATCATAGGCCCTCGTGATGAACCTAAATCCTGAAATAAAGAAACAATCCCAAAATTATGAACAGGACGTCTTTCATTTATCGTTAAACATATAAATAGAAGTATGAATTAGAGAATTTGACAACTTACGTTTATCATTGTGGCACCATCATTGCATATAAATACTCCAAACCCGACTGGAAGTCTCCCCCTACCTTGTCGACCACCCCTTCTACCCCCACCACGTCCACTACTAGTCCCTCTACTACCACCTCCTCCACCTCTACTGCCCAATCCTCCTCTAATTACTCTTCCTCCTCTGCCTAACATAGTTGGCTGAGCTGTGGCAGTCTTATGTATCTGACCTTCAACATTTGTAGCAGCTTGACTAGCCCCATCACCTCTATGTTTTTTGGTTGGAAGTCTTAACTCGACATTCATGGACCTATTTGGACATCTTCTTTTATTATGACCCTTGGTTTGACATATAGAACATGTCATTTCAATCCCATGTCGAGTTAACTTGCCAGGCTTTTTAGGACATTCATGTGGCCCCTTGATCCTATTCTTCCTTGGCCTTCCTGGTCCAATTTTGTTGGAAGGGGGTTCTAATGGACATTCAATCCTAGGCCAATGTCGCTCTCCCTCACAAGGTGGAATAGAACCTGCATACGCTTTCAAGTACACATCTCTTTTATAGCAATCTTCCACAAACTCTTCCGCTTCTCTATGACAAAAAAATATGGCAGCTATTGCATGACAACAAGGAAACCCGCACATGTCCCACCTTCTACATGTGCAAGTTTTTGCTTCTAAGTTAACATTAAGACTATCCAAAGAATGAGTGACTTGAAACAAATAGTCATCTGAAGGAAACGCCTCACAATTTGCCGCTTCAAGTTTCTCCTTTTCTAACTTGGCTTTAATCCTAGAACAAATTTGTGAGTTTGACTTCTCCATTTCCTGCCGTTTCTTTACCAACCTCTGCATTAATGAAACTCTTATATCCTCAAGCATATATATCAAATGTTTGGTTCTAGCATTAATGATCCACCCATTAAATGTCTCGGCTAGATTACTAGTAATGGTGTTTGATTTCATGGAAGTACTCATAAAAGCCCTACAGAATAACTTCGGATTATAACTCTTAAATCCTAAAGCAGCATTAGCATCAGCTTCTTCAAGCTCATTTAAAGCATCAAGGTAGTCGGCCTCATTATATGCTTTGGCTATTTTCCAAAATTTCATTTTCATGTCATCACCCTTGTAAGTCTTGTTCTACAAAGCAAAAATATGTCTAGCACATTGTCTATGTTCAGCTAATGGCAGAACTGAAGCTACTGCATGAATGATGGCCTTAAAAAGAGAAAAAAAATAAAAACCATAGTAAGAAAGAGAGATTGGTGCATATACGAACTAGTAAATTTCATGTCGTATACATAACACTTAAAAAAGAAAAGAACTTGATTATTACCTGATGCTCATCAGAGACGATAGCCATGTGTTCACCTTGACCCAACTCCAAGCTTATTTGCAATTGAGTAAGGAACCACTCCCAACTAAGATTATTCTCACCTTCAACAATAGCCCAAGCTATTGGATACATTTGATCATTTCCATCTCTACCAACAGCAACCATCAGTTGACCACCAAGAAACGTTTTTAGAAAACATGCGTCCACACATATGATCTTCCTACATCCTTCCTTCCACCCTTTTGCAGCCCTTCAAAGCATGCATATAACCTCTGGAAAACTGGTGTTGTTGTAGACTTAGGGTCATTGACTAACACCAAGTGGGTTCCGGGACTAGATTTTTTCAACGCTTTCAGATACCTGCTAACTTTAAAGTAGTGGTCTTGCATAGACCCATGTAACATTTTATGTGCCCAATATTTCACCTTGTATGCAAAATCTCTCAAAATGACTACCTTATATGCCCTCCTAACTGTATCAATGATCTCTTTAGCTGGCCAGTGTGACCTAGCTTTAAAAACTTCTAAGAACTGCGTAGCAAGCCACGTAGACTTCAGTTGTCGATTCTTATTCATGGTTCTGTTACATTTATGCTCACTAACAACCTTTTTAACAACAAAAGTAGCTCTCCTCGAATCCCATGATCCATACAACTTAAATGGACACCTTTTAACACACTCCACACCTAATCTTTGTTGTCTCTTCTCATCACTAACATCAAATTTCAAGTTTCTACCTTGGTGAATTGCATACTTAGCCACTGCCTTCCTAAAATCCTCCCTTGTTGCAAATCTTTGCCCTGCCTTCTACTTAAACAAAGTGAAATCAGTGTCTTCACTTACCAAAACCCCTCTCCTTTCCTTCTTACCTTCACCATCATCTTCACCATCGGTAGGTGTATCTTCAGTCGAGTCTTCATCCTCATCTAGTTCATGTGCTATACTTTCTCCTTCACTAACAGATTTATTTTTTTCTTGTGCGAAAGGATACAGTCTACACTCAGCAGCCTCTTCTTGTAGTTCTTTTACAAGGTCAAAGAGTTTTCTATTACATCCTCTAACTTTATTCCTTGCTTCCACGAACTCATCATCACTAGTTTTGACATCACCATCATTCAACCCCTCACCTTCATCTTCTAAGACTTCATCAAATAACCCTTCACCATATACATCTATGTCATCAGTCCCCACATTATCTACACCCACATCATTAGTATCCCTCTCATCTTCATCATCTGTAACACCATCACCATCCAAAGGAACATATTCTTCCTCATCATCATCAGAGTAATCATATTCACATAATATGTCATTCCATTTTAGAGGACTCTCTGGTCTAGGATCTTCCCAATCATACTCTTCAGGTACTTCTATCACTTTTTTTGTGTGGGAAGATGTTTGAAGAGGTTCTTTTGTTGTGAGTGAGTGTAATGTCCGCTCTGTTTGCATGGGGTTAGTGTTTCTATTAGTTGTCACATGGTATTCCTCAATGGTCAGCTTTTGGGATTGAGCTCTCTTAGGAGTAAGCTTTTTTAGACCTTTTTTTTGTGAAGGGATATTCTTGGTTGGGGTGTTTTTTGTTTGTGGGTCTTCAAGAATGACTTGTTCATCCACACCATGTTCAACATACACATCAATGACCTTACTCTTGGCAACAATATCAATCATTTCAAGTACCTCTTTGTCATGGTACACTTTTCTTAAACCCTCATCTAAACTTTTTCCAGGCAACAAGTAGTATATGCACTTAATCTTACTGTATAAATCACACTTCAGCGCTAACTCCTTCAACCAAAACCAACAAAGTTCATCCGAATCCTCTTCAAAATTCTTAATCTTCCCTCCAACATAATATGTTTTGTTTCCCACCTTCTTAAACAATCCACCATGCCAAAATCTTAACGTAACCAACGTCATGAGTAACCTTCAATAACAACAATAATCAGTAGTAAAAAAGCATGAAGTAAAAATTATAAGGCCACTTGATTACTAATCACTACCAACTCTGTTCACTAGTCTATTCACAATTGACAATATTGTTACGAGTTTAGATTGCCAAATCTAAGTGCAGCTAGGATGTGTTTTATGAAGAATTTAAAAGTAAAGAAAATTGTCGATGGCACAAGTACACTAATTCAGACGATATAGGAAATATATATCATAAGAAACCGGTAACTTAGAGACCAATTTAATACGCCGCTATTCTTTTTCAGAGGTCGTAAAAAACCCGCGTGTCTAAATTTTTATCTCGCGCTGACTAGCGACAAAAGTGTCGTCGAAAATTTTCAAATCGGTTGCAAAGTTTAAAATAACGACTGATATATTTTCAGTTGAAGATCGTCTGTCGCAAGAACCATGTTTTTTTTTGTAATGATATGTGCAATTATTCAGACCAAAGATAGGCGTTAAAAACATCAATAATCAAACAGAAAACGTGCAATTAACTTAAATACATAACAATCAACATTAATCTTTACTAAATACTCCGTAATTGCCTATTTTCTCTTATTTGAACTTATAATCTACAAAACGAAAATTCTAGGGTTTGCTGAATCTATAATGAAAATTTCGCAATTAAAAGTAATAAATTGAGTTTTAGGATTTAACCTGGAGATCAGAGTCGTTTTAATTGAAAGAGCAGACAATAAGATGAAGAGTAGTCTTCAATGACGACAAGTACAACTTCTTAACAATGGAAAAGGTATGGTGAATTGGGATTTTAATTGATCAAAACTTTTCGATTATGTTAATAATGGAAGAGTATGGTGATTGCTTTTTTTTATTGGAATTTTGGATTCCTTTGATGGTGCCCTATGAAATGGGGGTTTTAGTTGTGAATGTTTTCATCGTTCATCTCTTGGAAGTTTCAATTTTGTCTAGAATAGTTTATGGGTTTAGTGTGGGAGATGAAGAGATAAATAAAATAAAAATATAAGTAAGACATTTGAAACCTTTTAATCAGGTAACAGGTAAAAGAGGGTATTTAGAGAAGATGAGGTTAAAAGTTGGGATTATTTTCGGATTATTGAAAGGTGGGATTATTTTCGGAAGATGTTGTAAAGGTGGGATTATTCTCGTCAATTTTTCCTATTTTTTTTGTTTTTTCTTTTGTTGTCCGTAATTTACTAATATTGCCTGAATAAAGGACCAAATTACCCTTTTCTTCAAAAATTTCCCCCTCCTGCCATACTTTTCATTTCTTCATTTCTGAAACCCAGTTCTGGCCTTCATCTTCTCCACCTTCTAACCATACAACACTAATAACAAATTTGCATATCTAACAACATTTTTAGAATAAATCAACTGCCCACGCACCTTTTTCTAATTGCTATTGCCCACTCTCCTTTTTCTGAAAAATTGGTGTACGTATTATTTTTTGGAGTACATTATCAATTACACCCACGTCAAATGCACTTTTTTACATTTACTCCCACGTCAAATTTTTTTAATAAATTACACCCAAGTTAATAGCTCAGTTTATAAATTGTACCCAATATCGGAATTCGACCACATTTCCGTCAAATTTCAAATTTTCTGGGTTAAAACATATTTTTTAGGACGATTTTGCCCTTCTGCCTTTCTTTATTAATCTTAGCTTGTGCTTGTTTGATGTTTAACATCTCATTCATTCCCTTCCCTTCTTCATCTTCTCTCTCATATTTTCCCTAATTTGGAACTTCCTTACCCATTTTTTATTTTCCTGGTATCAACATCCTTGTCTGCATAATTGAAGGACGGATCCATGAAGTACGCTTGTCTCGGTGTTTTCTTACTCCAATAAGGTTCAACATAGTTACCCATGTTCCCTTTCATAGCCATCTTGCACGCTTCATTCATTAATGTAAACCCCTAAACACTATAAACCCAGAAATACAAACTCAAATCCAGAAATACAAACTAGAATTGCTGGTGATTGATGGTGACGGATGATCAATATATCAATAATTAAGGTTTAATTGGGATTTATGCGAAAAATTGGGGGAATTTGAAGGGGAAGATTTTGGGGAAAAATTGGGATGAAATCAGGGTAAAAACTGAAATGGGGGAAGTAAAATGAAGAGTCACAGGTTATTCAGAGTTAGAAACACGCGGGGGCAATTTTGTCATTTCACATAGTTTTTCGCCTGAAAATGGGTTGGGGTGCAATTTCTAACCTGAGCTATTAACTTGGGTGTAAATTACAAAAAAAAATTAACGTGGGAGTAAATGTAAAAATGTGCATTTGACGTGGGTGTAATTGATAATTTACTCTAATTTGTGTAATATTCCAAAACGCAGAATGCAATTAGTATAGAAATGGCGTTTGAATTCTCATTTTATTGGCAAAGAAATGCACCAATCCAATACTGAGGTGGAAGGGTTCGTGCGAAGTTCACGTCGCCGCCATGGCCTCCTCATGATGAAAGGTTTACGACATGGCTATGGTTGTGTTCGTGTAGCACACACGAACGAGTGATGGTTGTGCACACACGAACGAACGACGGTGTTGGGCGTGTTCACCGAACAAACAAGCAATAGTGGTGGTCCGGTTCATTGTACGATGGAGCGTCGATGCTGGTCTTGCTTTATGATGGCAATATTTGTTATGGCGGATATTTTAAAAGATCTAGGTAAATATTGTTAAGATATGGAGTAATATTATATTTTATTATAGTAAATATAAATAGGAAAAATTGACAAGAATAATCCTACCTTTTCCTTGTCTTCCTAAAATAGTCTCACCTTTTCTTAATCTCAAAATAATCTCACATTTATACCTCTTCTTCCGAAAATGAGCTGTCTAAAAATATTACCTACAATATCAAGTCACATTATAATTTTACCCCCCCCCCCCCCACCCCCACCCCCACCACCACCACCACCACACCTAATCATCCTACCCTACAACAGACCCGCCATTTTTCAGACCTCCATCATCAGTTTAACACCATTTAACCTTGTAGAGTATAGCGTACGGTAGTTAAAGCTAAGCAAAAATAACCATATCGAATTTGTAAACCGAACCCAAACCAAAACCCCTGTTTCAAAAACCCGATATTTTTCTGGTTCGGGTACCTTAGCCCCTTTTTTCTGTCACAAAATCGGGTCGGTACCGATTTAGGAAAATTAAGAATCTCGCTCAAGTTTTAACTCGGTTCCGTAAAATTCACGCTCAACCTAATTTCTTTCTATGTGATGCGCACTTCTCCACTAACGCTCTGCTGATTGTTCATTACTCATATCAAAACCATGTGCCCGTCATTTCTTGAAAATGGTAGTATCTTTCTTCTAATTTGTTTTAATTCTCCCTTTTTGTCTCACATAATGTTGATGAGTGCTAACTGCTCAGACAAGCCTTTTAATCTCTAATAATAATTTTGAAAAAAACTAGAAAAATTAAAGCATCAGTCATGTGTAATAGCTTCAAAAACGAGATAAGAAAACGGGTAGGAGACACTGGTTCAAGAACCCGATTTCGGATCCGTTATTTAGAGTAATGCTCCGATTGTGTTCCAAACCCTCTTTTCCCCGACAATTCCTTCTTCAACTCCGCCACCTCTCAAACCAAATTGTCTTTCTCCGTTGCAATCCTTCAGCAACGATTTTTCAACAACAATGACGGGTTATTACTCGGAAATGAATGATAATATTCCATTTCATTGCTCCCTCTTAAATTTGATGATCTTATCTTCTAATTGTTACTATCCTCTTCCATAAAAAAACTCAAAAAATTATTATTTTTTATGCACTTTCAATTTTATACTCGAAAGATAGATAAGACAAAGAGGAAATAAGAGGTGAAAAGGGAGGAATGACGGTGGTGGTGGTGGTGGTGGTGGTGGTGGTGGTGGTGGACGGAGAACGGAGTAAAGAGGGATATGGTAAGAACTAAGGGGGCGTTTGGTAGGAGGTTTATAAGAAAGGGAAAGAGAAACAAAGTTATTGATTTCCTTTGTTGGTGTTTGTTTGACACAAACAAAGAGAATGAAACTCCCTTCCTTACCCCTCAATCCATCTAATTCCTTACCCCCCATCCCCCCAAGGTATGAGATTTCATTACCCTTGTTACCCTTCAACCACCTTATTTACCTACCACCACACTTGCAACTCCCACCACTCCAGTCACCATCAAGACGCCATCACCACCACCACCAACGCCACCAGGGTCACCCAACATAAACCACCACCGCCACAACTACTATGACGCCACCACCACCACCAACGCCACCCCACATAAACCACCACCACCAAAACCTTCCCACATAAACCACCACCACAACACCGCCGCCACAACCACCATAACGCCACCACCACCATCACCACCACAGCCAACCCACATAAACCACCACCACAACACCACCGCCATAACCACCATGACGACGCTACCACCATCACCACCACCACCACAGCCAACCTACTGTCACCACCACCACCACGTCACCACCACCACAACCACCCACCACAACCACCACCCGCACACCAAAACAAACCATAACCCACCACACTTTATTTTCTTGATGTAACCAAACAACTAGTTAAGTTTTAGGTAATCCCTTACCTTTCCCCCTCTTACCCTTTCTAATTTTCTTTCCCTTGCCCTTTCTCTAACCAAACGCCCCCTAAGAGGTCAGGAATGGTGAGGAAGGGTTAGAATCAAGAAATAAAAATAGTGATGGCTGGTAAGTGGTAAGTGAGAAATGTTAGAGGAGCATGTAAAGGACTAAACGGGAGAAAAAACTGGTTAACCAAGTTACCAGTCACATAGTTCATTTAGAGAAGAGAGGGTATAAAGTTGGGATCATTTTGAGATTAATTAAAGGTGAGATCATTTTCGGAAGATAGGGAAAAGGTGGGATTATTCTTATCAATTTTTCCATATAAATCTATCTATATTAATAAAGGAAGCTTTTTTCGAGCAACGTGAGAGACTCCAACCTTTTGAAACTACCTAAAATAATTATAAATAAAAATATATTTGAAGATAATACTAAACTAACAAAATTCTATCATAAAATTGTAGACAACTAATAAAATTCTATCATAAAGTTGTTGATATAATTAATTAGAATTAGAAAAGTCTACAATTTTAAAACTTCTAATTGTACCAAGAGTCTTATACTCTTATATAGACTAAAACACTTGACCTTGAAATAGATATAAATAGATAAATCAATTGAGGCACAATTGCACGTCAATTCTATTTATTGTATCCTTCTTCTATATTGTATTTGCTCTTCTTTGTTTTTTTAGTTGCGTGAATATTGATGATTTTGAAAGTTAATACGGAAAATAATTAGCATTAGTTTCATTCCGATTATTTGTTTCTTTCAGTTTTAGTACGTTTAATTTATGATACTAATGAAATATTTTTAATGTGTAGGTAATAAACAAGTATACAACCAATGTTACAGAGATTCCTATGCTATGTATGGGAAGAATTGTATGTCGTTTTTTTATAGTATCTTATTATAACTATAAGGTTTTTAACTTTTTATTATTCACGTTTGATGTAAATGTTTAAAATTTAAAAGTGCACCCCATAAAGTAGGTTATGGATCTGCCATGGCCTTTCGCAAATTTTTGGTGTGATTAATGGTTAACTCTTTTTTGGGTTAGTTTCAGACATAGGTTTTTTATTGACTTTATATGGGATTTAGGTAGTATCATGTATAAAGATAAATATTTGATTTTACCTTTGATTTTTTTTTTCCGGTTCATCTTTTCCGACATAATAATTTTTTCTGGTTCATCGTTTCTGACATAATAATAATTATAATAAAATAGCATGACAACGAGGGGAGTAAGCTACTATTATACGTAGTATGTACATATGAATAGATTCAAAAAAAATAAAAAAAATAGGATCTTAAATTATCAAATTGTCGTGTTAAGTCATTGAAACATGTTTTTTTGAAATTATCAAATTATCAAACATGTTAAGTCATTGAAACATGTTAAAATACGTTGTATGAAGTGTTCGAGTTAATATAATGATAAAAGTTAGATATTAAAATTGTCACTTTAAATACGCGTTTGGAGACGGAGAAGAAAGAATAATACAATGGAGAGGGAAAGATGAAGACCGCATAGCAGCCATATCTAACATATCTAACATTACAACAACGATATCTTTTATATATATAAATATAGATATTATTTCATCACTTATAGCCTTAGCTATGAGAAGTTCGCCACTTCGACCTACGTATAGCGGCTCTCAATCTCCTTCTCTCTTATGCATATTGTATAGTAGATCAAGTAAATTAAATTTTCATCCCTTATGGTTGTATGTATGTATACATTAATCGTCCGTCCCGGTCATTTGTTCACCCTTCTCTTTCCTTAGTTTTTGTATCAAAACTAAAGAAAAATAAATAACCAGGATGGAGCGAGTATGTTGAACAAATTCTTATATAACATAGTAGTTTGTAAGTAAAGATCAAAGATCAAATTCTTAGTCTTATATGGATCGGAGTATTTAATATTGTAGCATTATTTAATCTAATGAATCTTACTTATCCATAGGAATAAATGACTATGCATCCCTTTGATAATAGGTACAAATTCTACCACAAGTGTACACAAATTCTATATTCTATAACAATGATGAATATGCTTATAAATATGGATACCAAGTCACACCTAGGTCTATAGTTTTATATTTAGAATTTGTATGTAATGTTTAATTAACGAGTGCACTTTGTATTATAGTGATAAACACAAAACTAGGTCGTTAAAATACTAGAATTAGCGTACCAAATTAACAATTTGTAAAACCAAACTATACTCTAGACTACTCTAAATGATAAAGTAATATAGTGCAAGCAAGGGTCGAACCCAAGAGAAGGTCTTTTAAGCTAAGAACTTGAAATGTAAACTATTGACTATTAAAGACAAAGCTATAGACAAACAATGACTATTCACAATGGCCAACAATAGAGAGACATAAAAGGGGTTTTGGAGTTGATTTGTGACATGAAACAAAGTGAAATTTGCAATTCTATTCTAACAAGCAATAACACAAGCACTTGATGAGCAAGATGGTTCAAATATTTAGGAGGACTTGGTGCAATCCTACAAGTTCCAACTTTTCTCAAAGCAAGACTCTTTTCTCTCTAGTTTTCATTTACCCAACAACAATCCTCAAGCAAGTGATTACCACTATCTAAGCCAACAATGATAATCCTACTTCAACTACAAATTCTAACATTAAACCATGTAAGAATTGTAACCAAGAGCATGAAGAACAAAACCAAGAGGAAAGTAAATGGGATATCACAAAGAAATGTTTAAACCAACAAATCCTATGATACAATCAATTTCTACTCACAAAGGTTGATACTTTAAACCAAGATAACAACAATCATGAGATGCTTCAACAAGTTATTACAAAAGCAAGCAACTTTGCAACAACAAGCAATAGATGAATGAAAAAGAGGCAAGGGTAATTACTTCTCACAACAAAACATTCATCATGACATTCAAACTTAGAAATTGAAATAAATGAAAGAGTAGAGATTAAGGAGTCAATACAATGATAAAGATGAAAGCTTGCAATGGATTACACCAAGTAGGGAAGAACTAGCCTTCCATAGTCTTCATAAAACCCAAAAACAAAGAAAGATTACAACTTGAATGCCAAATAAATTGTTCTTGCTACTACAAATTTTCTAAGGATTATTCAATAATTAGGGTAATTAGATGATTATGGGAGAGTTCAAAACATGGGGTATATATATGGCTGCACTCCTTTCTAGGTTAAACACCGAGATGGGCCTTCAACTTCCACAAAACACGGTCTTTTAATTTTGCGAGACAAAAACCGCAGACTCCGGCTGTCACCGCGAGTTCCGGTGGTAGCCGCATGCTCGGTGCATACCGCAGTCGCGGTTGGGGCCGATGCTTTTTTCTTCATTTGATTGTCATCACCTTGATCCCCCTTTGTCTTGGTTCCGTTGGTAAAGAGTTCTTCACGATGAATCTATCCCGTTCCTATGAGCTTGGGTCGGGACTTTGGAAGCTTGTCTCGACCTTGACTTGTTGACCGCTCGGCTTTGACTTTGGTTGACTTTTTAAGTTGACTTCGCGCCTTTGTATCCTATAAATCATAGCTAACTCAAGCAAGCAATCAAACCAAAACTTCCTTATTTCAATGACAAAACACTCCATTTGGCCACTTAGATTACCTAACAACACTTAATTGACTCGACTCTATTTGACGCTATCAAATACCCCCACACTTAGACTTTTACTCGTCCCGAGTAAAACCCGAAACAAGCACTTGCCGAAGTCCAAGAACTAGTGTAGGTGCAATTGACCACTCTTCCCTCACTACAACCTTCTTATAACTCCCTCTTAGACAATCCACCAATTGAAACGAAAAAATCTAGACTCAAAGTTTTACACACTCTCTTCTCTCGCTCCCCCTCCTTATTACTCCCTCTTACAAAGACACGACATACCACCAACTCCGACTCATTACTCAACTCCACCCTTCTTATATCACCAACAAGAGGTGGCCACTCTCACCTTATCCCAAGGTGGAAGCAAAGTGGCCTAAACAACTCCTAAATCATCCTATTACACCACTTATATCACCCCCTTATCACTCCAAGCAAAGTATGAACATGCTACTTGGTTGGCCACACTCCTATGCAAATCAACAACCAAAGTAGCCAAAACAAAAATCCACCAATTTGGGACAAGTATTTGTGACTCAAAAGAAATTAAATCCTAGACCTAACCTCCTTCCAAAACCCTCCTTATCACCCCCTTCTTATCCCTCCATCTTTTTGGTGTTACATTTTTCAATTTTTCAATTTTTTTTTTTTTTTTTTTTTTTTTTTTTTTTTTTTTTTTTTTTTTTTTTGTGAAAATCCCTCATTTTGCCTAAGGTGCCCTTTCGGGTTTTCACCTTAGCTTTCCTTTCCTCTCATGGTGGCTCGCAACTCATTTCTTCATTTTGCCCGGAATGCCCTTTCGGGTTTTCATTCCGTCCTCGGCCACCTTTCCCAATCTTGCCTAGGCGCCCACCCTTGTGGGTTTTCACCTAGCCGGGATTTTCGTTGTTTTTTTTTTTTTTTTTTTTTTTTTTTTTTTTTTTTTTTTTTAGCATTAAACAACAAGAAGATTTACATATGTTACATTTCAAAATCCTCCCCCACACTTACATTCCACATTGTCCTCAATGTGGAGGAGTCACAAACTTTCTCTTCAAGGATGAGAACCCGAGGCACCCCCTTGATCATAGGTGCCTTGGTTCTCCCATCGTCTTTCTCGTCTTTCTCTTTCTCTTGTTGCCCGGGCATAGCTTTGGTCCACAAATTCTTGGGTGATAGAGGGTGGGTTTGTTGGGTGAAGAGACATGCCAAATAGTCCACTAACTATCCCAAGGGTGTCCTCTTGGGTCATTGCATCGTGGTATGAATCTTGAACATATTCATGATATCTTTCATTTTGGACCCCAAATTGGTGGTCCATTTGGCCTCTCCACTCATTTTGCTCTTTCCACATGTTCGCATTGGCCGTCATTGTTTGGTCAAGTTGTTGTTGCCAAAGACGGTTAGCCTCTTGATTGGCAATCATTTCTCTCATCATGACCGTTTGAGCCGATGCGGCCTCCTCTATCAACTTTCCCCTTTCATCAACCACCCTTCTCCATTGATCTAGGTTCTCTAATCTTGGGGTTTGTTGTTGTTGCCAAGCCCGGTTCTCTTCCACCCTTCCACTAATAGTGGCAAAAACCTCCCTTGTATCTTTGAAGTAGTCATACATAGTTTGTTGCCAAGGGGCAACCGGGGTGGAGCTTCCCCCCGCTTCAAACATAGGGGTGTCTTGATGGGTGGTGTGAGTAGAGAAGGGGGGTTGGTGGGAAGTACTCTCAAGGTGGTGAACCTCATGTTCCCCTTCTCTTCTTTCTTCTTCTCTTCCTTTTTGATTTTGAGCTAACAAGTTGGGTGCCTCCGGATCGGGATGGCAAAAGAATTCACGTGCCATGTGCCCGCTTGGTATTGGGGAGCGTGGTGGCCTAGGGAGAATTAGGTAGCCTTGTTCATGTGCTCCCAACCATATTCCTCTCAAGGGGCTTGTACTAAGAGTGTGGAACATCTTGTATTTCTCAAGAGCCATGCTATGGTACACATTAAATCCCCCACACTTGTTCACTTTTTGATTGTCGGGGACACTCCCATCATAGTGATCCACAAAGAAAGATATTAACCCACCTTGGTTAATTTTTCCACCCCCTTGCTTGGTGCGATGTTTGATGCAAGAATCAATGAAGAGCTTAGCCCAATCCGGGCATCCAACTCCTTCCGGCAACATGGCATAAATCCAAGACCTCACCGTTCGGTTGACTTTTGTGGGCTCACCCACGGAAGTGAAAAGAGAGGTGAGAAAACGGCCTAACAAACGGATGACGGGATTGGTTATTTGAGAAACTTTGTCATCTTTGTTTGTGACTCTCGTACCCGTTAGCTCCTCCCACAAATACTCAAGTCTACCCGGGGCCACAACAATGTCGGAAGGGGGTATGGAAAAATGAAGTATTTTCCTAATGGTGTCATAGGTCTCCGTATGCCAATTCTTGTTCAAACGGAATTTCACAACTTTCTCACCACTCTCCGGCACAATCTCCTCGGATACCGTAGAAATGAACTCATAAGCATAGGAACGGTAAGTGTCGTGCCAACCATCATCGGTCAAGTAGTACTCAAGTCCAACCTTCCTCATCATAGGCCTAGCAATTTTCATGAACCCAAGGGTCTCCAAAATGCGGTCATCAAGAAAAGTGGTGGTAATAAGGGGATGGCGTCTAGGCTCTACTAGTCGGTCATGAATTTTTTTGTGCTTGGCGGTCATGTTTTCCCACCCCATGTATACCTCCTCACACTCATCCTCACTACCCTCTTCAATTTCTTCCTCCGGCTCCTCCACCACTCGTCTCTTACCTTTCCTAGAAGTAGGTTCTCTTGTTCTTGTCATTGTTCCTACAAGGAATTTAGAGACTACAAACAACAATAATCACTCAAAAATTGTTTTGCACTCTTTGAGGCAAATCAACAAACACCTTGAGTGCACTAACCTAAGGAAAGTGTAAATGGTGTTTTGATGATTCCTCTAACCTTACCCAGAAAAATTTTACTACCAACAAGACAAGTAACAACAAATAAACAACAATAATCCAAATAATTAACTAAACTAAGCTAATTTTCGAATTAAAAACCAAGTAAGCATTGAAAGTTTGGTTTGGTGGTTATACCTCCCCGAATTCCACAAATTATTGCTTGTTGTTGTTAATTGATGCTAGTAAACCCCTTCTTGACCCTTAAATTTTCCTCTTGAAGCTTCAATTGATACCCGGATTTTCTAGGGTTCTTGAGCAAAATTGGGGAAATTCTGAAATTTGAGTGATTTTGAAGAGATTAAGGGTTGTTAAAGAGGGAAATTAAAAGATTGGAGTAAGGATGAGTGAATTTGTTGGAAGTTTGAGTGATTTAGGAGGGATTTGGTGAGATTTTGAGGGATGAGGTTGTTGGTTGCTCTGGTACTTGGTCGACACAAATGAGGGGAACAAGGGGTGAGTCGGGTTTTTTTCTTAAGCTTTGGAAACAAAACAGTCAAAACCGCAGGCTGCGGTGGGGGCCGCAGGCTCCGGCCTGGACCGCAGGCTCCGGTGGGAGCCGCAGGCTGCGGTGAGGGTCTGTTCCGACTTTTTTGTGTGTTTTACTTCCTTAGCTTTTTGATCACTTTTGGGTGAGTTTCATTTGATGCTTGACCCGACTATGACTTTGCTTCGGTATTTCCCCATCCGTGTTCCGTGATTCTCTTCAAAAATTACTTCCAAAATCCTTCATTACTTAAAAGAATGTTAGTAACTTCATTGAATGTTTAATGCATTTTATTGACAATAATATAAATGACGGAATTGAAAATGACAAGAATTTAAATTCTATCTATGGAAAACGGTAAATTCTACACTAAAGAGAGGATATGTACAAAGGTTGCCGTATGTTTAACGTCGATGGCTCGACTTAGTCAATGTTGGAGAATCAATCTTTATAAATTGGATCTTCTAAAAGAAGATCCTCTTCACCTTGTAGTTCGATTCCTTTGTAGTACTTCTTCAACCTTTGCCCATTTACCTTTATCACTTTCCCCGAGGTCGGGTCTTCCACCTCCACCGCTCCGTGGGGAAAAACCTTCTTGACTTTGTAAGGTCCATACCACTTTGACCTTAACTTGCCGGGAAAATTCTTGAGGCGACTTTGAAAAACCAACACATCTTCTCCCTCTTTGAAAACTCTTCTTGTGACCATCTTGTCATGCCAAGACCGAGCCTTTTCCTTGTAGATGCTAGCATTGTCATAGGCATTGTGCCTAAGTTCTTCCAATTCTTGTATTTGAAGCTTCCGGTGCAATCCCGCCTCATCGACATTTTGATTAAATGCTTTGATTGCCCAATAGGCTTTGTGCTCCACTTCTACGGGAAGGTGGCATCCCTTCCCATAAATTAGCCTATATGGGGACATGTCGATTGGGGTCTTATAGGCCGTTCTATAAGCCCAAAGAGCATCTTCAAGCCTCTTGCTCCAATCCTTTCGGTCGGGATTGACCGTTCTTTCCAAGATTTGTTTAACCTCCCGGTTAGAGACTTCCGCTTGGCCATTTGTCTGGGGGTGATATGCCGTAGAAACTTTGTGAAGCACACCATATTTTTGAAGCAAGGTGGAGATCACCTTGTTGCAAAAATGGGTCCCCCTATCACTCACAATGGCTTTTGGGAAGCCGAATCTTGAAAATATATTGCTCTTGACAAATGCTTGCACCGTCTTTGCATCATCACATTTTGTGGGAATGGCTTCCACCCACTTAGACACGTAGTCGACCGCCAAGAGGATGTAGATGTATCCATAGGAGTTAGGGAATGGCCCCATGAAGTCTATTCCCCAAACATCAAAAATTTCCAAGTAGAGCATCGGTTGTTGGGGCATCTCGTTCCTACGTGATATGTTGCCAAAACGTTGGCATCTATCACAAGTAGTAACGAAAATATGAGCATCTTTAAACAACTTGGGCCAATAGAAACCGCACTCAAGGATTTTACGTGCCGTTCTATGCGGCCCAAAGTGACCCCCACAAGCGTACTCATGGCAATGCTTTAGGATGGATGGGATTTCTACATCCGGCACACAACGGCGGATGACTTGAGCTTGGCACATTTTCCACAAATATGGCTCATCCCATATATAGAACCTAGAATCGGACTTGATCTTGTTCCTTTGACTAGATGAAAGGGAGGTGGGAAACTTCTTGGTGACCATGTAGTTTACCAAGTTGGCATACCATGGCTCCGTCATCCTCAAACTATAAAGAGATTCATGAGGCAAACTCCCATCGACTACCCCCATTCGTTGCATTTGTTGATCATTAAGTTGTAGTCGACTTAGGTGGTCGGCCACCACATTTGCCAATCCCTTTTTCTCTCTTATCTCTATGTCAAACTCACTAAGTAGGAGAACCCACCTCATTAATCTTGGTTTGGTGTCCTTCTTGCTCACAAGTTGAGTGATGGATTTGTGATCGGTATAGACAATCACCTTGACTCCTAGTAAGTATGAGCGAAACTTCTCTAGAGCATATACCACCGCCAAGAATTCCTTCTCGGTGACGGTGTAGTTTCGTTGAGCATCATTCAAGAGAGATGAAGCATATTGAATCACATATGAAGCTTTGTCATCCTTTTGTCCCAATACGGCTCCAATGGCAAAATCGCTTGCATCGGTCATGATCTCAAAAGGCCGATCCCACTTGGGTGCTTGAATGATTGGGGCCGATATAAGTCTCTCCTTCAACAAGTCAAATGCTTCCCTACAATGATCATCAAACACGAACTCCACATCCTTGTGCAAAAGTTTGCACAAGGGGTTAGCTATTTTGGAGAAATCTTTAATAAACCTTCGATAGAAACCGGCGTGTCCCAAGAACGACCTCACGTCTCGAGTATTAGATGGATACGGTAAGGTTTTAATCACATCCACCTTTGCCGTATCCACCTCAATCCCTCTTTTCGACACTATGTGCCCTAACACGATTCCGCTACTCACCAATAAGTGACACTTTTCAGAATTTAAAACAAGGTGAGAGTCTATGCACCGTGATAGGACCATAGCGAGGTGGTCTAGACACGAGTCAAATGAGTCCCCATGGACGGTGAAGTCATCCATGAAGACTTCCAAAATACGCTCCACATAGTCCGAGAAAATGCTCATCATGCATCGTTGGAAAGTGCCGGGGGCATTGCACAATCCAAAAGGCATGCGGCGGTAAGCATAAGTACCAAATGGGCAAGTAAAGGTTGTTTTGGATTGATCCTCCGGGTGAATGGGGATTTGAAAATACCCGGAATATCCATCCAAAAAACAATAGTACTCTTTTCCACCTAACCTCTCTAGCATTTGATCTATAAAGGGTAGGGGGAAATGGTCCTTCCAAGTGACTTGGTTGAGGCGGCGATAATCAATACACACCCTCCATCCCGTTTGTAAACGGGTGGGGATCAATGCCCCTTGAGGGTTTTTGACTACCGTCACCCCTCCCTTCTTTGGCACAACTTGAGTAGGACTTACCCATTGGGAGTCACTAATTGGAAAGATAATACCCATTTGGAGAAGTTTGATAACTTCCTCCTTGACAACTTCCATCATAGGTGGATTAAGCCTCCGTTGTGGTTGCCGGACGGGTTTTGCATCCTTTTCCAATCGAATTTTGTGCATGCAAGTGCTTGGGCTTATCCCCTTAATATCCGCAATGCTCCATCCAAATGCTTCTTTATGTTTCTTGAGCATGCTCACCAATATTTCTTCTTGGTCATCTTTGAGTTTGTTGGAGATGATCAATGGGAGGGTATTGTTTTCTCCCACAAAAATGTATTTGAGGTGATTTGGGAGAGGTTTTGGTTCATGTTTTGGAGGTTTTAAGATAGAGGGAAGTGGTCTTTCAAGATTGGCTTCTAAGGGGAGGAAGGGTGAAAGGGATGTGTGTTCTTGAAAAGCTAAAGTTTCAATTGAGGCAGGAACATCCCGCAGGCTCCGGTGCACACCGCAGGCTCCGGTGGGTACCGCAGGCTCCGGTGTGGGTCGGAGGCTCCGGTGGGAGTCTGGAAGTTTTTCTTGAGTTTCCCCTTTAGGTGCTTCCTTTGGAGGGTCTTCCTTCTCCAACTCCTCTAGGCTTTCCTGCACATCTTGAGACAAAACTACACGCAAACCCTCGTGCTCCACATCATTAGTAAGGGCCACCTCAAGAGGGTCCCTTTGACACAACATATAAATTTGAGAGACAATTGGTTCAATGATGTCTAAGAAATAACATGAATGTGAATCGCTAGGTTGTTTCATAGCATCGTAGATGTTATATGTGAGTTTCCTTCCATCAAATTCCATAGTGAGGTTCCCATTAGACACATCAATCTTGGTTTTAGAGGTCTTCATAAAAGGCCTCCCCAAAAGGATTGGAGTGGCCCTCGAGTCGGCTTCCATGTCAAGAACATAGAAGTCGGCCGGGAAGGTTAAGTGATCTACCTCTACCAACACATCCTCCACCATCCCCTTTGGGTATATGTTTGAGCGATCCGCAAGTTGGATCACTACATCGGTTTTGTTCAATGGTGGAAGTCCCAAAGTCTCATAGAGGGCATATGGCATAACATTGATTGATGCACCAAGGTCTAACATAGCATGAGTGAAACTTTTGTCCCCAATAGAGCATGGTATGGTGAACATTCCCGGGTCGCCACACTTTTTGGGAAGTGATTTTTTAAAAATTGCGGAGACATGTTCACTTACCCATACTCTTTGGGTTCCCTTCCTTGGGCTTCTCCTAGGTGTGCAAAGTTCCTTGAGAAACTTTGCATACCTCGGTACACCTTTCAAAAGATTTAGCAAAGGGATATTTACTTCACACTTCCTAAAAGTTTCATAGAGATCCTCATCTCTTGCGACTCTTTTAGAATGTGTGAGAGCACTAGGAAAAGGTACCTCCACAACATATTCTCTCTCGATCTCCTCAACATGATCCTTGGTTTTGTTGCTTTCACTCTTTTCTTTGTCATTCCTCAAGGGCCTCTTCTCCTCTTCCCCATTAGCTTTAGATGGTGTCTCTTTCTCTTTTTCAACCACTAGCTCTTCTTCAATTTGTTCTTCAATGTGAATGACCCTCTCATGTGACTTAGCCTTTCTCTTCTTCTTCGGGGGAGATTCTAGGGTTCTCCCCTTTCTCAAAGTCATGGAGCTTGCATTTTCCTTTGGTGGAAATGTTGTAGATGGAATTGAGTTAGAGTTCCTTTGATTGTTCTTGGCCATTTCTTGTGCAAGTTGGCCAAGTTGGATTTCAAGGTTCTTTACCCTAGCATCACTTGAAATTTTGTCCGCATCCATTTTGTCAAACCTCTTGGTATTTTCGGCTTGCCCTTTCATGATCATCTTAAACATCTCATTTGTAGACAAATCTTCATTTCCTTGGGAGGAAGAGCCCCCTCCTTGTTGGAAGTTCTTGTGGTTACCTTGGAAATTCCCTTGGTTTCCTTGGTTTCCAAATTGGAAGGATCCTCCCTTGGATTGTTGATGATTGTTGTTTCTTTGGTAATTGGAGTTTTGTCCTTGAGAGTTGGAGTTCTTCAAATGGTTAAATTGACCATTTTGGAAGCTCTTGGAGGTATCTCCTCCCCAACTAAAGTTTGGATGGTCCTTTGTCCCAATGTTGTAAGTATTGCCGCTCGGATCATACTTATAATACCCTCCCCCATTGGGGTTCCTAGAGTTGTATTGACCGTGCATCATGGCACTCACATTCTCCTTGCTTATTCCTTGCTCTTCCATGATGGGACAAGTTTCCATTGGGTGTGGACCTTGACAAAAGTTACACTCCACATTAGATCCTTGTGCTCCTCCTTGATTGTTCCCCACTAGTTGAGCAACCATTTTTGTGAGATCATCCACGGTTTTCTCAAGCTTGTGGGAGGAAGGAGAAGGTGTCTCAATGGAGTTAATATTCTTTGACACTCGGCTTCTTCCATAGTTCCTTGTGCTAGCGGCCAACTTTTCTATGATCTCATTTGCCTCCGCCACGGAATAGTTGTCAACTCCACCACCCGTAGCGGAATTAACCATGATTTGGTATTGTACGGTAAGGCCATCACAAAAGTTGACCAAAAGGTCATCACCACTAAGGCCATGGTAAGGACATTGAGCAACTAGCTTCTTGAATCTCTCCCAATACTCATATAAGCTCTCACTTGCATCTTGCTCCGGAGAAGTGATGGCTTTCTTTGCATGGTTATGTCTTGAGTCGGGGTAGTATTTCTCAAGAAAAGCCGCCTTCATGTCCTTCCAAGTACGGATTGTACCCGGTTGAAGGTAAAACAACCAATCTTTTGCCGCATCTTGAAGTGAAAATGGGAAAGCTCTCAACTTAAATTGATCTTCCGTGACACCATTTGGGATTGCACCCTCACACATCATATGGAATTCGGAAAGATGGCGATTTGGGTCATCCCCCGCATGTCCATGAAACTTTGGGAGGTTGTGAATGAAATAGCCCTTCAACTCAAAGTTGGCATTAGCCCCCATGGGTGGGTAGGCAATGCAAAGAGGTTGAGTGTCATAATTTCTTGCCCGGAGCTCCCTAATAGTTCTAGTATCATTCGCCATTGGAGGGTATTCCACTTCAATTGGATCTACTTCAATAGGTTCTTCTTCAATAGGGGCTTCTAAAGGTGGTTCTTCTTCTCTATTCTCTCTTTGTGCTCTTTGGTACCAAGGGTTAGTAAATAACCAAGAATAGGCACCAAAAGCGTCGTCTTCCACGGAAGTTGATTCACCGTGTTGAGGGGAACTAAACATAAACCTTCGCACTAAGCAAACAAATTAGAACTTCCTATTACTTCTAACAACAAGAGGAGTAATAAAACAACTAAACATAAATTCACAAACTCAAGTTCTAGCTATGTTGCCTTCCCCGGCAACGGCGCCAAAATTTGATAAACACAAAACTAGGTCGTTAAAATACTAGAATTAGCGTACCAAATTAACAATTTGTAAAACCAAACTATACTCTAGACTACTCTAAATGATAAAGTAATATAGTGCAAGCAAGGGTCGAACCCAAGAGAAGGTCTTTTAAGCTAAGAACTTGAAATGTAAACTATTGACTATTAAAGACAAAGCTATAGACAAACAATGACTATTCACAATGGCCAACAATAGAGAGACATAAAAAGGGGGTTTTTGGAGTTGATTTGTGACATGAAACAAAGTGAAATTTGCAATTCTATTCTAACAAGCAATAACACAAGCACTTGATGAGCAAGATGGTTCAAATATTTAGGAGGACTTGGTGCAATCCTACAAGTTCCAACTTTTCTCAAAGCAAGACTCTTTTCTCTCTAGTTTTCATTTACCCAACAACAATCCTCAAGCAAGTGATTACCACTATCTAAGCCAACAATGATAATCCTACTTCAACTACAAATTCTAACATTAAACCATGTAAGAATTGTAACCAAGAGCATGAAGAACAAAACCAAGAGGAAAGTAAATGGGATATCACAAAGAAATGTTTAAACCAACAAATCCTATGATACAATCAATTTCTACTCACAAAGGTTGATACTTTAAACCAAGATAACAACAATCATGAGATGCTTCAACAAGTTATTACAAAAGCAAGCAACTTTGCAACAACAAGCAATAGATGAATGAAAAAGAGGCAAGGGTAATTACTTCTCACAACAAAACATTCATCATGACATTCAAACTTAGAAATTGAAATAAATGAAAGAGTAGAGATTAAGGAGTCAATACAATGATAAAGATGAAAGCTTGCAATGGATTACACCAAGTAGGGAAGAACTAGCCTTCCATAGTCTTCATAAAACCCAAAAACAAAGAAAGATTACAACTTGAATGCCAAATAAATTGTTCTTGCTACTACAAATTTTCTAAGGATTATTCAATAATTAGGGTAATTAGATGATTATGGGAGAGTTCAAAACATGGGGTATATATATGGCTGCACTCCTTTCTAGGTTAAACACCGAGATGGGCCTTCAACTTCCACAAAACACGGTCTTTTAATTTTGCGAGACAGTCAAAACCGCAGGCTCCGGCCTGTACCGCAGGCTCCGGTGGTAGCCGCATGCTCCGGTGCATACCGCAGGCTGCGGTTGGGGCCTGATGCTTTTTTTCTTCATTTGATTGTCATCACCTTGATCCCCCTTTGTCTTGGTTCCGTTGGTAAAGAGTTCTTCACGATGAATCTATCCCGTTCCTATGAGCTTGGGTCGGGACTTTGGAAGCTTGTCTCGACCTTGACTTGTTGACCGCTCGGCTTTGACTTTGGTTGACTTTTTAAGTTGACTTCGCGCCTTTGTATCCTATAAATCATAGCTAACTCAAGCAAGCAATCAAACCAAAACTTCCTTATTTCAATGACAAAACACTCCATTTGGCCACTTAGATTACCTAACAACACTTAATTGACTCGACTCTATTTGACGCTATCATATAGCCTCCATTATCTTTTATGGATTTAGAGTTAAAAGAATTTAGTTAATTAGAGATAAAGTTTTGAATTAACTTAATCATGTTAGGTGTTTCTGATAAAAAGAAGTCAGATAAATCACGAATGTTAGTTTGTTATTCTATTAAACCAATTCAACAATGTAAGCGATATTAGAGAGCCGGATAAATCATTCTCCGAGTTTAGATAAACAACACGAACGTTTAGAACATAGTTAAATCAAATTTTTATATAAAGTTTATATTTAGTTTATGCTCCTAATAGTTTCTATCATCGTAAGTTCATATTAGTTTCATTAGTCTTCTTACTAATATTTATAAAATTCTATCGGAATGAAAATCTATAGAGGTTATGACATCCGAAAAAGAGTTGTATCTATAGAGAGGTTTAGGATATTTAAATAGTAGTATTATATTGAGATGTGAGCTTTTGGAGAGTACCATTATTTGCTTACTTTTGAAGAGACATGTTTACTTCTACACAAATTCATAATTGAGACGGTCACAAGTTTTCCCGACACTCGGAAACGATTTAAATAATAATGTTCAAAAGGAATATCGAATCGAGGTCGTGAGACGTCTTAACATAAGACGGGCATAAGCAAGAATTGCAATTACTTCTATTTTTAACAGTTACGTGAATATTTGAATAAATCACGAAACATAATCAAACGAAACCATTTCGAATGTAGTTATACGGCTGCAACTCTACATAAACTACAAATAAGTCAAGATTGAAATATATTTCCCGTAACCAAAATAATGACGAGAAATGTGCATGAATTTATATTTTGGAAGAAGTTGTAGACGGAGGGTAATATGTAGCAATGTATATATATGTAAAGAAAGGGGTGTTTGATTTCGTGTAGCTTTTGTTAGACTGATATCTATTTATCCCATCCAAACTCTAATATGCTTGGGTGAGCTTTTGAAGATTTTACTAATAGTAGAACTTTAACAAGGTAATTATCGTTATTTTACTTTAAAAGAGACATGTTTTTATTCGTAGTTACGGTCACACATTATACACTTATATTAACACTCCTCATATGTAGGGTATATGACACTGTAATATGTCGGCGCAGCAAATTGAAGTTTTGGGCAGCAGAAGAATTGTAAAATACAATTTAGGGCTCTATTAGAGTTCTCATGAAGCACTTCACAAAATGCGAATGAAAATGATTTGAAGGCACACTAATATTAACATTGAAGGAAAATAATGGATAAAAAAGAAGATGCGGGTCAAGTTTAATGAAGGGCACATTAGTTCTTTTAAAGATAAAACTTAATATTAGGCGGATGCACGTAATTTGGCTGGGTTTTATGTTCTCGATCAAAATGCTCGAACGTTTTAAGACATGAGGATTGAGTAAGGGAGACGAGCTGAGTATAACTACGATCAGTAGCGAAGCTAGACTCGAGAACAAGAGAGGTCACAATTATGAAAATAAATGTAAAAAAGTCTCCATATATGCCTAATTCCTAAACACGGCTCTTTCAGAAAAACTACCCGCATACAAATCAAAATCTGAGGATAGGATCCGGCTCAACAATAAACATTAATTCTTTTAGTTTAAATCATGATTCTAATAAAAAAAATTGTCAAATAATCATTTTGAATTTTTTTTGTTTCTTACGATATAATTTATTGTCAGCCTTAAAGAAAGTTTAAATAAGACGATATTAAATCTAGGCCCGTGCATTGCACGGGCATTAAATCTAGTATTAATCATGAATTCATGATACCAAATTAATAAAGGCTCTTAAAATTTTCTCTCTATCTTTTCCTCAAATTGTTTCCTTCTATAGCTACTAATAGATTCGCCACATGTTAATTTTCAATTGGTGATGTATAGAAGATTTTATACATCGAGTATAACCGTAACATCTTCCTTACATTAAGTGTCCTTAATGACTTCACTATGGAGTAATATTACCACATCCTTGAAAACCGTGACCAAGTCACAGCCATAAACCTTGACCCTATAAAAGCACACTCCTCACGTTCCGTTACCCTTCCCATCGTCTCTCAACCGTAAACCTCGACTATTAAACATTGCGTCGATGGATACCGACATCACCATGGTCGCCGCTGACGAACCTTCCGATCCCACCGTTCCGTCTTCTTCCGCCGCAACCGCCGTCGCGTCTTCTTCTTCTGCTAAGAAAAACAAGCGTTTCGAGATCAAAAAGTGGAACGCCGTTGCTCTTTGGGCTTGGGGTTTGATTTTCCCCCTCTTTTTTTAACCTAATTTTTTCAATTGTTTCTTATAAACCCTAACCCTAACCCTAAATTTGCGTATTAGTTATGATGTTTGTGATTTATGTGCGCAGATATTGTCGTCGATAACTGTGCTATTTGCAGGAACCACATCATGGATCTCTGTAAGTCTGAAAACTCGTTTGTTTTTGATGAAATTAGGGAAATTAGTTTGTTGATTAAGAGGATTGATTGTAAGTTTTGTTGTTTGATTAGGTATTGAGTGTCAAGCTAATCAAGCTAGTGCTACGAGCGAGGAGTGTACTGTTGCTTGGGGTATGCTCTTCTCTCGTATTACTTCTTAACTTGTTTTGTTACTCCGTAGTCGGTGTTAGTAATTCCGTGATTCCTTGTAACATAATTGAATATCTATGATTGATAGTTTAGGAGTTAGCGGCGATAATCGTTGTTATGGTTTGCGTGGACTGTGTTCTGATAGTCGGGCAGTTGAACTGTGTAAAATTGCTATCCATTGGATATATGTACGTGTGTTACCCTATCATTGATTAGCCGAGGAAATATTTGTATACGAATTGTCTTGGATAATATGAACTATGAAGTAACGTGAGAGGAAGCTAGGGAACGGGATGACAATCTATGTGGGATCCTACGCTAAATGACTCTTTATTTATTAACCCTACTTATTATTGTACTTTCCATGTTTGCTTTACGTGCTATGTTCACATCCATGTCATCTGTTTTATATCATAAACCACCGTGCAAGTCGGATTATGCTTGGATTGAAGCATACCGAGATTAAAGTAGTTAGTAGTTACCAATCATGGTTAGAAGAGGCGATTTTGGTGAGGGCATTAGCTGGTTGCGATTTAGTATGGCTGTAATAAGCCTTGTAAATTTTATCACGAGTAAAATGAAGCGTAGTGGTCGTGAAGGACTTGTTTTTTGTTGTGGAGTGACTGGTTTGAGGTCCAAGATATTACTATGTATATGACTTGGCAGATGAGTTGGAGAATGTACATTGTTCCTTACTTTTCCAAGATAATGGAGAAAGGTCCAATAAAGTAATCATTCCAGTGATGGATTTCCTAGAGTTTGGACAAACTGTCATCTTGCAAGATGGGATTGTTAGGACTTTTGACTAGCATATGATGAGCGGCTTGTAGGTGATTAACTGTTGGGTTTCACATGAGTTGGCTTAAATTCTGAACCCTACACATAATTCAATTCATTCAGTATGAGCAAGAAAGTTGATTTTCTCCGTTAGCATCCTCTTGGGTTTGGAATGGCATCTGGCATGTCTGTCACCAACAAGTTTGACGTTTAAACTTTAAACGCAAAGGGGTGACCTCACTTTTAGCTTATGTAAACTATTGTCAGGGCCGTCTCAAGAAAAGTGGAGGCCCGGTGCAAAAGAAAGAAATGAGGCCTAAAATTTACAAATCAAATAACATTTATATAAAATATTAATGAAATCTACAAATTATTTGAAAAGCGACTCTTTCGCGTAGTTTTTCGTCTATAATCCAATACATAATTCAGCAAACCACCACCAATCCAATACAGTAAACTACTAACAAAGCTAGATAGATAATCAACCTAAACTATAATCACCTTTGATAAAGCCCCAGGTTGAACCTTGTTCAACACATTGCAAAGGATCTTTCGACGGCTCCGCTGGTAGATCTTTCGCAACTACTACTGCCACCATCTTCCCAAGCCAATTGAATGCTTCATATCTCCTTAAAGCTATATACATACATAATTCAATCATCAAAACCACATTTTTTGCATTAATCACATTTTCAAAAAATTACACCAACTAAATTTGAATGCACAATTTTTTAAAAAAAAGAGAGAGAGAGAGAGAGAGAGAGAGAGAGAGAGAGAGAGAGAGAGTTGTACCAGCTTCCTCAGCTCTTCAGCTCTTCGGGAATCTAAATCAAGACGTCTAGAGGGACGATTTTCGTGCTGTTGAAGAACATCTTCAACTACTGAAGCTACACTAAACGACAACGCTTCACTAGCAGCCATAACTCTTCGACACTCGATTAAATTTAAATTTAAATTCAAATTGAAAATACATACAAATATTCACCAAAATGGAATTATCCAAAAATCATACTGAAAATAAAATCTGACTAAAAAGAGGAAAAAATCAAAATAATTTATCAAGTGCGCCTTTTTGGGAATGAACTAACTGTTCTATTCGCTTCTTTTTCTTCCGTTTTTCGGATCCAGAATCAAATTTTCTTATTCTAGGTAACATGATATTAGAAATAGAGATATGCAATGAAACAAAACAACCTTATTGATGCCGGATTCCAGAACATCAGAAGTATTAGCGTTACATTTGATCGATCTCGACCAACTTCCAATACCAATGCATTATCATTAAATTCATTAATCATTAACATTATGATTGAATACATTAAAATTCATCAAAATTAAGAAGAAATATTAGTATATTACCAATTTCGTTTGAATTCAAATGTAAATCTGCGATTTTTGCCAACAAATGAAACTGACAAAGTTTTGATTCTAATAGTTTTAATTGAAAACTTGGAATGATTTGTGAATAATTGATTTGGAATAATCATCCTTAAATGATTAGAACAAAGAAACGTTAGATAGGTTGAAGATTAAGGAGTAGATTTAATATTTCTGGGAAGGAAAATAATTTTATTTGGGGAAGGATTAGATTTAGGAATTGATTTAGGTTAGTAATTGGAATTTGGAGTAGATGTTACGGGCTCCTTCAATTACCAACTTTTTTTTTTTTTTTTTTTTTTTTTTTTTTTTTTCAAATTAGTATAACCCTGAAGTTTGGGCCCCAAAAATTTGAGGCCCAATGCAAGTGCACACAGTGCGCCCATAGTTAGACGGGCCTGACTATTGTCATGGGCTAACTCATTTTTGAATTTCTTTCGAGTCAAGACCACACCATCAGTCAGTAGCTAATTTCCATTTGAAGACCAAGTCCTTGTCGCTTCAGAACTTGAATTTCAAGAATACTACATCAGCCAAATATCCATACGTGAAATCGTCCTAGCAATGCTATTGGGTAGTAGTGGCAATGGTGTAAGCATTTTCTGCGATTAGTAGAGTCTAGTACCTAATTGTCAAGAAGTGGTGATGTGGGAGATAGATAATTTGTAATTTGGCAGTAAAGATAACAATGTTGGTATTATGTTGCAGCCAAGTTTATGACAGCAACAATGGGAACTGAGATCCTGTTATAGAGTGAGATTTTAGGAGGTTATGGTATTTTAAGCCTTACAGGATAGTTTTCATAGGTTGCTGCTGGTAAAGTAATTATGTATTTATCGGCCTCTACAACAATTCAGTAGTTGATTGAGAAAGCTACGAAAGAAAGGAGAGAAGGAGAGTACTGTAGACTATCAAGGAAAAAACTGCAAGTTCATCATTTTTCTGGATTTTCTCTTACTGGATGCGAATTGTTCTTATGGTAATTATTTATGGAATTTATTTACACCGTATTTATTACCCTATGTGTCCTAACCCTCTTGACTTATTAAGATGCAGCTGTCGGAATAATATACTACCTGTATGTTTCTGGTTTCTTCTCACTTTCCTTTGAAGTGTATTTTTTTCTTCCCCCTTCTCGTACTTTCCTTTCTTGGCTACTATTTTGTTGACTTTTACCAAAGTACCCTAATGAATATTCTAGAATAACAAAAGTGCCACTACTACACATCAAACTGCTAATATAAATAAATTCCACCCCATCCAACCCCTATCACCCCCACCACAACCCCACCCCGCCGAACACCAACACCTCCATGTTTCCTCTCCGACCAAGACAGCCACCTTGCAAACCAGTACTTCGATATCACCACTTAATTTGCCTCATTCGGTAGGAGACCATCTACGATTTTAGCACCGTCGTCAGCATGGGGCGTACCTAAGTAAACTATATCAATGGGAATTGTCATTTCATGTGGCTAGTGGTGGTAGTTTCCTGAGTTGCGTAGTGGTGGAGGGTTTAGCTTCTATGTTTGTTGTGGTTCAATGGTGCTTGCTCAGCAGGTAGTATAGGTGGTTGGTCGAGTGATTAGGGGTGGTTGGATAGATCTGGTGGTGGGACGGACAGGCGATAGTCGAGTGGCTCTTGTGTTGGGCATAAGTGAGATAAGTCGGTGGTAATTGTGATGGCGCGTCGGTTGATGGTTTTGGTTGGTATTTGGTTTACGTGGGATGAGGATCGGGAAGCTTTGAGGTAGGCTAGTGACTAGTATGGTGAGAGTGAGTGCGAAGAGGGGTATTTCAGTCAATGCGTTACTGTTTTTAAAAGTGGAAGAAATGTAATGGTAAGAAATAAAAAGCGGAGGAGTAATACATTACATTAGGAATTTGGATCTCTCTCAGACTCTCACTACTGCTTTAATTTTTGTTTCTTTTGAAGTATGCTTTGATTGGTAGTTTGGTACACTTATTTTCAGTTTCTTTTTGTATGACAAGTTATTTACTCCCTCCTTTTCTTAATGGGTAAATGTTTTATGTATATCTATTTGGCACACTTCTTAAGAAATGTAGTGTATTGTTCAAGTAAAAGAACAAGTGAGGAAGAGTTGAGAACAAAAAGGTTCACTTAACTACTAACCCCCAATAACACCAGCTTCCCTTATCAACCAAGGGCATCGGAGCCAAACAGCCGCCACAAGCAACACTGTATACATGAAAAATCTCTTCCGAGTAGAAATTTGTGAATTAGTGTCTCTGGCAGGCTTCTTTTTTCATTGGTTTTTAAGGGGTTCTAGTTCTGGGAAAATATTCAAATCTCCATGACCTGTTGGAGTTTGAGACGGGGACTGGTCGGCTCTATTCTGGAATGTTCGGACCTCTTCAGTGCAGGTGGTGGAGGGAGCTGGTTGGAACTGGAGGTAGTCGTAGTCTGTGTGGCTGATCAGATTTTGTTAGAAGTTGGTCGTGATAGGACTGGTCAGAGTTTGTGTGTGGTCGGAGCTTGTCTTGGTTCTTCGTCATGACCTATATTGTATGTGCAAGGAGGGAAGTGCTGGTAGTTGGTGGCAGGAAGAAAAAAGGGGTTGGGGGATGGGTTAATTAGGTATGTGGGGCTTAAAATATAATTATACAAATTTTAGTTGGAATAAGTGAAGGCATTTATTGTAATTATTGGGTTACCTATGACGACAATTTTGTAGCGTTGCCCATAAAAACATACCCAATAAAGAAAAGAAAACGGGAAGCATATTGTGAAATAGCCAAGAATGGGCAATGTGGATTTTTTTTTTAAAAGGAGGAAGTATCAGTTATCAAAGTGTAAGTAAAGCACTTAGCATCATTGTAGTTGGAACATCTGTGGTGAATCAGTTTGCCCAAGGGTAACGGATTCCATTTCCGAGTTTATTCTTGTGTTTCTCTTCTGTAGCCCAAATTATACGACTTTTGAGTGGGTGATTATTTTGAGATTGTTAGAGGATTTAGTGGAAGATCTGTTGTGGTATTCTTTGGCTTACTATGGTATCAAGTACCATCTTGTTGGAAGACCTTGAGGTAAGAGGCAACATGTATAAATACCAATTGACTGCATTCGACCATGAAACGTTAGTCTCGTTTATGCTAGGAGTAGGAGATCACTGTCACCGCATTTTACCTAATTTCGATTGGCCGCATTTATGCTATTTGGACCAGAATCTAGTTTAGATTTACGAGTTTATAGCTTTTCAAATCCACTTTCTGTATGTGTTACTTTAGAATTGACTGCCGATATTTGGTCAAAGAAAAAATGATTTTAACATTGCAAAAGCATGTTTGTCTAGACAGATTTTTTTTTTTTTTGTTTAGTTCTCTTTGATTTGAGGGTATTGTTGTTCACTAAGTGATAATATATTAATATGTCTGTTTTACACAATGTTTGCTTGGCGTCTTGCACCTAGCCAGCAAGCGCTAATAGGGACCATAGAAATTGTGGCTAAAAAGCGTTAGGTCCCCCTTCCCTCTAAACTTGCGGTTTTGCTGTTCGCTTGTTGAGTGACTTGAGTCCCCTCGATTTGGTCACGTATTTTTAAATTCTTTCTGAATACATTAACAACAACAACAACAACAACAACGTCAGAGCCTTAATCCCAAAATGATTTGGGGTCGGCTAAATTCTCTCTGAATATCAGTGATAATTTTAATGAGGAAATCTATAAGCTTACTACTATTCTTTGTGCATACTGAGCAATTTATTGGTTAAGTTGCTGCAAACATTTAACGATGCAAGTTCTTCTGGGATCTTTTTGTTGATGTTGACATATGTGTGAAGAGACTGGAGTAATATTGCAAGTTGTCTGTCTACATTTTATATTGATGATACTTTTCCTAGAGAGTTTCCTAACTCTAGAGAGTAGAGACTTAGTTTCAAACATTACTCAGTACGAGAATGTTACTTGTGAATATTTTTGAGTTATTTATGAGTTTGGTCATTGCATTTGCGGGGCGATTATATGCTGAACAAGCTTTTAGATTCATAATTGCATGTTATCTTTTTCAGTTTTCTACTCCCTCCTTTTTTTCTATATATCCCTGCTTTTCAATTTCCTCTCCCAAAAATGGCATATGGGGTAAATGTTGAAGACTGAGTGAGTACATACCAGCATTATTATTTGTTCACAATGTTAATGGGTGCTCTGTTTCGCATGTACTTGGAAGATCTCTCTTTTTTTTTTTTTTTTTTTTTTTTTTTTTTTTTTTTTTTCACCTTTTGAATTGCTCTATGGTTTCCCATATTTAAGAGATCACCTAGCCTACAACAACAACATCAAAGCCTTAATCCCAAAATGATTTGGGGTCGGCTGACATTAAGAGAGATCACCTAGCCTGCTTATCAAAAATCCTTTTTTTGTTATAAGTGTTCCTCCCATTATTTTCCACATCTTAATATCTGTAAGAATGGTCAAAATGATTTTTTTTTGTCAGTGGTCAAAATGATTTGATCAAGAGATTGTTTAAATGTTGGCATACAACTATACTTTGGAATTGGGGAGGGTCTCATGTAAGATTGTCTCATATAAGACTTGCATTTGAGACCAATCCATTAACCCTATAACTAATTGAGCTATACATAAAGATTCGGATTCACCAGAAAGACCGAAGCTCTATTTGGTGTTTCTACTGCCATCCTGTGCGGCTGTGCCTATCAATATGTGGCTTAAGTGACCTTGTACTATGAGGCATGATTGTCAATTCTCTTTTTGTGTTTTTCAGGAGTCTGCAATCACGCGTTTCATTTTCACTGCATCAGCAGATGGCTCAAAACCCGCCAAGTGTGCCCACTAGGTATGTCTGCATTCCTTTTCTTTCCGACCTCTTCTTTGGTGGTTTTTCCTTTGACTGCAACTGATCCTATTTACTAAACTTGTGCTATGTGACTGCTGTATCAGACAACAGTGAATGGGAGTTTCAGAAGTATGGTCACTAGAACATGCTGCAATTTGGTTGCTGGAATCCGGAGTGTGTCAAATGTGCAAGAAGAATGCAGTGTCGAACTCTATCATATCAGTATCTAAATAGTAATTGACTTTTTGCAGAAACATTTAGCGTCTACAACTCCTTATCTGTGGAATGCGAGTCTTTAGAGTTGGCGAAGCTCTTCTCAAAATAACAGTGTTTTAACATGATGTCAGATTTAACATGATGTCGAAGTGTCGTACCTGTTATTTTGTGAAAAAAAAAATCAAATCTTGTTTTACCTTAAAGTGAGTGCTTTTAGTCTAGAATTACGTGCCGTGATTTGTCGGAGGTCTAAGTGGCGAAAACATGCATCTATGCAACAAAGATTGCCTGTAGCTCGTTATGTAGTTTGCCAATTTTGATCGATTTAACTCTCATTAGTCAGAAAATAACTCCCAAAATGTCACGATACAAGTTCTTAAACCCAATGGTTCCTGGAGAGCTTCTCAGTTCCTCGCTACTTTAAAAACTTCTTAACCGCTACTCAATTCTCTTGGATTAATTTTCAATTTTAATTTTTTTCCTCCGCAAAAAATACAATATCAAAAAATGAACAATTAATGAGATGCTACTATTATTTAAATATTTTACTAAAATAAAGTTATATAAAATTTAAAAAGAGGAACAGTTTCGAAGACTAACGAGTCGGAGGCAAAACATACATGTAAATGTACAAAATGTCACTTCTTCCATATCCAAAAAAATCGTAGAATATAAAAGACGACTGTGTGAGCCATTATTGTGAAAGAGATCCCAAGTCCCAAAATAATTAATAATTAATGTGATTATTTTAATTTGTCTCAGACTCCCATATAATTATATTGACCTATAAATAATAGTTTTGGTAAAGCATAATAGTGACGTAGCGTAGAAAATAAGAATAAAAATTCTAGCAGTTGTTATCTTCTTAATCAATCGAAGACGTTTGTTTGATGAAAATGACGCAAGTTAAAAACGCAATCCTTGAAAATAAATTTTAAACAAAATTTAAGAAAAAAAACGACGCCTGAGACTCCCATATAATTATATTGACCTATAAATAATGGTTTTGGTAAAGCGTAATAGTGACGTAGCGTAGAAAATAAGAATAAAAATTCTAGCAGTTGTTATCTTAATCAATCGAAGACGTTTGTTTGATGAAAATGACGCAAGTTAAGAACGCAATCCTTGAAAATAAATTTTAAACAAAATTTAAAAAAAAAACGACGCCTGAGAGATTCGAACTCTCGCGGGGAAACCCCATGTACTTAGCAGGCACACGCCTTAACCACTCGGCCAAAGCGTCTTTGTTGTGTGTTACTCGCTTTCATAAATATTTATATATCTTCATAAAGATCTTGGAGAGTACTTTTGGGCTAAGATCCGCTTAACATATACGGAGTACATACTTCAAGTGTAGATTAATATTTTTCTTTTGTAAGGGTGTGCATTAGTAATTTATACATAAAATTAACCATTTTATTTATTTATTTATTTATTTTAGTGAAAAAAATAATCATTTTATAGAAATACCAATAACAAAGTTCGACTATAGAAATGACAAATTCCAGTTAATACCCCGTTTTAAACGTAAAACGTATTGTGCGGAAGTCTTAATACCCTCTTATTAGATTGTTGCTCCAGTATCCACGGTCCATTATAGTACGATATTGTATGTTGTCTTTCACCTCTAATTATCCATGCTTTAGCCAGAGCTCTAAAACTCGAGATATGCCTTTTTGAAATCGACCTTTGTGAAACCAAGATTCGCTTCTTTACGTGTTTACTACTGTATCTCTTAATTTTGTTTGCATGTCATATGGTTTGATGACTGGCTTGCACATGTTTACGTGTTTACTATCTCTTAATTAACAGCGTACAAAATATGAGCAATGACTTTCTGTTGATGGAATATGGTGGTATCACTCCAATTTCACAGCTACAAATGACATTTCATCTGAATCATCCACTAAGCTGTTCTTTGCCGAGTTGAAGATTGCTAGAGACTGAAATCTGGTACTCCAAAGTACATGGTCACTGCTTGTCGCCCCATAGATGGTAAAACACACTGTTAACTTTTCAACGCATCGGTACTTTCTTTATCGTGTTTACAAAACTTTTAGTAAGACAACAAATTACACGATGAGATTTATTGTGTATTATTTAATATACATTTATTCTAACTCTATCAATATATGGAATTAATCGATCACATGTACACTATCGGATGACGAACGGTGCGTGGCATTATTTGAGTTTTTGGGACGTTGGGATGGTCCTCCAATCTATGAATAAATGAATGAGTATACTGTACATACAAACCCTGGGAATAATACATCTTCGTATACCCTGCGTTTGAAAGATCTAACCTCGACCAATCCCATGACCGGAGTTAGTTCCGAGGCTTACCTTGAGCAACAAATAACTCCCGAGGTAAACAAGCTTTTCATAGGATTTGTATAGCTCATGAGAACTTGGTGTATTTTAGTCATCAGCAGCTTCTTCTTCATGCTTTGATTTACCCTTTACTCGGCCACGTATTCGAGCATTTGGGCCAGAGAGCAACTCAATTGCTTTCTCCATGGTTATACTATTTGCAGGCAAACTCTGCAGTTATGTCCAAAAACAACTTTAGCGCACTTGTATATGCGTAAGCACGAGGCCGAAAGCACGAAACACAAAACAATTGGCAGTAATTATTGCTCCGACCTAAGCTAGGAATTAAATATGGAACACGACAATGCCTCGGGAAATATAAAGGTTCTAAGGTCACGGCGACTGCATTTTGAGGCAGTATCGGAAACACTTGTAGCGCCATGAGAGAGGTTAGGCCGCAATGACCAATCTCACGATTGAGGCTGATACCAACTATTGAATACCATAGCAACGCTTCACAAACTAGAAGCTCAATAGCACAAACAAAGGGATTCTGGCTTCCTACCAAAATAAAATGAGGGATTGGAGCATGTTCCAAAAACCAAGCGCTTCGTAGCTTTTATAAATCGAGTATCCTATAAGCCCAAATCATGAATGATAAGCTCTTAAAGCAACCAGGGGCGGAACCAGGGGTAGGCTACTTGGGCTAAAGCCCGAGTAGTTTCTGAGGAGGAAAAAAATATATCCTGTTTGAATTAGTAGAGAATCACTAGTAGCCCTGTGTTCTGGTGGTATTGTACTTTGTTTTCACACAATCATCCCAGGTTCAATTCTCCATAGAGAATATTTTTTCC
Source organism: Silene latifolia (assembly GCF_048544455.1). Classification (NCBI taxonomy): domain Eukaryota; kingdom Viridiplantae; phylum Streptophyta; class Magnoliopsida; order Caryophyllales; family Caryophyllaceae; genus Silene; species Silene latifolia. The sequence continues at coordinate 101,213,813 of NC_133533.1, read as the reverse complement.
CATTTCTTTACAGAGTGTTTTTGTTTGTGACTATTTTTTTCCATTTCTTTACAAAGTTCTGTTGTTTGTTTCACTTGTACATCTACTGTTCTTTCTTTTATTTTTTGTTTCCCATCAATTATCAACCATTTTAAGGCTATAACAAGTGAGATATGAGATGAAAAATGTTAATTATATACTTTTCTCATTATAAAAACGGTACGGAGTATACAATTTTCAAAATTTACCTCATAATTTAAAAAACATGTACATTCTTTTGGAAGGGAATATGAGTACATTATTTTAATTTAATTTCACTAAAATTGTTTATAAGCGCAATTTTAATAGTTCTCTATCAAAATTGTTAGAATAATTACAAATTAGCTCAATTCAACATAAGTATTATAATATCGATGATAGTTAATAGCTTGTACTTATTAGTGGTTGTTTATATTTGGCTCAAAGGCTAGAAAAAAGATACGTAAAATGTATATCCATAAAACCTTTTTATAAGTATTGAATTACGTACCAAACCTATATTGTACTATTGTATTACAAATCTCGGGAGAAAATTAGCATTTTGTATATTTTAAAATTTAGCCCTAGATAGACGGAATTCCTGGTTCCGCCCCTGAAAGCAACACAAATTAATTTGCAGGGTACTCTAGGATGAGACTCTTTTCGATTCTGTTCTCTTAAAACAGAAAATGAAATTATATCTAGAAGGAAAAGTCAAAAGTGCAAGGATCTTTATGCTAATAGTCTAAGACTTAAAACATAATCAAATCAACAAACAATCATATAAAGAAATGGCAATCACTTGCACAAGAAGAATGTACGTAGAGGAGGAGAACGGGATGCTATTCTAGCTAATGATACAAAAGGAAGAGTACATCCATACCTTGGGGACAGGAGCAAAAGTACGTCGATGCACAATTGCGAAGCCCAATTTCGAGATCTTTATCATTACTGGTTTGCCATCCAAAGGATGATTTCCCTGCAGCAATTATTTTTGCGAATAAACAAGTGCAAGGGAGGATATTCACGAATTAAAGTGGAGAAAAGAAAATGACTAGAGAGAAGTGATACCAATGAAATAGGGTAGCGAAGCAAATCGAGAGCATCCTCCAGAGTAATCGAGCTCACATCCTTGATCTATGGAAAAAACAGTTGGGGCTCTATAAGTGAAACAAAATCATGGACAATCTAATTTGTTCATAAGACCAAGTCCATAAATTATGATATGGAGAACGAAGAAGGCTGAAGGAAATGGTAAATATGGGTATAATCAAATACACCAACGAATTGCAAATATTAAGACCTTACAAAACTAGAATAATTTTCTGGGTGCAAACAACTAATATAAATTTCTTTGGTGCAATCATTTCTTAATGACTTCTGAAGTTCTGATACATAGAATGCCGAAAACAGTTTGTGATGATCACTATAAAACAAATGATCTAGAAGTATAAACAAAAACCATACTCCATCCTATGCTAATTTATGTTCCCTTTTTCTTTTGGGTACACAATTATGAAAGTGAGACAATTGACTTTCTACCCTCAATTCGTATTCCTCACATCCTTTTCGCCCAACACCCAACCATCCAGCCCAGCCTCAATCACCGCCCACCACTGGAACCTAGCTTCAATCACTACTGCTCGAGCCCTAACTACCAAGACCGCCACCAAACCCGCCGAAAACAACCATATTCCTTCCCCCGCCTGACAATAATGACATGACTCCAGAACGTGCTTCTCCAGCACTAGAAACGCCCATCCCACAACCTTCAAATTTCCCCCTTCCTCCAAAACATCCTGCCCTCCCACCCAACCCTCAATTTTTTCTCCCCCGCCCCCGAAAACTTTGGCAACGTCGCTACCACCCAAACTATAGTCAACGCCATCACCAATTTACTACCTCTCAACACCAACCTTCCTTAGCTATCCTATCCATCTTCAGACATGGGTCGAAGAAGGTTGGCACTTCCCGCAGAGGGAGTTGCATGGTCAGACCAGAGGAAGGGAGGGTGAGATGTGATTGTGCAAGGTCGGAAAACGAGATGTGTGTCATCATCCTCTTCAGCATTTTAGATCTGGGATGTGCAGAAGGAGCAGAAGAAGCCAAAAGGGGAGGGGCAAAGGGTATTCACGGTGGTGGTGGTGGTAGGAGGCTGTGGTGCTGCAAGGAGGGCGGGGTTGTGCAATCTGTAGTGGTACAAGGTGGGATGGTGCGAGGAGGGTCTGGGGGTGATACAAGGAGGTGTTAATGGTTGTGATTTAGAGAGGGAGTGATGGTGGTGGTGGTGGTGGTGATGGTGCTGGTTAAGGCCTGTAAGAGCATAGTGAAGGTGGAGGGCAGGGCAGTGAGGAAAGACAGTGGCGACATGGGCAGTGAAGGAGGAGAGAGTGCGAGTGAGTGGGGGTATTGCTGCCATTCATACAGCATTATGTGTCCAAATAGGAACATAGGAAATAAATGATAACTCGGTCCAATATGAAAATAGGGAAAATAAGTCAGAATAAGAGGGAGTAAAGCACAAAACCCAGTTCTTCCAGCAGCCTATACATGCTTAGCGTGACAAGGTACATGAGAAAAGGCAGAAAAACCCACAATTAACCTAATCAACCATGGTAACTCTGGACATTTTGTAGTTTTCTCAAACAAAGATGATTGACAGCAGAACTCTTCTTCCGAAGTAGAAAATGGACAGACCTGAGAAACAGTTGCCCGTTTAGGCGAATATCCCTTGATATTTTCTCCAAGCTGCACATAAGTTCCATAAGGTCCGCTCTTCAGAAAGACCTGTAAGAATAACGTTTATTATAACTTGCCTTTGTCAGCTTACAAATCAACAAACTATGAGTTTTGTTTTTGAGACCTTTTCACCAGTAGTAGCATGAGTGCCAAGTAACTTTGGTTCCTCAACTGAATAATTGTTTTGAGGTTCTTCATCTTCTTCCTCCTCACGGTAAAGTGTCTTAGCTATAAACCTGACACCAAGTTTAACAGCACCTTATTGAGGAAAAAAAAAAAAAAGAGTAGTGTAGTCCAAACTCCAAACAGAAGCTAAAATAGACCCAAAGCAAGCATCCGCACAAAATAAATTCTACACAAGCACTATCCAGAACAGCTAAAGTAGATCCCGCTAATCTGTTACACATTTATTTCAAGTTGTTACCAAATTACGACTTCTGTCAACTAATTTGTGTCTCGTTTAAATTAGTAAGAGGATAGGATAAAAAACAGGGTAGAAGATAAACATCTATAAAAAAGTGTGTACATTTTCAATGCAAAAATAAAAAAAAAATGTTGCGTGCATCAGGGGCTCCATACCCCGTCATAGACAACAGCAGAAGTTGAGGCATTGGGTGATGTTGCAAGGGAATAGACCAAAGGAACATGCCTGATAAATGATAATAATTGCGAAACAGAAGTAGATAAAAAGTCCCATACGCTTTAAAACTCATGGGAAGTTACAAACTTACAACAGCCTTTTGGGTCATTCGATGTAGTTTTCGACGCAATTTTCATCTTGGGTCGTATGGAAACAGTCTCTTTGTGCTGCCAACAAGGGTAAGACTGTAGCGCGTACATTCGAGACCCCCCCCCCCCTACCCCGCAATTTGCTGGAGCCTTTGCTGGGCTATGTTACTCCGACGCTTCACTTAACTGCCGTGTCGCGTGTCAGACACGTGCCGGTGTCCGACACGACACGACACTTCAATTTAGACCACAAAACAGGAAAATTCATCCAAAATAGCCGTGTCCGACACGCCGACATGTGTCGGACACCGACACATGTCGGCGTGTCTGAGTAACACAGTTTTGTATAAGAGGGAAACTTTCTATCAATATATATACTTAAAAGAGGAACTTTTGGAGCGATTTCATTGGCTATTACTTTTGTTCAATAAATTATGTATATAAAAATAAAAAGATATACATTAAAGAATATTATATTATATTCCATTAAATCATATTGGAATTTCAATCCTAATTTTCTATGTGTATTGTAGAGATTCTTAATCTTATATGTGTATTGTACCATTTCGCATGCTTCTGTACATCAAGAGTTCAAAATGTACTCTAAACTTGACATTATAAATATGGTCAAAAAGCCAAATTCATTCCATCGTTTCACATGCATGGTTTCTTTGTTTTTGTTTTACTATATTATTTTCATTAGTATGACTGTTTGGCACGTCCGCATATTAATGATTTGTTTGACATATTAACAATTATTTATATTTATTTATGCTGTTTGATTTTACGCACAACACTCAAAACGGTGTTATATTTAGCTTGCAAGTTTAATAGGTTCCCTAACGTTTTTTTTTTCAAATTAGTTGTTCCTCCTGAATGTGTGTAAATGTGTTATGACGTTCCTAAATTAAAATAGCTTACGAAGGTTAGTGCTAAAATCACAAAGTTTACACGTGAAGCTTATTAGGTTTGTGTTTTTGCCTTCTTTTGTTTATGATGATATTTATGTATATTATATTGCTAGACTAACACAATTCTTGCGTTTGTTTTACCTGCAAAGTACTCTGTACATAATTTAATTTATTATAAGTAGCAAACTTTATATACCCAAAACCAATAATATTAATACAAGTTTAATTCACTATTCTATACCCTTATTATCCTTTTATAAGATAATCAAATTTAATTAAGAGGATAGTTTTAATTAAAAAAATATAGTTATAGCAATGTTTATCAGTTCGGTTAGTTTAGTAGTTGCAGGCTCGTCAAATGACAAGCCACAATTTGTTATATAATATTATAGGCGGGTTTGATGATCGACAATCTCCGGAATTGTTTTGATGTAATATTATTGATGAGATGTAGTTTATTTGGTTCTCCAATGTCCAAATGCGTAAAGGTTACTAATCTCCAATATATCATGCAAATCACATACATGCCACCAACCCCCAAAGTTAGCAAATGAATTAGCAATGAGGTTGTCACAAGTCACAGCACCATCACAAAGATTGAGCTACTCTTCACTAGCCGGTCTTTTTATTTGAAGAGATTTGCATTATCTCATATTTGATTAAAAAATATCCCCCCACAATTCAATGAAAGGAATATGTTTTCATTTTTTTGAGATGTAAACAATTATTCATTGAATTCAGTTTCTATAGGCAAATTAAATTAACTTTATAAAAGTTGCTAAAAGTCAACTCTAATAAAAACTAATAAATTAAAAAAACAAAAAAGAATAGTTATTTTAACACTTTTTACGTACTGGTTAGATAACCAAAAAGAATTATGTTAAGAGTCCTATACCATTTAAGAGATAAGGTTCAATAAATAAATAAATAAATAAATAGAGTCTTAACTACTTTTTTTTAATTATAAATCTTTTCTAGATACTGATAAATCTTTTCTAGATAAGGTTCAATAAAAAGAAATCTGTTAGTATCCATATACTACTCCCTCCGTACCACACCAAAGGTAACACTTACTATAAACGGACGTACCACACCAAAGGTAACATTCCTTAGTTGGCCTACAACATTACCAAGTTACCCTTATACTCATTTGATATTAACGCAAAATGCCATTACATACCCCACCTACAACAACAACAACATCAGAGCCTTAATCCCAAAATGATTTGGGGTCGGCTGACATGAATCATCCTTTCGAATCGTCCATAGGTGAACGCATGCCTCAAAATGCGAATAAAAAAAGGGAAAATGAAAAACAAAAAGGGAGAACGAAAATATAATGGAAAGTCAAGGTAAACCTAGGGGTTTTAAAATTGAATTCCGGATTTCTTTTATAAAAACTTCAAAATTTAAATCGAGAGAAAAGATTAAAATTTCTTTTACACACCCCACCTACCAACCCACAAAATCATACCCCACCTATTTTTTCCCTCTTTACTCTTACTTTTTCCACCTTTTCTTAAATACTTCATTTTTCCCTACGTTACATTTGGTGTGGTATGGAGGGAGTATATGGATTCTAAGGTTCAGGGGAAATTAATTTAGATACTACATATGTTGCACATATTTAGTACTATTTGATTGTGCGGATTATACAATTTAGCATCGAAAAAAGCTAAAATCAATCTTCGTTTTATTCAGTTCTCTTCTTTGTTACAATGTCATTTATTAGTACTAAACATGTTTGTAAGTGAGTTTGTATTTTAATTTGGAAAATTATAGGAGTATGAGTTCACCAACCCAATCTATTATCTATGTTGCATTTTATTTATTCCGAGTGACATTAAAGCGATCTCCGGGAGTCAAAATTTTAATAAATTATAGAAGCTATTAATAAAATATATAGAAAAGTAGCAAATGACCTCCTTAACTTGGTTTAATGGTGAAATTAAGCCATTTATGTTTCATTTGTAGCAATCAAACACCTTAAGGCCGTAACTTATGAAAGGAATTTTTAGAGCAATATTAGAGAGTCTAATTAACTTTTGGAAACGAATTTCGAGTAATATTAGGGAATTCAAATTTGTGAACTACTAATTCCATAAAATAATGTATTTAGATGTATAATAGTGAATGATCTTCATTATCTATCACTATATTTATGTATATATTGTCGTATATTCATATTTTCATACAAGTTTTGACATGTGTATATAAGGAGGACACCATTATTGATTTATATCATTTGACATGAACGCATCATTTAGACATTTATTGTCTCTTACCATTATTTTATTATTTATTTATGTAGTTATATTGGAGTGTTTGTTGATTGGAGTGACTATAGGATACGATCTGTTTATATTTGTTTCTAATGGTTCATGATGACTAATTTGTGCGTGCATTGTTTTTTCGGTATTCTTGATCACTAGGTTTCTTAATTTTATGTTATATCTACAATTTTCATCCAATTTCTACGATCAGTAATGTTAATGTATTCACTAAGCCGGATTTTGCCGCTCTACAAAGGTTACTATTCCAAGTGGAACGGGGTTCTAAAACATTTGTACAATTAAAACCAACTTTTATAAACCACTTATTAGTATTTTTTTTATTAGTTGTATTTAATTAAGATAAATATTGCTATTTGATTATGACAAAATCGATTCAATTTTTTAACTTGTGTTACACGGAAGAGCAACTCAATTAGGTTCTTATATAAGATTCAACTAACTTTTTAGATACCTGGACGATTAGAGATCATAAGACATTTTTTTTTGACAAATGAACCCCTCAGAGATCACAAGACATTTTTTTTTGACAAATGGGCCCCTCAGAGATCATAAGACATTAGTACGAATTATAAAATAAAAGAAAGTGAAACTCTCTATGTTGAAACATTGAAGCATTTTTCGTTATTGAATGCTTTAAAAGCAACCATCTCAAGATAATTAAGTATTCAGAAATTATTTTTTGATTTTAGCCGGCCAACGGCCGGGCATGAAATCTAGTATATGGCTTATTTTGGAACAAGTGAGCTTTTTAAAGTAAAAAGTCTCCAAAAGCAGTTTCAGAATGAATTGGATGGACCATAAGTATAAATCAGAATGTCTTATATGAGAATTTGTGTCTTTAAAAGCAAGATAAGTTATCAATTAGAACTTAGAAGAGATCGCAAACCCATTGACATACAGATTCGAGATGTATGTGTGATATTCAATCTCTCAATTAAATAATGAAGAAATCAAAATAACTCCTGGTAAGCATGCTGCCAGTCTACGGATGAAATGATGATACAGCTATAAATCAATGATACCGCAATACTTCTTTGAGGTGTAAGTGCACTTAAATTAAATGATGCACAGCAGCACAGAGGATAACATTGATATAGTTAAAATTACCATCAAAGACTATTGGTTGGAAATAACAAACCTTAGTGAATAAAAGACTTACCTGCAGTTTGGGTGCTGATCACAGCCAATAAAATACCCTGCACCAAACCGACTCACTTTGAAGATTAGAGTACCCTCCGAACAACTTGGGCATGTTCGGGCTTTGTCAGGAAGTGGGGAGAAAAGAAAATTTCCAAAAGTGCTCTCTAACATCTTCTCCACCTGATGGATGTGAACTTTACCGGCACGGTCGCAATAACCACTGAATCTACTCCAGTAATCCTTGACAAGCCCTTTCCATTCAGTCAAACCACCAGAAACATTGTCAAGCTCAGTTTCCATGTCAGCAGTAAAAGTATAGTCTGTCACCTCGTTAAAATAATGCGAGAGATAAGCTGACACCATGCGGCCACGAAATTCTGGAGATAGTACACGGCTTTTTGCCGTTACATACTTCCTGTCCTGTAAGACTCTGATTGTGCTAGCATATGTTGAAGGCCTTCCTATTCCAAGCTCCTCCAACTTTTTCACCAATGAACCCTCAGAGTAGCGGGGAGGAGGCTGAGTGTGATGTTGTTTGAGTTCCATATTCCCAAGGAACAATTGATCTCCTTGTTTCAAATTACTAAGTATTTTGTAAAGATTATCACGACCGAAGGCTTCAGTGTCAGTGTCAGTGTCTCTAATGGCCTTTGTTTCCTCATCTTCATATACTGACCTGAACCCAGGAAATGAAACTGTTGAACATGCAGCCCGGAAAGAAATCGAATCATCACTATTTCCAATGTCCAGTTGTATCTGATCAACTTTTGCAGATTCCATTTGACACGCCATTGTACGTGCCCAAATCAAAGTGTACAATTTTAAAGAATCTTCTTCAAGAGCTCCTACAAGCATTGACGGTAGTCTTCTTATATCTGCTGGTCTAATGGCTTCATGCGCTTCTTGGGCATTCTTCACCTTTTTAAAAAATTTACGTGGAGTCTTTGCAGCATAATCCAATCCATATAGCTCAGAGATCAAAGAGCAAATTCCCTTAGCAGCTTCACCAGAAATATGCAAACCATCAGTTCTCATGTATGTTATAAGTCCAGCTGCCTTGCCATCGGAAAACTCAATGCCCTCATACAATTTTTGTGCTAGCTTCATAGTATAAGCAGCAGTAAAATTTAGCTTGTTAGCAGCATCTTGTTGAAGTGTCGACGTTATATAAGGAGTGGGAGGGTTTCTGTTCACTTTGCTTTTCTTAACACCACTAACTTTGAAAGTTGATGCTATCGCGATCTGCTCAATACTCTTCGCCTTTTTCTCTGACTCGATTGAAAATTGGTTTAACTTTGTCGAAGATAAACGGGTCAAATGTGACCGGACCAAACAGTCGTTGGATGACAATGTCTCCTTTGAGCTGAATGTAGCTTCTATACTCCAGTACTCCTGTGGTTTGAATTCCTCAATTTCCATTTCCCGATCACATATGAGAGCAAGAGCAGATGACTGTACTCGCCCAGCAGACTGACAACCAGGTAGTTTTCTCCATAGCAAAGGAGAGATGTTGAATCCAATTAAATAGTCGAGAGCACGTCGAGCAAGATAAGCATGAACCAAATTAACATCAATATCTCTTGGAGTCTGCAAAGCACTTTTGACAGCTGATTCTGTTATTTCTGAAAAGGTGACTCGAGCAATTGTTACATCTTTATGTAGAGCATCTTGCTGTTGCAACATTTCAATGATATGCCAAGCAATAGCCTCTCCTTCACGGTCTGGGTCAGAAGCAATAATGAGATTGTCTGCTCTGTGAATAGAAGAAGCAAGACGAATTAAAACTCAGCAATAAGTAACCAATTTATTCAAATAAGAAAGCTGGAATAAATTACAAAGACGGACAACACAAATAGATCATAAAACACATAGCCATACATATGGGTTTCATAACAAATTCAAACATGATAACAAATATTTAAACAACCATTGGGGCATGATTCGGTGTTAGGTCGGACAAGAACCAAATAGTCCGCACTGGGAGGGACTAGGGAGTATGTTTGATTGCCTAGAAAATACTATTGGTGTTCTATGAGAACTAAACCGCTCCCTGACAATGGAAGTGAACGCCAAACCATGCAACACTGTTTACATGCAAAATGCTCAAAGATAATAGGAAATAGAACAATAGTCTTATCACATGACATTGCTACCAAAAAAGGCAAAAACTTACCCACTTATTGCAACCTTCATGCTCTTAAGATGGGTCCAGGCAGAGGATGGGACCTCCCAAACCATACTTAAGTCATCATCATGTCGCACAGACCCAGATCTAGCAGCCAGATCCCTCACATGACCATAACTCGGTATTACTTCATACATGTCACCCAGGTAACGCTGAATGACCATTGCCTTGGTCTTAGACTCCACCACTACAACAGATTTTCCCACAGGGGGGTACAAGGGCTTCAATTTAAATGACTTGATCCCATTAACAATAGGAGGTTGTGGCTGCTGACGTACTTTGCTAATAGAAGGTTCCTGTTTCACAGCTTTCTCGGGATTGGGTAAACCATCAAATATTTTAACCTTTGTATCATCTTCCTTCACAGACTTTTCCTTCTTCCTAGATCTGGTGGCTTTCTTTTTAGGAGTTGCTGCAAGTGAGTGAGATAAATCGACCTCCTCCTTTATTTCCTTCTTCTTAGATATGGTGGCTTTGTCTTTAGGAGTTGCTGCAGGTGAGTGAGATAAATCGACCTCCTCCTTTATTTCCTTCTTCCTAGATCTGGTTGCTTTCTTTTTAGGAGTTGCTGCAGGTGACTGAGATAAATCGACCTCCTCCTTTAAAATATTCTCAGGCATAGCAGGCATAGCACGCATGGTAGTTTTAGCAGAGAACATCCTCCTGGCAAAAACCTCATAAGTGGGCTCGAAACCTTTACTTGAGAGCCTAAAACTTGACCTAGACGAAGAAAAGGGATAATTTGCAATCCCAATCTTGGAACCAGAATATATGCTAGAACCTTTCCTATATTCACTCATAGTATTTCTTAAAATGTCAAATTTACATTGATGAGACATAACCCTGCACGCTACTCTGCCTTTAGGCCGAATCAATGGCCCTTTTAACCATGTATTACTATCCCTGATAAGTGAGCATGAATAACAAGTGCCTGCTTTACTTCGGAAAGTGCTATAACTTGGCTGTAATAGATATCGTGAGAAAGAAAACAAAAGGATCAAAAGACATGTTCCCAAAAAAGGGCATATTATAATATATGGTCAAAAGAGTAAGCCTACGACACAAAACAAAGGGTAGCCAATGCATGCAATGCGGCATATATCAGAAGGCTCATCCTCCATAAAACCAAAGCAACTGTGTCGCCAATTAGAAGCTCATCCTCCATAAAACCAAATCCAATCAACCTTAACAAATGCTGCCACAATTCCGAAAACAATATACTATTCAACTACCAATATGCCCAAAATGCAGGTATACATATATCTAACCTAAAATTTAATTACAGCACAACACATTTCAATAGAAACAACAATAATCCTTCGTCCAAAAAATGTTTTGCCGTCAACTAACACGAATCACAAAAACTAATAACAAATTTCAATACAAAATTTAGATTAAAAGCAAATAATAATAAGAGTAAAACGGGAAAAGGGCAAAATACCTTGTTGGGGATGAAATGGGGTTTATGAGGTCCAAAAATGGAGGAAGCACGAGTAAGCCGAGACGCCATTAAAATGGAGTAAACTCTGGTTAACGGAATTACAATCTGCAACAAAAATTGAGATTTAAAATGTAATACAGTTAACTAGAATTCACTCCATTTTAACAGCATTACAATCTGCATTACAATCCCGCTCCTCCTAATGCACGAGACCGATACGGCGATACCTTGATTATATACGGAGTACTTTAATTAAAGATTGAAAATTCAAATTGAAACAATTAGATATCAAACATTAAAACTAAGATAGAAATACTGACATTTGAAGATTCAAATGTCAACGAATTTGACGATCGTCTTCTTCAAGGAGGAAGATGGTTATCGCGGCAGATGAGATGCTGGGGACGAAAAAGAGAGATGGAAGCAATATTGTTTGCTTATCTTTATTCTGTTTTATGAGTTTCAAGGGTTTAGGATTTAGGGTTTAGGGTTTTAGGATTTGGCATTTGGGCTTCTAACTCATTTTTACTCCTTATGCAGTACTATAGGTGATCATGGGTCGATTCTATGAGCGACTTGAGCTGGCTAGAAAAAAAAAAACGACAACCTCTTGTCGACAAATTACTAAATATCGTCGATAATTTGTAATGACTATCTTAATTTACCCATCATTCTAACATTCTAACCCCACCTTAATATACAGTATACTTCATTTTATTAGAAACTAGTTTGAATGCTCGTGCGTTGCAACGGGATAATTAACTTATTTATAATACCAAAAAAAATGTTATAAGGGTTTAATGTTCACATTTTATGTCTAATGATTTGCTTACATATTATTAAAATATTCTTTCCAAAAAAAATAAAAGATTAATATATACGTGGGTTAACTCTTATTTATAATCACCCCACCTTATATTAATCTTTCTATGTGGGACAATTATACTATTTATAAGTAATATTCACCAAACTTAGATTATTTTTCTGATGTGGGACAATTCTACTATTTATACGTACTATATATTCATCAAACCTGCATTGTTTTTCAATGTGGGACAAATAATATACTCATAATTACACCATCTTTTTTGCATTATTTAGTTCGACATCCAACCAGATCCCGAATACCGAATACGGACAATTGCTACTCATTATATCTAATAGTTATATTTAAATTTAATACTATGATCAAGTACTTTCCATTAATAATGTTCCGACATTAACTTAGTTTGAATGCCCGTGAGTTGCAAAAAAAATAAAGGATTAATATATATACGTGGGTTAACTTATTTATAATCATATAATCACTCCGCCTTATACTAATATTTTGGTGTGGTACAATTCTACTATTTATAAATAATATATTCACCAAACTTCGATTATTTTTCTGATGTGGGACAATTTTACTATTTATACGTACTTACGTAGTATATATTCCTCAAACCTGCATTGTTTTTCAATGTGGGACAAATATCATACTTAGAATTACACCATTTTTTTTGCACTTAGTTCGACATCCAACCAGATCCCGAATACCGAATACAGACAATTGCTACTCATTATATCTAATATTTATATTTAAATTTAATACTATGATCAAGTACTCTCCATTAATAATGTTCGACATTAACATAGTTTGAATGTTTGTGCGTTGCAACGGGGTAATTAACTTATTTATAATGCAAAAAAAACGTTATAAGGGTTTAATATTTATATTCTATGTGAGACTATGTCTAATGATAGGTTTACATATTATTAAAATATCTCTTCAAAGAAAATAAAGGATTAATATATACGTGGGTTAACTTATTTATAATCATATAATCACTCCACCTTATACTAATCTTTTGGTGTGGTATAATTCTACTATTTATAAGTAATATATTCACCAAACTTGGATTACTTTTCGGATGTGGGACAATTCTATTATTTATACGTAGTATATATTCATCAAATCTGCATTATTTTTCAATGTGGGACAAATATCATACTCAAAGTTACACCATTTTTTTGGCACTTAGTTCGACATCCAACCAGATCCTGAATACCGAGTATGGACAATTGCTACTCATTTATCTAATAGTTATATTTAAATTTAATAATATGATCAAGTACTCTCCATTAATATTTGTATTTTGTTTTTCTTCAATTTTTTTTTTTTATCATAATTGAGATACGGAAATTTTTCGTGGTACCCCATAATTTTGTCAGATTTTTCATGTTACCCCTACTTTTAAGAATCTGCCTATGGTACCCTTGAGGTTCCATTTTTTTTGCCCATGGTACCCCCTAATGTAAAGATTGTTAAATGAACGTTAAGTTTGATAGCGTGACAATAAAATAAAAATTAAAAAATAATACCACTTTTATTGTTTTATTGGTACAGATTTCTCTCTCTTTTAAATGAAAATTTAATTAACTACTATATCATTATAATATTGGAAATTTCTCATGGTAACCTTGAATTTTGATAGATTACACATGGTACCCCTAATTTTTAGTTTCTACAAATGGTACCCATGTGTTCACCTTTTTCTTTCCCAGATTACCACTTGAATATTAAATAAGAAATACAAAGTATATATTATATATATTAACTAAAAGATTTTCCAAAGATTAACTTAGGTTAGAGATCATTATTCTAAAGACAGTAATACAAACTCTTTTAAGAGCTCTCTCTGACAATACTTAAGAGAATCAAAAAATTTTGGGTTATGACCCTATTTATAATCATAAGATCACTTTGCCTTATGGTAATCTTCCGATGTAGGACAATTCTAATATTTATACATAGTATATTCACCACACTTATATTACTTTTCAATGTAGGACAAATAACATTTTTTTGTCACAATCTAATTATATAATTTTCATACGATATTTTTTTGTTAAATGAAATATAAAGTTTTTATATCAAAATTATAAACATCACTTTAATATAATATAGAAAATGTATATATATGGGACAGTTCTATTATTTATACATAATATATTCACCACACCTATATTATTTTTCAATATGGGACATATAACATACTAAAAAGTATATTTTTAATATCAAAAAAATTTGGGTTAATATCTAAGTTTCAAGGATCCCTCATATTTATATTTATAGAATCACTCTACCGTATACTATTCTTTCGATGTGAGATGTATAATTTAATTATTTAGACATAGTATGTTCATCATGCCTACATTATTTTTCAATGTGAAAGATATAACATACTAAGAATTACATGTATCTTCTTAAAAAACCACTACTGTATACATATTATTTTTCTTTAAAGGTAAAACCACTTAGTCTCGGTCATTAATTAGATAGGGATATCTACATCGTACATATAACGATCCATTAACGCTTTATTACTGCATTCAGAAGACAACCATTAGTAAAATCTTTAGTTTTGTATTTTTTGATTTTCATGTTCATGTTCTTAACTCTTTCCCGGGTATTTCTCAACGATTTCCACTTTATTTTTTATATCATATCGTAGATAATGATAGAAAATCTTAAGAGCTCTTTAAAACAATATTTATGAGACTCAACAAATTTTGGGTGGATACATAAGTTCCAAATATGCCTCCTATTTATAATCATAGGATCACATCACCTTATACTAATCTTTCGATGTGGGACAATTCTACTATTTATATGTAGTATATTCACCACACCTACGCTATTTTCCAATGTGGGACAAAACATACTAAAAATTACACAATTTTACATATTAAGAAGTACACCATCTTTAATATGTGCAAATAATATGAAATTTATACTCTAATAATAGCATTTTTTACCACAAAGCTAATTATATTATTTTCATAATTTTTTTAACGATATTTTTTTACCAAATGAAATGTAAAAGTTTGATATAAAAATTGGAAATATCACTTGAATATAATTTAGGAAATATACATATTATAATAATTAAAAGATTTTCCACTTTATTTTTTACATCAAAATTTATACTTTCCTAAATTGATTTTTGATGATGTGGACACTCTCAGATCGCTCGAAAAAACTCTCTTTTATATATATATATATATTTGAATATTCACTCTAAAATAACTAAAAAAACCCGCTCACAAAACAGCAAAAAAACCGCTTTGTAAATGATATGTAAAAACTAGGTTGTTGTAAAAACTAGAATTAACTACCAAATTAACAATTTATAAGCCAAACTATACTCTAGATTACTCTAATGGATAAAGCAATATAGTGCAAGTAAGGGTCGATTCCAAGAGAAGGACTTTTAGGGTGTGTTTGGATAGTAAATGTGGAGGGAAAGGGAGGGGAGGGGGGATGAGGGAAGGGAAAGGTAGAGAAGGGAGTGGGAGGGGGAATGAAGTGTGGGTGTTTGGATACAATTTCCCTCCAAATCTTGCCCATTGTGGAGAGATTTTTATTAGCCTTTGAGAGGGAAAATTGGATCCCTCCAAATCTCTCCCCCTCCATTTTCCTCCACCCTCATTTGCTATCCAAATAAGGGATTTTAAATCCCTTACTCTCCCTCCCTTTCTTTTCCCTCCAAATCAGTCAATCCAAACACACCCTTAAACTAAAGACTTGAATTGTAAACTATTGAATACTAATTAAGACCCCAATGACAATGTAAACTTAACAAAAGGAACTAATCACAAACAATGGGTATTAACAATGTTCAGCTAGTAGGAAACATAGATGGAAAAGGCATGGGTTTGGAGACAAACATGGAAATTGAGTAAAAATGGAGATTTTCTTATTGAGACAATTCCACAAACAACTAGTATGCAAGATCTAATATAAAGGGGAAAGCTTGATGTAATTCTCTCTTAGTGACCCAACAATGATAAAGTTTGACTCTTTTTTACTCTCTTATAACTATCTACCCAATACTACCATCTCAAGATGTTGATACATGCAAATTAAACCATCTACATATACCCTTCAAACTCAGACAACAAGTCATTAAACCATGAAAAGAGACTAAGCATGAGCATTAAGAGTTTAACCAAAAGATGGAGCTAGGATCAATTCCTCATAAGATTAAACCATACAAATGAAAAAAAGACATACATACACTTTCCTATTTGTTATATGAATCCTTTAAACCAAATCAACATACAACAAACTTGCTTCAACTAATCCTGGATAGATTAAACCATTTCTCTAAGATTTACACTAGTCAAGTAAGCAATATGCAAGGGTGATCTAACCAAACATTCAATTACTCAACATAAGAATTTAAGCACAAGAAAATAGTATTAGATAAATTAAGAGAGGTTTAAGAGTCTTACAATACCAAAGTTGGATACTTTGATCAAATTACATCAAGTAAAGAAAGATTAGCCTTCCGTAGTTTGCTTACAACCCATAAAATGAAGAAAGATTAACATGAATTAAGGAAAGATTAAGTTTTAATTATTACAAGATTAAAGCCAAGCATGAGAATATGAGATATTAATGGTAAGGAGGTGGTTTTTAGATCTCCAAGCATGTGGGTATTTATACCCTCGAGCCTCCTTTTTAGGTCACAAACAAATGGGCTTTCGGAAATAGGAAAAAAGGAAAACCCATCGTAATGATCAGGGGAAAACCGCAGGCTCCGGTGTGGGCCGCAGGCTCCGGTTTCAGCCTGCACCACAATCTCACGAAAGCCATATCTCCCTTGTTTCTTGGTCAAATAAAGCATGCGACCTACCGTTGGAAAGCTAAGATCACAAGATTTAACCTCCACTTAGCCTTGCGTCGATACGAGGTCTGGAATTCGAGATATGCTCGTTTGAAGTTGACCCTTGTGAAACCGAGTTTTCAATTCTTCATTTTGGCTTTTCTTTGTGCATTCCAAGGCTTCATTTTCCTTTTGTTTGCTTCTCTTGACTTTGCACTTATTCTGTTGGCTTACTCTTGGCTCTCCTTCTTCACTTTGGTTGACTGTGGCTCGGGTTTGACTTGTAAGTCGGCTTGTACAAAATGATCCATTCATCTCAACTTACTAATATGAAGTACTTGAATTACCTTGAGATGTAAATATCAACAACAAGTTCAAATAATCCAAATTACAACCAAAGTGGATTCACCGAAAAATACAACGATTAACACTCAAAACCGGCTTTGTGACAGTTTATTCAACTAAAAGTACCTAATTAGGCCGACACTATTTGACTCTATCAGTAAATTTTTATATTTACGTCACCACCGCTTCAATTCCGACATTTCCGCCACCAAGTTTAATTTCTTAAAATTTTGTAATTAGTTAGTAGATTTAGGTGATTTATAATGGAACCGTTATTGTTAGAATGGATTAGCAATTTTCGATCCCCGCGTCCAAAACTAGTCTAAGTCGGAACTTGGATTTTTTTTTAAAAAAAAAGTCGAAAAAAAAGCAGTCGGACAAAGAAATTTTTCGCCTAGACAAAAAAATTCTTCGTCCAGACGACAGACGGAATTTTTTTTCCGTCTAGACGAAAAATTTCTTCGTCCAGGCCCTTTTTCGACATATTTGTTTTTTGTTTTATTTTTTAATTTTTTTTTTATTAATTTCTGTCTTAGATTAGTTTTGGGCGCGGGGATCGATAATCGTAAATCCGTTCGTCAAATCATAATCTTGAAACGTAATTAAAACGTAAACATATCTCTTGAACATCTTTACTAGCTTGATCGTTGTTACCGTCATTAGTCCACTGGTACCTTAAATACATGTTTAGATTGTAAAATTAACACAATTACTGTAAAAGATATGCTAAACCGCATATGAATTGCTCGATAAAAGATAAATAAAGACAAATATAACAACTTTAGGATATTTAATCAAGTACTCATGGATATAATTTATACGAGTATATTAAGAAGACATCGTTCTATAACTTTTATTAGAGCAAGTCCAATGGTGTAACTTAGGGACTTGCTTGCAATTTCTTAAAATTGCAAGCTAGTTGCTACACCATTGGAAATGGCCATGTATAATGGTTTGGCTTGAGCAACTAGCTTAATGAAGCTAGTTGCTTGAATGAGCCGAAATTGCAAGCTAGTTGCTACACCATTGGAGATGGCCATGTATAATGGTTTGGCTTAAGCAACTAGCTTAATGAAGCTAGTTGCTTGAATGGGCCCAGTATCACAAATCAACTAATAGAAAATTAGCTAAATAAATTAAGGTTTGATTTATTCTTAATTTTTTATTTATTAAACAAAGACAAAGCTAGAAACTTATAGCTTACCATTGGAATATTTATGGGTTGTAAATTAAAATATGATGTAGAATTACCAAGCTAGAAAGTTATAGCTCACCATTGGACTTGCTCTTAATAGACATGGTTTTATTACTATTGTTTTAAATAAAATCTTGAGTTTTTTTGAAAATAACCCCCTTATGTGTATAAGTTTTTACAAATAACTCCCTTTTATGTTCATTTTTAAAAATAACCGTCTTAAATATCACTTAATCCGAAAAATTGTCACCTACTAATGATTACGCTAACGAATTTTATAAAACCCGATCTATATACGACATTACGACTGGAACTTATGCAATATACCTAAACTACCCTTACCTTAACACACCCCCAAACACCCTCCTACTTTTACTCATCTATCTATACATATATTAATCTTCTTATATCCCTGCTGACATGACATGATATTAGAACCCTTTAGATGACATGTCAACATCAATTTCACTAATAATTCATTAATAAATTGTCTGCTTGACTATTGACTATGAATACCAAATTACCAATCATATCACATAGAATCCTTCCTTTTTAAAATATGATATCAGAAAAGATTCTTTCCTATTGTGGTTTTATTACTCCCTGGATTTACATAATTATTAATGTTATTTAGTTACATAATTACATAATTGATTGGATAAATTAAAGATGTAAACCATTGGTTATGAATATCATGTGATAAAAAGAATATTAATGGATAATAGTGAAAAAATATCATTTAAATAAAAAATACGTTATTGTAAATTATGAGTGAAATTTTTTTCCCCGATATTTTTTTCACTATTTAAGTGAGGTTATATATGTTATCTAAATTTCTTAATAGGCTTGTCAAACGGGTCGGATGATGGATCATAAGGGTAAGATCAGAATACGGGTCCGATCAAATAGGGTCAGTCACGGGTCGGGTTTAGGGTCAGAGTACATATCAAAATTAGTTTCTAACGCCTTTTTATAGATCGAAATCATATATTCCCTCCTATTCTGAATAACTCTCCCCATTAGAGGGTTGCACGAGAATTAAGGGTGTTTGAATTAAATAAACTAGTTTTGTGACCCGTGAAATTCACGGGATGTTCTGTTTTTAGTGTAATACTTTAGTCATTTAATACAATAACATACTACGATCAACTTAATTTACGGTTTTCAGGTTTTAAGGGTTGTATAAAGTCAATTAGTCTTTTATACAACAGTTTATCAGAAATTAAAATGTCATACAGTAAATATAGTAAGATATTCCTACCAAAACTAATGTAACTCAATGGAAGCTAAAATGAATTAATAATATAAGTATTCATATAATCAAATTACATAAAACTATATTAGCAAACGAAGATCCCCAAAGATAGAGCACCCTCACAAATTAGATATCAAAATTTCATCAACAATTCTAAAAATAACATAAAACACACAATTAGAAATTTTATGACAAAACTAACATTTTATACCCCCATAAAATTGAAGCTAATACAATAATAAATTGCGGAACTAAGAATTTTAAAGCAGCAGCAACTTGAACAACAATTTGATCATTATTGCCGAATACTTCATCTGTTAAACATTATTACAAAAAATGCTATGTCATCTCCTCAAATTTTCCACTTTTTAGTCATATATTTCAAAATATATAATAAGTGCTCAAAAATTATTAATCATCCACGATTCCACGTTGATGTCGTCAATCTTTAGTTAGTATGGAAATTATAGTTATTTAAGCAATCTTAGTATTTCATTTCTCCATATAATCTTCTTTCTTCAATAAATCATACCTATTAAAAAAAAGTAACACAATAATAGTGGAATTGGTTTTATGCAATATTATCGTTATTAACTTAAGCTTCACCTTAAGTAATGAAAAATAGAGGGAATGATAATCAAAGCGTAGAGATGTAAGTATATTTACCTTTGAAGAGCTTAACACCATAAATAATCTTGATAGCCCCTAAATGAGAACAAAACAAACACATACACGAAGTTGAAAATGTGATGAACACTTCATAACCCAATGAAACTTCCATAAAAAAAATAGTTAATAATTTATAACCTTAATACACTTAGCTTGATATGAATAGAATGATAGGAAAGATCGGTGACACATACCATTCTACTAACGATAGAGATAAGAAATTTTTTGCTTACAAATTTTGCCTTCCATAAAAAATATATAAACAATTGATGATGCGTTTTATGGCTATTAAATATTCTTTTTTCATTATTATCAAATTTAATATAGGCATAAATAAAGATCAAGTTCATGACTTTTGAGCATCCATTTTTCATTATTATGAGAAATGGTATGTAAAAGGTTTGCATTATGGGGAATAATAATAATAATAATAATAATAATAATAATAATAATGAGAAATGGTATGTAAAGGTTATTATTATTATTATTATTATTATTATTGTTGTTGTGGTTGTTGTTGTTGTTGTTGTTGTTGTTGTTGTTGTTGTTGTTGTTGTTGTTGTTGTTGTTGTTGTTGTTGTTATTATTATTATTATTATTATTACTACTATTATTATTTTTTTCTTACAAACTCCACTTTGCATGAAAGTCGTTTAAAAAGTTATCTTATATATGTAATTAAAATATGACATATGGATGATGATAGATATTTTGGTTTTCCTTTTAATTATATTTATAAATTTGTAGATATTAGTAGCTTTACAATCCAAATTATTAGATTTTTTATTTACTACATATAAGACCTTTTAGTTACTATCTTTATGGTTAAGGAGGAGTTAGATGAACAAATTGAATAATTTGAATGATGGGAGTAAATTCCTAATTTATTTTTATAATTTAAATCATGATCTTATGGTTTCCACACAAAAATAAATTTTACTAAACCTTATAGAAAGTTTTAATAAATTGATTAAAGTAGCCTTAATATTAACCAGTATAAATTAATATAATTTAATTATGATAATCTTACGTGGCAAAAAAATTAAATGTGTTAAGTTGCCTTTTAACTATATAATATAGATAATAATAATAATAATAATAATAGTAATAATAATAGTAATAGTAATAGTAATAGTAATAGTAATAGTAATAGTAATAGTAATAATAATAGTAATAGTAATAGTAATAGTAATAATAATAATAATAATAATAACAATAACAATAACAATAATAATAATAATAATAATAAGTATTTAATAAACATATATAATTTAAGAATAATAATAATAATAATAAAAATAATAATAATGTCACATTAATTTGCCATGTCACATTTAATTTGCCATGTCATATTTACCACGTCACAATTAATATGTCATGTCACATTAGCCTTTTAATTATATTTTATAGACTAAAGTATTGTGGTAGGGTGAGATAATGGGAGATAGGGAAGGCATTGTGGTGTATTATTATGAGGTGAAGTGATTAAAATAAATATTGTTGTGGGGTGAGGTAATTACAATAAGATAAAGTATGGTATTGTAGGGTATTGTTGTGGAGGTGAGGTGATTAAAATAAGTATAAAACTTTACTAAAAAAAAGGAAAGGGGGAGAGTATTATGAATAGATAAATAAGGAAAAAGAGAGAGTTATTTAGAATAGGAGGGAATAATATATTAATCTTCTAAGTCACTGTTGACAAGACATCATACAATTTCACCTAATATGACATGGCATTTCATGAGTAGGTAAGAACATCTTAAAACCAAAAAAAAAGATATACTGCCAAATTTTTTTCCTAATTTAATGACATTGATTGTGTATAATAAATTAGGTTGTATGATATCAAAATTTTAATAATTGTAGATTTTATTTAGGGAAAAAAAACATTATTCTAACATAAAAAAACAAAAACCAATTTGTTCCTAACTAAGATATCTTTGAGATTACTATACAAGAAAGTCGATGTAAAATAAAATATTTTTTTCTAGGAATAAATACATGTAATAATTTTTTTTAAAGTAACTTTTGTTATTGAGGAAGACTAATCCTAATTAATATTGTCAAAAAAAATGCCTTTTATTTAATTGAAATTATGATTCACCAGGCAAATCATGGATATTATGATCACTTTAAATTAATTTTATGTGCGTTAAATACATATTTTTCATTAATCTTTTTATATAAGGTAGAGCTCACATGCCGTACGGGTGTTGGCAGACCTGTCAAACTGGTCGGACGAGTGGGTCGCAACTCGCAAGTCAGGTCATACGAGTCGGGTCAGAATACAAGTCGGGTCATATAGGTTACGGGTTGGATTATGGTCAGAATACGGAAGAAAAATAATAGTGTCCAACGCCTTTTTTTTACACTATTATTAAATCAAGAAAATATTTTTAAAAAAAATTAAAATATATTTAATATTAATATTTTAATCATATGAAATCGCTATACGGAGTATTAATTATATTGACACAATTATAGAAATTACGTTAGCTTAATTATTATTTTATTATTAAATGTTACAAAAATTTATAATATTGATTTGGGTTATTTCATAACAATAATTCATCCTATCGGTGGTCTGCAATAATTACTCCATCCTATCAATAATCCCAATTAAATCCAACCTAAACACCATACCTTCTAATAACGAACCAGCTCATATTTTGTGATGTTTATGTGTATCAAATAAACCAAGTTCTTGATACATCACTTGAAAATATTACACATGAACTTCACATATATCAGTTAGGTTGTCCAAAAACTATCAAATATCCTAACATAAAGTTAAAAAAATATCAGCTGGTTTGCTATTAGAAGGTATGGTGTTTAGATTGGATTTAATTGGGATTATTGATAGGATGGAGTGATTATTGCAGACCACCAATAGGATGGATTATTGTTATGAAATAACCCTATTGATTTTTAAATTATTTTCGTAATTAAAAGTAAAAAAAGAATATTTTTATTATTATCATTTCAAATACGGAGTATAATATAAAAATATTAATATTTTAATAAAATTCTTGAATCATATGTGACCTAATTGGTCAATCCGTTCGGGTTGGGTTTCAACCCTAAATTAACAACTCATTTTCGGTTTGGGTTAAACTAGTCGCAGGTTGGGATTTTATGGGTCTTGAATCTGGAAAAAGCAGATCATGCGTGTTAGGTTTTTAGGTCGGGTCAGAATTTAATAGCTCTAGGTGTTGGTCCTAAATTAGCAAGTTGTTTTGTTGTAACTTAGTCTTGGATAGAAGGTCAAGATTTAACGGTTTATGACCATGAAAAAACGGTTTAGGTTCAGACTGATTTGCAATTCTGTCAATTTGTGAGATCTACATAATACTATGTAGACCAATAATGTTTAATTTTTTTTGTTAACGGGGAAGATCAAACTCAAATTTTTTATTTATTTATCTATTGTACAAAGTACAACATTGATTGCAAAACTGTTATTCACGTTATTTAATACTTCCTTCATTTTTTTACCTTCTCATTTGCTTTATTATGATCTCCAAGATAGAACTTTGACCATATTTTCCGACTTCTATTTGTTTGTTTTTTTGTCGAAAAAATTATTTAGCAAAAGATATTTTGATAATAAGTAATTATTTTATTTTCAACATATTTACGATTAAAGTTCAGAAACTTTGACTTTCAGAAAGCAAATGAGAAGAAAAATAAAATGGAGTAAGTATCAACAAATTTTAAAACAGACCGTGAATTTCACGGGTTTAAACTAGTTTCAATTAAACCTGAAAAGCCCCAAATCAACCCCTAACCCGAATTGCAATTCATCTTCAAAGCTTCCCCAAATTCAGTGAAGATTTGCTTACTCCATCTGCGAAAGTTCATAAACTTTCTGAGTTGTTTGATGGTGATGAATTTAAGGCGCAAAGCAAGAT
Organism: Silene latifolia; assembly: GCF_048544455.1. Taxonomy (NCBI): domain Eukaryota; kingdom Viridiplantae; phylum Streptophyta; class Magnoliopsida; order Caryophyllales; family Caryophyllaceae; genus Silene; species Silene latifolia. The sequence continues at coordinate 101,189,351 of NC_133533.1, read as the reverse complement.
GTAGCCACAATAGTCTTGGATGTGAGTTGACACGTCTGTCGTGTACCTGTCAAAAATAAACTAACTAAACTAACTATATAGCTAGGGAAGTCAGGTCGATCTCCACAGGGAGGCAAGATATTTGTAGAAGTTCGTCTATTTGGTCACAAATGGGGGGGTTGTTTGAATTGTTTTCTAAACTACGAAGGTTAAGGGAAAGAGAAATAAAGGCAAGAGCGATGAAGGGCAAGAAATAAGCTTAAAACTATCGGATAAAAAGGACAGTCGATTTCGGTTCACTACGGCGGACCGGTGACTCACTGTAAATGACTCGGATTTAATTAATGTAAGACGGATGTTGAAAGGTCCTTTCGGTCCACTTTCTATCCTAAAATACCACTAACTTAACTTTCATTCTCGTCAGGGTAGTCTACTGTTCATAGCGGGCCTATTTAGTCCAATCTTTCGATCTAGGATTAATTTTAGCAAGATTAAAGGATGACTCAGAAGCGTGCACTCAACTAAGTCGATAAATACAATTAAAATGCTATGGTGACAGAGTCTCATAATTAATTCGTCTATTTCATTTACTACATCGTCACATTCCTACCGCAGATCCCCTAATCCCAACATGAAAGGGGTTTAGCTACTCATGTCGCTAATTAAACTAACAGCAGATAAATTCCCAGCAATAAACATTATGAAATAACAAATAAAATGCATAAAGGTGAATTAGGGCAGAAGAATAAACGAAGTAAACAAGCAATTAAAGCAAACGAATGATTAATTATTATTAAGAGAAGAGAAAGGAATTACAATCAAGCGAATTCCGGCGTAAAGAACACAAATCCAAGCAAAGTAAATCCGAGAACGAAGTTACAGTGGAAGGGAAAAGCAGCGTAGTAAAGTTTTGACAGTAGGAAACTTAGATAATTAAAAGATAGCTCCTAATGACCTAGTAAAGCGTGCTTAAATAAGAAAATAATTAAGTCTTTGCGGAATAAAACATAACACGGGCTGTTTAAAGCCCATAACAGCGAAACCACTCGATCGAGTGGAATAAAACCACTCGATCGAGCAAAACCTCAGCAACATCTACTCGATCGAGTAGAAAGTTACTCGATCGAGTAACCCATCTTCCAGCAACTTATGGATCGAGTAGAAAACTACTCGATCGACCATCTTGGGATGTAAAAACCACTCGATCGAGTGGTAAAACTGCTCGATCGAGTCCTTAGTCTTCATTTCAGCTCAAGTCCGTCACCGACTACCTCGTATGCGTGCCTTGACGCTTCCTAATGCAGTATCTCACTCAGGAACATCTCGTCTCCTCTAAATGCATGCAAAAAGGACGAAAAAGAGTACGATTCCACTACTTTTGCATTCGTTTCTACAAAATGGACAAAACGAACCAAAGTAGCCAATTCGGGGCAAAATACTATAAAAACAGTATAAAAAATTCATAGAAATACGTGCTGAAATAGGCTAAAAAGCCTATATATTATGCACGTATCAAATCTCCCCAAACCGAACCTTTACTCGTCCTCGAGTAAACTAAAATGCAACTAATGGAACGAAAATGATAACTCAGAGCTAGCTTAACTTGTCTACTTGAACCAATTTAATGCAACAAAAACTGACAGTTAAAGCTAGGCAGTCAATACGCAAACGAGTTATAAGCTGTTCAGAAGTATAGCCAACCTATCGACCTTGCAAGACCAACAAAATCGGACTCTCTCGTGGTCACTCTTCTCTCATGAAGCAAAGGGTGAATGTTATATGTAAAAGAGAGAAGAAAAGACAGTCACTCACCTAACTGCGACCTACATAGCATGCATGCAACAAAAATGAAAGACAATTCAAGTAATAATGCACACACTTCAACCAATAATGTCCGTCACAGCCGAGGGCTTACAAAAAGTATGGGAATAGTGAGGTTCAGGTGAGAAAAGGCAAAACAAGTTATGGAAATGTGGAGGTAAAAGCGTCAAGCTAGTTCCTAAACAGGACCATATAAGACCATCCGAATCTCAACTGACTGAAAAACTAAGTACAAGTGCCCTTCATTTGGCACAAAGCTCACTAAACTCAACACAATCTCCTCAGAAATATAGAATAAGAATGGAGGAGTCAGACGGTCACAAACTTTCCCTTTTTTAATACCGTCTGAATGGACTAACTGAGACAAATCAACTTTTTTTTTCAACTTTTCTTCTTTTTTTTTTTTCTTACGTTCCAGCCTCTTTCTTTTTTTTTTTCATTTTTTTTCTTTTTCTTTCCTTTCACGTCTTTTTTTTCTTTTTCAATTCTTTTTTTTTTCTTTTTTTCTCCTTCCTTAATTTTCCAACAACTCCAAACAAAGAAATACGAACCAAACTGCAGCCGGAAAAACATACCACAAAAGACATACTAACTAGCTTGACTAGGCAGGCTTAGTTTGGGATGTAGCTAATGGGTCAAAAAGGCAAGTTTTGGCTTATGTGGAGCTAAATGGGTGAAAAATATAAGGAAAGGGAAATTTGCAAGCACCTCCCTGCATGTGACACCAACCACAAACCCGAATATGTGCATTTGACGAGAAATTGAATGTCATAAAAGTGCAAAAAAGATGAACATGCTATGCAAGGAGTACTACTCTCAATTCCTAATGAACTGGTCATGAATGTCACCAGTTATGGGCTCTAAAACTCAGAATTTATCAAGTAGTTTGCCAATTTATCAGGTCAAGTCTAAACGATCGGCTATATTTGAACAGAAACTCGTAGACCATGCGTATGACAAAGCTAATAACTATCAATAAAGTGCAAGGCTCAAGTAAAATGACAAGTTACAGTGCATTATCATCATGGAAATCTACCGTTCCGACTTAACCTATATGCAAAAATAAACGTGATTTTTTTTATTGAATTTTTCTAATTTTTTTGGATTTTTGATTTTTTTTATGAAATAAACAACAATGCAAGCTGAAAAATAAACGTGAATGCAAAACAAATGCAAATGCAGACTCAAAAGGATGCAATACCCTCCCCAAACCAAAACGGACAACGCCCTCGTTGTCCTCCAAAGATACACCAAATAGAGATATAAACAGGGGAACGGGAATATACAACCAATAAATAAATAAAAACAATAAAATAAAAAGGAGACAAAATAAAAGAGCAAGAAATACATACAAAACGCGAACTTCCCCAAACCAGCCAGAAAACTGGGGAAGTGAGTAGACCAGTAGCTACCCATCAGCGTCGTCGTCGTCGTCGTCCACCACCGTGTACTCCGGGTCTCTCTCCTCCTCTCTCCTCCTCCTCCGCTCCTCAGCGCGAGCTCTCTCCACTGCCACCTCTGGGTCCTCGTCCTCCTCCTCGTCTACAGACTCCGGGTGACAGTAGGGTGTGATAAGAAAACAGCGGCTAATAGTGGCTAAAACAGCACGAAAAACCAGCATAGAGCAGCATGTGAAACCCCAGACAGTCGAAAGTTCGACTTCAGTCCTTAAAAATTCCCAATAAACCTCAAAAAAAAAATTTCGAATCACAGCATGCAATGGCGATAGGAGCGGGATAACAAGTGATCACAACAACAATTAGACAATGACTGATGTAGATTAAGTTATGAAAGCATGTAATCCCCTTTTTGGCAGTCGAAATTTTCGACTGTAAAACAGCCCTAATCGCAAATTTTGTGAAAAGGTCCAAATTAAGCATGTTTAAGCATCGACAAGGGTGTGATAACAGTCAACAATCAGCAGCAATTTCGCAACAATGATGCTAACTAGACAAATTACAGGAACAATAACCAAAATGACAGTCGAAAATTTCGATCCCCGAACCCATATCGCAAAAATCATGTAACATTCGAGAAAGGCATGCAACAAACAGCGAGGAATTGGGATTGATCATCAAGCAAGATAGACAAGGGCAATAAAGACAATTAAAAGTCGAAAAAAATTTGACTAACAGCGGATTTCGAACCCTAATTCCAAAATTCCTCATAAAAAATCGAAAAAACGAAATTAAAATGCCTAGAGGATGAAGGAATCACTTACTTGATGCTAGAAATCCTACACATTGCAATTAATCTTCAATTAAACAAGCAAAAGAGGCAATTTTTTGTTCGAAAAATCGCAAACCCTAAACCCTTTTAAAACCGTGAAAATGAGCACAAATTAAGGGGAAATTATGGGGCTTTGAAAGATTAATAAGCGAGCAACAGATTGTAGGTGGCGGATTTGGTGTTTGAGCAAGAAAAATGGGGATTTGGGGTGAGTTTGATCGCAAATAGGGAGGTGTTAGACGAAAATTAGGTGAAGAATGAAATTAGAACAAAATAAAAGAGTTTAAGGAAGAAAACTCTCTGCGTCTTTTACAATTCACTCGATCGAGTATAATTCTACTCGATCGAGAAGTCCCCTTTTATGCTTTACTCGATCGATTGGAAGAAGCACTCGATCGACCATATTTTCACTCGATCGAGTACAAAAAGTACTCGATCGAGCTCTTTTCTCGCGTAAGCTCTTGAATTTCGTCATTTCTTCCTTTGGAATGCGTAAAACTTCCCCAAACCTGCATGAAAACACGTGCAAAAATATCCCAACATACCAAATACACATATAAACAGTCTATAGTCTTAAATCTATGCTAAAAACAGTCTATAAACTAATTGTCCTAATTAAAAGCATTAAAACAAATTCAACGGAAAATTTAAAAACTGTTTTTACAAGGTGTTACATGGGGCATTTCCCCGCTCAATTCCCAAGGTAATTCAGAAGCCCCTGGGAGGGCTCCTGACTGGAGGACGTCATCTCAGCAATATTGACTGTCCTCTTCAACTTCCATGAGCTTGAGTAATCATTTGAAACGGTAGGAGGGGAATAGTTCACATCCACATAAGCGCGAACTTTCCTCGTCCATGCTCCTCTATCACCAGCTGTAGCGTCATCATCTCCAGTTTGATTGACAATAATTGCACCATGTCCCTTGACAACTTCTTCATTGCTTTCATCTGTACCTGCAGCAAGGAAAACAGACGAACTTTCCTCCTTTTTGCTCTCAGTCTGAGGCGGAGGGGTAACAATTGCAGCACAATACTCCAAATTTTCATCTGGAGTGTCAATAATAGGGTCAATAGAAGAGAGGGCATTGCAAGGCTGAGCTTGCATGGGAGCCCTCCGGAACTTAGACTGATGAAAAATCAGCTCCTCGTCCCCTACCTGGAAGGTCAAAGTCTTCCCCCCGACGTCTATAACTGCACGAGCAATAGACAAAAATGGTCTCCCTAAAATAATAGGGGTGTGTGCATCTTAGGGGATGTCTAAGACAACGAAATCAACGGGAATAAAGAACTTCCTAATCTGAACAGGTATGTCTTCTACTACACCTAGTGGCCGTGATATACTACGGTCGGCCATCTGGACAGTCATGTTGGTGCAACTCAGCTTTGTCAAACCAAGTCTCTTAGCCAGAGACAACGGTAAGACGCTCACGCTAGCGCCTAAATCGCATAGCGCGTTATCAATCAAATAGGTACCGATATGACACGGAATTGAAAAACTACCCAGGTCTGACTGCTTAGGAGGTAACTTATTTTGAAATAGGGCTGACCCCACCTCGGTCAAAGCTACGGTCTCATTATCACTAATATTCCTCTTACGCGATAAAATTTCCTTCATAAATTTAAGGTAAGAGGGTACCTTTGTCAACAACTCGGTGAAAGGCACAGTGACTTCCAAGCTTTTCAGAAGTTCGACAAATTTGCCGAATTGTTGATTGGCCTTAGTATTTTGCAGACGCCTCGGGAAGGGAACCGTGATAGGTATCTCGAGTCCCTTGTTTCTCTCTTCCAATGTGTCACCCGGAGCAAGTTCTGTATCCTTTAGACGCTTCTTACCTCTCGAACGAGGTCTTTCCGGTGATTTATCGCTTAAACGAGCACTAGCAGGCTCTCGAATAAGCTTCCCGTCATCAAAACTACTCGATCGACCAATATACCCATTCGATCGAGTAGAATCTTCATCAATGTCACTCGATCGAGTGAAATTTTCACTCGATCGAGTAACTCCATTTTGCTGTTCACTCGATCGAGTAGAAAAACTACTCGATCGACCATTTTCTTCACTAAATATGCTCGATCGACCACCAGAAACCAGTCGATCGAGCACTTTCTTAGCCGTGAGCTCATTTTCTTCGCCAAAACACTTTTTCACCATCGATTATAGCCTTCCTTGGGTCGATTTTTGCATTTCCAGGTCCCTCATATGAACGACCACTTCTCAGATTTATCAAGTTTACCATCTCGTGTGGATTCTTCTCATTTTGAGTCGGTAATTGACCCTGCTTTCTTGAAGATTGATTAGTGGCTAGTTGGGCAACTTGAGTTTCAAGTGCCTTAATGGACGCATCTTTCTGTTGATCACTCAGCTGCCACTGCTTCGTAAAAGCTTGCAACATAGACTTAAGCTCACCAATTTCACTCACCCCACTGGAAGATGATGCACCGTGATTAGGAGGAGTAAAGGAAGGGGGCTTCTGAAAGCCTTGTTGATTCTTGTGTGGAGGAACATAAGGCTGCTGCTGGTGCGGAGGAGGGGTAGGATTGAGCACATTTTGACTAGTCCACCTCAAATTGGGATGGACTGCCCCTTGATTGTTGTAATAGGAACTCCCTCCTTGCCTATATTGCTGAAAGGCAAGGACTTGTTCCTTCTCCACAAGACAGCCAACAGCAGTGTGACCATCATTACTCCCACATCTCTCACATGAAACGGTCTCTCCTCTAGTAAGAACATGGACCGTCTGAGGCTCCCCAGCAGCCTGTAACTCCAACTTGTCAAATCTAGCATTCATGGTTTCCAGCTGAGCCAAAACCTGCTTATCAACTGCATGAACTGTTCTTATACTATCCCTCGGGTTACCATACTCAGCACTATGGTTGGCCATCTCTTCAATAAGGGACCAGCCCTTATCATCATCAGTATTCTCCTGGAATCTCCCACTAGATGCCGCATCAAGTATGGCTCTGTGGTCATCATACGGCCCATTGTAGAATTGATTAGCTAGAAACCATGGGTCAAAGCCATGGTGAGGAATAGACCTCACCAACTTCTTAAATCGTGACCACGCCTCATAAAAAGTCTCAGTGGGAGCCTGCTTGAAACTGGTAATCTTGGCCCTCAACAGATTAGTGCGCTGTGGAGGGAAATATCTTTTGTAAAAGGCAAGAGCAAGAGACTCCCAATCAGAACCCCAAAGAACATGCGGTCCAAGTCAGTCAGCCACGCCCTGGCTGAATCGGCTAAAGAGAAAGGAAATAAAACCTCCTTAATCTTATCTTGAGTTACCCCCTTAGTGGCAGGGATAGTAGAACAGTAATCTGTAAAGACCTCCATGTGCTTCCTCGGGTCTTCACCAGCCACACCTCTATAGATATTTCTCTCCACCAGATTGATATAAGAAGGACGGATGTCGAATGTATTCCCATCCTCAGTCTGGAGATTGAAACCCTTCGGAATAGAGGATGCTTTAGGCACCGAATGACTGGAAAGCTTTGGCATCTTTACTGTAGAAATCGGGCTGTCTTCGAAAAGAGAGTGATGTAGCTCTGGCTCGAAAGTACTCAAGTCTTCCTTTCGTGACTTTCTCTGCAGACGGAGTCTATGCCTGAATAGTCTCTCTGGTTCTGAATCAGCTGAAACTAACTCACACCTGTCTGACCTGGGCATAAACAGCACTGAAAGAAAATGAGCAAGAACTGCCTCAAGGAATAAAAATTCCCTGAGACGGATAAAATAAACGGAACGAAAACAAATAGGGCAATTGCCTCCCCGGCAACGGCGCCAAAATTTGACACGTCTGTCGTGTACCTGTCAAAAATAAACTAACTAAACTAACTATATAGCTAGGGAAGTCAGGTCGATCTCCACAGGGAGGTAAGATATTTGTAGAAGTCCTTCTATTTGGTCACAAATGGGATGGGGGGGGGGTGTTTGAATTGTTTTCTAAACTACGAAGGTTAAGGGAAAGAGAAATAAAGGCAAGAGCAATAAGGGCAAGAAATAAGCTTAAACTATCAGATAAAAAAAGACATGTCAGGATTTCGGTTCACTACGGCAGTCCAGTGACTCAGCTGTAAATGACTCAGACGAATTAATGTAAGACGGATGTTGAAAGGTCCTTTCGGTCCACTTTCTATCCTAAAATACCATTAACTTAACTTTCATTCTCGTCAGGGTAGTCTACTGTTTATAGCAGGCCTATTTAGTCCAATCTTTCAATCTAGGATTAATTTTAGCCAGATTAAAGGATGACTCAGAAGCGTGCACTCAACTAAGTCGATAAATACAATTAAAATGCTATGGTGACAGAGTCTCATAATTAATTCGTCTATTTCATTTACTACATCGTCACATTCCTACCGCAGATCCCCTAATCCCAACATGAAAGGGGTTTAGCTACTCATGTCGCTAATTAAACTAACAGCAGATAAATTCCCAGCAATAAACATTATGAAATAACAAATAAAATGCATAAAGGTGAATTAGAGCAGAAGAATAAACGAAGTAAACAAGCAATTAAAGCAAACGAATGATTAATTATTATTAAGAGAAGAGAAAGGAATTACAATCAAGCGAATTCCGGCGTAAAGAACACAAATCCAAGCAAAGTAAATCCGAGAACGAAGTTACAGTGGAAGGGAAAAGCAGCGTAGTAAAGTTTTGACAGTAGGAAACTTAGATAATTAAAAGATAGCTCCTAATGACCTAGTAAAGCGTGCTTAAATAAGAAAATAATTAAGTCTTTGCGGAATAAAACATAACACGGGCTGTTTAAAGCCCATAACAAATGAAAACCACTCGATCGAGTGGAATAAAACCACTCGATCGAGCAAAACCTCGGAACATCTACTCGATCGAGTAGAAAGTTACTCGATCGAGTAACCCATCTTCCAGCAACTTATGGATCGAGTAGAAAACTACTCGATCGACCATCTTGGGATGTAAAAACCACTCGATCGAGTGGTAAAACTGCTCGATCGAGTCCTTAGTCTTCATTTCAGCTCAAGTCCGTCACCGACTACCTCGTAATGCGTGCCTTTACGCTTCCCAATGCAGTATCTCACTCAGGAACATCTCGTCTCCTCTAAATGCATGCAAAAAGGACGAAAAAGAGTACGATTCCACTACTTTCGCGTTCATTTCTACAAAATGGACAAAACGAACCAAAGTAGCCAATTCGGGGCAAAATACTATAAAAACAGTATAAAAAATGCATAGAAATACGTGCTGAAATAGGCTAAAAAGACTATATATTATGCACGTATCATGAGTTCGCTGAGATGCAGTACTGGAACCATAGCAGCATAAATTTTGCTTGTTTCGGGCTTGGGTTTCGGAAGGAGTTATAAGGTGGTTTCATGGTGGAGAGGACGAATTGTTGGTGGTGTTTATGGTGGAATTATAATGGTGATTGATAATGGAAAAGTGAAAGTATAGGGTGATCATATAGGTTTTCATGGTGGATTAAGGGGTGAATTGGGTTGATAATGGAGATTAAGGAGGTTTGGGATTAATTGAAAATTTTAGTCAATTGGAAATGACGAAGAGCTTACTAAGGTAGCAGGGAGTGTTGGTGATTTTGTTGGAGCATTTGCCAAACATAGACTTTGTTGCATAGTATTCGTTTCATTTTATCTTAACCCGTCTTGTCACTCGTTTTCTCGCTCCATCTGGCACTTAAAGAGGTCCAATTAGTAAGCTAAATCATACATTAAACAGAAAAACTAAACCTAATTTGAAACTTGAGTCGAGTTGGGAAGGAGGAAGGTGGGAGCAATTGAAATTGAAGTCCAAAAGTCGTGGATGATACCGTTAGAAGGAGCAGTGATAGAAAGGGGAAAGAGGGAGCAGTGATGAACAATTGATTTGGGTGTTGAGTATTTCAATTAATTTGGGAGTTTAGAATGGGTGTTAGTTGGGTGTGTGTGTGTGTGTTAAGGTATGGGTTGTTTAAGTATATTGCTTAAGTTTAAGTCGTAATGTATATAGATCGGGTTTTATAAAATTCGTTAGTGTAGTTAATAGTAGGTGGCAATTTTTTAGATTAAGTGATATTTAAGGTGGTTATATTTATAAAAATAAATATAAAAGGGGGTTATTTGTAAAAACTTGTACATAAAAGGGAGTTATTTACAAAAAAAAAAGTCCTAAAATCTTAAAAAATTGTCCTCCTTAATTGAACTTGGCAAATCCAAAATCTAAGACCAAAGATTGGCCAAAAATTACATTTGGCCTTATTGGGCAGCCCATGGCCCTATCTTGGGCCTAAATAAATATCTCAAGCCTTGTTTATCCTTTCTCATGAAATTCTAGTTTTCCATTAAGAAACTCATCTCACATTTTTTCATTGACTTTACATATGCTTCGTCGGCTCCATAACATCTTGAGGGGAGAATCTTAGTTTTTTATATAGACTTAATTCGCCCAACGAACAATTAATCCGCTTCACCATGGATCCAATCCACTAATTTTGTCACAACTACTACTATGTTCCAAGTTTTTGCCTATTTATACCCCAGGCCACCCTTATTTTTTGGTAGAGTTATCTTTGTCTAAAGCTACAAGGGAGGTCTTATACTCTTATGGTATTTTGTACAACAATCCCAAAAGAAATTTTGACATATGTTCACAATTTTTGCCACCACTCCTTTTGGAATAGAGGTGATAATATACTAGCTTGGGCCGGACATGGGTTGAGCTCAGATTAATTTTCTGGCCCACGGACAAGCGGGTTAGTGGACCGGGCCTTTGTAGTTTTCTTAATATGCCATGTCCGTACCCGCCTATTTTGCAGGCGAGATGGATCAGATTTAATGGACGAGACGACCCATGAACAACTATATTTGGGAAGTATAAAAATGGTTGCCCAGTAGAAATATAAAGTGTTCAGGACTGAATTTATGAGTGCGAGTCTACCAGCATAAGATAGTCTTATGGTCCCTACATTCCTTATTCTCTAGATCAATTTTATAAGCTAAATATTCAATATCACTATTAATAGAAAAAGGATAATATCCCTATACTTTTGTTTAACATGACAAAAATACAAGCTAAGTCTAAGCAAGAGACCGATATTATTCATTGTCTCACAAATATAAGTGACATTAATGATTTTAATAGTAACATTATGCCTTCCCTAATAATTGAAAGACGTCTAGCACGGTTAAACGGTCTTTATAATAGTGTTATCAATTATTATTGTTAGCATAATATTCGGAATTGATATTACGATAATTTGTATCTTTTTGTTCCATTTTCTGAGGATATAGTTTAGGAAATTTGTTATTCTTTCCTAACTTTTAGCATTGTAAAGCTATATATATTGTGAGAGAACTATGCTAATACAACACACAAAAAACAATTCCTCAAAAATATTTCTCATAATTATTTTCTCCTTCATGGTATCGTGAGCAGGTTCATCTTGCGACACAATTTTTTTCGATTATTTTTCTTCTTCTTCTTCTTGATTGTTTATGGTTTACGACAAGAAGGCAGGGGACGTTCACAGTTCCTCTCACACTCCCAACCCGATTTACGTTGTTTCCTCGCAAGATGGTACGGGGCAAAAATCACTCATGTCGTTCTCCTAAGACCAAATTACGAGGAATGGGCAAAGGGGTTTCAGGTTACGTTAGAAGCCAAGAGGAATGTGGGTTTTATTGATGGAACGCTCAAGAACAAACCGTCTGATCCGAATGAGGTCGAGGATTGGACGAATATTAGTTACTTGATTATCGCGTGGATCTTCAATACCATTGAATCACGCGTACGATCGTCTATCTCTTATCGTGAAACCGCTTTTGAATTATGGGAAGATATTCGTTTGCTTTTCACTGTCGGGAATGAAATTAAGATTTATCAAATTCAAAGCGATTTGTCGGAATGTGAGCAGAAAACCGGTGAGTCCATTATGGATTATTATGGGCGAATGAAGAAACTGTGGGACGACATCAATGATTTTGATGCGTTGCCATCTTGCAATTGCTCTGGGTGTCGCTGCGATTTGAATGCCACCTTGCACAAACGACGGGAAGCAGATCACGTTCGGGGTTTTCTCATGGGTCTCGAACCTTTTTACGCAACGGTTCATTCCTATATACTTGGCACAAAGCCTCTGCCTTCGATCCAACTGGTCTATTCCCGCCTTGTGAAAGAAGAGGAGCTACGATCTCTGACTCAATCTCGCGTTGATGTTGTAACTCCTATGGCTCTTGCTCTTCATGCTAGTAACAATGGTAAGCAGCCACAACCGGATAAGGGTGGGCGTACTCGGTACAAGTGTACCTTCTGTACTAAGGACGGGCATACTGAGAATCGATGTTAGGAGAAGCATGGATACCCTGGTGACCGAGACCCTCGTCGTTCCTGTACACGATCAGGGGAGACTTCTACCTCTGGTGCGACTAATCCTAAGGCCAACGCTGTTTTGGGTGAGCCTCAAGTCGTTAAAAATATGGTTCCTTTAAATGGTAAGAATGTTCTTACATGGATAATTGATACCGGTGCCTCGACTCATGTATGTTGTGATGATCGGTTATTTGACTCTTGTTATTCAATTCGACCCATTAATATTGGGTTACCAAATGGTGCTAGTTTGAATAAAACTTAATGTTTTATTTGTTCCAACATTTCATTACAATTTGCTCCCGCTGTCCCAACTTTTGTCGTCACAAAAACTATATATACAATTTACTAATTCTCGATGTGTGATACAGGACCTTGCCTTGACGACGATTGGTGTAGGTGAGCTTTCGGATGGGCTCTTTTACCTGAATATGGAGGAACCAAATCGTGTTAATGTCGTGACTGGAAATGGAAATGCGAATGTTGAGTTATGGCATCAACGGATGAGACATCCTTCAACTCGGGCGATGGAGTACCTTCCTGATATCTCTTGTTTTTCTCGTAATTTATCTATTACTCCATGTGATATTTGCTTTTGCGCAAAGTAGACCCGAACTTCTTTTCCGTTAAGTGATAATAAAGCCGAACATTTATTTGATTTAATACATTGTGACGTTTGGGGGTCGTATCAACCCAATCGTGCTTGTGCTTCCCGTTATTTTTTTATCTATTATCGATGATTTTTCGAGATGTATGTGGGTTTATTTGATGAAAACCAAGGATGAAGTTCCACGGCTTATGTGTGATTTTCTCTCTCTCATTGATCGACAATTTAATGGTCATGTGAAAATTGTACGGAGTGATAACGGGACGGAATTACGTGGTCTTATTCCATATTTTCGGGAACATGGGATAATTCATCATACTTCCATGGTTAAAACACCCCAACAAAATGCGCGTAGAATGAAAAAATAGGCATATATTGAATATGGCTCGTGCCTTACGATTTCAAAGCTCGTTACCTCTTGATTTTTGGGGTGAATGTGTTTTAACTGCCGCATATTTGATAAATCGTACTCCTACCCGTATTTTGCAAAATAAAACCTCTTTTGAGCTACTTTTTCAACAAGCACCGGATTTAAGTTTAATTCGGGTCTTTGGGTGTCTTTGTTATGATAAAAATTTACAACCTCGTGACAAGTTTGATTCCCGGTCTCGTCGTTAGATTTTTCTCGGTTACCCATTTGGAAAGAAGGGTTGGAATTTATTTGATCTTGAGACGGGGGTGTATTTTCAATCCAGGGATGTTCACTTTATCGAAAATCAATTCCCATTTGCTAATGTGACGGACTCTACCTCGGATTCGGGTAGTTTGGGGCTTACCGAGGAGGCATCCACCTTTGACGATGACTCTATGGTGTTTACTCCTATCGACCAACCATCTTCTAGTCTCAAGGGGGGGGGGGGCTCATGATAAGACTGCAGTCCCGACTAATCCCGGGGACACGAGTGAACAACCTGATAATACATTACCTAGTAGTACTGTCAATGTTGATTCAGATATTGCACGCAGTGATAGTGACGGTAATGAGCTTATTGATATTGTTGATGAAATTGATACAGGTCACCAAAATACCGAAAGTAGTATGGATCACGAGGCTGGTGTTGAAGAAATGGGTCGAGGCAAACGAGTGAAATTTGACAATATTCACAATAAAGACTACGTCACTTGGGACAAAATTAATGAAATTATTAACATGACTTTGGTTCCTTCAAAACAGTCACCCACAACAATTCCTGTCACAGGTACTCCATATCCCATTGCTAACTATGTAAATTGTAATATTTTTTCTCCTACCCATCAACATTTCCTTGCAGCTATTTCTAGTGAAACGAAACCTACATCTTTTAAAGAAGCTATTCGTAATCCAAAATGGAAGAAAGCAATGGAAGAAGAAATTGATGCACGAGAAGCCAACAATACATGGTCGGTCGTTGACTTACCGCCCAATAAAAAGGTCATTGGCTCTATGTGGGTCTATAAAATTAAGCACAAGTCTGATGGGATGGTTGAACGATATAAAGCGAGATTAGTGGTTTTCGGGAATCATCAAGTGGAAGGCATTGAATGTCCCTTTTGGAGCCTTTGAGGGTGGAGACACCATGGGAATGGAAAGCATGAGTCGGGTAGCGGTCTTGACGCCGGATTGCTTTGTATAGGTATGTTGTCATCATCATCATCATCGTCTCCCTTGGTTTCAGTTGTGATTATGGTAGTAGTAATAGATGGTTATGCTGGTTGTTATACGTGGTTATGGTGGTTGCTTGTTGTCTTATGGCCGTGCGCGGAATCGCTGCGGTTTGCTAAAGGTAGATTTTTCTACTCAGTACTGTTGGTTGTCTAGTGTGTTGATTGTTTGTGTAATTGGTTTGGTGTCGTTGTTGGTGGTGTAGATTAGTTGTTGTTGATCATTGTTGTTTGTTTGTCTCTGGTTCGTGAGGTGCGTCCTCGGCTGAGTGGAGTCACTTGCGGGAGTGGCTTCACGCCCTTGATTCTCCCTCCGTGGAACCCACCACAGAAGGGGATGTGCACATTAAAGAACATGAGTTATCACTCGGATTAGATGAGCGGGGCTTAGGTGAGAAAGGCTGCGGTCCCCCACTGGCGGTGTGGATTACTGGTTGCGATTGGTAATCTGGAAGGACTGGACTTTCGAGCAGTCAGAGATGTGTGGGTGATTGGAGGAGGTGGTATATGTGTGTTACTGTGTTTGTTGTGTCTGCTTTTGTATTTGTTCCTTCAGTTAATGACCTTGTGTGGTGCTGTTGTGTTGTCTTCTTGTGTTGTGTCTGCCGTGATCCACTATGGTGAGCAGTCGGTCTTAGCAGGTTGATGTCTGGATCATAGCTGGGTACTTGGAGGGATGAGTCTACCACGGGTCTTGGTAGAGATAGTTTTACCTAGTCGATAGTTATCACGAGTTGTATCTTTTATTTTGTTTATATCACCTGTAATTTAATATAACTGTTCCTTTATCGACATTTGATTATTACTATTCCTCGGGCAACCGAGATGGTAACGCCCTTATCTGCTGGGGAAGGTCTTGTTAAGGTTCCTTGGTAGACGGGGGTGTTAGGTGACTCAAGGTGAAAGAGAAATGATGTGACGGCATTTAGGTTTAAGAGAAAAGGAAAGGAAATGATTTGGGTTTCATGATATTGCGATATATAATTCCCCGCTGAACTCACGTTACTCGATCGAGTAAACGAATTACTCGATCGAGTGGCCTCTACTCGATCGAGTGACTAAGCTACTCGATCGAGTAGCCTCCGGTAGATCGAGTAACCAACACCTTAAAGGGTTATAACGTCACAAGGTTAGCTCGTAAGGTTTCCGAAGATCTACACAGGTGTCCAAGGTCAGTCAACGACGGTCAACGGGTCTCTAAAAGGACGGGTATTACATTGACTTTGTTGAAACCTTTGCCCCTACTGTCAAAATGGTCACGGATCGAACTTTTCTTACTATTGCTGCAATAAATAACTGGGAGTTACACCAGATGGATGTTCAAAATGCCTTCCTTCATGGGGATCTTTCCGAAGAAGTCTATATGAAGCTTCCGCCGGGGTTTGGTCACGGGCTGCAAGGAAAAGTCCGTCGCCTTCATAAATCCTTATATGGACTTCGTCAGTCTCCGCAGTGTTGGTATGCGAAACTCGCCACCACTTTACGTTCATATGGTTTTTCTTACAGTCCGTCTGACCATTCGTTGTTCGTTTATCGGAAAGATGGCATTGTCATTAACATTCTTGTGTACGTTGATGATTTGGTGACTACGGGAAATGATAGTGCTGCTATTACCGATTTTAAATGCTATCTAAGTAAATGGTTCCATATGAAGGACTTAGGTAAGCTAAAATATTTTTTGGGACTTGAAGTAGCACGTAATCCTAGTGGTATATTCCTTTGTCAACGGAAGTACACACTTGATTTTTTAACGGAGACCGGACTTCTTGGTTCTAAACCCGCTACTATTCCCATGGAATAAAATCACAAGCCTGCACTTTCTTTAGAGCCATTATTTTCCGATCCGTCCAAATATCGTCGTCTGGTGGGTAAGTTGATTTATCTTACTCTTACTCGGCCCGAACTTAGTTATTCGGTCCATATTCTCGCACAATTTATGCAAACCCCATCTCAAGCCCATTGGGACGCTCCCTTACTGGTGATTCAATATTTAAAAGGCAATCCTGGTCAAGGGATCCTCTTACGAGCCAATGCTCCGTTGGTGTTAGAGGCCTATTGTGATTCTGATTATGGTGCTTATCCGCTAAGTCGTCGTTCTCTCACTGCATATTTTGTCTTTCTTGGAGGCTCGCCGATTTCATGGAAAACAAAGAAGCAAGCTACTGTATCTAAATCTTTTGCTGAAGCAGAATACCGTGCCATGGCTTCCGCTACCTGTGAGATTCTTTAGTTGAAAGGTTTGCTTCAGAGTTTCGGTATTGATCATTCCTCGGCAGCCTCGTTACAATGTGATAGTCAAGCGGCTTTACATATTGCTAATAATCCCGTCTTTCACGAGCGCAAGAAGCATATTGGGATCGACTGTCACTTTGTTCGAGATGAGATTTTGCGTGGAACTATTTCACCATCTTATGTCAACACCACTTCTCAACTCGCTGATATTCTTACAAAAGCTCTTGGCGCTCTCAATTTCTAAGTCTTTTAGGAAAGTTGGGCATTTCGAATTTCCATGCTCCAACTTGAGAGGGGGTGTTAGCGTAATATTCGGAATTGATATTATGATAGTTGACCGAAGATTACACTGACTAGGTGCATCATGTTTGTATCTTTTTGTTCCATTTTCTCAGGATATAGTTTAAGAAATTTGTTATTCTTTCCTAACTTTTAGCATTGTAAAGCTGTATATATTGTGAGAGAACTATGCTATTACAACACACAAAAAACAATTCCTCAAAATATTTCTCATAATTATTTTCTCCTTCAATTATACATTTATTTATCGACGGACTATCCATCTTAAATTTTAAAATGGGTCAAGTAGTACTGTACGGTGGTAATTAATGGCATTTCTATTAGGCCGTGTAGGCCTCCTCCGTATTCCGCCATCCTTGTATTTACCATTGCATAGTTTTCCGTCAATGGTATTTACCAATTCTTTGTATTATCCAATTCATTGTATTTGGCTAAGTAGGTTATTTGTATCCAATTATTGTATTCCGTTCTCATTGTACTATATATTGCTAAGAAACTGATGAAATAAGATAACACAAAAATCATTTACACAATCACTTAGTTTATCATGGTATCAGTAACAAAATTAATCACCAAATAACCTTGGTCAGACATCCTGCGCATCCTTTTCTTCCTTCCTCACGATGACACAGGACTCGGATTCTTCCGCTTCCGCTAATAAAATTGATCCCTTGTCTCCCTTTTCTCTATCCAACCAGGAAGGCCCCGGACAAGCTATCACCCATATCAAACTCCGAAACGACAATTACGAAGAATGGTGTCGTTCAAGGCGTATGTCTCTTAAATCGAGACGAAAATTCGGATTTTGTGATGGGACGATTCCTAAGCCGACAGATTCCTTCCTTCTTGATCAATGGGAGGTTGTCCATTGCACGGTTGTGCAATGGATTATACATTCAATCGATCCCTCGGTTCGGGACAGTATCTCGTACAGTGAAGACGCTTCCCTGCTATGGAAAGAATTAGCAGAGCGTTTTTCTGTTGTTGATTGGTCAAAAATTCAGGCCTTGAAATCTCAATTGAATGATTGTAAACAATCAAATGGAATGTCAGTTACTACTTATTATGGCAATCTGAAATTTTTTTGGGATGCTCTCGCTGCTCATGAACCACCATTTGCTTGTAAATGTGGTCAGTGCACATGTGGAATTACAGCGGCAGCTCTCGCGCGTCAAGACTCGGAGCGTTGGCATAAGTTCTTCGTGGGCTTGGATTCATCTTTATATGGTAATATTAGTTCAAATCAGTTGGCTCTCGACCCATTACCGTCTTTGAATCAAGCATATAATCTTGTTCTCCAAGAAGAAAGATTGCAGGCTGGTGATCCCATTGGGGCTGCTGACCCATCTGATGTTATGGCGTTCGCAGTTCGTTATGCTCCGTCTGCTGCCGTTACTGCTTTGTCTACTGCTGCTGCTCCTGATTGGCGGGCGCTTCGTGAGCAAGAACGTCAAGAGCGTCGAAAATTAACTTGCTTTCATTGTGAGGCAACTGGTCATGGTGCCCAAAACTGTTTTATTAGAACTCAGAATTTCCCCGAGTGGTGGGGTGATCGGCCTCGAACTCTTGAAGAAATGCGAACTCGGTCTGCCAAACGTGCTGCCTCACGTGTTCCTGCTCGAGCAAATTTGCTCACTTCTGAACCTTCCTCGTCTTCGTCTCACGATCGTCTTAACGGTATGTCTCCCGATTGGATAATTGACATGGGAACGTCACATCATGTGACCAGTGATAAACGTTGGCTGACCGAGTCTTTTACAATTCCGCCTCACACAGTCAGCCTTCCAAATGGGCTCTCGATTGTCGCGAATTTGGCCGGGACCGTTTACTTGACTGATTCGTTATTTATTCGCAATGTTTTATTTGTCCCTAGCCTCACTTGCAACCTTATTTTTGTTTCCCAATTAGTCGCTGCTACTAATTACGTCGTCAATTTTACTAATACTTCTTGTTCCATTCAGGACCGTTCTTTGACGACGAGGATTGGAGCCGGTGCGTTACGGGATGGGCTTTACTATTTGCGAGCAGTGGCTGGTCCGGTGGTGATTGGTGAATAAGGTGAGCAGTGCAGATTCTTTCAGTTTATGGCATAGACGGTTAGGACATCCGTCTAATAAAGTCGTCAAGTTAATCCCTCCTGTTTGTCATTTACAAATTCCTAGCCGTGAACATTGTGACGTTTGTCAATTTGCTAAACAAAGTCGGAATAGTTTTGTTTTGAATAATAATAAGGCCGCTACAATTTTTGATTTAATTCATTGTGGTTTTTGGGGTCCTTGTTGTACTCGCTCGTCTTGTGGTGCCAAATATTTTCCTACCATTGTCGATGATTGCTCCAGGGCTGTATGGGTTTATTTATTGACCAATAAAACTAAAGTTACGGAAATGTTTATGGGGTTTTTGGCCATGGTAGAGAATCAATTTTCACGTAAGGTAAAAATTATTCAGTCAGACAATGGCACCGAATTTGAGCCTATGGCCGGGTATTTTTTCAAGCATGGTATTCTCTTTCAAAAATCTTGTGTCGGCACTCCCCAACAAAATGGGCGTGTCGAACGCAATCATCGTCATATTTTAAATGTGGCTCGTGCTTTAATGTTTCAAGGTAATCTCCCGATTTTTTTTTGGGGCGAGTGTATTTTGACCGCAGCGCATTTAATTAATCGAACTCCCTCTTCTTTGTTACAGAATAAGACACCTTATGAAATTTTATTTGGTTCCGTTCCGTCTTACGATAATCTACGAGTGTTTGGTTGTCTTTGTTTTTTACACAATCAAAATGCTCGTGGTGACAAATTTTCTAAACGGAGTCGGAAATGTGTTTTTATCGGTGTGGACAGCGGGCCGCCCACGGGGGCGCTTGGCGAGAAACGAGGGACAAGCGTTTGCATTTTGTAAGGAGTCGCCACCAATTTTTATGGGAAATTGGAACCGTTCGAATACCTCGTGTCATGTCAAGACACAAAGTAGTGACATGAACACTAAGCAATCGTTACCCTTAGCATTCTATGTCTAGAATGACTCTCGTGGATGCCAATGAACACGGGTGCTCACGGAGATCTGGAGTAAGGGGTGAGGGTACGTATTAGGAAGCTCTTTTGATCGAACACCTAATCCCGCCCACCTCGATAGCGGCCTCTACTAATGATTAGGGAAGTTATTCGTACTCGATATATCGTCGGCTATATGCATGCAATGCAACATCCAAGTTTTAATCCTAGCATGTGAGAATTAGGCTAAGTCGGTGAACAATTAATTAGCATACAATTGGGTCGAAGTAGGATTTAATGTTGATTTACATGTGAAAGCATACAAACCATAAAAGCAATATAATAATTGAAAATTGCAATAATGAAAATTACAATAATTACATTGGAATAGGTGATTTATGTCGAAAATACCTTTAAAACGGATAATTTGAGAAAAAGGAATAAAAGAATAAGAGAACTAAAATAAACAAATTAACGAACAGGAATTAGCGATATTACGGATATTAGTGAATTAATACGTAGACTAATCAAACTAGGTCAAGGCAGAAACGGAGTTCGGGACGAACTCATCTCGAACAAAGCGCAGCGAGATCGCCCTCTGGAAGAGGCGCAGCAGTTGCTGCGTCTGTTCCAAGGGTGAGTTCTGGCTGTGAAGCCGGAACTGCAAATCGTTAACGTGAATTGATGAATTTAAGGATTGATTATATTATGTACTCGGATGAAAGTGATTTACAGGTTAATTACATGTGAATGGGTCATAAAAACAGTAAAACTTGGATGAGACGGAATTTAAACGGATTAATGATGAAGGGACGATGTTAATGAATGAGTCCTCTATTAAAATCAATTAGCTAACATTAGATATGACGATATATGACGAATATACAATGAACATGTGAACAAACAGACGAAAACTATATCAAAGACGAATCCCAGAAACTCAATACGAACAAATCGAATCTCCAAAACCCGGAATTGAATTTAATGACGAAAACCCGCAAATATGAGATTACTTGGGATTTAAGTCGGGATTCAATGACGAATTAAACATGTTAATGAGGATGATTAATATACATGTGAATATAAACTGTCATGTGAAAGAATTAAAGACAAACATATGAAAACAAATAAGAAAGACGAATTACGAGATTTAAGAAGAAGAAAAAGAAGCGAGAATGCGCGGCCTCACGAAGAGGCGCAGCAGGAACTGCGCTCCTTCGAAGAGGCGCAGCAGTTGCTGCGTCTTTTCTCGACGTCTGTCTACTGGAAATCCGTAAAAACAGGTTTTAAAGCACGGTTTTAGGAATCGGTTTTAATGGTGTATTCGACATAAATCTTACAATGGTGATACGAAAAGTAAATACAATAAATAAAAGAGGATTATACACCCTCAGACTTACATGTTGACGGAACGAGATGAACTAAGATATCGACTAGTGAATGCTCGACGCGAATGCAAAGAGAGTGCCCTCGTAAGAGGAAAACGATTGAAATAAATTGATTAATTAAATTGATTGAGTGTAGTTGGTCAAATTGGTCGGTCATGCAACGGAGAGGTCGGGTACCGGAAGATCCGAGCTTACGTGGTCGGAAGTCCAAGCACGTAGGCGCCAATTAGTAAGAACGAAGTCTAGAATGCAAAGGGAGAAGAGAAGGGCGGACACTCGCGTGAGAAATATGAGGAACGAAGGCTCCTATTTATACTAATCACGCGACGGAATTATGGTTTCGGAGACTCTTTGGAAGTGAATCTCGGAAAGATATAAAAAAGATACGTAAATCATGCAAAGAAGGGCCTGGGAAGAGGCGCAGCAGACACTGCGTCCCTTGGAAGAGGCGCAGGCGCTGCGTCGTCTCGTTCCCCTGAGGTTTCCTCCGTCAAGAAAGATTTCCGCGTTTGAGTTATGGTAGGACGGAAATAATCCGATTATCTTGTGAATATTACGGATATTATTTGCCAAAAGATAAAATTTGTGAAATATGGAATAGAAATATCCGAACATTCCAAACATTCCGACTCGGGATTTAACGATTATCGAGAAAATGGAGACGGTTTTTGACCCGACTCGAATGTACTCTAATTACTGCCAAAACGACCGTATCAGGACGTAGATGACAACTAAGAGGTCGACATTAATATTTGAGCAAACACTTGACGATAATCTTACGAACTGTCACAAATCATTCCGCGAATCAAACATGCGGCCCAATCATCACCGAGTGGTTTGCGGGAGGTGCAGAAACGAGATGTCTACAGAGCCCCCACTTTGACTGAGGCTTGGACAAGGCGAAAGTCAAAGTATAGCCATCAGGTCAATCGAAGATTACAACCTGACGACTATGGCGACGCGAGGCGGCTCAAGGGGTCTGAACCAAGGACCTATCGTCGGGAACATTTTAGAGTCTGTCGACTATCGGGGAGGGTCGTTTAAAGTTCATTAGACTACGTAAGGAGGCTCGCCAGCCATAAGAAGAGACCATACCTGAGACTTCTTCTCGAGATGCTTCTGGAGGTGCATAGGAGCTAAGGTTAAGCGTAGGAGCTAAGGGTAAGACCTAAAAGATATATAAGGATTGGTGCTAGGGTATGGGGCCCTAAAGGAAAGCATTGACGGGAAGGAGGCCAAATATAAGTTCAACTTAAAGGGGTAACCAAGGTTTGAGCGTAGGAACTCTAAGGAAATGATGATCCTAAAGGAATATGATCCTAAAAGGAAAAGGTGATCCTAAAGGAATATGATCCTAAGGGTAGAAGTGTATGAACTCTAGGGAGTTTGGGAACCTAAAAGAAGCTAGGTGTGTGAACCTGGGTATATGAACCTAGAAGGACGGCTGGTATGAGAACTTAAAGGCTTGTGAACCTAAGAGGAATTGGGATCCTAAGGTTAAGTTTAGGAACTACTGGGATATTAATTCTTGTTTTGGATACATGCATCCAAGCTTTCTATGGTATGGGAAATCCAAAAGGATTTATGGGTTTATGAACCTAAGGTCGTTGGTGTGGAAGCTTAAAGGCTTATGAACCTATGGGAAGCCATTTTGGGATCTAAGAATCTAGGGGTAAGAATCCTAACTTTGGGGTTACGAACCTAAGGAAGGAGGCTTTGGTTTGGGAACTTTCGGAGAACGACACCTTTGTCGAACTCCGTGAGGAAACAATAATATTAAGGATAGCAGGACGTCGGTAGAAACTGCTGGGGAATCTGCTTGCGTCGGTCTCAAGCGAACTCTGGCAAAACTTGAGGTTGAATCTGCTTGCGTCGGTCTCAAGCGAATTCTTGTTGGGGAATATATTAACGATTAGGAACATCTTGATCGCCATGGAAGAAATCTTGAGTGAGCAATACTGCAAAATACTGCTGCACTGGGGACAAATATTTTGACGACTAGGAACATCTTGATCGCCATGGAAGAAATCTTGAGTGAGCAATACTGCAAAATACTGCTGCGCTGGGGAGAATGAAGACTTGGGTGAAGCCCCTAGTCGGAGCGAGCACTGCTTCTGATACTTACCTGCATGGTTAGTAGCCACACAAGAATGCAATCTAATATATGCACGTAAGCAATTATCACATGGACCTCTAAATGAGGAAACACATAGGCTTTGCAAAAGGCGTTTCTTTATAAAAGTTGTTAAAAACTTGTTCAAAGAAATTTGTCGTTTGTAATGCGTTATGCATATTCAATGGGCTTTAGACACGTGACTGATATGACGCAGATCTACTAGGACGCGATGCAAAATGTAGACTTAGGTTTGACTGACGCGACACTAAATTAGGTTTGACGCGACACATAGATGACCTAGACAGACTTTGCTTAAGTATGCGCAACCCCTAGCCAAGTGTGCATGACAATGCGTATCAGTTCCAAAGGTAAAAGAAATTGCAAGAAAGATGAAGGCATATAAAGACAAGGCATGAGCCATAGACCATCTGTCTACTAGGACTTCTTTTGCTGCTGCTCGCTGTAAAAGAGACCCCTCTTGAGGCACGATAAATCGGAGAATTGATCTAAGACCCTTGTCATTGTCCGGACCGAGTACTAACTTGGCTTAAAATAAGAGAGGAATAAAGGAAGGGTGGCATCTCGGAAGAGAAGCCCCCAAGATGAGAAGATGGCTCTGGACTTTGGTAAAAAGGAGGCTGGGCGACAATAAGGAGCCCCCAGTATAGAGGTGTTGGTTGTGGAAAGGATGTTAATTGAGGTTGGAATGGTTGTGATGATTGTGTCCTTGAGGGAAAGTTTATAATTAGGATGGTTGATAATTGAGGTGGTGATTAAAAGTTGTTAATTGAGGTTTAAAAGTTGTTAATTGGGATGGTTGTGTCCCTGAGGACTGCCTACGTATTCACGTGAAGTGAAATCAAACCAGATCGTAGTTCTGAGGTTTGGTTAATTTTTGTTTGGGTGTTGTGGTTGTATCCTTCTTGTGTAAGAAAGGACTGCCTACGTATCCACCTGAGAAGGTGAAATCAAACCATGCTCGTAGTTCAAGTGTGTGCCTAAGCTATTTTGTTAGGGCCTTAAAGTGCATGGGTCGCAAGGGTAATATTCCTTTGGTGACTCGAAGAATCGATTTGAGATAACTCCCTCTGATCATAGACCAAAGAGGTATAATTTATTTTGTAAAATTTCCTTGTAATGTGAGCACACTTAGTGGACCCTAAGGATGATATGGGTTCGTCCCGTTCTAGGTAGCAAAGTATTTGAAGACTCCGTGTTTGGGTCAAGGTGAAACTGGATTGGATATTTGGAATGTGGAGCTCGGTAATAAGAGGCTTTAATGAACAAATCTCTGGAGCTTGATTTTGTGGAGTTAAGGCTTGATGGGGTTATGGCTTGTAATGTAGCTTGGAAATGGAGTCTCTTGGCTTGATGTAGCCTGAGCACGTAAAGGTAGGTTAAAATGACGTGGGTTCAAGTCTCCATGTCTTGGCCCTAAAGGATAGGTATACTTGACAAGCTTGAGAGGATTCTCAAAATTTTTAACTATCTCCCTGATAACGGTCTCGAGAAGGACTTTAGGGTGTGTGATGTGGGGAAGGCTAAGCGAGGGTGCTAGCTGACCGGCTTCGTTGATGTTTTGGGTCTATAGACTTCAGGAGTATTTTGTATAGCATTTGATTCCAGGCTTGTTCTTGATTCAGATTTGGATTCTTGGTCTTGAATATATCTAAACTTTTGCTCAGATTTTTGGTCTAGAATATATCTTGGCTTTTGCTCAAATTTTTGATTCAGGTTTTGAAGACAACTTTGACTTTGGATATTGACTTGCTTGATTGAGCCTTCTTCTTTTGTCTCTTTTGTCTTGGGCTATAGGCATAACTACGGCTTCGGATATTGATCTTGGGTATTTCTCTTGATTGAGCCTTTTGTCTTTGATCATGGCTCGTATCGTCTTGGATTTGCTTTCTACCATGGATTTGGGTCAGACTAGCACATTTAGTGTGAAACGGGTTGGTCTTTGTAAACAGGGGTTGTTTATTGTGGGGAATGGGCTTGCCTTCCGTCATGGATCGTTAACAAGGGAGATGGTCTGGATTCATCTTAGAATCTCTTGAGATAGGCTTGTCTAAACTGGGGTCATATTGTGGTTTCTATTGCCAGACATGGAATAGGTAAGGAAAGAACACGGAGTTTCAGGTCCTCTACAACTTGGAATGGAACATCAAAGAAGTGCACTCACATCGACTTGGAACTTGTGGTTGTTCGTTTTAAAAATGACTCAAATCAATTCTTGTTGTCACGGGAAAAGGGATAACATATAAGATATGATAGAATATGTGGATTGAAAAGTGTGCTTTTATTGAAATGAGTAATGAATGTACTTAACATAGACTTGAGAAGACATGTGACTCGTGGGACAGCCCCCAGGTTGTCACTAGAAATGGAAATGGAGAAAGATACTAGAACAAATATGAGATAGAAAGCCTAAGACTCGGACTCGGACCCGGACTTTGACGCGATATTAGACCTAGACTCGTAATCATTGGCCCATACTTGAACATTTTCTCTTCCAGCAACTGGCTTTGGCATCTGACTTTGAGCATTCATCCATTTGAGCACCTCATCCTCATCATTGGGAACATTGGAAGGATAACAGTCAAGAAGAGTTTCTTGATAAGTGATATATCCATGAGGATTGCCTAAGCTACGTTGTGGGTCAAAGGTTGAGAGGGACAACCTCCCACTTTCAAACATATCCTGAATGACATGTTTTAATTTGTAACATTTCTCTGTATCATGCCCTTTGCCTCTATGGTATTTGCAGTAGGCATTCTCATCCCAGAACTTGGACTTCCTTTCGGGTTCGGGAGTAGGTCCTATAGGCTTTAACATCCGTCGCTCCATAAGTCTCTGAAGGGCATCGGTGTATGTAATACCAATGTTGGTAAATTTCCTAGGAGGTGTGCCCTTATTTTCGGAAGCCTTTGTAAATGACCTTGGAGAGTTGTTAGGAATAGATCGTTCACTAGTTACTTTCTCCTTAAGACTGTCAAATTGAGGGTTTGTCTGGACACTTTTCATCTTGAGAGGTTGGGCATCAAGCTTCTTACCCATTTCAGCAAACTGGTTCTCTATGTTGGAAAGCCGAGAGTTTAGACTATCAATAGCTCCCTCTATTTTGGAAAATTTATTGTCAAAGGCCCTGGAAAGCATGAGCATTCCATTTTGGATATCGTCGTCTTCAAGCACGTTGATTTCTTTGTCATCACGAGGATCGAGGAGATGAGAACAATCCAGGAATGATTCTTCATCATGTTTAGTGATATTGGACCCAAGAGGGTCGGTCTTCTTGGATTGGCCGACAGAAGGTGGCTTAGGAAGCTTGCCCTCTTCGATCATATCTTGGATGGTGTGTTTCAAGAGAAAACACTCTTCGATATCATGACCTCTACCTTGGTGATATAAGCAGTATTTGTTGCTCTTCCAGAGGTTCACCTGTTTCTCCAAAGGTGGATCCGGAGTCGGACCTATTGGATGCATCTTGCCTTGGGCAGAAAGTCTCTTCAAAGCATCGGCATAAGACATGCCTAAATCAGAAAGCACCCTTTGATGCCTCCCAGGTTTCCTTTCAGCTGTTTTCGGCTTTCTAGGACGATGGTTATTGCAAGAGGTAAGCTTTGGATGACCTAGACTAGAGGTTTCCCTAATTGGCATGTTCTTTTCCACCATTGCATTTTCAAGGGTGAAGACGCGAATGCTCAAATTTTCCACTGTAGCTTGAACTCCTAGGACCATGGCATAAACATCTTGGAGAGACGCGGTGATGGTGGCTTGATCTGCTTCGTGACCTTGCTGATTGACGGAACTTGCTGGATTCCTACTTGACAGAAATGACGCGCATTACAACTCGATTCGACATGGGATCACGCATACCAAGGCAACAAACGAAGGAAGGGACAAGATGACACGTCTAGACTTGACTTGTGAATTCGTGAAATGTCGTGAGCGACTTCTCGTGTTTGAATTCACGGTGTTTGACCTTGACCTTTAGACTCGAGTGTTGACTTTGACAGAGTGATGTTTATGTGATTGACCTTATTGACGGGATTGATGACACGTGTTGATTCTGGGCTCGAGGTTTGCTTATAGGTGTTAAGAAGACTCAGTAGTTTAGACTCAAATATGAGGCCCATTGAGACTCGTGTGTTGAGCCTCGGAACGTGTGACTCGAGTGTTTAGATCCTAACTGAATTGGGGTAGGGGGTCCAAAATGACGGCGTGACGCCTTAGGACTTGACTCGGATTTGAAGAGACCCAAAATGTAAGGAGAGACGGGTTTATGACTCGACAGAGTTCCGACTAGGACATAGTCGGTTTGAACTTTTGACTCTAACTTAGCCCAATTGAATTTACATATCTACATTTACATGGTTGGAAAATATTTTGAATAAAACGTTTTTGGTTTTTATTTTTTTTACGTTTTTTTTTTTGGACTTTTTTTTTTCGCTTTTTTTTTCTCTTCGTTTTTTTTTTTGGACTTTTTTTTTCGTTTTTTTTTTCTCTTCGTTTTTTTTTTTGGACTTTTTTTTTTGTTTTTTGTTGTTTTTAGATTTGGATTTTTCTGTTTTCTTTTTTTTTTAACGTTTTTTATTGTTTTTGTATTTAGTTTTGAAATGGGTTTGAGGCCCGAAGTTTGACTCGATATATGGACAGAGTTTTGACTCATTTTGCGCTATTTTGAAAATGTTTACATTTTGAAAAGGATTTTATTTTACAAAAAGGTTTTGTTTAGAAAATGGTGATCACGTAAGGTACAAACATTCATACAAGCATTATAACGGGATGCTGAGTGCATTTAAAAGGGTTTTGGTTTAAAGGGTGGGTTGCCATACCGAACCATCAAACCCGAAGTCTGTGGAGAGGCTCGTGCCAAACAAGAGTAAGGCCGATTCCTAGTCCATTTCCTCAAGTAGTGAAGGCCCTTGATACAAACAAGAGTAAGCATCATGGTATGGATGACGTCAATCGCTATCCATCCTTAGGCCCAAATAAGAATTAGGACCGTTTAGACAGGACGATTGGTCGAATGGGTTGGGTTGGGCCTAGGAAGGCCGAATTAAAACGATCTAGGAAGACCGAGTCATGAAAACCGACAATTGTCTTGTACAAACTTATTCCCTAACCTTGTTCAAGTTTCACCCTTGCTACACGTAAGTGTATTATCCCCAGCAGAGTCGCCAAACTGTGGACAGCGGGCCGCCCACGGGGGCGCTTGGCGAGAAACGAGGGACAAGCGTTTGCATTTTGTAAGGAGTCGCCACCAATTTTTATGGGAAATTGGAACCGTTCGAATACCTCGTGTCATGTCAAGACACAAAGTAGTGACATGAACACTAAGCAATCGTTACCCTTAGCATTCTATGTCTAGAATGACTCTCGTGGATGCCAATGAACACGGGTGCTCACGGAGATCTGGAGTAAGGGGTGAGGGTACGTATTAGGAAGCTCTTTTGATCGAACACCTAATCCCGCCCGCCTCGATAGCGGCCTCTACTAATGATTAGGGAAGTTATTCGTACTCGATATATCGTCGGCTATATGCATGCAATGCAACATCCAAGTTTTAATCCTAGCATGTGAGAATTAGGCTAAGTCGGTGAACAATTAATTAACATACAATTGGGTCGAAGTAGGATTTAATGTTGATTTACATGTGAAAGCATACACACCATAAAAGCAATATAATAATTGAAAATTGCAATAATGAAAATTACAATAATTACATTGGAATAGGTGATTTATGTCGAAAATACCTTTAAAACGGATAATTTGAGAAAAAGGAATAAAAGAATAAGAGAAATAAAATAAACAAATTAACGAACAGGAATTAGCGATATTACGGATATTAGTGAATTAATACGTAGACTAATCAAACTAGGTCAAGGCAGAAACGGAGTTCAGGGACAGAACTCATCTCGAACAGCGCAGAGATCGCCCTGGAAGAGGCGCGGCGATTCTTGCGCGTCTGTTCAAGGGTGAGTTCTGGCTGTGAAGCCGGAACTGCAAATCGTTAACGTGAATTGATGAATTTAAGGATTGATTAGATTATGTACTCGGATGAAAGTGATTTACAGGTTAATTACATGTGAATGGGTCATAAAAACAGTAAAACTTGGATGAGACGGAATTTAAACGGATTAATGATGAAGGGACGATGTTAATGAATGAGTCCTCTATTAAAATCAATTAGCTAACATTAGATATGACGATATATGACGAATATACAATGAACATGTGAACAAATGATTTAAAACTATATCAAAGACGAATCCCAGAAACTCAATACGAACAAATCGAATCTCCAAAACCCGGAATTGAATTTAATGACGAAAACCCGCAAATATGAGATTACTTGGGATTTAAGTCGGGATTCAATGACGAATTAAACATGTTAATGAGGATGATTAATATACATGTGAATATAAACTGTCATGTGAAAGAATTAAAGACAAACATATGAAAACAAATAAGAAAGACGAATTACAGAGGACGAAGAAGAAGAAAAGAAGCAGGAACTGCGGCAGCCTCACGAAGAGGCGCAAGAATCGCGCTCCTTCAAGAGGCGCAGCAGATTGCTGCGTCTTTTTTCGACGTCTCTGTCTCATGGAAATCCGTAAAAACAGGTTTTAAAGCACGGTTTTAGGAATCGGTTTTAATGGTGTATTCGACATAAATCTTACAATGGTGATACGAAAAGTAAATACAATAAATAAAAGAGGATTATACACCCTCAGACTTACATGTTGACGGAACGAGATGAACTAAGATATCGACTAGTGAATGCTCGACGCGAATGCAAAGAGAGTGCCCTCGTAAGAGGAAAACGATTGAAATAAATTGATTAATTAGATTGATTGAGTGTAGTTGGTCAAATTGGTCGGTCATGCAACGGAGAGGCTGGTACCCGGAAAGATCCGAGCTTACGTGGTCGGAAGTCCAAGCACGTAGGCGCCAATTAGTAAGAACGAAGTCTAGAATGCAAAGGGAGAAGAGAAGGGCGGACACTCGCGTGAGAAATATGAGGAACGAAGGCTCCTATTTATACTAATCACGCGACGGAATTATGGTTTCGGAGACTCTTTGGAAGTGAATCTCGGAAAGATATAAAAAAGATACGTAAATCATGCAAAGAAGGGCCTGGGAAGAGGCGCAGCAGACACTGCGTCCCTTGGAAGAGGCGCAGCGCTCGTCGTCTTCCCGTGAGGTTTCCTCCCGTCAAGAAAGATTTCCGCGTTTGAGTTATGGTAGGACGGAAATAATTCGATTATCTTATGAATATTACGGGATATTATTTGCCAAAAGATAAAATTTGTGAAATATGGAATAGAAATATCCGGAACATTCCAGAACATTCCGACTCGGGATTTAACAGTTATCAGAAAATGGAGACGGTTTTTGACCCGGACTCCGAATGTACTCTAATTACTGCCAAAACGACCGTATCAGGACGTAGATGACAACTAAGAGGTCGACATTAATATTTGAGCAAACACTTGACGATAATATTACGAACTGTCACAAATCGTTCCGCGAATCAAACATGCGGCCCAATCATCACCGGGTGGTTTGCGGGAGGTGCAGAAACGAGATGTCTACAATCGGATATCCACTTAATAAGAAGGGGTGGAAGGTGTA
Organism: Silene latifolia; assembly: GCF_048544455.1. Taxonomy (NCBI): domain Eukaryota; kingdom Viridiplantae; phylum Streptophyta; class Magnoliopsida; order Caryophyllales; family Caryophyllaceae; genus Silene; species Silene latifolia. The sequence goes on along the minus strand of NC_133533.1, from coordinate 101,158,069 downwards.
TGATCTTGCTACGGGGGATTACCTCGTTTCACGGGATGTCAGATTTTACGAAACTACATTTCCCTATTCTGATGATCTTTCTACGGTCCAACAGCCCATTACTTTTGGTGACGGGCCTGCCGACTCTTCTAGCCCTTCAGCACTGGGCTCTAATGTTGAGGATGAGCCTAATGCTACGAACGGGCTTGGGGTCTTAGATGAGGGGGAGGGTGTATCTAATGAGAGTGGGCCTGGTACTAATGGACAACCGGTCCAAGCTGAGGGAGTTGTTATCGAGCTTGGGCGTGGAAAACGGGTTAAAAGGCCTCCTCCGCATTTAAATGATTATGTTCTCAAGACCAACACTGCCTCCGCTACGCCGCAACCCGACTCACCCGACTCCACATCCTCAAGTACTCCTTATGCTATTGCTAATTACCTTAATTGTCATAATTTTTCCTCTCGACATAGACATTTTCTGGCAGCGATTACTGCGGGTATTGAGCCCCCTAATTTTCGTGTTGATATCAATGATTCTAAATGGTGTCAAGCAATGCAAGAAGAAATCACGGCCCTTGAAAATAATGGGACTTGGGAACTTACCGATCTACCTCCGAATAAGAAAGCTCTTGGCTGTCGCTGGGTTTACAAGGTTAAATATAAATCCGACGGTAGTATTGAGAGGTTTAAAGCTCGGTTGGTTATTTTCGGAAATCATCAGGTTGAAGGAATTGATTACAGTGAAACTTTTGCACCTGTCGTCAAGATGGTAACTGTTGGGACTTTGCTCGCGGTTTCAGCTATCAAAAATTGGGAGCTTCATCAAATGGACGTGCATAATGCCTTCTTACACAGAGATTTGTCCGAAGAAGTTTATATGAAGTTAACCCCGGGTTTCAGTAGAGGTAAAGAGGGTAAGGTGTGCCGTCTACGGAAGTCTTTATACGGGCTTAGTCAAGCTCCGCGTTGCTGGTTTGCCAAATTGGGCGCTGCCTTGCGTGACTACGGTTTTACTCAATCTCATTCCGATTATTCTCTTTTCAGCTATTCTCGCAACGAGGTTTGTCTCCACGTTTTAGTTTACGTCGATGATCTCGTATTTGCCGGAAATAATTCGGCGGCCATTCAATCCTTTAAAGAATATCTTGGGACTCGTTTTCATATGAAAGATTTGGGGAAGCTGAAATATTTTCTAGGTATCGAAGTGGCTCGTAACTCCGAGGGAATTTATTTGTGTCAACGCAAATATGCCCTTGATATTATTTCCGAGTCTGGTCTTTTGGGCGCTAAACCCGCCATTACTCCCATTGAGCAACATCACCAACTTGGTCTTGCTTCGGGTGATTTTCTTGAGAATGCCGAACAATATCGCCGTCTTGTGGGACGTTTGGTTTACCTGGCGGTTACTCGTCCAGATCTTTCTTATGCAGTTCATATCCTGTCTCAGTTTCTGCACAAACCACGCAAAGAGCATATGGATGCAGCTCTTAGGGTGGTGCGTTACCTCAAAGGTAGACCGGGTCAAGGAATATTGTTACGATCCGATAGCTCCCTTGCTATTTCGGGATGGTGCGATTCGGATTATGCGGGTTGCCCCTTGACGAGGCGATCGGTTTCAGGCTGGATCGTGTTTGTGGGTGACTCTCCCGTTTCATGTAAAATAAAGAAACACCAGACGGTGTCTCTTTCTTCTGCTGAGGCCGAATATCGGTCCATGACTGCAGTTTTGTGCGAATTGAAATGGTTGGTGGGTTTATTTGACAGTCTCGGTATTCTTGTTCCTTGTCCCTTGAATGTTTACAGTGACAGTGTGGACATGGGCCATGTCTCGGTTTGCGGATTTAGGCCGCCTACCGATCCGCGGTCACGGGCCACCTGCACGCCAAGCCAAACGGGACATGCAAATGTCTTTTGAAAGCCACGCTCGGCGGCGTAAAATGCTTTCGACCGGATCGCTTTAGATCGGTCGGTATCGTCTCGGCAAGGGCCGCGAAACGATGTGGAGATGTTCGGAGTCGCCACCAAGCATTTATGGGATGCCTGGAACCCGTTCGAAATCCACTTTATACCTCGGTCAAACGAAGCACAAAGCAGTGTTTGACATAGGTACTAAAGATAAGGAATCGTCCCCCTTTTAGCATTTTATGCCTAAAATGACTCTCGTACGCCCTGGATAAGGCCGTCCACTATCCAAAGGTTCTGAGTAAGGGGTGAGAGTACGTATTGGGAAGCCCTTTAATCGGACACCCAATCCCGCCCGCTTTAGCGGCCTCTACTGATTGATCGTGGTTGTTTAAGTGCAAAAGTTGATAAAACAGTGTAAATGCATGAATGCACATCCAAAAGTCTTAACCTAACATGTGAGCTTTCTAAGTCGGTTTGTTAATCCAAATATCAAGTATAAGATGTCAAAGTTGGATTTATGGTTGATTTGCATGTGAGAACGGAAATTAAACATCCATTTACCAAGTTCGGGTTATGATGCTTAACACGATCCATTTATTGAAAAAGGGTGTCAAATGACAAAGTGTAAAAACGTAAGCTTGCCAATCTGATCCGTCATGTGTTTGGATTAACCGTAATCGGGATCGTCCTAGACAAGTGCTAAAAACGAGGCAGAACAGTGTTAGGCAGCCCCCTTGGGGCGCGAGCCTATTGGCGATAGAAGGGGCTCTGCCCTGGTTTTGAAATGTGAAAACAGGCGGTCCCTTAGGGCGCGAGCCATGAGCCGACCCAAGGGGGCATCTCATGGTTTTTGAAAAGGTTGTTTAAAACCGTATTTATGATGAAAGATTTGCAAATATGATTTCCATGACTCGGAATAATTACTATTATGTTAGTAATATTCGTTGTCGGATTTGCATGTTTGAAAAGCATAATAAAATGTGTAAAAGGAAAATGTTTGATTTGAACTAATTATGTTAAGTTCAATTATTTGTAATTAGTCAAGTTTGTCATCGTACTCGGATTAAACCGACATGGTATAAAGAACCAAGGATGATTATGAATTATGACTAATATGTTTACAAATGTAAACAAATGAGAAAAATGCTAAATAAAAGAAAAGGGTGTTAAAATACCCATTAAAATATAATTAACCAATAATATCATCGAGTCACGGAATAAACCGTCATGGTATAAAGAACCAAGGATGACTTTTATAATGGCCAAAGTATGTATCATAAAAATGAAATAAAATGGTAAATAAAAAAAAAAGGATTTCTTCCAAAATGTAATTAACCAATTAATATCACCGAGACACGGATTAAACCGTCATGGTATAAAGAACCAAGGGTGATTATGATTTATGGTTAAAAAGTTTATCATAAAAATGATTTGAAACATGCGAAACGGTAAAAACCGATTACAAATAAGAAATGAAATAAAGAGGAAAGACGAGAACAATCACGGATGAGTCTGACCCGAGACCCACAAGAGGCGTGAGCCACTTTGCATATCAAAGGTGTGACACCCTTTAAAAAAAACGTTAATTAAATACGTAAAATTTACAGAAAAACTGACAGGATATGTTTGTAATTGGTTCAACTAGACAAAACCTGTAATTTTTAAAACTTTCCTAAACCATTCACAAACATCTCCAACTTAAGAGTGCCCAAAACCTGCAAAAGCTAATAAACTAATTTACATAACTATGCTAAAGACAAGGAATTATAGTGATACAACCCAAAGAAAAAGAGGGAGACATATGTCCCATCAAAATATATACACAACCAAAAGTTAAAAGGTTTACTACAAAAATAGCCAAACTAGGTCCAAGGTTCTTTTGCTCACTAGCTCGTCCGTGTACCCCAACTAAGCATCATCAACTCACAATCGCATTTTATACAAACACGAAAGCCACAATTCAGTGGGGAGTAACTTCGAGTCCTCCCAGCCACGAAATGTCATATTTAATGTAACATGTAGTGTAACATGTAAACAATATGATAAACAATTTAATTATCAAGTATTCTAACCTATGACCCCTAAACTGACCAAACTAAACTATCATGTGAAACATATAACAAATAGTAATCCAAACTTTATCAATTGTAACCGGCTTACATCTCACCTATTACAATTAATAAAATCACCATACAAGAAAGGGCAATATATCAAAGACATGCATAAGTTCTTAGTACGGTCAATAGTCACTCTGTAACTCGAGTCTATACCACGAGGTAGGGAAGGTAATCGAACCGGTATCTTGGCTCAGAGGTTCTATCAAAACATGGCCAAGACACAACACAACCCTAGCCTAAAATCTGCGCAGACCTAGACATGCGGATACACACCACCGCACCCAAGACCCACAATTTTTCTAAAACAAAGTGAGTACCCTAAGGAGTCCACCAAAGGGTTGGCTAGTACTTAAGCTGACCACTTACTATCAAAATAAGTAACGAGGTCATGCCCCAACTTGGATATAATCCCACCAAGTCAGGAACACAAAGGCTATTAAGCAGTGAACATATACTCGTCAAAGACTATAAAGACCTATCTATGACAAACACAACAACCTGCAAAAAGTATTTAATACCAATTCCAATTCTAACAATATTAACAATATTAAAGGTTTCAGGGAATCTAGGGCCGTTTCTACAATATAAGAAGCTACTCAAATCAATTAACTACACATGTGAAATAAAAATATAATAAATGGCCTAAAACAAGAAAAAGGCCGATTATCCAATTCATATAAAATTTCATCCAACCGAATTTTTACCCGAAACCCCGATCTGCGACAGTGCGGGTTAAATTGCGGTGACCAATCACTCAATTGATCGACATCGAATCAATCAAAAGGACTAAGGCTCGATTTTTCTACAATCATCAAAACATTGCAATTATTGCTATAAAATTCATTTTGAGCCTATTCATTACAATTTCATTTTATAACCTATACTAACATGTGCAACTACCAATACAAACATAATTTTTACCATTAACATAATTTTTACTACTAATATGATTCAATTCAAAAGTGTACTCATATGTGACTTATACTAACTATAACATTAATTAACCCGAAATGACCAATATTGCATGAAAAACCGCGAAACAAGCAACGGCCTGACCGACCCGGCCATTGGCCCGCACGGCTGCCTGCTCGGCTGGCCACCACCCCCACCCTCCATTTCTCCATTTTTGTTCAGTTTAACATCGTCTGAAACATCAATTAATCATTCCTATACTAATATGTTAACTTAAACTAACAAAAGACAAGCATTAGACATGCATGCAACCCATTTTATCATGTGAAAATTTACTACTCAAACAAAAATCACAAAAACATACAAAAAGCAAAGAATGTGACGACTATTTGTCGATTAACTCGAAATATGTTACCTTAAGCTAGAAAATGAGCAATTAGCACCTTGAATATCAAACCCTAACACACAACTAGCCACTATCTTCAACAATATACGAGTCCCCAAACTCGTCCTCCAAATCTTCACCTAAATAAACAATAAAAACACAATAATAAGTATAAAAACCGAAATTATGCCAAAATCGTCTTAAATCAACATCAAGAAAACTGAAATTAAAACATACTAGGTTGTAGATCTCGAAGAGAGGATTCCGAAAATATAAATTTTGTGAAAAACGGACTAGTAACGAAGAAATTATGATGAAATTTGCTTGGATTTTGTATTTTGATGGTGGTTTTTGGTTTTGGAAGGTTTTAGAACATAGAGGAAGATGAAAGAGGAAAAAGAAAATGAAAAGGAAAGGGAAGGGGGAGGGTGCCGCGGGAAAGGGAGAGGAAAGGAGGAAGGGAGCGGGTTTTAGTCGGGATTTTACGAGTCGGTTTTGGCTCGTTTCGATAATAATTAACCGTCATTAATCGCAAATTCCGACAAGACCAAAGTTCTTAAACACGAGATTACAAGAAAATTGAATACTCATACGACCCATTTCCAAAATCGTTTGCCCAATTTTCAAAAGAGTTGTCATTTTTCCCCGATATGCCCTTATTTCGAAATAAAAAGTTTTTACACAGTTTAAACTATTTTTAAACATTTCGAAACTATCATAATAAATACTACTTTACTTCAAAATATAATAAAATTATATTTCTTTGAATTATTATTACTTCAAATACATTAATATCAAATTTTACTTGATTAATAAATTACTTCCGCAATATATCAACGGTCCGAAATTACGGGGCGTTACAAAAGGGCTTCTGTCTCGGTCCAAAACTCGGTTTTGGCTCGTCTAACCTATATTTGAATCGTGTTATGCATTGTTCATGCTTATAGACTCATAAAAACAGTAAATACATGAAATAAAGTGAGTTATTTACACCCTCAAACTTACGTGTATGATGTTTGCGACATAGACGACTTTAGAGACAAGTTTTCTCGTAGCGACTACTCACGATCAAGAAGTTTAAAAAGAGTGCCTTAAAAAAGGATTTTGTTTTGAAAATGAGTTAAAAATATGTTAATTAAAACATGTTGATTGATGAGTTGAGTTGGTCGAATGGGTCGGTCGAATGCACGGCGACGGTACCAAACAATATGTGTAAGGCTTGTGTTTACGATCGGTAGGTCGTAAACACGTGTCGATTTTGTGACTTAGGAAGTCGAGTATAGAAGTTTAAGGGAGATGTGAGGGGGCGAACTCTCGCGTGAATATTATGTTGTGTGATGGTGGGTATTTATAGAGAAATGTGGGATGGTAGGTCGGTCGATTTTGCTTGGAGGCTAAGGAGACACCCCATTGAGGCGCGAGCCACCCCGTGACTCAATGGAGTGTACTGTCCCTTTCGCAAATTTGGATTTTGCATTTGTTCTAACCAATGTTTTGTTGGTTGTGATTTGTGGTCTTTGTGGTTTGCTTAGCCGTGTAAGCTTACTCTTAGGTGATATTTGGGGTAGGTATTTTGTATCTTTGACTCGGGTTTTACCCGTTTGAGTCGGGATTTGAATTTCGAGTCGGTTTTTGGCTCGGTGTCAGTTTTGACTCTAATTAGGGTCATTTTAATGGAAATGACATGATAAAGACATTCATGGCATTATTTTTGACATTCGAGATTTGGGTTGACTCGGGTTGACTCAGGTTGACTCGAGTTGCGGGTTTCTGAGTCGGTTTTGGGTCCGAAAGCGGTTTTAACTCTAAATAGAGTTATTTTAATGGAAATGACATGATAAAGACATTCATGGCATTATTTTTGACATTCGAGATTTGGGTTGAATCGGGTTGACTCAGGTTGACTCGAGTTGTCGGTTTTGGGTCCGAAGACGGTTTTAACTCTAAATAGTGTTATTTTAATGCAAATGAAGTTAGAAAACTTTTGAAATCATTTTTCATATCCGAGTAGTGCATTAAACCGTCTCATGTATAGCCAATCCACACACGCATATCAAAAACACGTTATAGTCCGATCATCATCGGGTGGTTTTTGGAAGGTGAGATACTGGGTATCTACAGACAGTAAGTCAGCAATTAATCTTGCTCAAAATCCTGTCTTTCATGAATGGACGAAGCATATCGAGGTTGATTGCCATTTTATTCGTGACGCTATTTCTGATGGTTTGATTACAGCGATTCATGTGCCTACCCAATCCCAGCTCGCTGACATTTTTACAAAATCCTTGGCATCGTCTCAATTTGATTTCCTCCTTCGCAAACTAGGCATTCTTGATCTCCATGCTCTAGTTTGAGGGGGGTATTAGGCCGTGTAGGCCTCCTCCGTATTCCGTCATCCTTGTATTTACCATTGCATAGTTTTCCGTCAATTGTATTTACCAATTCTTTGTATTAGCCAATTCATTGTATTTGGCTAAGTAGGTTCTTTGTATTCAATTATTGTATTCCGTTCTCATTGTACTATATATTGCTAAGAAACTAATGAAATAAGACAACACAAAAATCATTTACACAATCACTTAGTTTATCAATTTCGTGAGTAACTCACTATGTCACTATGTGATTTGATATATATACTATCTTAAAGTAAACACGAATTTGTGTTTATTTTAACTATCAATTAATGGAATTAATGGAATTGATGGATCACATGCACTGATGCACACTATCGTTGTATCGTGGATGATGACGGTGGCATTTGAGTTTTAGGGACGTTGGAATGGTCATCCAATCTATGAATTATAATAATCAATCAAATATTCAAATGTATAAAGGAGTATACTGTATACTGTGGTCTGTGGCATAAATGGCATAAATGAATGTGTGAATGAATAAAGGATTAATTGGAACAGCGGTATTCCTGAAAATTGCAGAATGCCAAAATGTAAACCAATGAAGACGAGATTGTAACTTCTTGCATGCTTCATTCGTCAACATATATTTAGACACATGTCAATATATTGTAGACTTGGGGTCGGCATGCAGGTGTATGCCTTAACATTACGCATATCAATCTCAATATAAACTTGCTGTCAAAAAAAAATAAAAAAAATCTCAATATAAACTCTGTTTACGTACGTCTAACGTTGACCTAAGCTTTAAGAAGCTTATCTAATTAGGATAACTCGAAGGACAGATTCTGACGGACATATCCGTTATAAATTTGCGACAGATCAAATACTACATATATGGGTAGAATGGTAGATAAAATAAAAGTAGTGTGTTTAGGGAATAACAATATATTTTGTCTTATCTACCTATATGGGTAATCCTGCCTTGACTCATCGCAAACTTTGTCGGTCACAACGGAGACTTGCTGAACTCGAAGATATGTTACTACTTTGTTTCGATCAATTATAATCTATTTCTGCTTTAAAGTTTATCCCTTATTTGTTATCTATTTCTACTTATGTTAAAATATACACAAATGAACGAGTATGTAATGTGGGCAAATGGACATGTGAGAGAACTCCTTAATTTATCATTATTTTTCTATTTTTTTTCTCATTTCTTTGGTCTTCGTGCCGAAATGAATATATAACAAATGATCGGGAGGGAGTATTTATTAGGTTAAAGATATGGAATAATTATAATGTTTTAATATTAATATTTGAGTTAGCAAATCGGTCAAAAGTGATTTTGCACCGATTTCGAGCCGTGGTTGACCAAATCCGAGGCGATTTAGAGCTTAGTACAGCTCGGATCGAAAGCTCATTTAGGCTCGTTTTATTTTTATATTGTATTTAATTTTGGTATTCTACAATGGTTTTTTTGTTCTTAATAAAACTTTATTTTAGCATTTATGATTATATTTTTAGCAGTATATTTGACAAGTATTTTATATTTTCATTTATCTTAAAACATATATATTTTAAATTTGATTTAAAAGCTAAAAAGGTACAGAAAATAATGATTTAACAGAGCTTGAGTTGAGCTCGAGCCTAATCCAAGTTAATTCCGAACTTTAATTTTTTGAGTTCTAAAATTTCCGAGCCGATATTGAGCTCAAACTTAGATTTTAGTCATTTTACCAATAATAAGAAAAAGTAGAAAATGCATGACAACTAACGGTGTGGGTGCTCACGTAAAAATAGAAGTAGAAAATGTAACTTTCCGTTCCAAATGAGAAATAGGGCTTTAATTCTACCAATAACAAGAAAAAGTTGGTCGAAGCTATAATCGTTAGAGACAAAGTTAGGCGAAATTAGTCAAAAAAGGAAGGCAGAAAGAAGAGTATGGAGCATTGTTATTGTTGTTATTGTGGCAAATGCATGACAACTAACGGTGTGGGTGCTCGCTCATACGTAAAAATAGCCGTTACAACCGGAGAGCGACTTGAATGTTTACATTCCCATAATCCCGCCTCACCATGTGTTACACTCCTCTGTGGCATAATTAACATGGTTGGCCACCTTACATTCTGACTATGTTTAATAATAATTGTCTCTTACTGCATCATATTCTTATTCTGTATATGAAACCAATAAATGCACTCTCATGGGATATACTCCCTCCATTCAACATTTATCACCCCATTTCAATATAATACCTCTCATATATAATGGAGAAATGGGGTGATAAATATTGAATGGAGGGAGTATTGTTCTTTTGATACGCGTTTGTTAGCTGATCACCATGATTCTTTCCTATTTTTCAGAGTTTAGTTCAGCTTCATTCAATTCAGTTTAGTTCAGTTTATCATATTTTTCACAAATTAACTCTTAATTTAGTTTAACTTTATTGAGTTCAGTTCAACTCAGTTTTGTTCATCTCAGCTCTATTAAGTTCAATTCAATTAGCTCTTTTCAGCCGAAAAGAAAAGAGCCTAAAAATATCCGGTTACGCACTCATCTATTGTCTAAGTAAAACCTTTGTCAATGTTGACTAAGAACACTTAGATCATGTTCATTTAAACTTAATATCAATCCTTATAAATTTAGTTGAAATTAATTCGATTTTATTTAATGTCTATCTGAACCGGACTTATAAAAACTAAAATTAAGCTAAAAAAAACAGCAATTCTCCTTTGTAACGGTCACAATTTGCGACGGGCAAATGTGACCACTTTTTGATAAAATGTAACCACTCAAGTACTGTTCATAAAATGTCACCTAAAAAAAATGGTCACATTTTATCAAAAAGTGGTCACATTTAGCCCGTCGCAAATGTGAACAGTGTTTGTGACGGAATAGTACCCGTCACAAGGGAGAATTTGCGAAAAAGTAAAGATTATGTTCACTTATTCTTAGCTTTAAGTAGACTTAAACTGCGAAAGTGTAAACCATTCGATTAAAAGATAATATTTTTCAAAATTGTGTTTTCAAGGATATTTATGAAGCATTGAAATCTCAAAATTACTCTGGGCATTGCATATTTTAAGTTGGTAAACTAAAGCTTGTCATTCAAGGAAGTAAACAAAGGGCATAACTGGATAATATAAAGACATTTGCACCAATGGCCAAGATGACCACCACAGTACGTGAGATCCTTGTTAGCTATTGTAGCTATGATGAATGACGGGCAAACATATCAAATGGATGTGATAAATGGCAAATGCCTTCCTACATGAACTAGCAGACGTATTTACAAAGCCTCTCACCATGAACCAACACAACAGCACACTCATCTTCAGAGGGAGTGTAAAAGAAATGCATAAAATCTAGAAACAATTGACAAACCAAAGAAGTTTACTGACCCAAAAACTACCTTACTTTTAGAGCATTCATAATAGAGAGGAGGTTACCTTCCTCTTATTTTTTCACTCACCCTCTATTTTTATGACACCTCAATATCTTTTTATTTATCTTATTTTTCATTATTATCATCATCTTCCTTTATCTCCTCTAGTTTTCTTACCACAATAGAGAGGATCCTCTTAAATTATTAATCTTACTTTAAATAATCTCATATTTGACAAATAAATAAATTATTAGACACAAAGAAAATAATGGTTGGTTAGTGCGCACTAGGGTCAATGTTTACTTTCCTCTACTTTCCTCTAAAAGTAGACGAAGTAACCATCTTCCTCTTACTAAGAGGACATGTAACATATGTCTTACAATAGAGAGAATGTCCTCTTAGAAGAGAGAGAGGGTTAAGAGCATCCACAATAGAGAGTATGTTATCTTCCTCTTAATTTTTCTCTTTCTTTCTATTTTTTTGACACCTCATTTTCTCTTTCATTCACCTCATTTCTCACCATCACCATCCTCTTTCATTAATTTTCCCCACAATAGAGAGGATCCTCTTACATTATCTCTTATACTTTAAATAATCTCTAAAATTTTAAAAAAGAAAAAAACAAAAGTATTATTAGGTAAAAGACAAATAGTGATTGGTTGGTAGGCACTAGGGCCAAGGTAAGCTTTCCTCTAGTTTCCTCTAAAACTAGAGGAAGTAAGCATCTTCCTCTTGCTAAGAGGGCATCTAACATGTACTTCCTCCATTCTATAATGATGTTCCCATTTACTTTTGGATCAAAAACCAATGCATAAAGATTAGAAGTAAAATGTGTGTTTAATTATCAAATAAAGTACATCTATTTAGTGGTGGGGTATGTGTTAATCTTCCCACCAAAAATCAGATTACCTGGTTTCCAGAAAAAGAGAGGGAAAAATGTGTGGGAAAAGATATTTTACAAAATGAGGGGGAAAATGAAAGTTTTAAATTTCCCACCAAAATACATCACATCATTAGACTTAGGCTAAATAGGATTACATAAAGCATTGAGCCTAACAAATTACACTGCCAAAGTAAGAAAAACCTCCTCAAAACCAAAAATTACAGCAACATTACAACAACTTCTACAAAAAAAATTACAGCTGAAAAAATTACAGCAACATTACAACAACTTCTTTTAGAAAAAAAATTACAAAATCTGAGTTTACACTATGAAAAAACCGAACTTGAGTGACGATGAGAGGCATAGGGTTGTGTGCCTTCTGTTTGAGAGCTGCAAAAACGGGAAACCACGACATGGGATGATGAATGAAGTTGCAGAAAAATTCAATGTCACAAGGAAATGCATTTTTCAGATATGGACAGCAGCTAAAAGACAGAGGGAACATGAAGTGCCTATCAATGTAAGGAGTAAAATTAAAGGCAAGAAGGGTAAAGCAAGGGTACCTTGTCCAATAGAGGTCATCATGGCACTTCATAAATCAAAGAGAACAACTTTGAAGAGGTTGGGCAAGGCTATAGGTCATTCACCATCTACCTGCCATAGATGGGTAAAGGAAGGTATCATTAAATCTCACACAAACTCTATACATCCAAATTGAGTGAAGATCACAAGATCATTAGGTTACATTTTGTGTTGGGTAAATTAGTCTTTGATAGAATCTTGAGGTGTGTAATGTTTAAGGACATGGGATGTATTATTCACATAGATGAAAAGTGGTTCTATATGACAAATCCAATGTGTAGGTACTACATAGGCAAAGAATGAAGCACTCCCATATAGGAGTTGTAAGAGCAAGAGATACATTACAAAGGTAATGTTTTTGGGCTGCGATTCAAGGCCGACTTACAAGGAGAATGGTGAAGTTCTATTTGATGGCAAAATAGGTATATGGCCATTTACATTCCAAGAACCACTAAAAGGAGAAGCAAAAATAGAGAGGTTTGAACACCGGTGACAAAACCAGTTGAATCAATCACCAAGAAAGTCACAAAAGAAGCATTTATCAACAAAGTTATTCCACCATTAAACAAAATGGCCAACATCGAAAGTAAGAACATAAGCATTCAACAAGATAATGCAAAGCCTCATTTTAATGGGAAAGATAAAGATTTCATGGAGGCGACCACATCAAATGGGTTTAATATCGAGTTAACACAACAACCACCAACTCTCCCGACCTAAACATCTTAGATTTAGGTTTCTTTAGGTCAATACAATCACTACAAGATGAAAATCCAGCCATGACAGTTGATGAGTTGGTCACAAGTGTCACGAAGCATATGAAGCGAAAGATTAACACTAGACAATGTTTGGCTAAGCTTGCAAGCTTGTATGGTTGAAATAATGAAAAAAAAGGGCATAATGATTACCCACTACCACACTTGGCCAAAGCAAAGACAAAGAAGACAAGGGACACTTCCTAGAGATTTACAAGTCGATGAAGAATTGGTGAAGGAGTGTATTCGCTTTTAATTACTTGTGGATGTATAGGTGAATTAGATCAACTCATGTTAGACCTAGGTATTGAAGTCCCATTTTGAGAAAACCCAATTAGGTGTTTGGTATGACAAACAATCATCATGGATCTTTTTGACATGATTGTTTGTCAAGCCAAATATCAGAAACTAAGCAACATAGTAATGGTCCATTTTGGTGAAGTATGTAAGATCGGTTTGTTGACAAATGAACTATGTAAGCAATCAATTTGGAAATGCAAATGGCTAGAAGTATTTAAGTTTAATGTTCATTGCATTGTTACTCTCAGCAAGCAAGTTTTCCTCATTGAGTAACTTGACCACATATAAGTGCCTCATCAAGGGCAACATAACATGGAAACTCAGTAAATTTGCCTCAACATGAAAAAACCCTTGGTGGCATCAAATATGGGTCATTAATCATAAAAACCTAAGATGAAGTGTAACTCAACATGGCTACATCACATAATGACATTAGTGGCAACAACATGGAGCACTTATTTTAGGTTTATATCGATATTTGTGACAATCAAAGAACATTAACTTAACCTCTCAGTCACTTTAGGACTTTCATTGAGGTTTAGTGTAGGATTGTGTCATAGAAGGAAATGGGTACATCATAATGAATCAGCCAACTGAGCAAAACTCAGAAAATTCATTAGAATCAACAGAAAACCCAAGTATTACAAACACCGTAAAACAATGAGAATACCCGAAATTGTCCTAATCAAATCCCGTAAAATCCCAAAAACAATGAAAACCCGAAAAACGTGAAAAAACAAAAACAACATTAATCCCGAAAAATGAAAAAAAATAAAAAGCAAAAAACCCGTAAAACAAAGAAAAAAAACCGCATTAATCCCGAAAAAAACAGCGAAAACCCGTAAAACAGCAGAAAAACAGAAAACAGCATTAATCCCAGAAAACAGCAGAAAAACACAGAAAACAGCAAAAATCCCAGAAAACAGCAAAAACCCAGAAAACAGCAAAAAACCAGAAAACAACAATTATGGAAAAGAAGTGTTGGAAAAGAACCTCCCTTGTGATCAAGTTTTTTTCCCCTTATGTAAGTATTTATCACAAAATCTTTTGAACCCCTTTGACTTTGGTGACAAATCAGCCGATCTCTGACTTTCCCCCGACATGAGTTTCTCCTCAACAACCTCATCGACTAATATATCAGGGACATCTACAAGCACATAACAAAAACAACCCGTTATTATTCAATTAAAGAAAAGGTTATGGTATAAAATTAAAAAGATCTACCACATGCAGCAACAATTATCAAAAATTACCTCTCTTTTCTTCCCTTTTCTTTTGCCTCTCTACGCTTCGTTCAATCAACTGGTTGAATCTCCTCGAACTTGGTGATAAATCACCAGATCTACCACATGCAAGAACATCATCAACTTTCGAACATAATGGGGATGGACTCAATCACCGAACTGGGGACAAAAGTATTTACACATCGGCGTTAAACGCCGATG
Source organism: Silene latifolia (assembly GCF_048544455.1). NCBI lineage: Eukaryota > Viridiplantae > Streptophyta > Magnoliopsida > Caryophyllales > Caryophyllaceae > Silene > Silene latifolia. The sequence continues at coordinate 101,143,067 of NC_133533.1, read as the reverse complement.
TAGCCTCGTTATCGTCGTCGAGGTCAGAATCAAGTAGGCTCCCGTAACCCGAGTATGTATTAGGAGCAACATGACCCAAACCTGGTAAATATAAACAATGATCAAGCGATGCATGATAAGAAGTTCCAGATTTGTGATTTGATGACAAGTTTTTTTGTAGACATAATGAGAGATTAATCAAAAATCAAAGAGGATGAAGAATGTGAGAGGTCTGAAATTAGAGAGAGAGAGAGAGAGAGAGAGAGAGAGAGAGAGAGAGAGAAAGATCTAGAAAGAATGGAAGGATGAGAATGTGAGAGGCAGCAAACGGCGCAATGAGAGAAGGAGTTGTTTAGGGTTTTCAATGGAAGGATCTAGAGAATAGAGGGGGACGGATGAGAGAATTAATGATGAGAGGTGAGAGAGAGTGATTTAAATATGGGAAAGATTTGGGTATATATGGAAAATATGGTGGGAAAAAAAAGGGAGGGAGTTATTAGTAAAATAGATTAGGTTAATAAGAAAATTAGTAGTGTTAATTGATGGCATTTTATGTAAATATGGATAAGTAACAAGGACAATATGGTCATTTATCATACCCAAAAATAGAAAGAAATGAAATGGGTACATCAAAGTGAAATGGCCCAATAAGGAAAATGGGTACATTAAATGAGAATGGAGGAAGTACCTCATAATAGAGAGGATGTCCTTTAGAGGAAAGAGAGTGTTAAGAGGATCTCTCATCCTCTTTATTGTGGATGGTCTAAGAGGATGATCAATCCTCTCTATTGTGGGTGCTCTTATCCACCAAGTAAGAAATGAGAATGTATTACTTGTCCCCTAAGTAAGGATAGTACAAGGGTAAGTTGAATGTACATACATAATTACATATGTGACATGTAGTTAGAATGTTGTACAAAGGACTTTGTCTTCTTCCTACCATCATCCTAGGGTATTATATGAGTACCTCCATATAAATTGGTGATTATGTACATTCATTCATACGAAAAAATAGAAAAAAAAGGTTGTGCAAAGACTCCCATTACTCAGTTTTACAATTATCACAGTAATAACAAGTTTATCAATGTCACAAGATATGAATTTCCACAACATAATTTTGACATGAATTAAACTAATTGTTTTAAAATATAAAGCAATGAATAAGTTTCATGTCTTTATGTAAACTCAGTCTTTCACAACATACATTCACTATGACAGAGTGAGTTGGTAGATTAAGTTATCGTGATTGTTTACTACTTAATTCATCTCTTTATTAAAAGTCATTTTTGCATGTTTAGATACTCAAACAAATTGCTTTAAATGTAATTATTATCAACATACATTTGACATTAGCTTAATACTTTGATGCACAATGAAGGATTTTAGAAGGGTTGAGTAAAAGTCCTAATTCTTTTATGGATTTTAATCCCCCTACTACTAAGAGAATACAAATTCTCTTAGTTTTCCCGCCTAAAGAAACTTCTTCTTAATTGGGCCTATTTATCTGAATACTATTAACACAACAAGATTTAATGGATTGTAAATTGTGTACCTTATACGTAGCCCACTTTTTCTATCTCATCTATTAGGGTTTTTTGTAAGAAGGTACCTAACATTTAGGGTAGTTTGTACCAAGGTATCTAACATTTATTTTTTTGCCCAAAGATACCTAATATTTACAATTTATATGTCGTATGGTACCAAATGCCTATTTCTGTTGAAAAAAGTCAACAATCGTTAGTTGACTAACGGAACTTGGTAGAAGTTGCTTGTGTTTTAATTGTTACAATTGGTCTCCCTTGTGACGGGTTACCATTTGTGACGGATATTTTGTGAGATAAAATGGTAACAAAATGGGTTAGTGGAGAAAGGGGACCACATGAATAGTGTTGCAGAGAGAGAAAAAGTGGGTACATTGTGAGGTAAAATGGTATCCGTCTTCAGCTTGTGACGGATATGTCATGTCTTCAATGAGAATTTGTGTAATTGTTACCACATTTTTACAGTCGTTTACTTATCAAACATTCGGCCCTTTGCTTCTCCTCTTTATTTCTTACTTTTACCAAACTTTACTTACACTTTACTGCCATTGCATAATCAAGCTGAAATCTCCAAGGTAAACAACTTCTTACTGCTTCCTCTTGCTTTCTTTTTGTATTCAATTGAGTTGTGTTTTTTTTTTTCTTGCGACGATCTTGCTTTAATAATATTGTTCACCAAAAAAATAATATTGTTCCCTAATTCCTATTTTTGCGTTAATTATACTGCAACTTAATTACCCAATTAATTTGAAGTTCGTTTTTCCGTCTCTGAATTATAAAACTTGCCAGCTATAAACTTTCGACCCGGATTTTGGAAGTTTTCGCAGCACCAGGAATGCCGCACCAACATTTGGGAGTGAAGTAATAATGGAGGATGAAAGAAAACATGATATATAAAGTGCAAAAATGGAGGGAAAAAAATATAGATTTGGAAGGGAAGATGTAAAGGACAACCGTTAGTCAACTAACGATTGTTGACTTTTTTTTAACGGAAATAGGCATTTGGTGCCATAGGACATATAAATTGTAAATATTAGGTATCTTTGGGCAAAAAAAAAAATGTTAGGTACCTTGGTACAAACTACCCTTAATGTTAGGTATTTTCTGACAAAAAATCCCATCTATTAAAGTAAAAGTTATTAATAGCCCATAATTTTGGACTCTACATGTCATATTATAAGCTAGATGGGTGAACTTGATTTCGTATAAATTTAAATTTATATTATATTTATATGTTACCTATTTTGTAAGAAATCGTCAGTTATTTATTATGTAAATTTTTGTCTTAGTAATATGGACTATTTTTTTAAGGATGTAAAAACACTTATATATTTTCTATTAGAAATAAAAAAGTGAAAACATTATTTTAATAATTCGTAAATTGTCTTTTTCGGCACAAGGAATAGTTTTTACTGCTTTTCGTTCTAAGGTCAATACGCGTTTTAATAAAACTATACAACTAACTTATAATTGTACTATTAATGTCATAAATTAGTTGCATGTAACGGTATAAAATTATTGTGTTATTTTTAATAGTAAAAAAATAACTTAACTTAAAATGTTTTCTTATGGTAATAAACTCTTTTTTCAACCTCTTATTAATATTATATTTAGTAGATTATAACATTAAATTAAAAGTATACTTTATTTATGCAAATAATTTAATTGATAATATCTCTTTATAAAATAAATCTAAAAAGTACCGTGCTATAGCACGGGAACTACACTAGTTATAATAATGTGGATAAGAAATTAAAATAAGATTCAAGTCTAACCTTCTTGATATAATTTCCTATCAAGTACAAAGTAAATAAGTCTGATCCATCAATTTTTCAAAATTTAATTCAGTTGAGCTAAATTTTCAACTAAATTAAACATGTCTAAATAATTGATCTAAATTTCATTCTTCGGATGAGAGGGGTACAAATTCATGGGTTAATCAGAATTATGTAACTTTGTAAGATAATATCAAACCATTAAATTTGAATTTTCCCCTAATGTAGACTATAGAATATAAATAATTATTCACTAGAATAGATCTCAGAGTAATATCTGAGATGCTTACGCTATCTATTTTCCTGACTTTACCTATTTACAGACGAAGCTGTTTAGTCAAGATCACGATCGGACTTTCTACTGATTTGGTGTTTTGACGGTTGATTATCTATTCTCCACGAATCTAGGTTGTTTTCCTTACAACCTTGCTTAATTTTTGTGTTTTGCTTTTGGTGTAGGATGAGGTACAAGGGTAATACAATATCAGAGGTACGAGTTTTGAACGTGAAACCTATTGTCTATTCTACCTCCTTCTTCGCTACTACTCCACTAGGCTAAGACATCTTTAGTTACAACTAACCTTGCTTGATCGCAATCCTTCTTTCACACACATTTTAACGGATTCAGGATACAGATTTGAGTGTTTTTTTTCTTCGAATACTTTGAGAAAATACGACTGTACTTTTGAAGTGGTTGCACTATAGAACAGTTTTATACTCCCTTTGTCCCAGCTATTTGTTGTCCTTTTTTTATCTTGAGGTTTCTCAGTTAATTGTTATCCTTTCTATTTTAGGAATGCATTTGATGAACAATTTGGTCATTCACACTTAATTTGGTCCACATATCATTTAGTAATTGAACATCTTTTTTTTTTCTTGATCTTTGTAACAAAACTAAAAGACAACAAATGACTGAGATGGAGGGAGTAATTTTTACATAATTATGAATACAAATGCAGATTTACGGTTGATTAATTAAATTAAAACCAAACTTGAGGAAACAACCGAATTGTTTCAATTCAAAAAAATGTTAATAAAACGCTGAAAACCAACCCCAAATCCCGACAACAATTGCTGCCAATTCCCTTTCTATTCTTCTGCTTTACTTCCCCTTCATCCATTTTAAACTCCTCTTTTTCCCCCTTTCTCTCCATAAAATCTAGTTACTCCCCAACCTCCACACTCCACAACAATGGAGTCCAAGATCTACTCCCTCCCTCTCCCTCTCCTTCTCCTACTCACTCTCCTTCCTCTCATCTCCTCCACCTCTCGTCAAACCTACATTATCCACTTATCCCCTCACTCTCTCCCCTCCACCTTCAACACGCACCACGACTACTACTCTTCCTCCCTTCAATCCCTCTCCTCCTCCTCCGATTCTGACACCGACACCGCTTCCGATTCATTACTCTACGCCTACACCGCCGCTTACTCCGGCTACGCGGCCTCCCTCACTCCTTCCCAAGCCGCAGAACTCCGTAACTCCCCTGACGTCATCGGCGTCTACCAAGACACTCTTTACCAACTCCACACCACCCGCACTCCTGAATTTCTCGGTCTCGACCTTCCTGTTGAAACGGGACCCACTTCCGCACCCGGTATCGACACCTCTGACGTCATTATTGGTGTATTGGATACCGGTATTTGGCCCGAATCCGCTAGCTTTTCGGATTCCGGTATGCCGCCTGTTCCTTCCAGATGGAAGGGCAAATGCGACAACGACGTCAAATGTAATAAAAAATTAATTGGGGCCAAGACATTCTCTCACGGATACATGATGGCGTCCGGCGCCGGCGGTGTCTCCGGCGTCTCCGACTTAAGTCCCCGTGACGTGGATGGACATGGGACCCACACTGCCAGCACGGCAGCCGGGTCACACGTCCGCAACGCCAGTCTACTCGGCTACGCGGAGGGGACAGCGCGTGGGATGGCTCCCCGTGCGCGTGTCGCAGCGTATAAGGTGTGTTTCAAGACGGGTTGTTTCGGGTCGGATATTCTTGCGGGTATGGATCAGGCTATTCGAGACGGTGTCGATGTACTGTCACTCTCTCTCGGTGGCGGGTCCGCTCCGTATTTCCGTGACACAATCGCAATCGGCGCTTTCACTGCAGTCGAAAAGGGTATTTTCGTCTCTTGCTCTGCTGGCAACAGTGGTCCCACCAAAGCCTCGTTGGCTAACACCGCGCCTTGGATTATGACCGTTGGTGCCGGTACTCTAGACCGTGATTTCCCCGCTTTCGCGGTTCTCGGGTCAAAGAAGTTTATCGGAGTGTCGCTCTACAGTGGGCCCGGAATGGGGAGGAAACCGGTCGGGTTAGTATACGGGTCTAAAGGGAACGGGTCGAGTAATTTGTGTTTACCCGGAACGTTGGACCCGAGTATGGTTAAGGGGAAGGTGGTGTTGTGTGATAGGGGTATAAATGCGAGGGTGGAGAAGGGGGAGGTGGTCAAGGAAGCGGGTGGGGTAGGGATGATATTGGCGAATACGGCGGCGAGTGGGGAGGAATTGGTGGCGGATGCGCATTTGATTCCGGCGGTGGCGGTTGGGATGAAGGTTGGGAATGTGATTAGGGAGTATGTTAGGAAGAATGGAAAAGGGGCAACTGCTGTTTTGAGTTTTGGTGGGACGGTTTTGAATGTAAGACCGTCTCCTGTAGTGGCGGCGTTTAGTTCTCGTGGGCCGAATATGGTGACACCGGAGATAATGAAGCCGGATGTGATTGGACCGGGGGTTAATATATTGGCTGCTTGGTCCGAGGCTGTTGGTCCAACTGGGTTGGATAAAGATACTAGGAAGACTCAATTCAATATTATGTCAGGTAGTTTCATAATCTCATAACTTCTTGATTGTGATGTGTGTTGATGTTGCAGGCTTGTTTCGGAATTGTTTCTATGTTTGATAAGCGATTTGATTAATGATTGTGTTGTGGTATTTAATTGTTTTGTTGTTTGTTTGTTTGTCAATTGTTTGAATGTTGTGATTGAGATGTTTTTGATTGGAAACTGGAAAGTTGTTAGGATTTTAATAGTTTTGGAAGCTACTAATTGGCTTAATTGCTAAACTTGGGAGTAGATGTTAATTGCTAAATTAGGCTACAATTTTGTAGGATTTTGTGAGGTAATTGTAAATAGGAAATGTCGATCGCAGATACGGAATATTAAATTACGTTTGATTGAGATTATAAGAGAAATTGCTCGACAGAAAAGGCCTCTTCTTGATATTTTCATTTGCAAAACCTGGGATTTTGCTGTGAGTTCAGACATTGAGTCATGTAGCATAGCATGTGGTAAATACTTGGGACGGGTTTATTGTCCAATGATACGTTTAATTCTTCAAAATTCTGAAATTAGGTACAAATCTATGCTCTAATTGCCCGAGTTTAGACCGAGGATTCAGTCCTCCTGGCTGCAAGTCTAGTTTCCAAGCATTATTAGAAATGAACACTGATCTTTAGAGAACAGAGAGTTGTCTGCTGGCATGTTAATGTTTATCATGCAAGTCTAATGAAAGCAAAGTGGTTGTCTGGTTCGAACTGGATGAACTCAAATAAAATAATTCACTATATTGTGTCTCCTTTGGAATTGTGTATTAGCGGTTGGTGAGCTGGTCGATACAATTCACAACATAATTTTCATCCTTTTGCGTGGAGCTGTGTCGTCGTATTCATTATGGCTCTCCATGGGTGGAAGCCGGTTAAGGCATCGGGATAATATTTATCATTATGTGCATCTTGTTTCAATGCAATGAGTGAAAGTGTGAAATGGGTCAATCATCTATGTTTCCTAAGGTCATGATGCATTGATGTGATGATGTCCTTAATGGTATGGTATCCCACAAACCTCTTAAAGTGGTGCCAAATGATGGGGAGCTTACTCATACTTCCAACTTTGATAAAGTTAAAGCCTTAGCATAATTTGCGGTTCTATGTGTGAATGGGTGGATATATTCAACACACATTAGCTGGCCTATGCCACCTTTACTTGCTTTTATGGACCTCATCCTAGATTTGCCTGACTGTTCATAAGATGTCTACTATACGGAGTCCCTCATCATTCTCCAACTTTTAGAAAGGTTTATAAATGATATGAAAAAATGTGGAGATATCGCCAGAAATCAAGGATGGGAATTGAAATGAGTACTTGGGGCCGGGAGACGGGAATCCGTCATGATCTACTACTGATCTAGTAACATAAGGTGTCTGAATCTCAAGTGTTCTTTACAGGAATGGTAGAACCAACCTAGAACTTTCAGTGCTTATAAATCAATCATTGGCACATGCTACAGATTTATGATATATGGATCTCATGGAGTCAAACACCCACTATCTATGGTTCTGTATTATTAATTTATAATGGAGTAAACAAAATGTTTCACTTAACTAGTTTGGTTTCTTTTTAATGTGAACCAACAGTGACATAATTGTCGACTCAATTTCATTATGGGTCATTTGGAAATAGTCTCTTCTTGTTTGGTTAACACTCGGTTGAGATGGTGTACACTCGTCCCCCTTACCTCGCTATTTGTAGGAGCCATCATGTCACTGTAATAATGTTGTAATGGGTCTCGTAATGCATTTTGTGTTTATCTAGCGATTCTAGTTAAATCTCCTACGATTGGTTTATGGGGTATTGATTGCAGGAACATCAATGTCATGCCCTCATATAAGTGGACTGGCAGCGTTGCTCAAAGCAGCCCATCCAGAATGGAGCCCAAGCGCGATCAAATCTGCCCTAATGACTACCGCCTATAATCATGACAACACGCAAGCCCCACTTCGCGATGCTGCTGATGGGTCCCTCTCAAACCCGTGGGCTCACGGGGCAGGCCATGTTGACCCTCACAAGGCCATGTCACCTGGACTAGTCTATGACCTTTCAACCAATGACTACATTGCCTTCCTCTGCTCCTTGCAGTATAGCCCTGTCCACCTCCAGACCGTCACTAAGAGGCCCAACATAACTTGCTCGACAAAACTTTCAGATCCTGGCCAACTAAACTACCCGTCATTCTCCATTTTGTTTGGCAAGTCCAGGGTCGTGAGGTACACCCGTGAGCTGACTAACGTGGGCTCTCCAAACACTCTATACCAAGTTCATGCCGATGCACCCCCAAATGTGGGAGTCAAGGTGAGGCCTACTCAGCTCTATTTCAGGAGTGTGGGGGAAAAGAAGAAATACACGGTCTCGTTTTCCGCAAAGAAAGGAATGGTACCTCCTCCTAGTAAAAGTGGTTTTGGGTCGATTTTGTGGTTCAGCAAAAAGTCCCAAGTCAGAAGCCCAGTTTCCTTCACGTGGGATGCGATACTGTGAGCTTTTCCTTCTTCTAGCTGGGTACTGTATGTTTTCCTCCTATAGGCATCACCTGTTACCGGAGATGCTTCAAGTGGCTATAAACACTGTCGGGGTATCGAGGCAGAGGCTTTATATATCTGATCCGGTGTTTTCCACTTCGAAATTGTATTTGAGTGCTTTATAATAGTGGTAATAGAAGTATTGGCTTTAGGTCTCTCAATCAAAATTAGAAAGCATGATTTGAAGTTGTCGCCGACTGCATCTGATGGCTAATCAGTAATCACTAATTATTAGTCCATGAAAATGCTTATCTAGTTCTTCTACTTCTGCAATTGATGTGTTTCTTTAAATGCTGGTGGCCTGCTGCTCCCTTGATCAATTAAAGGAAGGTTTATTTGCAATATTGTATTACTTTTAAGTTTTATCCCTTTTTTTATATTCCTTATTCCCTTATTTGATTAATCGAGATATCAACTTTAACCGTTTACTTCTCGCAACTATAAATAGAGTTACCATGTAAAATTTGTCATGTTTTACTCGGTTTAAATTCCCAGTTTCAAAAATTTCTAAATGTGGTAGATAGTGATAACATCACCATTTTCATTCGTTTTCGGGGGGAACAAAATTTTTGAAATTTTCCGAAATTTTTTCGAGAGCATCTTATATATTTACTCATTCGGCCCCCCAAGTTCAAATCCTGGCTTCGTCAGAGTCATCCGTATGAGGCTTTAGCTGGGACTTTTAGACAGGAAATGAAGGATGAGAAAGGTCTGAACTCCTCTAGACTCTGGAGGTTTTGTTAGTCAGAGACGGCGACGACACAGTTGAACAACCGGTTGAGATACAAAAAAGGAACTGAAATATTATACTCCCTCCCAGTCGCTATATTGTTCCCATTTGATATGGGCACAATACTCCAGGAAAAGTATTAAAATAGGAGTAAAAGAGTTGTGTGGGGTTGGTGATAGGAGAGAGGGATAAATTATTAGTAGTTAAATAAAGAATTGTGGGGCCAAAACATAAAGGAAAATAATAAAATAGGAGTAAAAGAGTTGTGTGGGGTTTGGTGATAGGAGAGAGGAATGAATAAAATAAGAGTAAAAGTTTCTAAAAATAGAAAGGGGAATATTAGTTGAATAATCCGTTTCAGGAAAGAGGGAACATTATAGTGACTGGGAGGGAGTACAACATAGCTCATGTGTCATGCCTTTAGGTATCAACCTAGACACACCCAATAAACTGTCCAGTGAACTAACCAGGTTCTTCAATTTCCCTGACATTCAACAGAAACAATTTATAGAACCCGATTCCACAATCTGCTCCAAAAGACGCCGAGTTTCATTCATTCCAAGCCCTTAACAGCATATACTACAATTGTTACAGCAGCAACAATCCCTCAAGCAACCACAACACGCGCATACATTTGAGCACGAGGGGCATTTTGGGCAAGAGCATTTAAATTGACAGCGACAACAGTTTGTGCAGGTTTTCGACTTGCAACTGCAACAACTTCTGGGGCATGCATTCTTTATACACCAGCAGCAGCAAAAGCAGGGATTGCACCAGCAACTACATTTTGGTAGCGAACAGCTGATGCATGAGCAGCACCCCTTTAAATTGCAACGACAGCATTCTGGCAATTTGATACCTGCTGAGCACTTGGTGCAACAGCAGATCGATGAACAACTGACGCATGATGATCCGCTGCACATTGAATTGATACTTAGAATCGATACTTCTCTTTGGTTGCATGCCATTCAGGGCAAAAGTTGATTTAAGCATAACATTAGAATTAGTGTATAAGAAATCACAAAATCAGTATTCTTGCTGATGAGTTTCGAGCTGTGGTTATGCGTGCCGCTATTCAATTGCCTTATCAATTAACTCAGTTGACATTGTAAAATACAGATACTAAAACTTGAGTGAAACATACCATAGCCACTTCCACAGGCTACAAGATTTGCGGATTTTCTTGTTTCTGGACAAAATCCAATCCACAAAGTATGAGTAAGGTGAAGATTTTACATAAAAGATTAAATCAAAGTCATGAATGTCTTACGTTGGGATTATAGGATCTGGATTTGCAGAGACGAAATCGACAATCCTGCCATAAATTGCAGTAAGTTAAAGGTTTGGGTGAGTTCTGAAGTGTCCATATAACAAGAGTTCAATATGCTACACAGATGATATACAAGTGTATTGCAAAACCAAGTATTACTCTTTGCAGCATCTAGAAGCAGGTTGAAGTCCTTCCACATATTTCAGTTCTTCCTGTTTGCATAAAAAACTTCATAAGAAAAATGCAAGTTAACCACTAGCCAATCCATGTTTCTCCGATTCTTTTAATTATCTCGTGTACCTGTGTCCGACACTCAATTATTTGAGCACGATTGAAATAAACAAGCACAAGAGACTTGAAAATATATTGTTTTTCCCTATGCATTCTTATATACATGCCACTACAGAATATATATTTGACCCGTTTTAAGCTTAAAACAGATAGTGACGTCTAAACTAAGTGGCCAAGTGACTAAGTAACCAAAAGAGTCGCATAGATTCTTTTTCCAAACCCCAAAAAAGAACCTCATTCCCAACACAATACTACCTTTGCACTTTAGTTGCATTCACAGGGTCATGTGACAGAAATCTCATAAACTTAATATATTAGGAATCTACAAAAAAAATAAAAAAAAAATTCTTAAACAGTAAATAACCCAGAAATCATAATATTTAGTTGAGAATAAATTTGCTTAATTTGGCAGGGACATACTGACATTTGAAGAATGTTTCTAGTTAAGAGTATACTAAAATTCTTAGATGGTTCTTCTACTCTGTCAATTTAAATTACCCTTTAAAGAAATCCTGTAGCTTTCCCACACATAATTATCACTCTACTACTATTACTCAACAGTTTTATAAAACAGTGAATCATGTATAGGTCACAGTAAAAAATGTGTAAAGCTCAGAAAAATTATTAGATTCCCCTCTAACATTTCCTACTAAAATTTGAACATTTAACATTGTGAATAGATAGCCCAAGTACCAACATAATCTAAATCATAATCTACCACAAAAGTACTTATAAAGCCTATTTGACATAGATGTTAGTCCGTCCACTCAACTCGAACCGTCACATCTCTTTTTGAATGTCGACGTTACTAAACTTTGACCGTAAATATATAAAAAAAAACATACTCTGTACTAAAACTAATGTCTTAAACAAATGCGATATTTAGACAAGTAATTTTTGCTACGTAGTACGTAGTAATTTTTTATTTTTATTTTAACTAAAACTTGCATTATTTAAAATAGTTTATTTAGATAAGTTAAGAATACTAACCTCAAGATAACCTCTTTCTCTTTCAAGCAATTGAAGCCTAGCCTTTTCCTTACGTCTACCATATAAGTCAGGAGGAGACTTTGGGCGCGGTGGTGGGAGTGAATGGACCGTTGCTGAGCCGGAACCGGAACCAGAACCGGAGCCTGAGTTAGAGGCTAACCCAGCACAAGCCATATTAATAATTTTGAAACCCAAAAAAATGATATATACAAGGGCAGAAAGTGGGGAAAGGGCAAGAAGGTGTTTTGTTTCTAAAAGAGAGCAAGAACCTGGGGTAGTTAGACTAGTAGACAGTGAAAAGAGAGGAGAAATAGGGAAACAATATATTTACAAAGTAAAAGTATGTAGGGTAACTGGTAAGTGGGTAAAGTGTAAGAAATAAGGTTATTATGGTGGATTGGTGGACTGACAATATAATTTAAGTGTAGCTATGAATTGTGGAGACATGACATTTATGGCGTAGGGAGCTCGCTCTCTACTATTGCTATCTTATGCGTCTGCTAGTCTGCTACAATAAGAGTGCCATTATTGAGGCATAGTGATTTCCTTTATACCATTATAAGAAAAAAAAAGATATGTTATACATCCCGTTCTTTTGAACTAAATCCTTCTGAATTAAACTAAATTGCATTTAATTCAACTGAAATAAACAAAATTGAGTAACACTGCGCTTTTATAAAACACAAAAAACTCCAGAGAGACGGTCTCTGTGCGGGTTATTATTGGGACGGGCAGTTCTTGGGTTTATGATATTTTTGGACGGGTTTGGTCGGGTTATTTTCGGGCAGCATTCGGTCGATTTTTTGAGCCGGGTCATTTTTGACAGGTTTATGTATAAATGAATTTGATTTGAGTAGTTGTGTAAGATTATGTTATAAATACAGCATATGTCCCTTGAATTTAAGTAGGAAAGAGAAATTATGTATTTTTTTTTTTTTTTTGTCAGAGAAAAGAGAAAGAGAAATTATGTACTGGATAGTGATAGTCCCAAATACACTCATAAAATTGGTTATTTACTATACTTCATAATCAATTTCATTTGAATTTTTGTGGAATTACTCCGTACTTTATTTATTATACTTCATAATTGGTTATTTACTATAATGGCTAGTCTTTATACTACTAAATGAATACGCGTTTTAATGAATTTTGTACCCTTAATATTCATTTTATTCCTCTCAAGTCAAGTTTTAAGATCGTAACCATGAGTATAAGCATTAACACTACACTTGTAAGCTACACAATAAAGTGGTTGTTTCAACAAGTCTTTTTAAAACGGGTTAATTATCATCTCGCATGTGCATATAACTATATAAGGTAAATATGTTGCTTATTCCATGTATTCTGTTTTGTTTTATTCTAACTACTTAACTCGTTTAAGTTTAAGACGGATATACACGTTTTTAATAAATCAGAATTTGTGTTAAAGGAGGAAAGCAAAAGTTTTAACAATTGTAAAGATTTATAGACAGTAGTACTGTAAATATTTTGAATGATGTGAAAATAGTGACATAACGATAGAAAAATGTGCGCTACAGCAGCAAAATCTTACACAAAGACACTCACTCACTCACTTTCTGATGGTGCATGCTGTACGTACGTGAACTTGTACAGTTTGTTTTTGTTGCAGAGTATGGCAGATGGAAAAGGGCGATAAGCACGACGTCGTACTCTGATATATACACGTGAAGCAGTTAAGAGTTTCTCATACATGGTCCGTTCATCACCATCATTAATACTATTCCTAATGGTAACGTGATTAAAAAAATGGAGTTTTTTAAAAAAAAAGAGTAAAAGAAGTGGTAAAGAGGGAAGAAAATAGGTGGGGTGTGTAATTGTGGGTTTAATTGTGAGTTGGTAGGTGGGGTATGTGGTGACATTTTATGTAAATATCAAATGGATATAAGGATAATTTGGTAATGTTGTGAGCCAAATAAGGAATGTTACCATTGGTGTGATACGGCCGTATTAGGTAAGTGTTACCATTGGTCTGGTACGGAGGGAGTAAAGGATAATTTACATGGTACCGAGTTTTCCACTTTGTATGAAATACCTAATTTTTTTATCCGAAATTTTTTAAGTGATCATAACTCGTATTCCTAAATTCTAAAGACGACGATTCTTTTTTTCAAACCGTTCATCTTTTCGAGAACTACAATTTCAAAAAAAAACTTGTTGCATTTGAAACCCGTGAGTAAAAGATATGGCCACTCAAATTTTAATCAGTCAAACACGAGCAGTTTGAAAAAAAGAATCGTAGTCTTCTGAATTCGGAAGTACGGGTTATGGTGACTTAAAGTCTTTCAAATCGAAAAAATTGGGTATTTCGTGCAAAGTGTCAAACCTCGAGGATACCACGTAAATATTCCGAAACAATAATTCAAACTATACAAACTAAGAACGCTGATACTTTCATTAATAGAACTGTTAGAGATGATAATTAGTTTATTAAGAGGATTGAGTGAAGATGCCTCATATTAACTCATCTATTTGTTATTCGATGACGGAGTACAATTTATGATTACTACCTTCGTCCTTATCATTTATATAACTTTATTTTTGGCATAAAGATTAAAAAGAGAGTAATGGACCATTTGTGATTTTAATTAATAGAAGACAACTAAACACTAGTAGGGTTGAACCCAAGATTCAAACATGAGATACCGAAAAAATATACTACTTTTTCCGTTCCATATGATAGTTTACGTTTGCTTTATGCACGTATGTCAATGCTTGTTTTATTTTGTTCATATCTTTAGTTACGTATCATTAAAAATTATAAAAATTTGATATTCATAATGCACTCGGTAAGACGATTTAAACAAGATCCCACATGACTATCTTTTATGTTATGCATTAGAAGTTGTATTGAAGATTCTTCTCACTTATGAATATTGCACAAAAAGCAAACGTAAACAATTCAATGAAACGGATGAAGTACCTCTTATTCAATATTTTATTCCCTTTGTTTTTGGGGACAAGAATTAAGGAGGGAGTTCAACAATGAATATAATGTGTCTTGTGGGTCTTGAAGATTGGAGAGAGAGAAGATTAATTAGAAGGTAAATAAGGGACCACTCATATTTAATGTACTTCCTTCATTTCATTCAATTCTATACGTTTGCTTTTTGAACACTATTTATAAGTAGGGACAATCTTCTATACAACTTCTAATATATAGCATAAAAGATAGTCATGTGAGATATTGTTTAAATTGTTTTACCGAGTATATTGTGAATATCAAATTTTTATTAATATGTAACTAAAGATATAAACAAAAGAAAACGAGCATTGATATACGAGTATAAAGTAAATGTATAGAATTAAATGAAATGAAGGGAGTAAATAGTTGTTCCCTCCAAAAAAACAACAGCCATGTTAATACTCCTTTGCCACAATTAAACATCATTAGTTTTTGCTTAATACAAAACTGCCATATTAAATCATCCCTAATTGTTCCCTCCTAAAAAACTATCATCATTAAAATCATTATACAAAAAACTGGTTGTTAAACAACCATGACCTAAAGAGACATGCCTTCATTTAACAATAATATCTTTAAAGTTAATAAATTACAGTACGTACTTAGTGTAATAATGAACATATTACAAAAGGTACAATATACTCCTATTAATCAACAGAATTTTGGTTGAGCTCTCTTTGCTCAATCAGTCAAGTTGGTTGTCCTTCAACAAAAAACCAAACATGTCAAAGTCAAGTTACTTTAAGTTAGTTACCATTATTTGAATTTTGACACCAAAATTTAAATAAGGAGCCAAACTTCAAGAACATTTAATTTTTGCACCAAAATCCATTTTTAAATTTGCGCACAGTTCGGTTTGTCTATATACAATAACTGCTTCTTCATCTATAAGCATCCAACCAAAATAACCCTTTCTCAGCAGTTCAAAAACAAGAAAACAGGAATCAATAAATGAAGACAAAGAATCTTACCAACTTAGAAAGAGCAAGAATTATTCAAATCTTACTAAAAAAAAACATCAATGGAAAATCCAAGTACGGTGCAATGTCAGAAGTGGCATTTCAGTTTGGGGTTTGCAGGAAGCCCATAACAGACTTATGAAATGAAGGAAAGAAACAAAAACAATTAGGACAAGCAATTAATGTCAACAACAAATTGAAAGGCATAAAAATGAAAAACAGATTTGTGCTTGATACTGAAAAGCTAGAGAATATTGAGATGATTAAGAAGACCACTCATCAAGAAGTTGCAGATGGGTTGGGTGTGAGTCAATCTACAGTTAACAGATCAGATGGTGGCAAAAGAACAAATCAGTTCTCACACAAAGGCAATAAAGCCAGGTTTAAAAGATCGCAGTAAACTTGATAGTTTAATTTATTTATTGCCTTTTACATTTACAATATGATCAAGTATAAAAAAAATTTTACTTTTAAGGATGAAACTAATATTGTTGTTCACATGGATGAAAAATGGTTTTCTTATAACCAAATTTAGTCAAAGATTTTACTTAGGTAAAAGGGAAAAAAGACCGTATACATGTGTCCAATTCAAAAGATTTATTAGTAAAGTTATGTTCATGTGTGTTGTTTCAAGACCCAAACATGGTCCCAATAAGGAAATAATTTGTGATAGAAAGTTGGGTTTATGGCTATTTGTAATGGAAGTTCCAGTTAAAAGAAAATCCAAAAATAGAAGTGCAGGGACATTAGAAACTAAATGTATAAAGTCAATTAATAAACAGGTCACAAAAGAAATGTTGATCAACAAGGTGCTGTTAGCCATAAAAGCTAATTGGCCTTCAAATTACTGTAAACACATCCTCATACAACAGGACAATGTAAGACCCCATATTAATAATAAGGATGCAAATTCAAAAGGGCGGCAACATCAGATGGGTGGAATATTGAATTTACTTATCAACCACCAAATTCTCTAAATTTAAATGTACTGAACTTGAGATTTTTTAGAGCCATTCAATCCCTTCAACAAAAGAAAAAGTCCAAAGTATTGAGTGAATTGGTAAAAAATACCACCAGAGCATTTAATGAGTTAGAAGTGATTAAACTTAACTATGTTTTCATCACATTGCAGGCATGCATGTTAGAAATAATGCAACTCAAAGGTGGAAATGATTATCTAGTTCTTCACATGCATAAGTCTAAACAGGCAGCAGCTGGTATACTACCCGAGTATTTAACTCCCATGGTACTAGTTAAGGAGTGCATACGATATGTAGAAAATATTGGTTAGGGAAGTTTTATCAGTTAATTCGTAAATTCAATTAATAATATAGGTAGCAATTCAGGAGGTATTACTGAGCAAGGTGGTTGCAGTAATGATCCAACAGGTGACATTGATCCGATTGGTAACATTACAGACCAACATGGTTGCAGTAATAATTCAACTTAGTAGTTGTAGTAATGATCCAACATATGACATTGAACATGTTGGTAACATTACTGACCAACTTGGTTGCAGTAATGGTCCAATAGGTGTTGAGGAAATGCATTAGGAGTTTTTCATAGACATGTGTGCAGGTAATTCAGACAACTAATGGCAGATCAAGTTTTATCGACATGTGTACAAGAAGAAGCAAGGGGTAGGGCAGATCAAGTTTTTGCATATTTTGTACAAGTTTGAAGCTAACACAACTAAGTAGGAAGATAGACAATTTAGCAGTACCAGTTTTTGCATAGTAGGTTTATAGACAAGATGTTAGGGTTAATTATGAACTTTGCACAATTTATTTTGAACAATCAGCATTAATGAACAAAGGCATCTGTGCACTTGTCGTAAGACTTCAACAATTTAGGCATTTCAGTTTTGAACATTAAAGTAACAACACAGCCCACGCATAGTGACATAGTCTCATCACATTTAGTTGTGGTGGCGTAATGCATGAATTGTGTTGTTCTTCGCACAGTAATGCCCTCAAACAGAGATCATTGAGCATTACAAATTAATTAAAGAGTAAATAACTCAATTTAAGGCGACATGTTCATCATTAGTCCTCAAAAAAGGAAAAAAATTAAAAATTTGAGAGAAAGGGAAACAGAAATAGACCTTCCTTTATTTTCATCTTCAAGTTCAAGGCCAAACATAGGCCAATATTTAGACAGTTCTTGCAAAAACCAACGTCTATGCTCAGGAGAGTTTTGCAGCGCTAACCATTTCTTTGTCCTCTTTTGTATATCTTCCTTCATAAACCTCGCCATATCATCCCTAGGATTCCCCTCATCATCTTCTAGCAAAATCTGATCATGCATGCAAGAATCCGAAATCATAGAATCCATCTCGCTAAAGGAATCAGGGACAAAATCATCGGAATCAAGGACAACAACGGAGTAATCAGGGAGCAAATCACCAGATTCCGGCATAACATCACCAGATCCAGGCATAACATCACCGGATATACGCACATAATCACCAGATTGAGTCACAACATCCTCATCAACATCATCGTAATCGTAATCGCAATTGTTAAAAAAAACAACTCCCATTATCACGATCTGAGAATATGCAACTAGTTTTTGGGTTTTTTATCAACAACTTCAAAATCATCGCTCTTTTTGGAAAATTTCATCGTGTTGGAGGTTTGATTGAAAGATTAAAGAGTGGGAGAGTTTAGATCGAAGATTGGAATTAAGAACAGGAGAGACAAGGGAGAAACGACAAAGGATTTTAGGGTTTTTCCCGACGATTTAGAGAGAGAAAGGGACGACGAAAATGGCGGATGCGAGAGGGTTTTTAGGGTTTCTGGTTTAGGGAGGATTAATAAGGTGGGTGTAATTAGGGTTTCTCGTTAGTGGGTGGTTAATTGTGTTGGGTTGGATTAACTTAATTAGTTTAGTGGTTAATTAGCTGGGTTAAGGTGTTGAGTTAGTGTTAAATGTAAACACAATAAGAAGCAAAAATTGTAAAAAAAAAAACATAACAAGGATAATATGGTAATTCTATGGGTGCAAAACTTACTAAAAATGGAAATAGGTAAGAAAACCTGAATAATCCGTTTTACAAAATAAGGGAGAAATTATAGAATAGGAGGGAGTACATCATAATCGTAAAAAACAAAAAGCATATAAAGCGACTTGAAGTGCCTTCTTAAAGATGTTTTTCCAAAGGTAGTTGACTTGCTCATAAATATAAGTCATAAATTCTAAATTACAAACTTAACGTGAAATGTTAATCTAGTCGGAACCAACGAGTTCTCATGTTTTGAAAATGGTTTACGAGTTCTTCACTAGTAATCTTAGAAAATAAATCTCTCTTTATTAAAGTAACTAAATCATCTTTCATGCTATTGTGAATTTTATTCATAGGTCATTGCCGAAAAAACCTTTTTTACACTTGTCGCAGGAATAACCAATACAAGTTTGAGGAGCAAGTAGACCCTTAAGTGTACCAAATGTTTCCTCGTCTCAGCAAGCCTCGTGAAAAGATCACGTAGACTCTCTAAATTCCAAAATACATGAGCATTTTGAACATCTTAAACAAAGTTTCCAAGTTAATATTCTAAGCGTAGTAAATCAACACTTGAAAACTCACTAGGATAAAAGCGAGTAAGTCGAAGCAAACAAATTGCGAATATCAAATGAAGAAAATCGGCCTCTAGGATTGAAACTAGACTTACAAATAATTAAATTTGTACTTTAGTCGTTAAATCGACTTTCAGTTTCTTGCAAAACTTGATTAATCAAGCTCAAAAACTAGGTGTCTAAGACTCTGCGACCTCGGCATAAGACTCTACCACCTTAGCTTTCCACTAAATTTTATATTTCTTTATTGTTCAAACTCACCTCAGACTTTATACATTATCCGTTAGACTGACCTCAGACTATGTTTTTGTAACACCCCCAACTACCCAGGAGCCTTTAGCAAGACACTCCTCGATAGGCGAGAGTGCTACCATCTCGGTTGCCCGAGGTAGTTCATATCATTAGACAATAAAAGAACGGCTCAATCGCAAAAGAAATACCAATGAAGAGTCTATTGATCCAAAATACTCAAGAGGGGGGGGGGGGGGGTGAATTGAGGATTTAAAACTTTTTAAAGCTTTTTCGATTATGCGTATGTAATTGATTATTTAAAGTTTATTGATTAAACTTTAACTAATCAACTAATGAAAGTAAACAGAATAAACGAAATAAACGAAAGAACGAAGAGACACACGGTTTTTGAAGTGGTTCAGTTTCACAAGTCGAAACCTACGTCCACTATTCTCGATTAATAAATTTAGTACATTTCTACGGATTACAAATTTACTAACCCAACTCGTACAACTAACTCTAGCTGTAACTAAATGAGTACCGTTAAATACTCGAGTGACTAACTTATGCTAATAAGAAAGTGTAGATACCCGTATCCGTCGATATTGGAATTTATAGAGAACCCGACAAACACCCGATGATGATAGGACACATGTATTCTTTAGTTGTCATTGTCATTATTTGGAGCTCGTTTTACGATGTAGAATGGGTGTCGTCGATGAATATTTTATTAATTTAAATGATATTTAAATTAATGTTTTTTTAAGTGAGTTCATTTTATTAATTTAAATGATATTTAAATTAAAGCCTTTTTAAGGTGATTTCAATTTAATTTATTTTATTTTGAATTTATTTTCCCAAGTTTATTTTATTGAAAATAAAATAAATATTTGATTTGAAAAATCATTTTATGAGTATATTTGGTTTGAAAAATCATTTATTTTAATGTGTTAATTGATTTGAAAAATCGATTTGAAAATCGAAAAGAACTCGTTTTGAACATGTGTTTTTGAGCTCGATTTTAGCTCGGTTTTTGAGCCCGTTTTCTTTACGAATTGGCACGAATCTCGAGTACACTAACCAACCTAAACCACTACCCATCCAGCCCCAGTTCGAACCCCATAACCATGGCCCAAATCCCGTCCCAAATCACCCCCAACAGCCCGCGCAAAACACAAAGCAGCCCCCTGTTTCGCAGCTCAAACCCGAGTCCAAAACCCGCTCCAAATACCACCAAAACCCGTGCCCATTAACCCTAACCCATACCCTAATATCCTACCCATATTACCTTACCTTAATCACCAAGAAAAATCCCCAAACGAACCCTAGAAAACCCCCCAAAAGCTGCTGGACAGCAGCTATGCTCAGCCAAGCCCGTCTGCCTCTCCTCCCTTTTACCCTACTTTAACTCCTTATAAATACCCACCCTTCACCATACATCCATTCCTCTAAGTTCTCGATACATCCTACCTTCACTCACAAGCTTTAAACCTCGGAAACAAACCCTAATTGCCTCTCAAAAACCCTCCACAAAACCGACATCCAAACTGAAACAGTTTGTGTGTCCTCTTCGAAAAACAGTTCGTTCCTCCTTCAAACCTCCATCAAAACTCGAGTTTCTTGTTCCTAATTAACCATATAACATCCATCTACACATTAGACAAAGATTTACGAGCCAAATTGCCCTTGAGAGTACACGAAATCCCTCGAAAAACAGAGTGTTATACACTCTGTTTTCGCGGTTTGTTCATGTCTGTCCAGTTCTGTTTGTACTCGTTTTTCGTGCCCAATAACTCAAAACGAGCAGGGGTTGTTTTAAGATCTCTGTTTTCCTCTCTTTCTAGTTTTCAAAACATCTTTTAAATCGAATTTTCATCGTGAAACGAGAGAGAAATCGCTGTTTGAAAGTTGCTGTCCAGATTCGATAAAAACGTGTTGTTTGCTTTGTTTCTTCGTCGACGACGGCCTCTCGAGATAAAATCTACCATCGATTACGACCCAAGACGGTGTCAACGATACATGTAGGTTGAGGGTGCATCAAATCCTCTTCTTTATCCCTTTTATTTCGCTTTTTATGTTTGTTTTTTTATAGTTTGTTTTTGTTTGTTTATCGTTTTTTGTTTATCGATTGTTCTAATTAACTACGAAACTAGTTTAGTCCGAGTATGAGTTAAAGTACCACCATGAACACCCGCGTTGACTTGAGATGGAAAAGAAACCGCTACATCAGTCGGTCGTACACCCCCGTCTCATTTACATATCCTCGTGTTCAAGGTAGGGCATTAATAAAACGAACTTCTAACTTCGCTCCTCGTTTTTTACCCTTTGTTTGTTTCGGCCAATTCGACACACCCTAGGACCATTCAAATGTTAGTTTGACCTCTGATTGTTAACATATAACTTATTTAGACGACATTCGATCATTTAAATAACCTAATTAGACATGTTAGGGTGCTTCGACATAGCTTTTAAAATCAATCGACAACTCTGTAACTTAAATTGAACGCATCTCTCTCTTTAACCTAATTTCTCGCTAGTATAAGAGTGCGTGATTAGCACCTTCTTATTAACACTCGATGAGTTAACGTAATTAGCAAACTTGACCTAATTTGACCCCTTTTAGGCCGTGTAGAATACACCTTTGCGCGACATCCTTCCAATCGATCAACGTTGTTTCTAACTCGTTTTCTAACTTGTTTCCTATCCCGTTTCGCAATCATATATCTGACCTAATGAACCTGACCTAGGACCTAGGTTTGGCCGTGGCCTTTGGCCTTTCTTGTTTCGTTTGTTTTTTGCATCGTTCATTCTTTATTTGTTTTGTCGCTTGTAATTTATCGTTTGTTCATCGAGTTGTAATTTTCAAGTTAGTTTTCTTTTATCGAGTCAAAACCTCTTTCAAAAACCTTAGTCTTGTTTGGTTAGACGGTTATACCCCAGTGCAAGTGAGAGCGTAGTAAATCGCATGTTGTTTAAAGCAACATGGCCCGGTTTATGCTAATGCATGCTTTGGTGCGTGACCCAATGTCTAATTCGATAAGATTAAGTGAAAGCACACATTACGAGGAGTGACCCAAGGCCGTGAGTCATGTGAGCCGTGGGCCACCCCTTTGTGCACATTTTCCTAGGCCGAATTGGCCATGTGTCGTGTATGGTATCGTATGTAGCAATTGTATTTAGATCGAGTTGTATCTTTAATTTATTGTTGTGTCGGCATGAAATGCCTGGTTTGTAATAGGTAGATCCCACGGCTCCCCCATTCCCCCTTAAGCCTTGTTTGCTTTGTTTTGTATGTTGTTAGATCAATCAACCCACATGCTAAATTACAACTTTGACAAAGTTAGTTTAGTTGCATCTAAATCGACATAGAAACTTCACATGTTAGGGTTTTGAAAACGATGTTTGCATATCATATATCGTAGTAGCTATGACCTTGTTTGAAATCCGACACTTGACTTAGTAGAGGCCGTTATTGACGGGCGGGGTTAGGTGTCCTTATGGGCTTCCTAACACGTACCCTCACCCCTTACTCAAGATCTATGGTTTGTGGATCCGTCTAAATACCATTGGATTACGAGAGTCATTCAAATCGAGTGATATAGGGTACAAGTCTTTATCTTTAATCACTCGTAGTCGATTGGCTTTATGCTTTTCGATGAAAGGTGTAAAGTTGACTTGAACGGTTCCAAGTTCCCAAAAAACTTGGTGGCGACTCTAATTTGTCTTAATTCGATTCGAAAGAACCTCGAGTCGATTATGCCTAGTGTGGATCACGCGGACGCAGTTCCCGAGGGCCTTGTCCACAGAAACCACTAATGATTCTAACAAAGGTTCACGTTAATGAACAAGTTAAGAAATTAACTAAGCACTATTATCTTATAACGATAAAATAAGAACAAGTATGCGAGGTTTTAAAACACACGACCTTTCAAAATAACAAATCGGTTTTTCTGCTTGAAAACACACGGTTTGCTTTGTAATATTAAAATCAATTTTTATGCTTAAGGTCTCTATTTTTGATGTTGTAAATAGCAAAGTATTTATACGGAATAAGGAGTAGGCCACACAGTTTTGCACAAACCCTAATAGCCGAAATAATAAGATATGTAAACAAACCATATCTCTTTATTATCTCTTTCCTAAAAGCCTTAAAAGATAATAAAGAATATTTCAAGAGATAGAATATACTCTATTCAAATATTATCTTTACTATAAATTCCAAGATTATGATAAGATTTCCTAAAACAAGAATATCTTTTATCATAAACAAATATATTAAGTAAGATATATAAGATATGTAAAGATATTATCATAGAATAAAATCTTTACCAAATATGCCCTAGGTAACACGAGATGTCATGGCTCATATGCCTCGTGACTCGTGCAAACCCTAGTCTTAACATATGGATTAGAATTTAGGTTTTAAGAGAGGCTATATTGAAACCCTAATTAGTAGTATGGTCCAACTCATAAGTTGGTCCAAGATAACTACTAGTCAACGTCCAACATAAAACCAAACTCCGTACTAAACCGGGCTTTATTATATAAATACTTTTATTAAAACATTTAAAATAAACTTTAAACAATTTTCAAAACAATTTTCGAAACAATATAAGTCGTGTATAAAAACTCAACATCTCAATGTTATAGTAGGAGAGCTATAACATTGAGCTCTTTTACTAGTAATGTTATAGCTGCAAAGCTATAACTTTACCAATTCAAGAAACTCATTCTTGTTTATCGATACAAGATAATCACCTATACTATTCTAATCTTCAAGGAGATCTTCGAGTATAGGCTACGTCATCATCCAAGCTTGATTAATCTTTAGACGGACTTCGTCTTCACATAAATCTTGAATAAATCTTTAAACCGTTTGATCTTTGAATAAAGGCGTGAACTTTTCATACAATTGTCACAATCTTCTTTGTTGCTCGTTTGTAATAAGTTGATTCTAAAACACTTTGACAAACGATTAAACGCAACAAGTATATAAAATATAAAACACCTTGACATCATCAAAACATAAACATATAAGCTATATGATTCAACAAATTCCCCCTTTTTAATGATGGCAAGCCTTCTAAAACTGTGACTAAGTATGTAGTTCCCCTCAATATAATACCGTCATCTTAATAATAAAGATTAACGCAAAATCGAAACAATTTATCAAAAACCGAAACTTTAAGGACTCTAAGAGACAATCGGTCTTGACAAGGAGCAAGCTTAGGTAGATGCTTACTATAGACGTTCTTTCCCCCTCTTGACATCATCGAAAAGCTAAGAACAAATCAAAAATGACTAGAATAATATAAGACGAGACAAGAGATAAAACTTCATAGAAATTAATATAATTATACATAACTAAAAGCATCGAGAAGTTTAATTATTAAAGAAACTTAAGAAAACACGCATAAAGCCGATGGGCCGAATAGTATACATGTTTAGAGAAACACTTGGGCTATAACCACAAGTGCATTGCCAAAATGGGCCGAATGAGAAGTTTGAACACACCAATAGAAAATAAAAAGAAAGCTAAATAAGGTAAGAACTAGATATGGTAAGGCGAGAGGAAATCATATGTTGCGGGTACGGTACGGGTTCATGTAGTTGGGCCGAGTACGATGCTCTAAAGCATCAAGACGATCGAAAGAACTCCGCACAAGCTGAGAAAGAGTCTGAATACTCCTTTCAAAGTTAAGCACTTTCAGGGAGAGAGCTTTCGTGGCCTCCAATGTAAGCGATTGATCACTTGCTATAGCTTTCCCGTGCATGACCAACGCTCCACGTTGACTTGTAAGAAAAGTAAGACGATCACCGTGTGGGAACACTTCCCCACGAATTGCTTTCAATTCCCTTTCAAAACCCGCTAACCTCTTATCCACGGTTTCCATCTAAGAATACACCCGAGAAGCATCCAAACCCGAGTCTAAAGACCGAGACGGTTCAACCCGTGACAATACCGTAGCCAAATTTGTTGAATGCTCCTCAAACTTCTCCATTAAACCACTCATAAAACCTTCCAATTTTGCCTCCATATCTCCCAAACCCGAATCACCTGAGGTTTTCTCAACATCCTTAACAAGAAGTAACTCGGGTCCATCAACAACAAGACCCATAAGCTTGATCAACCTATCACACATACAATCTCGTGCACTAACACCGTAACTATCTTGTCCCACCACTCGTTTTATCTCCAACAACCGAGACACCCACATCCCATATGGTAAGTCGATTGTGGTGCTCAACTTGTCTTTTGTTACCGTGAGACTTGTTTGGATTATACGGTGCAACACAACACTACCCTACCCAAATTCAGTTTATGTCCCTCCAACCAAGAATAAACCATGATAGCTTCAAAACTCGATACCTTATCATGACCTCCTCTCCTCGACACAACCGTGTTCCACAAAAAGTTCATGAGAACTTGATTTTTGCCGAGAGAGGACGAACCACAATATTACTTCCATCCGTCCCAACCTCCTGAAAATACCTTGTAATTAAAATCTCTTTTTCACTCATCACATTAGACTATTCAAGACTCGGATTTATTTCGATTCCGTCATCGGGAACCGAAAAAGCAGAGCAAAAATCCAAAACAGAGACCGTCACATCAACCCCATTAACAACCGCATGCAAGACTCCTTTCTTAATTGATACACTAGCAAAGAATTGAATCACCTCAACTGGATAAATAGGACCCGAAAACTGACTAATGTGACTCCACCCTTGAAAATCAAGAAAATCAACAAAGAATTTAAGAGCGGGAACATTAATCAACCAAGATTTCGGATAGTACCTTCCACCATGAATAGAATACCTTAAAACTCGATTAACTAGGATGCTTTCGTCATAAGTAAGCCGAACACGATTCAACCCTTCCTTGGTCGCGGCTTTCGAAACATCCCAAAGCAAGGTACGAGCAACACCATTCCGAACTATAACCTCAGGTTCCTCCACATCTTTACTTTCATTGACAACTACCTTATTTTTTCCTTTGAAAAAATGGCCTCTTTTACCTTCGGACATCGACTCGTCCCGACCACGAAACAGGGGCGTATTTGGGTTTGGTCGAGGTGAAGGAAAAGTGGTGCAATGGGGATCATGCGGTGGTAGTGGTGAAGGTTGGTTATAAAAGTGGCGGTTTTGGTGGTGACGGGTTGATGATCGGGTGGTTTTTGCATGGATTGGATTCATGATGATGGTGATAGTTGAAAAAGGAGGTGATGGTGATGGTTGTGTAAAGAAGGAGATTGTGATGATGGTAAATTTTTGAGAGGATAAAAAGTATGCAAGTGGGGTGTTTGGACGGGTTACATGCAAGGGAGGGGTAGATATAGGAGTAGTCTAGGTCTAGGTTTGCAAGTGGAAAACAATTATGGTAAGTGTCAATTAGGAATAGGAGTTATGGTAGGTATAGGAAATTAAGTGATATAATTAATAAGGTAAAGGATAAGAATTAGGAAATAGAATTGTATGTGGAGAATATTTAGGCGTGTACAAAGAGTAGCAATTTAGGAAGGATTTTTTTTTTTTGTAAATTGGAATTATACAAGATATGGTGTGCCATATTTATTTTATAAGGAAATAAGTTTGTATAATAATAAAATTCTAAATAACAGTTAGAAATTTATAACAGATATATATTCTAATAACGAAATTATTCATGCAACGCAATATACGGACACAGTCATACAATCTTATCTTAACTAGTCAGTCATAAGGAAATTGAACGTGTATAGAAACTTAGGTACCACTGATTAAACCAATTTCGAACCGTAAAGTCTCAAATCGTTCTCTAGCTAATGATTTTGTCAAAATGTCTGCCCATTGTTTTTCAGTACTACAAAATTCAAGTTTTATATTCCCCTTCTCAACATGGTCTCGAATAAAATGATGTCTTATTTCAATGTGTTTGGTACGTGAATGTTGTGCGGGATTTTTAGAAATAATAATTGCACTAGTACTATCACATAAAATAGGAATACATCCTATATCAACAGCATAATCACGTAATTGTTGCTTAAGCCATAAAAGTTGAGTACATACCAGTCCTGCAGCAATATATTCGGCCAAGATTGAGAGAGCAACCGAATTTTGTTTCTTCGAACCCCACGTAATGATACATGGTCCGACAAATGTGGCGATACCCGACGTGCTTTTTGTGTCTAGAGAACATCCTGCGTAGTCGGCATCAGAATAACCGACTAGATCAAAATTACACTCCATTGGATACCATAAATATAGCTTGACCGTTCCAACTAAATATCGTAAATTCCGTTTTACGGCCGTCATATGCGACTCTTTGGGAGACGATTGATATCTCGCACAAACGCATACGCTAAACATAATATCAGGTCTACTTGCGGTCAGATATAACAGTGACCCAATCATCCCACGGTAAGTAGTTTCATCAACTGATTTACCGTTTTCATCCAATGTCAATTTCTTGTTTTCGACCATTGGAGTAGGCATTGCATGAGAGTTTTCCATCCCGAATTTCCGAATTAATTCTTTGATATATTTCTGTTGATGGATTTTAATGCCTTCTTCAGTTTGTTGTATTTGCAGACCTAAGAAGAATTTTAATTCTCCCATCATACTCATCTCGAACTCGGAAGTCATTAGCTCAGAAAAATATTTGCATAGGCTTCGGTTAGTGGATCCAAAGATAATGTCATCCACGTAAATTTGAACAACCAAAAGGTCAGAACCCTCATTTTTTAGAAATAGGGTTTTGTCGACGGATCCTCTACTAAATCCACTGTCAAGTAGAAACTTAGATAATCTATCGTACCATGCCCTTGGTGCTTGCTTCAATCCGTATAGGGCTTTATCTAATTTGAAAACGTGATCCTCAAATTTGATATTCTTAAAACCAGGAGGTTGTTCAACGAAGACTTCTTCTTGTAAATATCCATTTAAGAATGCTGTCTTTACGTCCATCTGGAAGAGCTTCATCCCGTTGTGTGAAGCGAAGGCTATTAGAAGTCTAATAGCTTCAAGATGAGCGACAGGTGCGAAGGTCTCGTCATAATCTATTCCTTCTTGTTGATTATAACCCTGAACCACCAATCTTGCTTTGTTTCTGACAATGACTCCGACATCATCTAGTTTGTTCCTAAAGACCCACCTTGTTCCAATGACTGAACGATCTTTTGGTCTAGGAACTAAATGCCAAACCTTGTTTCTTTCGAACTGTTGTAGCTCTTCTTTCATAGCTATAATCCAATCAGATTCAGCAAGAGCTTCATTGATATTCTTTGGTTCGATCATGGATAGGAAAGAGTAGAAAGAGCAGAAGTTGTTCAAGGAACGTCTTGTCTGAACACCCTTCTTAATATTCCCTAGAATATTGTCCATGGGGTGTGAGCTCTTGTATTTCCATTTAGTTGATGTACTTGGTTCTTCATCATTATTTGAGCTTGTCCCAACTTCATTTAGATTGGAATTGGAGAAGGTTCCCCCCGAATCCAATTCAGGTCTTGTATTAGAACCGATTATAACCTCGAATTCTACACCTTGATTTGGATTCAATGTTATAGTAACATCACCTATAACATTGGTTTGGATGTCCTTATTTTGAGTCAATGTTATAGTATCATCAACTATAACTTTGGCTTTCTCCTTTTTATCTTTTGAGGAACGATTAAGTTCATCACTTATTCCCTCAATCTCATTGTCCTATAATTCCAATTCCGGGGGATCATCTCTTGAAAGACGAAAGTCGGGTTCATCCAAGTCTTCTTCCTCATCCTGTAAAGGCTTATCAAACACGTTATCTTCATCAAAAATAACGTGGACACTTTCTTCAATACATAGAGTTCTCTTATTGAAGACTTTGTAGGCCTTGCTATGATCTGAGTATCCTATGAAAATTGCCTCATCACTCCTAGGGTCGAATTTACTTAAACGATTTTTACCGTTATTATGCACAAAGCACTTGCTCCCAAAGCAACGAAGATGGGAGATATTAGGTTTTCGACCTCTAAGGAGTTCGTAGGGGGTTTTCTTAAGAATAGGTCGAATCATAGCACGATTATGGATGTAGCAAGAAGTACTAATGGCTTCAGCCCAAAAGTTACGAGGTAAACCACTACACAAAAGCATTGTACGAGCCATATCTTCCAAAGTTCTATTCATACGTTCAATGACACCGTTTTGATGAGGAGTTCTTGGTGCAGAGAAGTTATGCCCTACACCATTAACTCAACAATATTCTATGAAGGTTTGATTATCAAACTCGGTACCATGATCCGTACGAATAGATACAAGATTAGTCTTATATTTGTTTTGAACACGTTTCATAAGACAATCAAATTCATCAAAAGTTTCGTCTTTTGAATGAAGAAAGATAGGCCATACATACCTTGAGTAATCGTCTACAAGAACGAAGACGTACCTGGATCCTCCTCTACTCCTTACCTTCATTGGTCC
Organism: Silene latifolia; assembly: GCF_048544455.1. Lineage (NCBI taxonomy): Eukaryota > Viridiplantae > Streptophyta > Magnoliopsida > Caryophyllales > Caryophyllaceae > Silene > Silene latifolia. Next base: position 101,112,954 of record NC_133533.1, on the reverse strand, counting down.
ACATAAATCCATGTGTACTAATTCCAAGGCTTGATTTGTGCTTACTACTCTTTTCGACTTGAATGATGATCTTACTTGTTTGCACCTTGCACACGTGTCACACATCTTTTCTTGATCGAACTTGATCTTAGGTAACCCTTCCACCAAGCCCCACTTCTTGAGCTTGTTCAAGGTTAGTGAGCTAATGTGACCAAACCGTTTATGCCATAAATAAGGATCATCAAGAGTAACTTTCATGCACGAAAATGAGTTAGTAGGCACAATATTTAAATCTACCATATAAACATTTCTTTTCCTGTGGCCTTCAAGAATAACATTGCTAGTTCCTTCAATAATAATGCGACAACTATCAGTGTGAAAAACTACTTTGTTACCTTTGTCGCATAGTTGAGATATGCTTAGCAAGTTATGCTTTAGACCGTCCACGAGATAAACATCATTGATTGTGTGAGATTTAGAAATTCCGATTTTGCCAACGCCGATTACTTTTCCCTTTTTGTTGTCCCCGAACGTCACTTTTCCTCCGTTGAAGGGCTTGAGTGAAAGAAATAGATTCTTATCTCCGGTCATGTGTCTTGAGCATCCACTATCAAGATACCATTGATTGTTTTCTTTCACTTCTTCCCGCAGAAGGGATTAGATACAGTTTTTAGGTACCCAAGCTAAGTTGGGTCCCTTATGATTAGTTATTCTATAAACTAAATTCTTTCGAATCCAAACTCGTCTAATAACCGTTTTTCTAACCCTTGGTTTATTTGGCTTGGGAGGAGTTCTAGGGTTAGGGTTTTCTTTTGGTCTAGGAATTTCTCTAGGTCCATCATGACTATTTCCCTTGTGAATAGATTTACTAGGTTGAGGTTGACAAGGATTCTGTGATGTACTAGGTTTCTTACTATGGTTGAAGGCCATGTCATAGAATCAACGAAATTTATTGTTTGTTTCTTCGTTAGGTTCCTTAGTGGGGATTTCAACATTCTTGTCAACCGTGTCAGCGGTTTTAGCATGATCGGCATTTTTTCTTATGTCATGAGCCTTTTTGACACAGTTGATTTGAATGTGACCCGTATGACCACAGTAATTGCAAATCAGGTATTCAGGAAGATCAGCATACTTCCTTTTTCTAAAATCAAAATCCGAAGGTGTTGATTTGCATTTAGAGTGATCTCTAGAGCTGTAGCACTCATGTCTTAACCCCATCTTCATATTATTGTCAGATTGTTCGGTTATGAAGTTTAGGACTTTTGTGCTACCTTCCCACTTATCATGGACCTTCCTAGCGTGTAGAAGTAAGTCTTTTAGGTTTTTAATTTCCTCTTGACATTTCGTGTGATCTACGTCATTGTCCTTTTTAAAGTTGTCACGAAAGTCTTGGAATCGTTTGTTAAGAATGAACACAACATCGGTGTGTTGTTTCTTAACATTGATCTTATCGGTCTTAGATTCTTTTAATTGCTTTGAAAGATAATCTATCTCTTTCTTTTGGTCTAAGATCACTGCTTCATCAGATGTGACCTTAGTTTCCAAAAGTTCTTTGGCTTTTCTAAGTTCTAAAGTTATAGCTTCATTAGCTATAACTTTGGCTTGAAGGTGCTTGATGTTAAGCTTTAGGTCTGAAGTTATAGATTCATTAGCTATAACTTTGGACTCTAATTCCTTCTTTTCAGCCATAGTAGAATCTAACGCTGTTGCTTTCTCAGCTATAACCTTAGATTTCAACTTCTTAGCTTTGGCCTTCAGAGTATGATTTTCTTCCGCAATTTCGAGAATCTGTTCCTTTAGATCTTTTAATTCCAAGTCCTGTTCGTGACACTTATCAAGGGATTATTCAAAGAATTCAATTAAAGCACTTTTAGACAACTTCTTAACGCGTTTTTTAAGCTCAAGATAACTTTTAGACTAACACTGCTGAGACAAAGGTTTGCTACTTCGTCGTCTTCAGATTCCTTGTCATCTTCTGAGTCAAGGTCTCCCTAACACGAAGCCATCATAACTTGCTTGAATTCTCTCTTTGTTTTCTCACGTTTTGTCTTGTCCTTTATCTTCTCCCATGTTGGACAATCCTTGATCATATGACCAGATTCTCCACACTTGAAGCAACCTCTATTTGCGAAGGACGACTTTGAGTCAGTAACATTTTTGTTGAATGACTTGTTGTTATTGTTGTTATAGGATGATTTTGTTTGTTTATTTCGAAATATCGTATTTTTGAAACGGCGTGCAAATAGAACAGTTTCATCCTCTAGTTCAGAGTCAACTTCTTCGCTCTTTAAGGCCATACTCTTATTACGGCTTGGTTCAACGTCATCTTTTTTAAGAGTAATTTCATGGGCCATGAGAGCACCAATGAGTTCTTGATAGGATAGGGTTTCAAGATCTCGTGATTCCTCCATTGCGGTGACCTTAACACGCCACTTCTTAGTCAGGCTCCTAAGAACCTTTCTAGCAATGTCCTCAGTACTGAATTTCCTACCTAGGTTTTTTAGTTCATTTATGATGCTTGAAAACCTTGCGGATATACTATCTAGAGACTCATTAGGCTCCATAATGAATAGCTCATATTTTTGCATAAGCCAATCTATTCGGTGCTTCCTAACAATGAAAGTACCTTCATAAGTTAGTTCAAGCCCATCTCATATCTCCTTGGCCGTAGAGCATGAGGAAACCGATCAAACTCTGTGGAAGTCATTCCGTTTTGCAGAAGGCTTATTGCTTTGGAGTTTTTTTCGGCCTTCTTGTAGTCGGCCTCGACATAGTCCTCTTCTTTCTTTTCATAGGTAGTGCCTTCCTCGGATGCCACAAGAATTTTGTGCGGTCCCTTTTGGATAATCCTCCAGCACTCCGAATCGTGACCTTTCACATAGTGAGTCATCATGTTTTTCCATAATCCATAATTCTTCCCATCAAAGACAAGACACTTGAGATATTTGGAATCCATTTATCACGTTATAGGCAGCGGAATATAAAACGATAAGATAAATGAAAAACAAGATAGATCAGCCTCTTTGGGGTTAGGCGATCAAGAGCCCGAGGCTCTGATGCCAATTGAAGAGTCTACTGATCCAAAATACTCAAGGGGGGGGGGGGGTGAATTGAGGATTTAAAACTTTTTAAAGCTTTTTCGATTATGCGTATGTAATTGATTATTTAAAGTTTATTGATTAAACTTTAACTAATCAACTAATGAAAGTAAACAGAATAAACGAAATAAACGAAAGAACGAAGAGACACACGGTTTTTGAAGTGGTTCAGTTTCACAAGTCGAAACCTACGTCCACTATTCTCGATTAATAAATTTAGTACCTTTCTACGGATTACAAATTTACTAACCCAACTCGTACAACTAACTCTAGCTGTAACTCAATGAGTACCGTTAAATACTCGAGTGACTAACTTACGCTAATAAGAAAGCACTAATGATTCTAACAAAGGTTCACGTTAATGAACAAGTTAAGAAATTAACTAAGCACTATTATCTTATAACGATAAAATAAGAACAAGTATGCGAGCTTTTAAAACACACGACCTTTCAAAATAACAAATCGGTTTTTCTGCTTGAAAATTTGCTTTGTAAAATTAAAATCAATTTTTATGCTTAAGGTCTCTATTTTTGATGTTGTAAATAACAAAGTATTTATAGGGAAGAAGGAGTAGGCCACACGGTTTTGCACAAACCCTAATAGCCGAAATAATAAGATATGTAAACAAACCATATCCGATTGGTAACATTACAGACCAACCTGGTTGCAGTAATAATTCAACCTAGTAGTTGTAGTAATGATCCAACATATGACATTGAACATGTTGGTAACATTACTGACCAACTTGGTTGCAGTAATGGTCCAATAGGTGTTGAAGAAATGCATTAGGAGTTTTTCATAAACATGAGTTCAGGTAATTCAGACAACTAATGGCAGATCAAGTTTTATCGACATGTGTACAGGAAGAAGCAAGGGGTAAGGCAGATCAAGTTTTTGCATATTTTGTACAAGTTTGAAGCTAACACAACTAAGCAGGAAGATAGACAATTTAGCAGTACCAGTTTTTGCATAGTAGGTTTATAGACAAGAAGTTAGGGTTAATTATGAACTTTGTACAATTTATTTTGAACAATCAGCATTAATGAACAAAGGCATCTGTGCACTTGTCGTAAGACTTCAACAATTTAGGCATTTCAGTTTTGAACATTAAAGTAACAACACAACCCACGCATAGTGACATAGTCTCATCACATTTAGCTGTGGTGGCGTAATGCATGAATTGTGTCGTTCTTCGCACAGTAATGCCCTCAAACAGAGATCATTGAGCATTACAAATTAATTAAATAGTAAATAACTCAATTTAAGGCGACATGTTCATCATTAGTCCTCAAAAAATGAAAAAAAATTAAAAATTTGAGAGAAAGGGAAACAGAAATAGACCTTCCTTCATCTTCATCTTCAAGTTCAAGGCCAAACATAGGCCAATATTTAGACAGTTCTTGCAAAAACCAACGTCTATGCTCAGGAGAGTTTTGCAGCGCTAACCATTTCTTTGTCCTCTTTTGTATATCTTCCTTCATAAACCTCGCCATATCATCCCTAGGATTCCCCTCATCATCTTCGAGCAAAATCTGATCATGCATGCAAGAATACGAAACCATAGAATCCATTTCGCTAAAGGAATCAGGGACAAAATCATCGGAATCAAGGACAACAACGGAGTAATCAGGGAGCAAATCACCAGATTCCGGCATAACATACCCAGATCTAGGCATAACATCACCGGATATACGCACATAATCACCAGATTGAGTCACAAAATCCTCATCAACATCATCGTAATCGTACTCACAATTGTTAAAAAAACAACTCCCATTATCACGATCTGAGAATATGCAACTAGTTTTTAGGTTTTTTTATCAACAACTTCAAATTCATCGCTCTTTTTGGAAAATTTCATCGTGTTGGAGGTTTGATTGAATGATTGAAGAGTGGGAGAGTTTAGATCCAAGATTTGAATTAAGAACATGAGAGACAAGGGAGAAACAACAAAGGATTTTAGGGTTTTTCTCGACGATTTAGAGAGAGAAAGGGACGACGAAAATGGCGGATGCGAGAGGATTTTTAGGGTTTCTGGTTTAGGGAGGATTAATAAGGTGGGTGTAATTAGGGTTTCTCGTTAGTGGGTGGTTAATTGTGTTGGGTTGGATTAACTTAATTAGTTTAGTGGTTAATTAGCTGGGTTAAGGTGTTGAGTTAGTGTTAAATGTAAACATAATAAGTGGCAAAAATTGTAAAAACAAAAACATAACAAGGATAATATGGTAATTCTATGGGTGCAAAACTTACTAAAAATGGAAATAGGTAAGAAAACCTGAATAATCCGTTTTACAAAATAAGGGAGAAATTATAGAATAGGAGGGAGTACATCATAATCGTAAAAAACAAAAAGCATATAAAGCGACTTGAAGTACCTTCTTAAAGCTGTTTTTCCAAAGGTAGTTGACTTGCTCATAAATATAAGTCATAAATTCTAAATTACAAACTTAACGTGAAATGTTAATCTAGTCGGAACCAACGAGTTCTCATGTTTTGAAAATGGTTTACGAGTTTCTTCACTAGTAATCTTAGAAAATAAATCTCTTTTTATTAAAGTAACTAAATCATCTTTCATGCTATTGCGAATTTTATTCATAGGTCATTGCCGAAAAAACCTTTTTTACACTTGTCGCAGGAATAACCAATACAAGTTTGAGGAGCAAGTAGACCCTTAAGTGTACCAAATGTTTCCTCGTCTCACCAAGCCTCGTGAAAAGATCACGTAGACTCTCTAAATTCCAAAATACATGAGCATTTCGAACATCTTAAACAAAGTTTCCAAGTTAATATTCTAAGCGTAGTAAATCAACACTTGAAAACTCACTAGGATAAAAGCGAGTAAGTCGAAGCAAACAAATTGCGAATATCAAATGAATAAAATCGACCTCTAGGATTGAAGCTAGACATACAAATAATTAAATTTGTACTTTAGTCGTTAAATCGACTTTCAGTTTCTTGCAAAATTTGATTAATCAGGCTAAAAAACTAGGTGCCTAAGACTCTGCGACCTCGGCATAAGACTTTACCACCTTAACTTTCCACTAAATTTTATATTTCTTTATTGTTCAAACTCACCTCAGACTTTATACATTATCCGTTAGACTGACCTCAGACTATGTTTTTGTAACACCCCCAACTACCTAGGAGCCTTTAGCAAGACACTCCTCGATAGGCGAGAGTGCTACCATCTCGGTTGCCCGAGGTAGTTCATATCATTAGACAATAAAAAAACGGTTTAACACTTTATTAAACTCAATCGCAAAAGAAATATCAATGAACAGTCTATTGATCCAAAATACTCAAGAGGAGGGGTGGGGGGGAGGGGGGTGAATTGAGGATTTAAAACTTTTTAAAGCTTTTTCGATTATGCGTATGTAATTGATTATTTAAAGTTTATTGATTAAACTTTAACTAATCAACTAATGAAAGTAAACAGAATAAACGAAAGAACGAAGAGACACACGGTTTTTGAAGTGGTTCAGTTTCACAAGTCGAAACCTACGTCCACTATTCTCGATTAATAAATTTATTACCTTTCTACGAATTACAAATTTACTAACCCAACTCGTACAACTAACTCTAGCTGTAACTCAATGAGTACCGTTAAATACTCGAGTGACTAACTTACGCTAATAAGAAAGCACTAATGATTATAACAAAGGTTCACGTTAATGAACAAGTTAAGAAATCAACTAAGCACTATTATCTTATAACGATAAAATAAGAACAAGTATGCGAGCTTTTAAAACACACGACCTTTCAAAATAACAAATCAGTTTTTCTGCTTGAAAACACACGGTTTGCTTTGTAAAAATAAAATCAATTTTTATGCTTAAGGTCTCTATTTTTGATGTTGTAAATAGCAATGTATTTATAGGGAAGAAGGAGTAGGCCACACGGTTTTGCACAAACCCTAATAGCCGAAATAATAAGATATGTAAACAAACCATGTCTCCTTATTATCTCTTTCCTGAAAGCCTTAAAAGATAATAAAGAATATTCCAAGAGATAGAATATAATCTATTCAAATATTATCTTTACTATAAATTCCAAGATTATGATAAGATTTCCTAAAACAAGAATATCTTTTATCATAAACAAATATATTAAGTAAGATATATAAGATATGTAAAGATAGTATCATAGAATAAAATCTTTACGAAATATACCCTAGGTAACACGAGATGTCACGGCTCATATGCCTCGTGACTCGTGCAACCCTAGTCTTAACATATGGATTAGAATTTAGGTTTTAAGAGAGGCTATATTGAAACCCTAATTAGTACTATGGTCCAACTCATAAGTTGGTCCAAGATAACTACCAGTCAACGTCCAACATAAAACCAAACTCCGCACTAAACCGGGTTTTATTATATAAATACTTTTATTAAAACATTTAAAATAAACTTTAAACAATTTTCAAAACAATTTTCGAAACAATATAAGTCGTGTATAAAAACTCAGCATCTCAATGTTATAGTAGGAGAGCTATAACATTGAGCTATTTTACAGTAATGTTATAGCTGCAAAGCTATAACTTTACCAATTCAAGAAACTCATTCTTGATTATCGATACAAGATAATCACCTATACTATTCTAATCTTCAAGGAGATCTTCGAGTATAGGCTACGTCATTATCCAAGCTTGATTAATCTTTAGACGGACTTCGTCTTCACATAAATCTTGAATGAATCTTTAAACCGTTTGATCTTTGAATAAAGGCTTGAACTTTTTATACAATTGTCACAATCTTCTTTGTTGCTCGTTTGTAATAAGTTGATTCTAAAACACTTTGACAAACGATTACACGCAACAAGTATATAAAATATAAAACACCTTGACATCATCAAAACATAAACATATAAGCTATATGATTCAACAACCAATTATGAAGAGTCAAGGGCGAGAACACCTAAGAGGGGGATGAAGTGAATTAGGTGTCTATTTAAAAATTTAAGCTTAGTGAAAGCTTCTTTTACAACTCTTTGAACACTTTTGACTACACTTAGATGAAAAGTGAGGTTGATACTTAGAACTATGGAGTTAGAAGTATACAACGACAATTCAGCCAGTTTAAGTCACAGTATAATCAACGGCGGATTCTAAAATAAGATCGAGAGTTAAAGTGCATGGGAAATAAAACATAAGTAGACAAAATAATCGATGTTTTTAAAAAACTCCGCGACCTACGTCCAACGTTATTTTATTGAACGTTCCAAAAATGTAAACTCATACAAACTAAAACCTCGAACAATAAAACAACTCCCCAACCTACTCCGGTTTCTATTTGCTTAAAAGTTACTCCGCTTCCAAGACTTCTGCTTAAAGCAACTCCGCAATAAGACTTATGCTTTGGACTACTCCGCCGAAAGACTTCATGCTCAAAGCTAATTCGCAATAAGACTTGGTTGCTTAAGATAACTCTATCATAAGAATTTGGATTAGTTGTACTCGGTTTGTTACAAGACACACAAATCTCAATATATTCACACCTTGAACGGAGGAGATAACGCTTAAGTTCTTAACTCAATACATTGAACAACATAAATTACTTAGTGCAACGAACTAGCTCTTTTAAAAGACTCATCACAATTTTGCAAAACACGACTCAAAGTACTTTAAGAATGATAAACGATTTTGCAAGTTTACTCGATTAAAAACTTCAAGTCTTTTTCGATTTAAATCTTGTTGTTGCACACTTTTTCAAATTAATTTAGCATGATATTTAGAATGTCCAAGTAGTGTATACTTCACACATTAAAACATCACACAACATTATAGTCCAAGTGAAGAAATATTGTAAACAATTAAGGCTTGAGCAACACTCGAAAATGGGACGATTATTGTCCAAGTAAAAATCGAGACCCTTATGCAAGAAACTAGTTACTTGCTTAAGTAATCTTGCTTACTTGTCCAAGTAATCTAGCTGCCCAGTCACACACAAGTATAGGTTAAGTTTTTGATCAAGAACTGAGTATAAATGGTGGTGTTTATGGGAACCATAAACATTGCCAATTATGTAAAAGTAAACAACTCATTTTCGGTAAATGCCTTTTTTTTTGCAAGCAAACTCTTTTATAAGACATCAAAAACCATCTTCTCAATTTAAATGATCAAACCAGATTTTTTTTAAAGTGTATACGGTTTGTCGAAAGTTTGGAAAGCAATTTAAAAGAGTTTAAATATTTTAGAAATGTTTCTTTCAAAGACGAGCTAGAAACCACAATGAACAGCACTGTGTATTTTGAAGCACTTAGAATTTATAAGAGTTTAATGATCTCTTATAACACCATGACTCTATTTATGAAATTCTTCATCTTTGATCACACTTGTGCAATCTTCATTGACGATTAGATCTTCCACGCTACAAGATTAAAACTTAAGAGGCACACGATTAAATAAACAATGAAATTAATTTGTCTTAGGCATTATCAACATTAAAACTTATCAAATTCGGTTTCAACAGATTATAATAATTCCAAAACCAAATGGTCTAACACGGGAAATAAGAATTATCCAATCTAAATGGCATAATAATAAATAAGACTCAGCGGTGACACGCGTCCTCTATTATCCCCGAAGCACTCCATAGTAGCCACATGATCACCTGTCAAGACTCACTGCTCACCATTTGCCGGCAATATCAAATGGATCACCGCAGACAAGTCAAAGAAGATAAGAGAAAAGCACACACACAAAAGTCAGTTACTAGTCACAATGAAATACTTATAAAACGTATACAACAATAAACACACCACCACTAAAACCAACTCCACACCAACCACTCCAATCCTGATGTCTAGCGACGCCGGCTAAAAATCACAAATAGCATCTCTAGAACATTCAATCACGACGCGTGCTACAAATCACAGGTAGCAACCATTACATCATCATAATACGGCACCCGCTACAAATCAGGGGTAGCAACCATCAGCCACGATGCCTGCTACAAATCAAAGGTAGCAACCGCAAAACCTAGACCATTAATGTACACATTCTCCCTGTGGGTGGCACAACCACGGGAAACGATCCCAAACGGAGCCAATCTTCCAATTGACTACTCTAACACCGATCTCCAACAACAGTATCAATAACATCAAAATTATATTACAACATCTTAATCACATCAAGAAAACACAACAACACACTAATAACTGAGTATGGAATACCCTACCTTAGTAGCAATCCGCAAAAACCCTAGCAATGACTAAAATTCCTCCTCTACAAACTCGTTACCTACATATTTACATAATCAGGAATTACAACCACCCTAATATGTATCAATTAACAACAATCCTCCATATCCCAAATTCTTAGGGTTTAGATCAAGTACCAATTAATTTAAGGCATAGATTGAGACTTACGAGAATCAGTTGACTAGGAATGATGAGAAACGATGCACAAACCACCACTAGATGACCAAACTCCTTGCTAGATGATTGGAAATGTGATTAGGAAGAGTTTAAGAGTGTTTAGGGTTGATAAAGGACGGTTAAAAATTGATTAAGCGTCTTATAAACTTCTCCCTTAAACACGAAATGAAACAGGCGAAATAAACAGGCGAAATAAACCTCCAGATCGGTACACTCGGTCGAGTACCAGGGACCTACTCGACCGAGTATAACATATACTTGACCGAGTGCCACCAAGACAGAACCAGGTCTAACACGACTCCCCCACTCGGTCAGCGATACCCGACCGAGTACACAACACTCGGTGGAGTGCCTCCCTACTCGACTGAGTGCTCCAACCCAACAATGCGGAGTATTACAGCTTTTTCACTCCACTTGAGAAAACGTGAGTTTAAAAAAAAAAAAAAAAAAAAAAACGAACACATGAGCTTTTTTCATTAGATGACTTCCCTTAAAAATTGTGTCAAGACTCCACAATAGTCTTAAGTTGAGTCTTAGATTTCCAAGACTCAACTTAAGACTTTGTGAAGACTTAGTAAATTATTGAGGGTAAGATTATTGGTAGTCTTGAGACAAGACTGAGATAAGTCTTGCGACAAGACTCACTCAAGACTACCAATAATCTACCCTAATTTTGACAAAGTATTGTTGATTATTGGGTCCTATGTGTCATATCTTTTTGTAAAAAAAAAGAAGTGAAGTGGAAAAGTAGAGTCTGAGGTGAGTCTAACGGATAATATACAAAGTCTGAGGTGCTGAGTCTGAGGCGAGTCTGAATAATAAGAAATAATAAAAGTTAGTGGAAAGTTGATGTGACAGAATCTTAAGACTTGGAATAGTCTTACGATAATTTGACCCTGAGAGTCTTGAGTGAGTCTTGTCTTAAAACTCATGCGAGTCTTATCTCAAAACTTACCAATAATCTTACCCTTATGAAGTGAATAATTTCTCCCTCATTTGGATGTAGTCGGAGTTGTTGCATGATTTATCTCTTGGCAAAATTATATAGAGCTATTTCGGTAAATTAAATACAAATAATTATGTTATGTCTTTTGTGTAAATTAACTAAATACAGAAAAATAAATTATAATTTTAAAACAAATGGAATAAATCAATCTTCTATTTTCAATAAATTGAAGAACTAATTAATGAACATATAAGTTAACTACATGCAATACTAATAAGCAAACTAGCAGCCTCCACTTTTCCAACTCATCTGATTATGCTGGCTCATTCTAGTTTAAGACCATTCCAAATTAAGATAATGGGGTTGCTTCAAAGATTGATCATACGCAAATTAGGCATTAATTGAACTTGTAAAAGAAAATTACATCAAAAAAGTAACAAATCTAGCTAGATGTATAAGATTTGTCACAAACTTGAATATTATTGATAACCTAATAAGGTATTTATACAATTACAAATCATAGCTAAATTGTTAACCTAAACTACAAGAAAACAATCATACAAAGATTACAACGATATAAAGAAATACATATAAACGAGAAATAAGGAAAGACGGAAGACTCTAGAATATACAAACTAGGAAAATAAGCTAAGGAGAATTATTATTATTATTAACATGCTCCCTCAAGTTGGACAATCCTTGGATTAGACCAATCTTGGAAACGAGAAGCTGGAACCGAGCCCGAGCAAGGGGCTTTTTAAGACCATCAACCAGTTGATCACTACTAGAGACATGAACCACACGTATTGTACCTGCCTGAACATGTTCGCGAACAAAATGAAAAGCAATTGGCAAGTGTTTTATACGAGAATGGAATATAGCATTAGCAGCATAATTTGTAGCACCCAAATTATCACAAAATATAGTAGGAGATACTTATAAAGGAAGCTTAATTTCAGTGAGAAGTGAACGAAGCCAAAGAAGCTCCATCGTAGTACTTGCAATGCGCGAAACTCCATTCAAGAACAAGCAAGACACTTTTGCTTCTTAGAGGACCATGAAATGGGAGTCCAACCAAGATACACAATATACCCAGAAGTAGATACATAATTATCTTTATCACCCGTCCAATCCGCATCACAAAAAGCGTGAAGGGCAAGAGGAGAGTCACGATAAATCTGCAAACCAAGAGTGGAAGTTCCTTTAAGATAGTGAAGAAGACTTTTCAAAGCAAGCCAATGTGAGTCTTGAGGATCCGGTAGAAATTGAGCAAGACGATTGACAGTAAAAGCAATGTCAGGGCGTATTAGGGACAAATATTGCAACCGACAATGGCACGATACTCACTCAGGTTAGAGATGGAAGAACCAAACCGAGGGTTAAAGGTGGATAAGTGACAAGGGGAGTCGGGGTAGGTTTGGCATCAATCATATTATGGCGAGAGAGAAAGTCGTGTATGTACTTTGTTTGGGTAAGGAGCAGGCCTGCGGAATTAGGAGTGGCCTCAACACCCAAGAAATAAGAGAGCGGTCCCAAATCCTTAAGCGAAAAATGGATAGCAAGTATAATAATAAACTGATTAAGAAGAGAATCGGAGGAACCAGTGACGATAATATCGTCGACATATACTAAGAGATAGAGAACAGAAGAGCCTTTTGCATAGAGGAAAAGAGAGGAATCAGAAACAGTAGATCGAAAACCATATGAGAGAAGAAAACCTTTGAGCTCATTATACCAGGCACGAGGTGCCTGTTTGAGTCCGTAAATAGCTTTATTGAGGCGACACACATGACTTGGACGAGTCTCATCAATGAAACCAGGTGGTTGGCTCATATAGACTGTCTCAGCCAAGGTGCCTTGCAAAAATGCATTATTGATATCCAATTGACGAAGTGGCCAATTGTGATGAACGACAAGTGTAAGAAGAAGACGGACAGTGGTTGGTTTAACAACAGGACTGAAGGTGTCAGAGTAATCGACACTCGCTTGTTGATGAAACCCTTTAGCAACAAGGCGAGCTTTGTATTTTTGAATGGTGTTATCAGGGTTATATTTAATACGATATACCCATTTACACCCAATAACATTATAATCAGACGAATGAGGAGTGAGTTGCCAGGTACCATTTGTAACGCCCCGAAAAACAAGCAGGTAGCTCAAAATAGCTCTTTTATTAATAATAAACAGCAGCGAAATTACAAGGACGTCACCGCCGTATTCCCCCTTTAGAGAATACAAGGCTAAACAATTAAAATAAATAAATTATTAAAGCTTAAAACTATTTACAACAATATATATAATTATTATCCTCTATAATGTTAATTCCTCACACTTGACCTTCCCAGATACCTGTACCTGAAAAAGAGTGAGAGTAACGGAATCAGCCAACCACAGGCTGAGTATGACTCCAGTTGCCTCCACCGGCCTTATGTCATATCCTTTATTCAAGGAAATATCTTTATTACCATATGACCCAATACAATAATTTACCAGAATACAGTATTCCCTGCTATTGACCAACACGGTATCCCACAAACATTTTACGACTACCATACCAACAAGATATATGTTCATATGACACTAATACCGATATACCATTACTGAAGAGATATAGACATTACCTTTTTTCCTCATGGGCCAACGCCCTGGAGCTAACGCTCCCTTTTTAATATGGGCAACGCCCTGGAGCTAATGCTCCCTTTTTAATATGAGCCAACGCCCTGGAGCCAACGTCTATAGTACCAACATTGCTTCCTTTTTACTATGGGCCAACGCCCTGGAGCCAACGTTTACCAACATTGCTCCCTTGTATAGAGCCAACGCTCCTACTGTGTACACAGTTTTTATTTCCCTGTAATGTCATCTCAGACCAATAATCGTATCCCGAATGCTACAATTGGCCAATTATGCAATATGACAACAGTAACCTTATCACAGTAATATACTTATAAGACGATAACCTATATAACATGTGAGCAGTATAACAATCATAAGATGAAATTAACAATAAAACTAATATAAACCGATTATTTCTAATCTCTTATTTCAAAGGTAAACAATTACTTATATCGACGAAGGGTGCCGAAATCATACCTTATACGGATATAAAAAGCCTTATTACCTCTCTTAGTATTGTCCCATAATTATTTTAGCCCCGTATGTAATCTCACCCATAAATTATTCATGTTTCTCCACTCAACATTTTTGATTTACCTCTCTTAGATTAACTCTATTTTGGAACAATTTTGGTGGACGGGATGTAGGATGGGGCATAATATCCACTGGTGTAGCAAAAATTTTCTGAGCCTACCAAAGAGTGGGGGTGGCTTGGGCATTCGAAATGTGAGATGTCTTAATCAAGCATTATTGGCTAAACATGGGTGGAGAATCGTTTCTGGAGAATCATCTCTTTTCTGCAGGATTTTCAGGCAAAAGATTTTTGGCACACAGGTGATCCAGCAAGGTATGACCCCCCTTAGGGGCACCGGGTGTTCATGGGGTACACGTAGCATCCTATATGGGTTATCAGTCATCATGGAGAATATGGGGTGGAAGCCTGGTTTTAACTTGAAGATCAATGTCTGGACTGCAAGATGGGTGGGGGGAGAGAGACTGGAGCCCAAAGAAGACTGGCTTAACCTTAGCAATGGATTCCTTGCTAATCTGCAGGTACGAAACCTGTTCCAATCTAATGGTAGGTGGAATAAGGTCTTCATTGAAGGGTTGTTCACTGAGAAGTGGGCTTCACGGATCCTTGCTATACCAAGGTGCGAAGTGAGAAGCGAAGATAAGGTTTTTTGGCCGCTTACAACAACAGGCATTTATACGGTAAAGAGTGGATATGGTTTAATATTTACCGATTACATGGCCAAAGTTGGGACGGATAAGGACAACTGTAGACTCAGCGATCGAGGACGACTGTTCTGTCGGAAAGTGCTATGGAGGTTGTCTATCCCACAGATGTGGAAACTCCTACTCTGGAAGATTATTACAAATGTGCTTCCGACCGGGAATGAGCTCATGAAGCGGAAGATTGATGCGGATCTATTCCGTGACATGTGCAGAGGAGACCAGCACATTATGGAAACACCTGAGCACCTTTTCAGGGACTGTGGTCTCTCAGGAAGGATCTGGGCTGGATCGGTTCTAGGCATTCGGGTCGAGGGTGCAGGAGGCATTCCAATCTCAAATTGGATTTGCGACTGGATACACTATTTACAAAAAAAGGATGAGGGGATGAACCAGGTGATCCATTTTGTGGCAACTTTGTGGGGCTTATGGACAATGAGGAACAAAATCAAATTCCAAAATCAAACGGTCAATTCGCATGTGATCACGAATATGGTCTACAAGGTTATTGGGGAGAAAGTACACATCTTGTGCAATTCCATGAACTTGAGGCAAAATCGGAGTGATCTGCGACGTGAGGAAGAAGGATCCGTCCAAAGGGATGTGGTCGATATTCGCAACGGCCACCCTGTGTGTGTTGTAGGTAAGTCATCCGGCTGTACGATGGTACGCGTAAAAGTGGATGCTAGCTGGAACCAGACTTTTGAGGCGGCTTTCGGGTGGATTGCTTATGATGACACGGGGCAGGAATTAGGTCGTAGACAGGTACGCACCAGAGCTGAATCACCGCTGCAAGCTGAAACCCTGGGGGTTCGGGATATCGTGGAGTGGGCACGTGAAGAGCAGATTTTACATCTTGATATCTCGTCGGATTGCTTGCAACTTATCAGCCAAATAGCAGGAGTGGACAAGGATAATCACAGGATCGCATGGCTCTTGGAGGACCTTAGGGGTTCTTTTAGTTTCTTTCACTGTTTATGTTTCAATTTTATTCTGAGGCAGATGAATGGCATTGCGCATAGCCTTGCTAAGCAAGCCATGAAACTGTAGAAACTTCTTTGACAAAAAAAAAAAAAAAAAAAAAAAAAAAAAAAAAACATTTTTGATTTGCTTGCGATGAAACGATGTGTAATTCATACACACATATAGGATTGCACATATAGCATGACTTGATGAGTCATTGGGTAAGCCACGTGGGGTTTGGGCAAAATTTGTGGTTTTTTTTTTTTTTTTTTTTTTGATAATTATCTATAAAAGTAAAATTTACGTAATAAAAAGATAATTTTACGGGTTATTACATTCTACCCTCCTTAAAATAAGTTTCGTCCCGAAACTTAAAATTAGAAAATCGAAAAGTTAAAACTTCACTTTTCAAAAGATTTATAAGAATTGAATTCAACAATTTTTTTTCAAATTCTCGAAATGAGTAAAAAGTGTACATCTTATATCATGGAACGCAAAAATTCCCGTCGCGAACAAGAATTCAAAGACAAACTCGATTCATGTGTGCGCTGAACTAGTTATTAGACGTCAATAATAATAAGTCCTAGCATCACACTAATCGCACAAAGCCAAGTAAAATCAAATTGAAAAGCTCATTTTCAAATTCTTAATAAAACTACTAATAATATTTTTTTTAATATAATATTAAATTTTCAAACTACAACAAAGACAAACTCAAACTAGTTTAAAATTTTTGTTATACATGAGATAGTTTGAGTGTAAAACTTAAAACTCATGGGAAGAACACTTGTTTACAATGAACGGAAAGACACGAAGTAGAAATCTGAAAGGTAGAAAATCTCGAAACTTGACTAAACTATGTCTTACTTTAATAAATTAACCACGACTCGCCTATTTTCTTAATATATATATGACTAACAATATGGGATAACTAACTCATGCAATTTACATACAATAAACACACAACTATAATTAACCAATGTACTTATTCACTTAAATGAGCAATCATGGCCATATTACATCTATCCCACCCCACTTTTAGGCTAAAGTTTGGCATCAGTTATATGAGCTAGAATAGCATACTAAAGGTATGAAGTGAATGAAGTGAATGAAATGAACAAATACAAGAATCATATATATACATAATTACACATCTTGGTAAGATAAAACGACATGAATACATAACACAACATAATCTCAACCCCACTCTCACTTAGACAGTTTCTATTTTAGCCTATTTGTCTCAAGTTTTATATACTAGGCCCAAAAATCTTTTTCCCGCTAGACGTATGGCCGAAGGCTCAATACGCGGTTGCAGGGTTGCTCTGATACCAATCTGTAACGCCCCGAAAAACAAGCAGGTAGCTCAAAATAGCTATTTTATTAATAAACAGCAGCGAAATTACAAGGGCGTCACCGCCGTATTCCCCCTTTAGAGAATACAAGGCTAAACAATTAAAATAAATAAATTATTAAAGCTTAAAACTATATACAACAATATATATATACTTATTATCCTCTATAATGTCAATTCCTCACACTTGACCTTCCCAGATACCTGTACCTGAAAAAGAGTGAGAGTAACGGAATCAGCCAACCACAGGCTGAGTATGACTCCAGTTGCCTCCACCGGCCTTATGTCATATCCTTTATTCAAGGAATTATCTTTATTACCATATGACCCAATACAATAACTTACCAGAATACAGTATTCCCTGCTATTGACCAACACGGTATCCCACAAACATTTTACGACTACCATACCAACAAGATATATGTTCATATGACACTAATACCGGTATACCATTACTGAAGAGATATAGACATTACCTTTTTTCCTCATGGGCCAACGCCCTGGAGCTAACGCTTCCTTTTTAATATGGGCCAACGCCCTGGAGCCAACGTCTATAGTACCAACGTTGCTTCCTTTTTACCATGGGCCAACGCCCTGGAGCCAACGTCTACCAACGTTGCTCCCTCGTATGGAGCCAACGCTCCTACTGTGTACACAGTTTTTATTCCCTTTTAATGTCATCTCAAACCAATAATCGTATCCGAATGCTACCATTGGCCAATTATGCAATACGACAACAGTAACCTTATCACAGTAATATACTTATAAGACGATAACCTATATAACATGTGAGCAGTATAACAATCATAAGATGAAATTAACAATAAAACTAATATAAACCGATTATTTCTAATCTCTTATTTCAAAGGTAAACAATCACTTATATCGACGAAGGGTGCCGAAATCATACCTTATACGGATATAAAAAGCCTTATTACCTCTCTTAGTATTGTCCCATAATTATTTTAGCCCCGTATGTAATCTCACCCATAAATTATTCATGTTTCTCTACTCAACATTTTTGATTTGCTTGCGATGAAACGATGTGTAATTCATACACACATATAGGATTGCACATATAGCATGACTTGATGAGTCATTGGGTAAGCCACGTGGGGTTTGGGCAAAATTTGTGGTTTTTTTTTTTTTTTTTTTTGATAATTATCTATAAAAGTAAAATTTACGTAATAAAAAGATAATTTTACGGGTTATTACACCATTTTTAAAAAGAGCAGTGTACTCCTCGACCATAGCTCTGATACCATATAAGATTTGTGAAAAGCTTGAATATTATTGATAACCTAATAAGGTATTTATACAGTTACAAAGCATAGCTAAATTCTTAACCTAAACTACAAGAAAACAATCATACAAAGATTAAAACGATATAAGGAAATACATATAAACGAGAAATAAGGAAAGACGGAAAACTCTAGAATATACAAACTCGGAAAATAAGCTAAGGAGAATTATTATTATTATTATTATTAACAAGATCAGAGTTGTAAACGTCAGTCCAATTACTAATTAATTCACATGTAATCAAAATGTTTATTTTAATTTATTCAAATCCCTAGCCACCTAACTTCATATTCCACACCACTCACAAAATTAAACATTGGAGCAGAACGCATGCACAAAGCACAAAAGTTGTAGGGAAACAAGCATTTACAAACGAAGAACTTATTTATATATAGTCCTTTTCTTCCGATTATATATTTATCATTCAAGTTTTGAGTATCTTATCTATTGTTATCTACTTATCATACAATAACAACCACAAATGGTCCCTCATCCCTCCTTATCTTTGAGTTAAAGTAAAAATAAACAAGCAAATAATCGGGACTGAAGGAGTAGTCGATCTAATTGTCCATAATATCATAATCCATTTAGTGGTTTTCCGGTGTTAAGAATATCAAATCACATTAAGGAAACAATAGATTTTTCCATGTATATTTGGTTCAGTCAGTTGCATATATTCTTAGGCTTGATTTACTCCTCAAATCAAGGGATTAGTTTATCTTATTTCCTAGTTTGTTATAGTGTTCATACTCTATGTAAATCCTATAAATTGTTTGTATTATGATCACTGTAAATGCAATTCATATATACAACATTCTTCTATATCTTACATGGTATCACGATCCCCGACGATCCTAACTCTACTCGTCCTCCTCGTCCTTCACACAACACCCATGGCAACCGTCAATAATGCCCTCATTCCCAACGTTGACGAACCCACCAAACCACTTATGTCCATTTCGTTTCCCACCTCCATCAAACTTACCCCGTCAACTTATTGCCCATGGCGATACCAAATCACCTGTCTCCTCCAAGGTTACGGCCTATTCTCCTTCCTCGACGGCAGTAACCTACCACCATCACCCACTGTAACCCCACCTGCCACCAACACAAAACCCAACCCCGACCCTGTTCCCAACCCTGCCTACACAACCTGGTTCCAACAAGACAACCTCATACTCGGAACCTTAGCCGGATCCCTTCACGATTCCGTCTCCACCATCATCCTTGATGCTAACACTTCTCACGAAGCATGACAGACCCTTGCTAGCACCTGGATACACCTGTGTTAAAACCTTTTCTCAAGATATCTTCCAAACTGTTGGGGTCCTTGCTTTGGTGTGGAGGCGGTTCTATCTCCTCTTCTTCGACCTGTTCGTCTTCGACCTCACTCTCAATGTCGCAAAGGAAGATGTTAGGCATCCAGGTGTGCGACAAATAGGAAGAGGGACTCGAACGCACGGTGGAACCGGTGAACCGCGCGAGCTGGGGGAAAACTTTCTTCTTCTCTGACTCCATTCCCCCTATCCGCCAAGAGACCCATTAGACACCTTCTTTAAACAGGCATTATTGGGGAATTCCGTCCTGTAAGTACGGCCGCCCCGCCACAGCAGGCGGGTTGGTTCCTCTGTCGTCACCGGGGAGCTCTTGGCGAGGAGACATGCCAAACCATCCCGCGGGCATATCCTTCAAATAAAGGATCGCCTCCGTAACATCACACTCGGGGATAACTCGATCTCCGAATACATGCTCTCGATCAAAGCGTGTACTACCCAACTAGCACAACTCGGGAAGCCTGTGGATGACGAAGATATTACCACCCAAATCATCCAAGGGCTTTCTGAGAACCTATACACGCACATTATCGATGCGGTTCGAGCTCGGGACACACCCATTTCGTTTGAAGCGCTTCACGAAAAATTAGCTCAACACGAATTAACTGTCAAACGAGAACCATCAAACACCTCTTTGCCTCCCTCTGCTCACACCGCAAACAACCACCACTATTCCACCAACACCCCTCGCTATTGACACCCTACCACCAACTACAACTTCTCCAACAACCGCTCCTCCCACCCTGCCCCCACCCAAAACAGGAACAATCCCGCGACAAAGTCCTACCACAAATTGTCGAAACAAACATAACAAAGAATATAAACAGATAAGCATATTAAATAAGATGTGAGTGACTTGATCAATCATAACTAAACTTGGGATCATACATGTTTAAGACAACAAAGATAAGGAGAAAGGATGAAGTAAATAATTAGGAAAGGCATAAGCAACAACAAATAAATGAAGAAAGAAAATAAAGGGGGTAAACACGATCACTTAGCCACGAGCACGTATTTCAAGGAGATATGAGCAATACAACCATCCAAATAATGCAAGACCTTTACTACACTCATTAAATATAATTTCTCCTGGTAGGACGACCCTAAAGATCATAGTAACACGGTCCTAGTCTAAATCTGGCCAGACTCTCGGGACAGAACGGTTCCCGATTTGACATGCGGCAGAACAGTCCGCATCCAAGACTCGATCGACATAACGGAAGTCGAGTACCCACATTCGGTAGAACAATCTGAAAGAGGTGAAAGGAATGAGATAAATCCGTACTTGGCAGAATGGCACAAGTAGGCATAAAGATAAATAAAGCATGTAAGATAACATTATGGTATTTCCACAAGAATACGACTCCTCACAAGTAATTATTTATAATAACTCTTTCATACTTGTATTATATTGATAAGCATTTCATTTCATAAATTTACATGCCAGTGGAATAAAATATAACAAGCGGTAATGAATAATTTACGTTATGTAAAACATGAAATGAAACGTAAATAAGCACATGTGATTCATTCGTAAGCCCACTCCATAATATAAGATTGGCCCAATGACTATAAAGTGCATACAAGCCCAAATATGAGACATAATCAACACATAAAGAAAAACAAAGGAAGAAGGGAAGCAAGGGTGTAGCCATATACTCCACCCGTGGTCACCCAACACGGCCAGACCGTGGCCACGCCACTAGCCCACGGCCAGCCACCAGCCCCTCCTAGCCTTGTCCATCGCCCGCCCCCACGGTCAGCCACCAGCCGTGGCCAACACCTCCAAAGTCGGTCCAACAAACCACAACAATCACTTACCCAATGCAACAATACATGTAAATAACAAGACAAGTTCATGAACATGTTTTAGACGGGAAATCACATCGACATTACGACTTAAAGCAACCACCTACCTACACCACATTGACCATTTACCCGCCAACACAGCCTATAAAACCGACCTTTCACTGCTGCCCAAACAGCCAAACACAGCTGTATAAACCGTGTCAAAAGAAAGCATGTTTGGGATAATTTTAACACGAGTTTCTAAGCATATGCAAGACGGAATTGTTGGGATTCATTAATCTCATATGTTTACATATTCATAGTATGATAGTTAAATTTAGTCATAAAATCAAATCGGATCTTATGCATGCAAAACTATTACAAAGTATAAGGAGAAAAATCAATTCTTACATTGATAATTTCGAATAAATGGGCACTAGTAAGTTCACCTACTTACTAGTTCTTGAGCTTTCCAAAATGGAAGAATAAGATTCAAGTTGAGAATCTCTCCTAAGGAATTATACCCAAGGTAACCCCTTAATTATTTTAATTAATATAAGACTAGTATTAATTAAAACAAGCTTAAAATTTGACACAAAAATGGTGTTTTGTTCTCTTGTATTTCGGTCAAGAGAGGAGTATTTGTGAGGTTTATTTCTCTAAGTTTTATTTCACAAATTGTAGAGAATTATAATTTTTCTAACACTAGAAAAATTATGTAGTGAAGAATGTGAATTAAAAAGAGAAAAGCCCTTGGCTTTTTTATGCATAAAATCGGTTGGGGGAGGGAAGAGAGCCAATGCATGAGCTTCACATTCTTCCCAAGGCAAACTAGGTATGCATGGCTATAAGTTAGAGTAATCATTGGGTTTTCTTATTTATAATAATCAACACAATTTTAAACCCTAACCCTCCCCATTATCGGTACACTTAATATAAAATGGAAGGTCCATTTTATTTTGTCATTTGTCAATTTTGTCATGTGTCACATGTTACATGACATGTTACATGACATGTTACACTATAGTGTATTTTTAACATATTAAAAATCAACTATTAATAAAATATGTCACATACAGAATTTAATTAGTAATTCTTGATTACTTGTACCAAAGTGGTTTATCGAATTATAAATTACAACGACTTGTATTTATAATAAATTATTCAACCTGTTTCAATTGTTTCGTAAACAATAATTTAATCTAAGTACTAAAAAAATTCGATCACTTAGACCGTATCTAATTTAATCAAATTACAATGAGACACGTTAATTTTACTCACAAAATCATCCGTCAATTTTAAGCAATTTAATTAACTCGTATCGGTATACGATTAATTAAATAATCAATTAAGAGTATTACCCTATAGATATGACCTCTGGGTATCAACTGATCACTACCGTCGCACGACAGTAATGTCAAACTCTAGTCAGCCAATCATTACCGATATGTGTTGACCAGTTGACTGTAAAATATTACTTTCCCTCATGCATTCTTAAATATGAGATTTAAACATGTGATTATCATGATTGACAATTGTGATCGCATTATTGTCGGGGACACTTACTCCAACAGGAATTTTTCCCACACAACAAGTAACAACAAGATGAATTTGACATGTATAAAGCAAGCTCAAAACAGTCCCGAAAGACCACAAAAATTGTTCCACATTTCAGCTCTAAAACTCGCCTTTCACGGCTCCAAAACAGGGTCCAAAACAGTCCATTCGAATCCAAATTAAGACGGAAAGGAAAGCAAGGTTAAGACGGAAACAAAGCACAACTAACACATGAATAACAACCACTAAAATTATCGTAACAATACTCGAAAAGACCATGAAAACAGGCCATTTCCGCCCGTCTTATGAGACGGAAATTCACAACTCACCAACTCATATTCAACTGTCTTTACATGACCTAATCAATTAAGACAATCGGACAAAGACTACAGATCGCACGAAGGTATATATAAATAAGCTATAAGAGTATAAACAATAAAGAAACACAATAAACACAGTGACCATAAAAAGACCCCTGCTGATATACTCACGCCACCAATAATGTCGCACGTTGAAAGGCTAGAAGCCAATATATGAGGACAACCTGGGAAAGTTAACACAATAACAGCCTTGAAAGCATAGTAGCCAGTGGAAACAAATCATTTTATTTTAAATGTAGGTGAAAACAGTCCATTTTAAGACGGAATTTCACCCGGTAAAACACACCCTCCATACCCGAAACACACATGGAAGATGCAAGCTATGAAACTACTCCAAATAAGCATGTAAAAAGACTAATAGTTCTACACATCCAACCACACATATGAGGGAAGCATAAAGAACCAAACTTTGTGACAAATAGAGTGAAAAATCGAGATAGAGGGTGAAATTTCGACACTTTGTCGAGTAACCTATCACCGTTACCTCGAAAGCTCTTTAATCTTCAAGTGAATGGTCCATAATGTAAGAATCTCCCTCCGGGTCTTCAAATTCTTCACCTAGAAGCAAGGAAACGGAATGTTAAAGCTTAAAACCGAAATTCTTGTAAGATGGGTCATTTCGAAACCACTACAAGAGTGGAAATTTCTTACCTAGAAAGTTGAAGGACGGAAAGGGTAAGAGAATGGCGCAAAAATCAAAGGAAACGGTCGAGAAACGAAGGAGAAATCTAAGTTTGAAGGGGGAGTGTTAATGGAGCTTCACGCTTGTTGTGTTACTGTATGTTGTTGTACGCAAATAGAAAGAGGGAAGGAGGAGTACCGGTTGAAAAAAATGTGAGAGTGAGGGAATAAAAGGGATTAATTTAAGTGAGGTGTAAAAAGGTAGGTATGTGTTGTCGACTTGTGATTGGTCCGGATTAAACTAGTCTCACAAGAGAAATGTGACGGCCTTTTACTAGACAGAAATACGTCTCAAGTCTACTATAACTTAAGACGGAAATTATTATTATTATCAGTATTATTACTATCCGACTAAATATATATATTTTTATATAAACTAAGCTTTAAAAATATAATTTTTATAAAGATTATGCTTAAAAATGAAATTAATTAAATTAAGTAATTTAAAATATTTTTTTAAAGTTATTATATGAAAAGAGCCGGTGTTACACCAAACCCTTCAAAGGTCGCTGCCAATATTGTAGGGAAACTGGTCATGTCATTAGCGATTGTCCTGCCTTCAAACGCGACTATCATAATGTTGTCTTCCCACCTCCACCTCCTCGACAAAATCGTCCCCATGCACACACAGCCACCGTGCCCTCAATCTTTCCCTCATCCTACCTCGTCGATAGTGGTGCCTCGCACCATATCACCAAAGACCTCGAAACACTCTCCCTTTATACACCCTATGACGGACCAGACGACCTCATCATAGGAGACGGGTTTGCTCTACCCATCACCTACAATGGTTCTTTTTCTATTCGCTCAACCTCTCGCTCACATTCATTTAATAATGTTCATGTTGTTCCATCTATTTCTCGCAACCTTTTATCTGTGTCTCAATTCTGTCGAGATAACAATACCATTGCTTTTTTCTCACCAACTTTCTTTTGTTTTAAGGACCTTTCAACGGATGAAATCCTTCTCCGCGGACTGTTTCAAGTGGCGTCTATATATGGCAACCACCCCCGTCACGGCCCAACGCTTATTACTCCACCACGTCCTCTAGCAGCTTGTGGCATGCTCACTTGGGACACCCGTCTACTGTAACCTTGAAGCTTTTAAATTCTCTTTATAATTTCCGCATTTCGTATTTCTTGCACTATAACTCGTGTTTAATCAATAAAAGCCACAAATTACCATTTACGACCAACACTCTCTCCTTCGCTACCCCTCTTGACTTAATTTATTCCGACGTATGGACCGCACCAATTTTGTCCCACGATTCGTATAAATATTATGTTATTTTGTTGACCATTTTACACACTATTTTTGGCTATATCCCGTCAAAAACAAATTCGACACCTTGTTTACTTTTCAGCGCTTTAAAGCCACTATTGAGAAATATTTTCAAAAGCCAATATGTCAATTCTATTCGGATAATGGCGGTGAATATGTCAAATTAAACCTGACCCTTCTCAACGATGGAATACTTCATCTCACATCCCCACCACACACACCCCCGAACACAATGGTTTTGTCAAACGACGCCATCACCATGTTGTTGAAACAGGTCTCACACTCCTCACCCATGCTAATATGCCCACCTCGTTCTGGCCTCATGCCTTCGCCACTGCCGCATACCTTATAAACCGGTTGCCCACTCCCACACTTCAAAACAAAATACCTTATTCTCTTTTATTCAACCAAGATACTAATTATAACAAATTACATCCATTTGGTTGCTTATGTTACCCATGGCTTCGTCCCTATACCCAACACAAACTCGAACCCAAATCTCGACCATGTGTCTTTGTTGGCTACTCAACCACTCAAAGTGCCTATCTCTTCTATGACCCCTCAACCAAGAAAACATATACATCACCTCATGTTCGATTTATCAAACATGAATACCCATTCGCTGCTCTCGCTAAAACGGGCACCTCGCCTCTCCCCTCACCTGACCAATGGTGTCACCTCACCATTCCTCTCCTTGAACCTTTCATTCCCATCTCATAGCCGCCCACCACATCTCCCCCAGCCACCACTGATCCCACCCCACCTTCCTCACCCTCCACAACTCCTTCGTCCCCTGTTTCCACTCCCCCCTCGTCACCTGAGACACTACCTACTAACGCATCATCCCCATCCTCCCCACAACCCACCACCCCCTCCCCACTCCCCCTCCTCCACCACCACCCCTACGAGCCATCACTCGTCTATCCAACAATATAGTCAAACCCAACCCACGATATACCAAAATAGCCACAGTTCTCTCCCCTCATACGACCCCCACTACCAAGAAACAAGCTTCAATTGACCCATGATAGCGTGCTGTAATGACTGATAAACATCAAGCACTCCTTCGTAACCAAACATGGACCTTAGTTCCTCGTAACCAAGCCCAAAATGTTGTCGGTTATAAATGGGCATACCGTGTGAACTACAGTCCGGGTGGTACTCTTAAACAACACAAAGCTAGACTCGTTGCCAAAGACTTTCACTAACCCCCTGCCGTCGACTACTCGGAAACCTTCAGTCCCGTTATCAATCCCGCCACTATTCGTCTTGTCCTCTCAATTGTCGTGGCTCACAAGTGGCATCTTCATCAAATAGATGTCAACAATGCCTTTCTCCAAGGCCACCTCACTGACTCGGTTAGCATGGACCAACCTCTCGGGTTCGTGGACACCGACAAACATGACTATGCCTGCAAGCTTTACAAAGCGATCTATGGACTCAAACAAGCCCTGCGGGCTTGGTACACCGAGTTAAGAAACTACCTTCTTTCTTGCAATTTTCGCAACTCAGTGTCAGACCCCTCCCTTTTTATTCTAAAAACCCCTTCCACCACATTATTTGCGCTTATCTACGTCGATGATATCATCGTCACTGGTCCTAACCCCTCTCACATTCAGGATTTCATTGATCGACTCTCCCACAAATTCTCCCTCAAATACCTTGGCCCCTTATCCTTATTCCTCGGCATCGAGGTCACACCAACCAAACACTGTCTCCACCTTAATCAATCAAAATATCTCTCCGACCTCCTCCATAAGTTTAATATGCATGAGAGCTCCCCTGCCTCAACACCAATGGTCACGCATCCACCGCTTGTTAAAGAACCTTATCAACCCATTGAAAATATAACAGACTATCGAACAATTGTTGGTAGTCTTCAATACCTTTCACTTACGCGACCTGAAATTGCCTTCCCAGTCAATCAATTACCCAATTTCTAACCCACCCCACCTCAAGTCATTGGGCTGCACTAAACGCCTCCTTCGATACCTCCACGACACCCTTCATCTCGGCATCTACCTCACCAACTCCACCCCTCTCACTCCCCACGCCTATTGTGACGCGGGTTAGGGTGGGAATCATGAAGACTATGTCTCGGCCATGGGCTATCTTGTCTACCTTGGTGCCAATCCCATCTCTTGGTCCTCCAAAAAGCAAAGGGCCCTATCACGTTCCTCTACCGAGGCTGAGTTTAGAGCGGTTGCTGACACCACCTCCGAAGTCCTTGTAACGCCCCGAAAAGCACGCAGATAGCTCAAAATAGCTCTTTTGTTAATAATAGACAGCAGCGAAAATACAAGGGCGTCACCGCCGTATTCCCCCTTCGGAGAATACAAGGCTAAACAGTTAAAATAAATAAACTATTAAAGCTTAAAACTATTTACAATTTATACTTATTATCCTCTATAATGTCAATTCCTCACACTTGACCTTCCCCGATACATGTACCTGAAAAAAGAGTGAAAGTAACGGAATCAGCCAACCACATGCTGAGTATGACTTCAGTTCCCTCCACCGGTCTTAGGTCATATCATATATTCATAAAATTCTCCTTATTACCATATATCATCCAATAAAATAACTTACCAAATACAGCATTCCATGCCAGGAACCAACCCGGTATCCCAAAAAACATTATATGACTACCATACCAACAAGATATATATTCATATGACACTACTGCCGGTATACCATTACTGAAGAGATATAGACATTACCTTTTTTCTCATGGGCCAACGCCCTGGAGATAATTCTCCCTTGTATGGAGCCAACACTCCCTTTTTAAAATGGGCCAACGCCCTGGAGCTAATGCTCCCTTTTTAATATGGGCCAACGCCCTGGAGCTAACGTCTATAATACCAACGTTGCTCCTTTGTATGGAGCCAACACTCCTGCTGTGTACACAGTTTTTATTCCCCTGTAATGTCATCTCAAACCAATAATCGTATCTCGAATGCTACAATTGGCCAATTATGCAATATGACAACAGTAACCTTATCACAGTAGTATACTTATAAGACAATAACCTATATAACATGTGAGCAGTATAACAATCACAAGATAAAATTAACAATAAAACTAATATAACGGATTGTTTCTAATCTCTTATTTCAAGGTAAATAAAGGTAAATATTTACTTATATCGACAAAGAGTCCCGAAATCATACCTTATTAGGTATATAAAATAACCCGATGAAAAACCAACACCCTTGTTTTCCTCCTTTTGCCTCTCGGTTTTGCGTAACAAAATTTGTGATTTTATTTATTTTTTTTTATTTATATATATATGCATGTAGGCGGTGGAAACTTTAATGTGGTGACACCTACCCAAGTCATTTGGTGAGTCACACTTCATCACGTGTAAAATTCTAATTAATTTTTTTTTTCTTTTTCTTTTTATAATTATGTAATAGAGTAGAAAAATCGTAACGTTTCCGACTCATATACTTTTAGACAAATTACTAAAATGGAGCCGTCTTCGTGTATACAGAAAAATACGAGCTTAATCTATGAAGTCTCTAATGATCCTATTATTATATATATCTTAAAATTAATTTTATTCGGGGTATTACATTCTACCCCCCTTAAAATAAGTTTCGTCCCGAAACTTGAAAATAGAAACATAGAAAAATTGAAAGTCTTTTTTTTTTTTTTTAATAAATTTTTAAAATGCACCAAAGACGAACTTTCAACTAATTAAAAATTTTCGAAATACGTAAAACAGTTTGAATACCAACATTTCGAGAACATGGAAACAACACCGATTGAAATGAGCGGAAGGACATGGAGTAGAATCCGAAAGGTATAAAATCTCGAAACTTGACTAGACTATGTCTTACTCAAAACTTTAAAATAATTTATTAGAATATAACAAAAAACTTTCAATCATATTTATAAAATGATTAAAAAGTGTATGTCTTATATAATGGAAGGCACGAATTCCCGTCTCGAACAAAAATTCGAGTAATCCAATTCAAAGACAACTCATTCATGCGTTAGTTAGCGCTGAACCGGTTATTAGATGCCTAATAACAAGTCATAACATCTCACCAACCGCATAAAGTTAAAGTAAAACTGAAAAGTTCACTTTCAAATTCTTAGTAAAAGTAAACTATTATTTTTTTTTAAAAAAAAAGCAACCACAATTTTGAAAATTAAAGACTAACTTTAACTAGTTAGAAATGTTCGTAATACGTGAAACTATTTGAATATCAAAACTTCAAAATCTCGGAAATAGGACCAGTATCTAATGAGTAGAAGGGTTAGTAATTGTGCTAAAGGTAAAATATCACGATTAAAATGATCTAAGATACTATAGATAATATAATCAAATTTATTATAAAAACACATATTCTGTTTCATAAGACAATCTTTTATCATAAGACCAAACCATTTAACTAAAAACCTCATCATAAATAACGACCAAATATCCTTTAAAAGCGAAAGAATACAAATCTCAACTACCTTAATATTAATGTCTAAATAGTAGTAACTTATTCTCAATTAAATATCGAATTTAGTTAAAAGAACACTCATCTTAAAGTCTACTTTTCCTAAAATCAAATTTCAAACTCGCTTTGACATCATGATGACTATCAGTTTAAGATAGAATTTGGTCAACAATTCACATTCTCAACTCGACCTACCCCAAAGGTTCAATAATCCAGGCTTAAAAAGAATCCCCAAAATTTAAGAAAGATACCCTATATAATGCATCCTTACATTCCTCATTCCTCACACTCAACCATACAAACAACTTCAATCTTATTTACTGTAAAGTTGGTTTGACCATTTGCATTCAAAGTAAATCAACATCTTTTAAATAAAGCCTTTGTCCATCTTATTCATTGATAGTCAACAACTATCTTGGAACAGTTAGCTAAGAATAGCGAAATAAGTATACTTCCATTTTTTTTTTCTCACACCAAATCTGGCTAACACCACCACCTAATCTCGTTCTAACCTTTGGTTAGCGGTCTAAACAATAATATCTCAAATCCTCAAGCACCATAACCACAAGTCATAAAAAAAAATTGAAGAAATTAAAAGGTACACTATCTCCCACTCTTAACCATAAACTTAATTATTAATCCACTCTCATCTCATTACTCAATCTTTTTCATTATTTCGTCTCATAATACAATACGTACAAAGTAACCAGTTATTATATTTTCACCGTAAACCATAAGTCAGGAACAAGGGTAAGTGAACTGTGAAACCATAAAACAATATTTACATATATATTAATATCGATTTCAAATAATATATCAACTTAATAACCTTGGTCACTTCCGAACCGTAAACTTAGCACACAAGCCTCCCCCTAATTCAATACCAGTAACAATTCCATTTCCATATTAAGAAGATATTGTCAAATGTTCATTTAAAGAACTGTTCAACCCCTAGAGTAAATATTCGAGTTACTCACCCGGAGGCCAAGGTCAAAGTTTAGCAATACAATACAACAAGAATCTCTTGGTCACATTATCACGTGTCAAGAATGAAGTCATATTTCAATTGTCCAACCAAAAGGGCTTACAAAAATTTCATGGTCCAATAAATAATGGGTTTACCAACTCAGGCTATATATATGTGTATTTGATGATCTATTTCTTATAGACCAATGATTTCCTTGTAAAATTAAACCATCCCACCCCAATAATTAACCAAGTTTCATCTCACTACTCTGTCTCACTCATTACTCTGTTTCATAATATTATACTCCAAAGTAACCAAGTATCGCATTCTCATCATCGACCCTAAGACGAGGACAAGGGGTGAGTGAACTGGCGAACAAAACCGCGAAACAATATTTCCATCTCAATATCGATTTCCATCTCATAATAATATAATTCAATAACCATGGTCACGCTGGACCGTAAACACAATATGGCACATAGGCCCCATAACTCAATACCAGAAACTAATATTCATCTCAATTTCAATATCGATATTGTCAAAAGATTCAAAGAACCGTGTTCAACACTTAGAGTACAACTCTAAGCTACTCACCCACTAGTCTAGGTCAAAGAAATCAACGACTCAAACACAATATCAAGCAATAAAACCCAATCTTGGTACCATACGAGTACATGCTTGAAAACTAACATCAAAGTTCATATTAATTGGCCAATTAAATTCCAATCATACGTGTGAATCATTACCTTAGGCACTAAGCTTGATTACTGCACTCAAACCCCAAATTTGTGAATTATCTCACCTTCACATGCCTGATCAGTTTATTATTTTCACAAGAATCCTTTTGCATAAAACGTGTAATCCTTAGTAATTAACTCAATTTATATACCATTCAAACCTAACCAAACCTATCTCACCAAACAAAGACAATATACAATAATTATTACGATTATAAAATTAATTCATATATTATAACAACTACCATCAAGTAGCTAACAGATATCACCATAGAATTTCAATTAAGAAAAACGGTTAGCATATACTACATATAACCCCGAACAATAATAAGATTAATAAGATCGGTAGAATCGTGTTACCCCACACGTTCACCTCATATTACTAAAAGCCTTCATCCCAAGGGTTGGAGTGTATGTCAAAATTCCCTTCCCGTCTCTAAAAGGTAGTATCCTTACTTATCTATGTAGCCATTAAAGTTTTAGCTTATAGCTTATAATGCTACTATATAGAACATAAGTTAATATTTAGGTTTATTTACAATAGCATGCCACACACTCATACAGACTTATCTTACAACCAGTTATTATAAACAGTTACACTAACCCAAACTACTTATACGTACCACCCCTCCAACTCTAACAAGTTTACATACGATTACATATACACTAAACAACCAATGTGTACTTACAACAAAAATTTTGGTTGTTTAAACCGTTAGTCACGGTTGGGTCGGTCAAAAGTCGAGTAATCTTTGTCTACTCATCCTCCTCATCTGAATAGTTCATCATCCAATGACTACACCCTGGTTCAGATGGTTCCACATCCTCCTTGGGTCTATTCTGAATGGGTAATTTTCCACACGATGGTGCTATCACAATACACTCTTTGCTCGTGGCAATCTCTTTTCCTTTCCCAACCGGTGAGTCCATCACCTAAACTTCATTCATTTGCTTCTCTCACTCGCTACGCTCATAGGTCTCATTTCCCCATTTCTTCTCCCACTCTACAATCTTGGGTTTCCATATATCAATATATGACTCTTCTATAGGAGAATCGTACCCCTATGGGATTGGGGCATCTCCAAAGGGTACGGGGATTTCTACGGGCATCCCACGCTCCTCTTCGATTGTCTGGGTGAGTTCCTTTAGTGCCATAGACACCAAGTAAATATCTTGGGTCTCTGGATAACCATTCCCAATTCGTAGGTGAAATTCCTGGATTTCATGCATATATTTCTCCCTTAATCTACCCCAAGCTCCAGTGTGGTAAGGTAAGGACTAAAGCTCTCCCTCGCACGTATATATCATGAAAGGTCGAGTCATGAACCTCTGCATAATAATTCATGTAATTTTCCAAACGTAGCAGATGCTCTTCTAGCGGTCGAGTAGTATCCATAGTTAACTCAGAAGGGTGGATATTAGGAAATTTAGCCATCGTAAACTGTCAAGACAAAATTTAGGAAACAAATAACATAAATACATAAAATTAGTTTAAAAAGTAATATTAGTAAACCTTTACATAGAAATATTTACTTCCTACCCCAAAACTTCTACCCAACTCTCATCAAGTTTTAATTTGTTTTAAGCAATCTAAACTTTTCTTAGGCTCTGATACCAATCTGTAACGCCCCGAAAAGCACGCAGATAGCTCAAAATAGCTCTTTTATTAATAATAGACAACAGCGGAAATACAAGGGCGTCACTGCCGTATTCCCCCTTCGGAGAATACAAGGCTAAACAGTTAAAATAAATAAACTATTAAAGCTTAAAACTATTTACAACTTATACTTATTATCCTTTATAATGTCAATTCCTCACACTTAACCTTCCCTGATACCTGTACCTGAAAAAGAGTGAAAGTAACGGAATCAGCCAACCACAGGCTGAGTATGACTCCAGTTCCCTCCACTGGTCTTAGGTCATATCATATATTCATAAAATTCTCCTTATTACCATATATCATCCAATAAAATAACTTACCAAATACAGCATTCCATGCCAGGAACCAACCCGGTATCCCCAAAAACATTATATGACTACCATACCAACAAGATATTCATATGACACTACTACCGGTATACCATTACTGAAGAGATATAGACATTACCTTTTTTCTCATGGGCCAACGCCCTGGAGCTAATGCTCCCTTGTATGGAGCCAAATCTCCCTTTTTAAAATGGGCCAACGCTTTGGAGCTAATGCTCCCTTTTTAATATGGGCCAACGCCCTGGAACCAACGTCTATAGTACCAACGTTGCTCCCTTGTATGGAGCCAACACTCCTACTGTGTACACAGTTTTTATTCCCCTATAATGTCATCTCAAACCAATAATCGTATCCCGAATGCTACAATTGGCCAATTATGCAATATGACAACAGTAACCTTACCACAGTAGTATACTTATAAGACGATAACCTATATAATATGTGAGCAGTATAACAATCACAAGATAAAATTAACAATAAAACTAATATAACGGATTATTTCTAATCTCTTATTTCAAGGTAAATAAAGGTAAATATTTACTTATATCGACAAAGAGTCCCGAAATCATACCTTATTAGGTATATAAGATAACCCGATGAAAAACCAACACCCTTGTTTTCCTCCCTTTGCCTCTCGGTTTTGCGTAACAAAATTTGTGATTTTTTTTTTATATATATATATGCATGTAGGCGGTGGAAACTTTAATGTGGTGACACCCACCCAAGTCATTTGGTGAGTCACACTTCATCACGTGTAAAATTCTAATTAATTTTTTTTTTCTTTTTATAATTATCTAATAGATTATAAAAAATCGTAACGGTTCCGACTCATATACTTTTAGACAAATTACTAAAATGGAGCCATCTTCGCGTATACAGAAAAATACGAGTTTAGTCTATGAAGTCTCTAATGGTCCTATTATTATATATATATTAAAATTAGTTTTATTCGGGGTATTACAGTCCTATGGCTTGTCTCGCTCCTTACTGAACTCGGTTTACAGCGTACTGACCCACCCACTATCTAGTGTGACAACCTCTCTGACACTCACTATTCAGGTAACCTGGTGTTCCACTCTTGTATGAAGCACCTCGCACTCTCATTTCACCTTGCCAAAGAACAAGTTTGCACAGGTTTAGTTCGTGTACAACACATTAATGGTGACGATCAACTAGCTGACACCCTAACAAAGTCACTCCATAAGCCGCGCTTCTTTGAGCTATCATCCAAGATTGGTCTTCGTCTTTGTCCGTTCATCTTGAGCGGGAGTGTTAAGAATATCAAATCACATTAAGGAAACAATAGATTTTTCCATGTATATTTGGTGTAGTCAATTGCATATATTCTTAGGCTTGATTTACTTCTCAAATCAAGGGATTAGTTTATCTTATTTCCTAGTTTGTTATAGACTTATAGTTTTCATACTCTATGTAAATCCTATAAATAGTTTGTATTATGATCACTGTAAATGCAATTCATATATACAACCTTCTTCTATATCTTACATTCTGATATAAGCCCTTAAGGCACATTAAATAGAGTAACTCAAAGAAGAAAGTTTAGAATTACGTATCTCATTGAAAATTGAAAAGGTGATTTAATACTCCAATATTTTCAAAATATGAGCAAATATTATGAAATGTACACTCATATATAAAGATTTTCTGTTAAAACTAAAACCGGCCGGACTCAAGTTGAAAACTAATCGTGCGGACGAAGTACAATGTAACATAACCTTGCACTAATACAATAATTTTCTTCAAAAAAAAAATACAATAATACGGTTTAAAAAGTTCCGATGTAATTTGAAATACTTGTACCATTTTTTCGAACACGAGCCCTAAAATCTACGAAACACTCATGTACGTACATGTGTGAAAAGATATCATAATTATAATCTTACTCATGGTTCAATACGTCAAATTTGATAAAGTCACGTAAGAGACGTTGTTATTAATATAACACCCGTATGGGAGCACATCAAACTAACAACCTAACTCTATACTTTATATGTAAAGGAGACTTCCTTATTCGTTGCCTCCTTGCTTACTACGAAACGTCAATGCATGTCCAACCTTTTCTACATGTCAAGTAGTCAATCTTAGCCAAACATTTCTAGCTACTCTTTATTCCTTTTTTATTCTTCCTTATTCTTCACTCTTTATACTCTTATATAACAACCTTATGACTTAAGGAAAAAATTACTTAAAGAAAAATGGGGACGGTTTCTAGGAGTAATAGCATTATAATGCCAATAATAAGCAAGATGTATTGTTCAACGTCACAAGTTGTTTTAGTTGTAAGACGACGGCCGCTTATGGTGGGTGGTGGCGGGTTTGTGGTTACTAATTGTAGCCAAAAGGTTGTTTTTCAGGTGGCTGGTTGTGGTACTCTTGGTAGGAAAGGAGAGTTGATGCTTCTTGATAGTGATGGTGATGCCGTCCTTCTTATCCGACAACAGGTATGTCTGGCCATAATAGGTTGCATATTCGAATCCCCTTATTTTGTAGCCAGACATGGCGCGGCTACTTGTCGTATTTCATTTGCCACAAATAATAGGAAGTTGATATTAGTTGACACAATTCGTGTTCCTAGTTTAACCTTATTATCTCGTCATGGATAGTAGGCTTGAGTTACTGGGATAACGTTGTTTTCGATGTTTTATTAATGTATTTGTACCTTATTTTTGTGCATCGTATTATGATAGGGCGGAATAGTACAGGCGTTGAGCATTAACAAGAAATGGAAAGGATATTACGACAATGACGGATTACAAAAAACGGTTTTCAGCATAAAAGAACCAAATGCATGTTTCTCAAGATCAAATGCAATTAGGATTTCAACTGAGCCTAAGACGCTACACCGTGGTAGAAAAGATTGCAATTTTGAGGTTGAAGGCTATTTTCCTGATAGAGATTGTCGTATCCTTGACTCGGCCGGGAACATCATAGCTCAGGTCCATCTAAATTCAAATATTTATATAAAACTGCCTTATATATTTTCAAACCCGCTCAATTACATAATTTAATGCTAACAAGTACAGAGTATTACATAATCAATTATTGCATGGAATCACTTAGCTGAATTATTTCCTTACCATGATACATTGATACCCTTTTACAAGTTGATGTTAACTAGCTAGATACTTATTCTATGAAGGGGCTATATAACCTAAAAAATAGTGGATTGTTTTAGAATAACCTTTATTCCATCACCACCAAGGATTGTTGTTGATAAAAAACAACCACCATGTATAATTTGTATATATGGGCAATATGCAAATCCCTTTATTAACTTGATTTGCATTTAAATCATTTAAGTCTTCAATAGTACGTACTACGTAGTACGTAAAACAAAGTTTAATTATAGGTCTGTTTTGACAATTTGTCCTTCTAGATAACATCCATGTCTATCTCCCATATGCGACCGTATCATATAAGACCCTATATATTTTGATACGCAGGTTGGGACAAGAGAAGAAATAGTGAGGGTAATGAAAAGCAAAGATGTATATCATGTGGTAGTACAACCAGGGGTGGATCAAGCCTTTGTTTGCGGAGTCATTGCGGTTCTCGACTACATTTACCATGAGTCGACCAGATGTTAAGAGTTTTTGCTTATCCGATCCTACATGAGTACATGACAACAAATCCCATTTCCAGTGGACATTGCTACTTTTATTTGCTTTTGTTGATGGTAATTAGTTTGATTTCTTAGTGACATTATATTTTGTTTCAATAATTCATGGATATTTATCTAACACATAGTTGTATAGCTTTCATTTCGAAAAAATTAAAAAAAAATGGAAAATGGCCTATGCAGGTCTCGAACCTGCGACCTTCGCGTTATTAGCACGACGCTCTAACCAACTGAGCTAATAGGCCAGTTTGTTGGAATTGCGAAGCTTTTACATATTACTTTATATCTTGTTTATCTGTTGCTTGTTGCTCTTTTTTTTTACCTAAAATGTAAGGACGGCCGATATATAAACATTAAACATCTACCAATCTGTCTATTGAGAAGGGATTCAACTATGTGATTTAAACAAAAAGATTAATTGAGACAAGTAAACTGCCTTGTGACTTGTGAGTTTTGAGATTGTTAAAATAAATACACGAAACTGATATACTTTGTATGTCAGGGAGCAATTAGTTGGGTTTTCATTTTTTTTTCTTTTTTTTCGTGTGTGTAAAGTATATAGCATTCAGTTAGTCCGAATTCGTGTTAGAAAGGATTACTAAGACCGTAAAACTCTTTCTCATGAATTTTTACGGAAAAGATACAATATAAAAGAGACAATTGGAAAGGGATTCAAATATGGGATTTTAATTCACAAAAATCTCATCTTTTACCATTAGGCAAACCTCAACCCATGGGTCATAACAAACTTCCTAGTACAAGAGATTTACCGAGAAGATGAAACTATGGTCGAACTTCTTATACAGAGGGATTTATAAGAGCATATTTGAAGATAAATAGTGCGATAAACTTAAATGATTGGGTATAATATTTTAATAACTTTATTAGCTAAATTAACTCACATTTATAAGGGTTATGGAGACATTAGTGTTTGCTAATCGGAGTCATTGCGGTTCTCGACTACATCTACCATGAGTCTACGACATGTTAGTGTCCTGCATGACAACCAATCTCATGTCCAGTCGACATTGCTCGTTTTTTTGTTTTGCTATTTATTGATAGCCTCTATGTGTTGCAGATTATATAGTTGATTGTATAGCTTTCATTTCTAGAAAAATTAAAAAATTATAATAAAAAATGGCCTATGCAGGTCTCGAACCTGCGACCTTCGCGTTATTAGCACGACGCTCTAACCAACTGAGCTAATAGGCCGGTTTGTTGGAAAAGCGAAGCTTTTAATTTAAATCTTAGTTGCATCTGTTGATTGTTGCTCTTTCTTTTTCCTTTTTCTTTTTTTTACTACCTATAATGTAATTACGGGCGATATATAAACATCTACGAATCTGTTTCTTGAGAAGTGATTCAGTCAACAATGTTATTTAAACAAAAGGAATTTTAAGAATTAAAATTAATTGAGACAAGTGCCTTGTGACTTGTACTTGTGAGTTTTGAGATTGTTAAAGAAATACCTGAACTTGATATATTTTGTATGTCAGGGGAGCAATTAGTTGGTTTGTCAATTGTTTTTTAATTTTTTTTTTTTTTTGTGTGTGTATATTATCGGGTTTAGTCCAAATTTGTGTCAGATTGGATTACTAAGACCGTAAAATTCTTTCTCGTGTTGACCACTAGACAAACACCAACCAATTTGCCCATAACAATTGGAAACATAGAGACATAAACTTACTAGTACAAGAGATTTATCGTGAATATAAAACTACTGTTGAACTTCTTTATATAGAGGGATTTATAATAATATATTTGAAAATAAATAGTGGGATAAACTCAAATGGTATAATATGTTAATAACTTTATTAGCTAAATTAACTCACGTTTGTAAGGGTTAGGGAGACGTTATCATATATCCCTTCTGGCTCAATCAAATGTTCAATTTTGGGAATTAAGACTTAAGAGGTTGTAGTTACTAGAATTTGAGGTGATTGTGTGGAAAAAAATCACTTGGTTTTCAAGGTAAAATGAGGATAATTGAGAGGAAGTGTTGAGTTTATCGATCCGGTACTTAAGAGGGGGAGGGGGTGAATTAAGTACCCTTTTAAAAATTAATGCGAAATTAAAGCACTAGGTCGTTCACGAATTTCCTTCTGAAACAATACACAGGCTAATTGAACAGTCTCGGTGACTGTTCAAACAATCAGAGTTGTGCTGTATTGTTCGTTTGAGTGAATACGTGAATCAAAAAGGAAAAACAAATAAAAACAAAGGCAAACGAAATAAAGAAAGCAAGAGACACACGATTTTTAACGTGGTTCGACCTACTCTCTAAAGGTCTACGTCCACCCTCTCTCTTATTATTATTTCCTTTATAACCAAACTCGATTACAAAGAAAACCCCCACGATCAACCCCGATCGTGCGACTCGAGTACAACCCCGTACCCCAAAAACACTCTCTCACAAAAAGTGAAAATTACAACACAAATTGTCTCCTTATATGGTTCAACAGTTGGAACGATGGAGACAAAATATTCTTATGAGTATAAGAATATGTGTACTCAAGAACGATCTTATAAAACACGGCTTTAAAAAGCTATTTTGCAAACTCAAAAACAAAAGTCGTTCTAATCAGATTTGCAAAAAAATACTTTTAAGAACAAGCACTACTGACTTTGCTGAAAACTTGAGAACTTATTTTTTACGCTCAAAACTCACGTCAATACTTGGTTGACTTTAACAAAAGATTCTTCCGTCTTTTATACTTGCTGAAGATTTGACCTAATTAAATCTTTTTTGTTAAGCAACTAATCTTTAGACAAAATCTTTGACCATAATATTTTTAGTTGCCTTTTCAAACACCAACTCCTCAAAACAAAAAGATATTTCTTGTAGAGCAAGCAGTGGTGAATCCCACGGAAATTTTTAACCAAAAACAATTCAAAGGAAAATATCTTATTTTGAAAGTATTTTGACCAAAATAATAAGCCGTGAATTATTGGACCGAACAAAAGAGTAAACACATATTTTATACCCTTACATATTTCTAGACCCAATCCAAGGCACGATCCAAGTAACGTCCAACTTTTCTTCCGAGCAAATACGATCTACTCGTGGACCTGTCAAACACACGTCTAGCACACACCATTAAATTAGAGGGATAAAAGTGAAGGACTTGTCATCATCAATAAAACTGGTGCAACAAATTCCCCCTTTGATGATGGCAAGTCCCTAAAGAAGTTCCCCCTCAATATTGGAATACACCTGCAAAAACATTCCAGAAGATCCAAGACAAAGAATAACGGAGAAATAGGAAACAATACGATCAGTGAAATAACTAAACCAAAGTGCATTAGAACGTAGTGAGAAAGATCGTCACAATCAAGGTCTAAATCCAGATAGCTACTAAGTACTAGAAGTCCTAAATTTTTCCCCCTCTTGACATCATCAAAAGGAGAGGGATGCGCAAAATAAGTCAATGGAATGACCATAGTCAAAGACACCAAGTAGCAGCTACCGGACACAGTCAAAAGACATCATCGTAATAAGCAAGGACGACTAAATAAAGTACTAATTATACACAAAAGCATCAGAATTAAGTAGGCAAAAGATAGAGGGCAGGTCATGGTTTTTTTGAAAGAAGGGCTAGGAGCTGTTGAAGTAGGCCAGGCATGGAGAGAAGAGGAGCGAGGGTAGTTTTGATTTCAGCCAGTTCTGCTGCAATTTTCCCAAGACCACCAATCATGGTGTCAGAGAGAGTCACCAGCTGAGCAATAACCTCGTGAGAATTTCCAGAGCTAGCACCAGCATATCCATCGTCACGCAACCCAACCAACCTGTCATCTGCAATTCGGAGGTGCATCTGACCCAGTAACCCATTTTTCATACAATCCTTCATTGTGACACAATAACCATCTTCAGAAGACAAAATCTTTTTCTGCCACAAAACATGAGTTAACCACATACCATAAGGCAATTCTCGCTTCTTTTGTTCAAG
Source organism: Silene latifolia (assembly GCF_048544455.1). NCBI lineage: Eukaryota > Viridiplantae > Streptophyta > Magnoliopsida > Caryophyllales > Caryophyllaceae > Silene > Silene latifolia. The sequence continues at coordinate 101,071,337 of NC_133533.1, read as the reverse complement.
TGCAGTTTGAATCGCAATGGCAACTTCTTTTATATCTTTGAAACACGGCGGATGCCGATTTAAACTTACCCATCATAAGATGATAGATAAGCGAAAATCATTAATAGAGCAAGAACCGCGAGACGTGTTTCTAGGGGTGATGGTGCGGAACACGATTAAACGAAATCGATGAGGACCGTCAAGACTACTAGGATAGATATTGGTTTTGAGATCTGCATCTGAGTTAAAATATTGTAAAACAGTCAACGGTCCACTGTCCTCAAGAGGCGGCCACCCACCCTTATCAGCCAATTCGAGTCCTTCACACGGAATAGCAAACATGGCCGCAAACTCTTCAGCTTTTAAACTAACATCTTTATTGTTAACTTTAGCAAACAACAGATCACCAGAGGTATTCACCATGACAGACTGATAAAATTGAATTATTTCAGGTATAAATACAACCGTGTGCTTACTAAACATTTCTAACCATCCTTGTTGAGTCAAAATATCAAGGAAAAAAGTAAAGGCAGCTTTAGATTCTAACCATTCTCGAGGATAGTACCGGCCTGGAAGAACCGTGTGCTCACAGAGGCGAAGACAGGTCTTTAACGCCGTATCAGACATCCCCACAGCTTTAAGAACGGCCCGCACCCTATCCTTATCAACAGAGGTGGCAAGAGTCGCTTTCACACCCGAAGTATCACCATCATCATCCCCGTCATCTTCATCTCTACGCTTCCTCTTAACAGATCGGCACTTTCCCTTCGATAACACCTGTAGAGTTTTTAAACTCTCCGCAACAGAATCAAGCCAATCATCAGTATCGTCATCATATACCATCTTTGCTTTCCCTTTACCCCTTACTTGATCTGTATTCACATTCTCTTCACCATTAGCCACTGGTTCTTTAATGACGATTCCTCGACGACCCCGTACAGCCCGCTTTGGAACCACCCGAGATTTGGGCTCATGCTGTGGTGACTCCTCGTTCTCCGTAACTGGCGGCTCGAGAGTGGCGGCAAGCACTGGTTGTGAACGGGTGGATTTGGTAGTGGAAGGATTAACAGGTTTAATTTTGGGAACCTTTGATTTAGGTGAAGTGTTGGTGGGTATGTTGGTTGATTCCGGCTGGGTTACGGTGGAGGGTGTGGTTTCCGGTGGGGTAAGGTTCTCGGGTATGGTGGGAGTAGGAGGCTTAGAGCGGTTGGAGGCGGCTTTGGTTTTCTTTTTCGCCATTGTTACCGCGGAATAAGGGAAGTGATTTAGGATTTTGAGGGTTTAGGTTTAATTTGGGGATTTGATTTGGGTTGAGGGTATTTGACGGGTGAAGGGATTTTGGTCATGTGGGCTTGGGCTTGTTGGTTAGATTTAGGATAGGTTTGCTTCTTTTGCCAAGAAAAATATGCTGATTGTGTAGAACAGTAACATCATACAGTTTGTCCGCCCATTACTAGTCTATATGAGAGAACCGACTAGAGTAAGTAGACTACTGCTAGGTGCAATAACATTAGGACAAATTATCAACTTAAAGACGCAACGACTCCCGTCTAGTCAATCATTGAGAGATTAAAGTTAGGACAAAATTGACTATGAGCTATCATTCAAAAGACCCAATTCCAACCGAATTTTCTCAAATTGTTCTCTAGCCAAAGGTTTAGTAAAAATATCGGACAACTGATCTTCCGTTTTACAAAATTTTAAGCTTATGTTCCCTTTTTCTACATTATCACGAAGAAAATGATGACGAATGTCAATATGTTTTGTCTTGGAGTGCTGAACGGGATTTTTAGAAATACTAATTGCGCTAGTGTTATCACAAAGAATGGGAACACAATTAATGATCATACCGTAATCCCGCAGCTGTTGTCTTACCCATAGGATTTGAGCACAACATTGAGCAAAAACACGACATATTCACTCTCAGCAGTAGATAGAGCAACCGTATTTTGTTTCTTGGAAGCCCAAGAGATAAGACACGGTCCTACAAAGGTGGCAATACCAGATGTACTTTTTGTTTCAACTGAGCAACCTGCATAATCTGCATCTGAGTACCCCGTGAGAGTGAAATTGCAATCCATAGGATACCATAAATATAAGTCCTGAGTACCAATCAAATACCGAAGAATGCGTTTTACAGCTGTTAGGTGTGATTCTTTGGGATTTGATTGAAACCGGGCACACAAACATACACTATAAAGAATATCCGGACGACTAGTTTGTGAGATATAAAAGAGAGCCTATCATACCTCGATACACCTTTTCATCTACACTTTTACCTTTTTCGTCTCTGTCAAGTTTGAGTGTAGAACACATAGGTGTAGGAAATGGATTAGCTGTAGTCATACCAAATTTCTTTAGCATCTCCTTGATGTATTTTCTTTGATGGATCATTATGCCATGTGTGGTTTGCTTTATCTGAAGACCCAAAAAGAATCCTAGCTCGCCCATCATGCTCATCTCGAACTCCGATTGCATAAGATTGGAGAAATATGCACATAAAACATCATTAGTTGCTCCAAAAATGATATCATCTACATAAATTTGAACAACTAATAAGTCCTCCTTCACCGGTTTTAGAAATAATGTTTTGTCAACTGAACCTCTTTGAAAGCCATTTTCAATAAGGAACTTTGATAGTCTATCATACCAAGACCTAGGTGCTTGTTTAAGACCATAAAGTGCCTTATCTAATTTATAAACATGATTAGGAAAATTACTATCTAAAAAACCGGGAGGTTGTTCAACATACACTTCCTCTTGCAAATAGCCATTAAGAAACGCGGTCTTAACATCCATTTGAAAGAGTTTGATACCCATATGAGCGGCAAAAGCAATAAGGAGACGAATGGCTTCAAGTCTCGCCACTGGTGCAAATGTTTCATCGTAATCAATCCCCTCCTGTTGATTGTATCCTTGCACTACAAGTCTAGCCTTGTTTCTCACAATCACACCTGCATCATCTAATTTGTTTCGAAATACCCATTTCGTTCCTATGACGGAACGATCTCTTGGACGTGGTTCCAAGTGCCACACCTTGCTTCGTTCAAATTGGTTAAGCTCCTCCTGCATAGCAATAACCCAATCAGGATCAGTTAAAGCATCATTAATGTTAGAGGGTTCTAATTCTGATAAGAATGAATAATGGGCACAAAAATTTCTTAAAGAAGATCTAGTTTTGACTCCCTCATGAATGTCAGTCAAAATGTTATCCATTGGATGTGAACTTTGATGCTTCCAACGTCGAGGAACAAATGTTTCTGTTTCTGGTGTAGATTGAACGATCTTTTGGTTCTGTTTGATTACGCTCGACATTCGTATCTGAAGACCGAACGATCTTGGGTTACGTTCGATTCTCGCTCAACATCCGTATTTGTCTTTCTTGACGTATTTGAGCTCTTTGAGGCCTGATTTGTCTCATTAGACCGTGCATTGTCTGTTCGAGACGCCTGAACTTGGTGATTTTCCGGGACTTGACGGATCGTGTTCTTCATTTCCCCCTGAATTAAGTGGACTATTACGCACTGTTCCTTCCAACGATGAGGGATTCTCCTCTAGTTCAGGTGGATCATCTCTTATAAATCCAATCTCAAAGTCATCATCATCCTGCAATTCAGCGTTAAGCACATTAGTTTCATCGAAAATTACATGTACACTTTCCTCAAAACACATTGTTCTTTTATTGTAAACTTTATAGGCCTTGCTTTCGTTTGAATATCCAATGAAAACCGCCTCATCGCTTCTTGGATCAAATTTTCCCAAATTATTTTTGCCATTGTTGTGAACATAACATTTTGATCCAAAGCAGCGGAAATGTGAAATGTTTGGCTTTCGCCCATATAGAAGCTCATAAGGCGTTTTCTTATGGATAGATCTAATAGCAACACGATTACGAATATAACAAGTCGTGTGTTCACGACTTGACCCAAAAGTTTCTAGGTAGCTCGCTACAAAGTAACATGGATCTTGTCATATCCTCCAAAGTTCTATTCATTCTTTCCACTACACCATTTTGTTGCGGTGTTCTAGGAGCAGAAAAGTTATGATCAATGCCATGTTCCCTGCAAAAAGATATAAACGAATCATTCTCAAATTCTCTTCCATGATCGGTTCTAATGGAGATCAATTTGTGACCGAGTTTGTTTTGGAGTTTCTTAATTAAAACTTGGAATTCTTCAAAAGTTTCACTTTTAGCATGCAAAAATAAAGTCCAAACAAACCGTGAATAATCGTCCACTAGAACACATACATAAAGACTTCCACCTCGGCTTCTAATCCTTATCGGACCACACAAATCCATGTGAATGAGTTCTAGAGGCTTAGTGGTGCTAACAACCCTTTTAGATTTAAAGGAACTTCGGACATGTTTGCATCGAGCACAAACATCACAAACTCCATCAATTTCAAACTTCATAGAAGGTAGACCTTCCACTAAATCGAGTTTGTAAAGTTTGTTTAGAGATGAAAAACCAACATGTCCAAACCTCTTATGCCATAAATTAGGATCGTTTTGCATTACCGACAAACATTTAATGGTTTCCCTAGGAATGCTTCCTAAGTCAGCCACATAAATGTTATTGACTCTCTTACCTTGAAGAACAATTTCATTTGTACTTTCTTTGATTACATAACAAAGGTTTGCATGAAATTCAACTTTATTTCCTTTGTCACATAATTGAGAAATACTAATCAAATTGTGTTTGAGACCCTTTACAAGCAGCACATCATCAATGGAATGTGAAAGAGACTTACCGACTTTACCAATACCAATTACTTCACCTTTTTTGTTATCTCCAAATGTCACATTTCCACCGTTGTAGGCCGATAATGAGAGGAATTGGTTTCTATTACCTGTCATGTGTCGTGAACATCCGCTATCAAGATACCAACGGCTGCCTCCTCTCATATGGCCCTGCAAAAGAGAATTAGTTAGATGATTTAGGAACCCAAACAAGTTTGGGTCCCTTCTTATGACGAACAGTATCTAAAACATCTTTTCTAATCCACATTTTCTTAACAACTCTTATGTTTCGATCCAAATGACCTAAGCGTTTTTTACACGCATTAAATACGTGACCTGTGTGTCCACAAAATTTGCAAATAGTGTATTCAGGTAGACCCACGTACTTAGGCTTACGAAAATCTCTCTCGATGGGTTTAGATCTTTTAATCTCAACAGTACTGGCGTCAGTCTGAATTGAACAGTCGGGAGGAGTGTTTACTTTCTGTTCAGGGATCCAGACAGTACGATATTGAGAACCGCCCTGCCTGAAATCAGAACGTGAGTCATAGCCTAATCCAAGTTTATTGTTGTTCTTAGACTGATTGACTAGAAAATCTAGGACGGTAGTACTACCTTCCCATTTAGCAACTACATTTCTTGCATTACTTAAATCGGTCTCCAAATTAGTAACTTTCACAAGTAATTTCTTATTCTTACCAAGGAGAGCATCATAATCAACATTAAGTCTATCAAATTTGGAACGAATTTCAGAATAAGTGGTTGAACTAGTAACATGTAATTTTTTAATCTCATCTAGTTCATTTGTTAAGACGTGGATTTTATTAACAAGGGACTCGTTTTCAGCAGTGAGATCGTTGAACGATCAGGTCGTCATTTGTTTGTATGTTCTTCAGATTTCGTCTTAACTCTATATTCTCCTCCGCAATACTTTCAATTTCAGATTGCATAGCCTCAAGACGCTTGTTTTGTTCATAACTAGTATCCAAAGTCTCATCAAGCAATCTTACAATTTTTTCTTTAGACAAAGACCTAATCTTAATTTTGAGATTCGAGAGATTTACCTCATCTTCGGATTCGCTATCCGATGCATCAGAGTGAGCCATGAGACACCTTAGAGAGTCATCATCCCTTCTTCGTTGAGATCTAGGCTTGTAGGTAGACCGTAGGCAGAATTTCTCATCTTTCTCATTTTCAGAAGGTTCCTCGTCCTCTGAGTCGGACTCACCCCATACAGCAGCTATCATTGCACGTTTGTACTCCTGCTTAGACTTTTCACGCTTGTCCTTAGCTTTTTCCTCTTCCCATTTAGGGCAATTTCGGATCTGATGATCCCGTTCACCGCATTTGAAACATCCCATTCTAGAGGTAGAACGAGATGAGGAAGATGAGGAAACAGATTTCTTTGGTTTATAACTTTCGAACTTTCCTTGATTTTGCTTTCTAATTATTTTGGCAATTCTTTTAGACAAAGAAAGCAACTTCCTCCTCAAGATCACTTTCATTATCACTTGAGACGGCATTCAAGGCGGACCCTTAGCTTTGGGTTTCTCTTCGACATCATTGTCAAGTGTTATTTCGTGTGCCATAAGAGATCCCATTAAAGCTTCATAGGTAAGAGTGGCTAAATCTCTACACTCTTCAATGGCCGTGACTTTTTGTCCCCATTTCCTGGTAAGACTTCTTAAAATTTTACGGACAATGTCCTCAGTTTCAAATTGTCTACCAAGATTTGAAAGTTCGTTAGTTATGCTTGAAAAACGTGAAGACATGCTTTTTATGGGTTCATCCTCGTGCATTCTAAAGTTTTCATATTGTTGCATTAAGAGATCAATGCGTTGTTTCTTTACTTGCACGGTCCCCTCATAGGCTAGAGATAAGCTATCCCAAATTTGTTTAGCCGTTTTACATCCCGCAATTCGACGGTTTCGATTCACCAATTCGGATTGCGGGAGTGATATAGCCCTAACATTCTTCTCCGCCTTTTTGTAATCATCAGATGTGTAGTCCTTGGGTGCTTTTGCACTAGACACACCATTAGCATTGGTGGTAGTGATAGCTAGGGGACCATTTTCGATGATTACCCAACATTCATAATCTGTTCCTTGTATGAAATGCATCATACGATTTTTCCACCAGCCATAGTCCGTGCCATCAAAGACAGGACATTTGACAGACTTGGAATTCATGATAAAATAAAGTACAAAAGAATAAACTCAAAAAGGATCAAACTCTTTGCTGTAAGGCAATCAAGAGCACGAGGCTCTGATACCAATTGTTGAGTTTATCGATCCGGTACTTAAGAGGGGGAGGGGGTGAATTAAGTACCCTTTTAAAAATTAATGCGAAATTAAAGCACTAGGTCGTTCACGAATTTCCTTCTGAAACAATACACAAAGCTAATTGAATGTCTCGGTGATTGTTCAAACAATCGAGTTGTCTTTGTATTGTTCGTTTGAGTGAATACGTGAATCAAAAAGGAAAAACAAATAAAAACAAAGGCAAACGAAATAAAGAAAGCAAGAGACACACGATTTTTAACGTGGTTCGACCTACTCTCTAAAGGTCTACGTCCACCCTCTCTCTTATTATTATTTCCTTTATAACCAAACTCGATTACAAAGAAAACCCCCACGATCAACCCCGATCGTGCGACTCGAGTACAACCCCGTACCCCAAAAACACTCTCTCACAAAAAGTGAAAATTACAACACAAATTGTCTCCTTATATGGTTCAACAGTTGGAACGATGGAGACAAAATATTCTTATGAGTATAAGAATATGTGTACTCAAGAACGATCTTATAAAACACGGCTTTAAAAAGCTATTTTGCAAACTCAAAAACAAAAGTCGTTCTAATCGTTTTGCAAAAAATACTTTTAAGAACAAGCACTACTGACTTTGCTGAAAACTTGAGAACTTATTTTTTACGCTCAAAACTCACGTCAATACTTGGTTGACTTTAACAAAAGATTCTTCCGTCTTTTATACTTGCTGAAGATTTGACCTAATTAAATCTTTTTTGTTAAGCAACTAATCTTTAGACAAAATCTTTGACCATAATATTTTTAGTTGCCTTTTCAAACACCAACTCCTCAAAACAAAAAGATATTTCTTGTAGAGCAAGCAGTGGTGAATCCCACGGAAATTTTTAACCAAAAACAATTCAAAGGAAAATATCTTATTTTGAAAGTATTTTGACCAAAATAATAAGCCGTGAATTATTGGACCGAACAAAAGAGTAAACACATATTTTATACCCTTACATATTTCTAGACCCAATCCAAGGCACGATCCAAGTAACGTCCAACTTTTCTTCCGAGCAAATACGATCTACTCGTGGACCTGTCAAACACACGTCTAGCACACACCATTAAATTAGAGGGATAAAAGTGAAGGACTTGTCATCATCAATAAAACTGGTGCAACAGGAAGGATGTAGGTGAAGATGAATAAACAAGGTTTGATTAATTGAATTCCTTGATAATTACATTTATTAGGCCCTAGCACTTTATGTTAAGAGTACCTAATAAAGTAATTTAAACAAATATCCTGGATAAGCTATTAAATTACCTTTCACTTATAACTTGTGTGTATATTAACGACCCCAAAAAATGATCCTTATTCTCAAGGATCACAAACAATTAACGTTTGAGAATGATTCATTGATTCGCAAGAAACCATTAGACAAATAAGTAATAACGACACTCACCAGAGTTGTCACCCATACTAAATCTTTTCCTCCGATACAAAATATCCAAATCATTGCAACTAACAATACTTGATCATCCTTAAACTTCGGCCCTTGTAAATACCTTAACTTGCTTATGCATCAATTCCGAACATGTAGCAATATTCAGTGATCTTGCACTGAAAGTCGCTACCCAAAATTCATTATTCAATCAACCTGGGTTGAAAATAAAGAATAGGATACACTATCAGTCAATAACTTTGCATTGGAAAGTCGGTTTTATTAGGGAAGGGTCAAACTTGACTACATGTCATATCAAACCACCTGAGCTCAACTTGAATTTGTCATCCTATCAATGAGACGATACACTATCAGTCAATAACCACACCGAGTTTCGTGTCCAAAATTGTGAGGGAGCTAAATTTTCTGAGAACATGGCTACGGCTGCTGAAACACCTAAGGATAATGACCAATCAAAAGAAAGTGAGAGGACGGTAACCTTGACTAGAAATGTCAATTATGATACTAATGAGGAAATGGACCTAATTTCAATGAGACGGAGATTAGACGGTGCACATATAGAAAATCTATCAGACACTTTGTCTTATGATGATGATTGTCCTCCTGCCTTCCATAAGATTTTCAAAGCCAAAAAGTTCAAGAGAAAATCCAAGTCTTCGGCAAAGGAGTTTAATCGCAAGAGCACCAAAGATTAAAAAAAAAAAGTCGAGCAGGAAAGCGGAAGACCAACTCTTAAGAGATGAAATCGTCGCAAATAGGGCACAAGTAAATTTGGAAGACATCATTGAACCTTGGTCTGATGATGACTGATAATGATAGGTTTGTGGAAGAAAGAAAGACTAAAGATGTAGAAAAGTTGTTGGGATTTGGGGTTGGTGAAAAGGTTGGACATTGACGATCTGCTTAATGTGTGGCCTGAAATGGTAGAGGGGATGGTAGTAGAAGTAAGTTTATTGAAATTAAATTATCGGGACTAAAAACCGTCTTCATGTGTGTGGACAAATACAATTTAAATCCTCTCTTGTAAGACTTATTAGAAGTGGTGGTGCAATGACAATGTCAACTTCTTAGAAATAATGAGAGGGGGTTGGTCTTCATCTTATGTGGGATGCATATATGGCTTTGGTTTAGATGGATCTGGCTAAAGGCTTGCACTACCAAGTTATGAAATTCTTCTATGAGTAACGCTATGGAAAAGAGTATACACAAGGCCACAAGGGATAGGATATGAAGTGGATTGAGATGACTTGGGAGGAAATGACGGGTATTTTTTTATCGTAACTGGTTAAGAAGCTATTTTCGAGAATAAAGTTATCTTATTGGCCCTCTATAATGGACAAATTGCTTTTGAGATTTGGATTGTGGTGTAAACTATGGAGAGCACTTTTACCCTACACTTTAGAGGAATGGTTAAATAATTGGACAATATTAAGATCATGGAAGGAGAAAAAGATTATACAAAGGAGATTTGGTGCGTGATACTAGTACGCAAGTTTTTCGTGTTAAAAAGGATAAATTATTTGGTTTTTTTATACTCGTTTTTGTTGTATTTATGTTTCTTGTAAACTTTCTGGAATCCTACTCATTGTAGGTATCTGGGATTTCATCCCATTCTGTTAATCAAACAAATAAAAATAAAGAATGAGCCATAACCGTAGGACATTGGCGAGTACTCCACTCTCTTATTGGAATATCAATTTAGTAGGACATTAGCATCAACCACAAATTTGATTGTTTTTCATTGCTTTGAAAAGAGCATCACATATTCACATTCATCCAAAACAAGTAATTGGGCAAGTGGATACAGCCCATTCCTTTACTTCACATTCGATCACGTCAACCGTAAAATCAAAAGTATTGCTAAAACACAAACTGATCAAAAGTTAAATTACATTATAAACAAGTACATGTAATAAATTAAAATTACATAACATGAGTGGTAACTAACATGAGCATATTGTGCTTTTGTGGTTGTATTTGACCCGTTTTAAATTTAAAATCAATACAGCCATCTTCGACTCGAATTTGTGATCAAGAACAAGCACAAGTATCCTCAACAATCAAAGCCTCATATTCCTTCGCTCTAAACAAGAAATAACCAACACCAAATCCCAACACAATCGCAATCAAAACTCCCCAATTAAACGACATAACTGCAAGCATCAACATATACGCAATCCCCGAATTAACTCCCACCAACACCGCTGTCGCAACTCGGACCCATTTACCCACCCGAGTTCCGAGTCGCGGAATTAATGGTGCGGCGATCGATGGTTGTTGATGCGGCGGCGCAACCGCCATGGCTAAGAAGCTGAGTCGTCGATCTTCCATATACTGGTAAAACACGGCGAAGAGGAAGCAAACGAGTAGGGTTAAGGCGTAACTCGTCCATGACTCGGTCTTCCACCAATCGAATAATACAGTTACTTTTTTACCCCAGTAAAAGGTCATGTGCATCATTTTTGATTGATTTGGGGGAAAAGGGTTTTGATTGGATTGATTGATTATGAACTTGATTCGGGAATTTTATTGAAAGGGGAAAGCGGGGGTTGTTTAGAGGAAAATTGGTAGGAAAATGGAGAGGTTTCTTTGAATTAACCAATCAATTGTTGTGTACAACTAATTTGGCATTTTATCCTGTTTTCTACGTTTTGAAATGGTAGTACAAAGTTTGATGTGACGTACACTATTGTACTACTACATTTTTAATCATCAATACATACTGCATAGTCATCAGAGACGTCACAAAAAGGGGCGGCAATGACTCGTGCCGGTCCATCGTGCCTGAAGAAGAAAATGATACGGTCCAGGCAGGGGAAAGTGAGCTCCGTGTCGGTATGTATTGTGCCGTGCTTAGAGTGCCAAAGGCCCAAATGTGCCGTGTCCAACTAAGTCGTGTCGTACATGGATTAAGCACGATTTTTTTTCCCGTAAATTTCAGCCCAGATACGACCCATCGCGAGATAATAGTCTTGACTTAAAATGATAACATTTCTTAGTCTCCTAGGGTTTCCTCACGAAATCTCTAGGGTTCCGTCTACTTTTCTCTTAGTTCATCCTTTCGATCGAGGCTTCTCTCACGTATCTCATCGTGAGTGAGGTTGCTTTTGTTTGCTTTTGTTTCTTTGTGTTCTTATGCAGGGCCTGAAGAGGAACGAGACACGGGGACATCCACAGAACGGGAAGGAACCAATGGGTGGCGGGTCTAATAGTGATGGTGGGGCAGTTGAGTGGGAGGAGGAAGCCTCTGATGGGGTGTAGAAGGGTGCGCTGATGCTTGTGGGAAAGATTTGGTCGTCAAGAGCGATTAATGTGAAAGCTGCTATCGAGACAATGATTCGATTATGGAATCCATCGATGCCAACGCTAGGGAATGTAGTCGATGCTAAGGAGAAGACTTTCATCTTTAAATTCGGGTCGGAGAAAGACAAAGCTAGGGTTTTGGAGGGACAACCATGGCACTTCGACAAGTTCATGTGGTGCTTTAACGAGCCTAATACATCAGGTAAACTTACGGATGTTCCTCTTTTCCATTTCCCAATTTGGGCACGTGTATACGACCTCCCAATTGCTGGCCGCTCGAATGTAGCAAATCTCAGGCGAGTGGGGATGTGTCTAGGGTCGTTCATAGAGACTGAAATGGGACCGAATAATGACTTGGATAGGGCAGTTCGAATTCGTGTTCTCCACGATGTGCGAGAGCCATTGAAAGCTTTGATCCCTATTAAACTTCGAGGAGGACAGACGTCTGAGTTCAATGTGAAGTATGAGCGGCTACCTATTTTCTGTTACGGATGTGGGGTTATTGGGCATGTCGAGAAGGATTGCGACCAGGGACCGTACGAAGAGGATGAGTTGCAATTTGGGGAATGGCTTAGAGCTTCTCCATGGAAGGTTACGAAGACATCAAATGACGGGTCGGGCAAGGCACGAAGGGACCTGAACAGTCAGTACGACAAAGTGAAAAAAGACGAGACTGAATTTGACATTGCAAGGATGATTGAAAAGTTACAAGCTGTGGCGCTGGAATTGAAGAGTAAAAAAGGGGATAAAATGGAGGGAAGGAGGGAATACACGGAGGGAGATGAGCTGCTATTAAAAGAGGGAGGGGGTGCGATAATTTTAAGTGAACAAGGGGAAGCTATGGAGATGGGAGGGGAGCTGAATGGAGAACAAAGTGAAGGGGTTAGGGAGAATGTCGAGGAGAGGTCAGGGGCCGTGGTAAGGAGCTCGGTGCTGATGAGGGATTTGGAGAATGGAGAGGAGACGGGTGAGGGTGAGAGGAGTAAGGGTACTGTGAAGGAGTGTGAAAAGGGGAAGGAGAAGAAGGAGGGGGGCAAGAAGTGGTCACGGTTGAACAGGGACACCCACCAACTGCTAGGGAGGACCGTTGAGCTCCGTGGCCTAGGAAAGCGTGAACGAACAGGGGAGGAGGAGTCGGGGAAAGAGAAGAGGTCTAAACTTTCTACAGACGGGGGCGTCTTAATACCTGAGGCGGCGGTTGAGGATGCTCAACCCCGCCAGGCCAAATGAATCTCCTAAACATTAACTGTCGGGGCTTGGGCAACCCCGACACAGTTAGATCCCTTCGTGCTTTGGTGCGAAGGGAAGCCCCGGCCATGCTCTTTTTATGCGAGACGAAATTGTGTGGTCGTGAAATGCGGAGGGTGAGGGAAGGCTTGGAAGGGTATCATGGATTGGAAGTGGATAGTGTGGGGAGGTCGGGGGGTCTTGCGTTCCTATGGAAGAAGGAGATAGATTGTACTTTTGTTTCGGCTTCAGTGCACTACATGGATTTTACTGTCAAAGAGGAGAGTAGGGTGTGGCGAGTAACTGGGTTTTACGGATGGCCGAACGTTGCTGAGAGACACTTGTCCTGGGAGTTGCTGCAGTTATTGAGTAGACAGTCGACACTTCCGTGACTATGTATTGGTGACTTTAACGAAATTCTATTTTCTACGGAAATGAAAGGCGGTAGTCGACCTCAGAGGCAAATGATTAATTTCTAAAGAGCAGTGGATGAATGTGGGTTAAGGGATATAGCCTGGGAGGGGTATCAATTTACTTTCGATAATGGGCAAAGTGGAGAAGCGAACAGACAGAGTATGATCGATCGGGCTATGTGTACGACTGCTTGGACTGATATGTTTCCCTATGCCAAATTGATTCACCTTGATCGGGAGTGGTCGGACCACGCCCCGATTAAATTGTTGTTCGACAAAAGGGAGAAGGGGCGAGTGATGCGGAATCGTTTCTATTTTGAGCAAGTCTGGGTCGGTGAGGAAGGTTGTGAGGAGGCTGTGGTTCGTGGGTTTGATAAAGGGCGAGGCGATTTAGTGGAGTCTTTGAAGGCGTGTGCATCCGAGCTACAAGCTTGGAAAAAGATTCATATTGGTAAAATAGGATGGAGCATGAACAGGAAAAGACGACAATTGGCTCGCTTGAATGAAGAGGATAGAACGCCTGAAAATGTCCAACGACGGCGTAAAATTGTTGCTGAAATTGCGAGTCTTAGCCGGCAAGAGGAGCAATACTGGAGACAGAGGTCCAGGGCACTTTGGTTACGGGAAGGGGATCGCAATACCAAATTTTTCCATATGAGAGCAGGGGAGCGGAAACGGAAAAATTATATAGGAAGCCTCATTGATGATACTGGAAGGGAACGAATGGGGGATGACGAGGTTGCCATGGTAGCTAATGACTACTTTCAGACGCTTTTTACCTCTTCCAACCCGGAAAATTTTGATGGAGTGTTACAAGGAATCGAAGGGCGTGTCACGGAGCGCATGAACCTGCTGTTACGAGCTGAGTACCGAGAAGAGGAGGTGGTCGATGCCCTAAATCAAATGCATCCTCTGAAAGCACCGGGACCGGATGGGATGAACGGGTTATTCTATCAAACATATTGGCAGGTAATTGGGCCGGAAGTGGTGAGTACTGTGCTTCAAATTTTGAGGGGAGAGTTATCGCCGGAAAGATTAAATAAGACTAATATTGTCTTAATACCGAAAAAAAAAAGCGCCGGATAAGATTCGGGATTTCAGGCCTATTAGTCTTTGCAATGTGGTCTATAAGCTTGTCTCCAAAATTCTAGCTAATCGCCTCAAGCTGTTCTTGAACGAGATCATCTCAGAGAATCAAAGTGCCTTTACGCCGGGGAGAGCTATCTCGGATAATATTTTGGTCGCTTTCGAGATGTTTCACCATATGAAGAATCACCGGAGCTCGGAGGGGTATATGGCTATCAAATTGGACATGGCCAAAGCTTACGATAGGGTAGAGTGGAATTTTCTGAGGCGGGTTCTTGTGTCGATGGGGTTTGACCAGAGGTGAATACAAAGGGTAATGGAATGCGTAACCACGGTGACCTTCTCGGTAATGATTATCGGTGTCCCTTCGGAGGAATTTAGACCGTCTAGAGGGCTTAGACAAGGTGACCCGTTTTCCCCGTACTTATTTATTATTTGCGCGGAAGTTCTGTCCAACTCTTTGAGGCGGGCGGTCGAGAATCAGACGCTCCATGGAATTCGTATTACTGCCAATGCCCCGACAATATCCCATCTCTTGTTTGCCGACGACAGTATTTTCTTTGTCCGGGCAACTATTGAAGAAGCGGAGGTGGTAAATAATATTCTTAGGGAGTATGAAAGGGCTTCGGGTCAGCTTGTTAACCTCGACAAGACAATGGTCTCTTTTAGCAAGGGTGTGTCGAATGGCCAGCGAAGGAATGTGGCCGAAAAATTGGGGGTTGTGGAAGTGGATGAACACTCACGGTACCTGGGGTTACCAACTGTTGTTGGTCGCTCAAAAAAGACTATTACTGATATCATTCGGGATAAGTTAAGCAAAAGATTAAATGGTTGGCGCGGGAAATTGTTGTCTAGAGCAGGTAAGGAGGTTCTTATAAAGGCTGTGGCCAATTCACTCCCTACCTATGTGATGAGTGTGTTTAAAATTCCGGCGAACTTTTGCGATGAGCTTAGAACGATGATATCTCGATTTTGGTGGGGCCATGGTGAGGAGAAGAGAGGAATGACGTGGGTGGCTTGGAGGAAATTGACACGGGCGAAGGGGGAAGGAGGTTTGGGATTCCGGGATTTCCGTTTTTTTAACCTTGCTTTGCTAGCGAAACAAGCTTGGAGGCTCGTATCATGTCCTGAAAGTCTTTGGGCACGCCTTATGCAAGCTCGATATTATCCGCAAGGGAAGTTTATGGAGGCTGCGTTGGGACACTACCCTAGCTACACTTGGCAAGGCATCTTAGAGGCAAGGGGGGTGCTTGAGAAGGGATTGAGAAAAAGGATAGGCAATGGGAGGGACACGTTGGTGTGGGGAGATGCGTGGATACCGAAGTCTCAGACGGGTAAGATCATTACCCCGTGTAGTTTTGGCAACGAAACAATGAGGGTGGCTGAGCTGATACAACCGAACCAGGGTGGGTGGGATATGGTAAAAATCACCAATCTTTTTTTGCCATTTGAAAGGGAGAGAATTACTAACATTCGGCTGAGTTCGAATGATGCTGATGATTTATGGTATTGGGGATTAGAAAAGGATGGTTTATATACGGTGAAATCGGCGTATAAATTGCTAGCAGGGGAAGCGATTGATTGGGCTGAGACGTCGGCTAGGGAAAGGGAAAGATGGCTGTGGAATAGGATGTGGCAGGTTCCGGTTTGGCCCAGTGTTAAGCTTTTCTTTTGGCAGCTGTGTAACGAAGCTCTTGCGACAAAAGCAAACATTGCTGCTCGGATCGGAGGTGAGTCTTCTTCTTGTCCTTTGTGTCATAATTTTCATGAGTCAAGCCTTCATCTTTGCCGTGAGTGTCGAGTTGCAGGTTGGGTTTGGGAGGTTTTGGGTCTGTTTGGGGAGGAGGAGGGGAGGCCGGATAGCATTCGGGGATGGATTGAGATGCTGTGGGAGGAGATGGAGAGGGGGAATTATGGGATGTTTATGATTGAGTGTTGGGCAATTTGGGAGCATAGGAATAAGGTAATTTTTGAGGACGCAGCAGTTGACCCTGAGAAGATCATCAAGAGGGTACGAGATGTGGCGTGTGAGGATGCGGAATGGCGAGATGACTACGGAAGCAAAGGGGGAGTGAAGCCGTGAAGGGAAGACGTGAGGAGGAAGGGAGTAGGGGAAGTGAAGGTTGGAAGCCTGCGCCAGTTGGGTATGTCAAGATCAATGTTGATGCAGGGGTAAAACAAGGGGAAGGGGTTAGTACGGGAGCGGTATGCAGGGATCGAAATGGTGAAGTTGTTTGGGGAATGGCGGTGGTGCGCGAACAGAGCTGGGACCCCCATATTGCGAAAGCGGTAGCAGTGCTAGACGGGCTTCAAGAAGCTATGGATCGTGGCGTACAGGATGTGGTGCTCGAGAGTGATTGTTTGCAGGTAGTAGAGGCTCTAGAGGGCAAGCGTAGCGGAAGGAGCGAGTTCTCTTTAATTATAGATGATATTCTTGTCTTAAGTAGTTCTTTTAATTCAGTTGTTTGGTCGCATACTAGTAGAATTAATAACTGTGTAGCTCATTCCTTAGCTCATGTTGTTCCTAGAATTATCGGTAAGACGGTCTGGACGGATAACTTACCACAGATCGTAAACAATGCTGTAGTTTTTGATCTATCGTTAATATAGTGATACCCCGGTGGGTGTTTTCCTCAAAAAAAAAAAAATGATAACATTTCTTAGAAGAGTTTAAAATGTTCCATCTTCATATCATAAAATTACCAATAATGTTTGTAGTAGTGCCTTTAAGGTTACACACAGATTTTGTTAATTATTACTCCGTACTGTATATACCTTAATCTTACCTATGGTGATCTACTTGTAACATTAAATTAGTCACTTTAACCTCACTGTCAATTTATAATTAATTGATTACTCTGTATCATTTCTTACATAACTAATTTCACAAATTCTAAAATAAATTAGTTGCTCAATTAGTGCTAATAAATGGATATTTTTTTTGTCCGACAGTGTGAGACGATCTCACAAAAGAATTATTGAACTAATTTATCATCATTTCTCAAAGTAAAGGCAAGTTAGTTACTCTATTCTGGAAGTGAACCAATCTGTAAATATGCAATTGATTCCAACTGTTTAGCATCAGAAATTCAATACAAAGAGGAAAATTTATACAACCATAGAATTATATAGTATATACATCATGAATGCATACATAATTAGTAGCCTGAAACTTACAAGCTGTCAAGTGAACCAAAACCAACAGCCATACTAATCCTAATCGAAAGAAACACGACATAAATAACAATGAGACCGATACCCAAAACCTTATTCGGCCGCATATCATTTTGAGGCAATACAATGAGCGCATAGATGAGGCCGGCTGTGAGAAACCCAATTGTCAAGAACAAACCAGCGTCTTGAGGTACCAAATATGGTTCGGAACCTGTAGACCAGGCTCCAAGCACTAAAGAAACTCCCAATCCTATTAATGTGTTGAACATTGGACCTGCATAACATCCTGACATTGCGATCTGTACTCCTTTACTGTCGTTCATTGCAAATGATGAGTTTGACATTAGATCATTCATCGAGTTTCCCCATGCCAATATTGTTAAGGCCAACATTGATGGATTGATACCCAATATTGTACCTAATGAAACCAGCAAAGAAACCAGCTCATCTGCAACTATGTAAAACCAGATGATACTCATGAAGAATCCACCAATTATCCATGGGAATAAGAATCTACGAGGCGGGTGATCGGTTTTTGTGTAAACAGAAGCAAGAACACTGAGAATGAATCCAGTACCAGAGCCTATGAAGTACGCGATTTTCCCACTGAATGGATCTGTGTTCTCCCTGGTGTTCCACAGAAAAGCCAAAAGCACCGGGGCTAAGAATGCACTTGCAATCGCGTACATTTTAGACCACCGATCCTCTTCAATGATCGGGATTGTTAGTCTTCTAGGAACGTTTAATGGCATCTCAAGTAACCAGCACAGGTTTGAAAATGAAAACTTGGATTGCTGTTCCTCATTAAACCAACCCCACACAGGCAGACGAAGATTGTTCATACAAATTGAATCAGGAAGGTCACTGGGATTCGGACCAACTAATGGGGCCTTGGATTGCTCTTCCTCATCCCATTCATTTTCATCGGAAATGGGATTTCCCACAAGAGGAAGGAATAGGTCAAAACTGTCCGATTTTGAAACGCTGCCCTTTTTCCTCCATACCTCAGTAAAGGCAACAAATACAACATAACAAACATATATGGAGAGAAAAGCTATTGCACCCAAAAGCGTCACCTTCCCGATAACTATAATCAATGTAAGACAGGATATGGTGAAGAGAAGGAAGCAAACGTCCCTAATGAAGCATTTCTTATCGATTTGGACCTTCTTTTTGGCGATACTAAGACAAACAACTCCGACAACAATACAAGTTATGAAAACATCAGCACCAAGAACACCATTTAGGCCAACATCGCCTGAACCCGTTCCCATGAACGCAGCAATACTTGCAAATACATCAGATGCTCCATTTCCTAAAGGGAGTAATGTCACCCCTGCAATAGTGGGTGACATTTTAAGCAGATTTGAAAATGTCTCGAGTGAACAACAGAAGTAATTAGATGCTGTGCTTCCTAGTAAATAGAACAGTACAACAAGCCATGAACCAAGAACAAAGTAACCTAAGAAACTGTAATTTTGACAATTACAGTAGAAAAATTTGATGTAATTGAAAAACCCATCTGAAGTACAATCTGGATTAGCAATTAAATAATCACATTTGTTTTTATAACCTTCATGTTCATAGAATTCAGGACATACTTGTAAATCCATTAACTTAATACCCTTATCATCTGATGAAGTTTCATGCAATTCTTGCATATTTCTTCTATGTTTCAGTTTCACCCTATACACATGAAACATACTTCTCACACTTCTTTTTTCAGCTAATGAAGAATCATACAACAATGTGAACATTACTATGATAGATATTATACTAAACAGAACCCGAAATCGAGGATTTCTCATCACAAAAACTGTAGGAGACTAGAAAAGATTGAACCTGTTAAAAAGTGAGTGAATGAGTGAAGGGACAAGAGAGTAAAACAAACGGAAATGAATATCAGAAACAAAAATTCTTGTTTAAGACGGGAATATCCGTCTTAAACTTAAAACATGTTATTCAAGTAGGTTATAATTGTTAGAAATGTGGGAATTAAAGACAGTTAAGAAAAATTCCTAGAGAATAGGAAGTTTAGTTTAGTAGTGTGTTAGTGGGAGTATTTATAGGAGAACTATATAAAAATGGAGTAGAGTAAACTTAGTCCACTCATAAATCTGTACCAATGATATGCATCCATGTGTTAATCTTAGCCGCGTATCATTGCAAGGCCGACATGAATATATGTACGTAGCAAATTTCAAAGAATCAGGAATGGTTGTGGTAGGACAGCAGGGTTAGAGATACTTTCACATAAACGTTATTTTATTTTTTATTTTTTTTTGGGCAACAGAAAATTTCACATAAACGTTATTTTAAAGCATCCATTTTCGAAATAATGGTTAAAAATAAAATATTTGTCGTTTGGGTCGGTTTTGAAAATATTTGTCAAAATGGTGTCCACGTAGGCTCGGGATTTCTGGACCTAAAACACGCCACTACCAATGCGTGTTTATAATGAGTAGGGAAAGAAACTTCATTAAAAAATGGACTAAAACAAATACGCCATTGGGAATGGCTGGTTTCGGAGGGGAAACACGCCACTCCCTATGGCGTGTCTTATGTAATTTTTTTTTTTTTTTTTAAAGTTCAGTCAGTTGAGGAAAAAATTGTTGTAAAGACACGTCACTGCTAATGGCGTGTTTCCTTCACAAAACACGCCATTAGTAGTGGCGTGTTTCAGGTCTAGAAATCCCGAGCCTACGTGGATACCATTTTGACAAATATTTTCAAAACCGACCCAAAACGACAAATATTTTATTTTTGACCATTATTTCAAAAATGGACTCTATTTTAAAACACAAATTCTTGTTTAAGACGGGACTATTCGTTCCAAGCTTTTCTATATGGGGTGATATTTGACTCGTTTTAAACTTAAGAGAAATAATGTTATCTTAAACAAGACTAGACCTGCAAAACTGACCCCCCAATGACCCGACCCGACACTCGAACTCAAGACCCGAACTTGACCCGAACCCGAATTGACCCGACTTAGTATAAAACGACCCGAACGTTTATTGTTGCAAACTGATTATTATCCACAACGTTTATTGTTGCAAACTGATTATTATCCACAACGTTTATTGTTACAAACTGATTATTATCCACAAATAAATTTGACTGAATAGTGACCTCTTTATCCATTTGAAACTCAAATGTGGTTCATAAAATCGTAGCTTTGAACTTCTGACCACTAGCATTTACATGTGCACTTCTGGCCACTTACACTTAAACAATATGATTATATTATGTTGATGAGACGGTGTAAATTATTATACACCTTTAAGACTTTAAATTTCTTTTGGAACTCCAGACCCAAAATTATATGATATGCCCTCTTTGAAAACTTGTTGACCATTCATCTAAATCTCCAAAAATTCGAAAATCTATACAATGTTATAAATTATCCATACAGTGCATAGGGGTACCACAGTTAGTAATAACCAGAAACAATGGCCAAAGATTACGTGCTTTGATAACAAATCAACAGCAAGAAGGCCAATAGCTAAACATTGGCAATTGAATAAAATCATAGATTTGAAAACAAGACATGTAATTGAGCACTAAACGCAATCAAACGACATGTAATCAAGAAATATTTACATGCAATTGACCAGATCTAGAATTTTATATCATATATGTTGCCATTAATTTAATCATAATAGTCGCTCTTCATCATTTTCCTTTTAAAAAATTAAACAAATTACTGAAATATAGAAGCAATACAACTTCGATGATTATTTATATATATATATATATATATATATATATATATATATATATATATATATATATATATATATGTCCACTCTCCTTAAGTGAGTCCGTAAGTCCAAATCTCAGCCCTTAGATCTGAAAAAATGAATTACTAGGATTAAAACAAAATAAAAGGGTGAGATATAAAAGAGGACTCAAAACCCTAATTTCTCATTTCAGTCACCCACAAATCTCTCAACTTCTCTCTCTCATCTCTCTCAAACACCTCTACCTGCCCATGGCGCCGCCACCACCTACGCTGCCACCTCCTATGATGTTCATGACGCCACCACGACAACAACCCGCCGCTCTCCCCTTCTCTTCTCTGTTTTTTTTTGTTTCGTAAATCTCAGTTCTACACACAAAAATGGTGTAGAAGTTTCATTTGGTTTTGTAAATTAATTAAAAAAGACAAAAAATGGCGACAGGGAGGGTGATGCGACGGCCGTGCTGTTGTTGGATGTTGTCGTGGTTGGTGTTAGGTGGTGGTTTTTGGTCGTCTTTGTTGGTTGCGGTTGTGGTGGGTCATGGTGTATGTCGTGGTATTTTCCGTCCGCCTGTTTTCCCCGCCTCCTTCTGCCGCTCCTCCTTCCCGTTTCTCCTTTCTCTCTTTTTATTTTATTTATTCTTTTTTCCCAATTCTGTGTGCGTGGTTGTGGAGGGCATGGTTGTGGTGGTGGCCGTGGGGTGTGGGTTGGATGGGTAAGTCGTTTTTTTCGTTTTTACGATTTTCTTCTATCGGCAGCGGTGGCGGATCTTAATGGTGTTGTGGAGGCGGGGAAGTCGTGTGGGGTGGTGGGTGTTGGCGGTTGTGGCTGTTGTTTGTGGCGGGTCATATGTGGGGCTGTTGTGGTGGTGCGTTGCCTTCTACATTCTTTTTTTTTTTCAGATCTGGTGGTGCGTGGTGTTGGTTGCACGGGGACTTGGTGGGTGTTGGTTGTCGTTGTCGTTGGTGAAGGACTAAAGTTACGTGAATATGGACTAAAATTATGCTAATATCGACTAAAATTACGCTAATTTGGACTAACTTTACATCCGTAAAGTACTAAAGTTACATTGATATAGACTAAAATTATAATCGTAAAGGACTAAAATTACGTAAATTCATAAATCGGTGATACATAAAAAAAATTTATATTAGAAAATAACTTCAAAAAAATTAAAGTTTCACATTTAAGTATTAAAGTTTCACTCGTGAAATATTAAAGTTTCAATCTTAAATTAGTGAAATTACATAAAATTTAGTAACATATATTATTATATAAATTTAATTTTTTATATTGAAAAATAACCTAGAAAAACTAAAGTTTCACCTTTAAGTATTAAAGTTTCACTCGTTGAACATTAAAGTTTCACTCTAAAATCAATAAAATTTCATAAATTTTAGTCAGAATTTCATTATTACAAAATTTCAAATTTTTATATTGAAAAATAACCTAAAAAAATATAAAGTTTCATTTTTAAGTATTAAAATTTTACTCGTAAAACATTAAAGTTTCACTATTAAATCAGTAAAAATTTAAATTTTTATAATAAAATTACATTATATAACATAAATTTAAATTTTATATACAAAATGATCATAAAAGATTAAAGTTTCAATTGTAGAGAATTAAAGTTACAATAATAGATTAAAGTTTCACTTATAAAACATTAAAGTTTCATTTCAAAATTTGCTTTGAAGTTTCAAATCTCAATCATCAATCTTACAAGATCTAATGGCTTAGATTAGGACTTAGGGACTCAATTATTTAGGTGGATATATATACACACACTACTACAAATCCAGGCAACTACAACGCCCCTTTAACAACGATTATTCACGAAAATCACAATAGACGTTGTAGAATGTATGGCGCGAATTTTACTAAAATCAATTACAACGGGTATGGTTATAAAAACCGTTGTTATTAGTTTTAACAACGGGTCACACATGCACAACCGTTGTTAATAATTTGGCGCAAAATTGGCGCAAAGTTAGTGAAAAGTAATCACAACGGTTATTTTTGAAACCCGTTGTTAAAACTTATTTAACAACGGGTGTTTTTTTACAACCGTTGTTAAAACATATTTCACAACGGTTGTTGTTTAATAACCGTTGTCAATACCTTCCATACTATAAACCACACAAATGTAAGTCTGCTGCACCACAAAACACAACCCTTAATACACAAACACAAACACAGCAGACAAACAAACACAAAACACACACTCTCTTTCTCTCTTTCTCTCTTTCTCATCGTCGCTTTATCTTCTCGCCGTCACTGTTGATTTCATCGTCTCTTACGTTCGTATTTATCGTAAATCTCGTAAATCCTTTAGTTTCATCGTCATTATTTTCTTTTTCTATTTATTTCTTTTGCATGTATGTGTTTTTATCGACCATTATGTTATTTGTTTAAGTATTGTTCGCATAATTAGTTAGTAAAACAATGAAGAAGCAAGATGAAGAAGCAAGATAAACATAATTAATATATATATATATATATATATATATATATATATATATATATATATATATATATATATATATAGAGAGAGAGAGAGAGAGCAAAGTTCTTCTAAGTCCCTTTTTTTTTTTGAGTCCATAAGTCCCTCCCACAACCCTTGGATCATGTATGGTCGAAGGTTTAGATTGAAAGCAAAAAACACACTTAACACTAATGAATTCACTTCTCTCTCTAGTTTTAATAATACATTCACTAATTCATTATCATACACAATTAACACCATATTTTGTCTTATACTTCAAAGTTTATGAAAATTTTGTTAACATTTTTCCTGTTTCGGTTTTTTCGTTTTTTTTTTTTTTTTTTTTCGAGACAAGTTTTTATTTATTTGTTTTTTTTTTTTTTTTTTTTTCGAGACAAGTTTTCGACATTTTAGGATTTTACGAGTGTAATTCTAACAGCAAAAAGTGTAATTTTAAGGAATATTTTCGAGAATTTAGCGTTTTACAAGTTTAACTTTAATCTTTTCCGAGTGATTTTAACGAATAATATTTTGAATTTTTGTCATTTTATCACAAGTTATTGTAATTTAGCATTTTACGAGTGTTATTTTAATGACAAAAAGTGTTATTTTAGTCCGGGTAAGTGTAATTTCGGTCAATGAGATTGTTATTTTTAGTCAAGGAGAATGTAATTTTAGTCCGAGAGAAGTGTAATTTTAGTCCGAAAAGTATAATTTCAAATCCCGAGAATGTAATTTTAGTCCATTGAGAATGTAACATTAGTCCAATGAGAATATGAGAATATGACCAAGTCCAATGAGAGTGTAACATTAGTCCAATAGAGTTAAGTGTAATTCTAACAGAAAATAGTGTAATTCTAACAACAAAAAGTGTAAATCTAACAACAAAAAATGTAATTTTAGCAGAAAAAAGTGTAATTCTAGCAAAAAAAAAGTATAATTTTAACAGAAAAAAGTGTAATTCTAACAACAAAAAGTGTAATTTTAGCCGAAAAATGTGTTATTCTAGCAAAAAAAGTGTAATTTTAACAGAAAAAGGTGTAATTCTAACAACTAAAAGTGTAATTTTAGCCGAAAAAAGTGTTATTCTAGCAAAAAAAAGTATAATTTTCACAGAAAAAAGTGTAATTCTAACAACTAAAAGTGTAATTTTAGCCGAAAAAAGTGTTATTTTAGTCGAAAAAAGTGTTATTCTAGCAGAAAAAAGAGTAATTCTAGCCAAAAAGTGTAATTATAGCAAAAAAGGTGTAATTGTAATTCTAGTAGAAAAAAAGTGTAATTTTAAGATTAAAAAAAGCGTAATTCCAACCAAAAAAGAGTAATTCTAGCGAAAAAAAGAGTAATTGTAGCAAAAAAAAAAGTAATTGTAATTCTAGTAGAAAAAAGTGTAATTTCAACGAAAAAAAGAGTAATTCTAGCGAGAAAACAGAGTAATTCTAAGAGAAAAAATGCACATCTAAGATGAAAATCAACAAATAACCTTAGATCTATTTATTAGATCTAAGACTAAAATAAAACGATCTAATATAACAATAATTGAAGAAAAATGAGGAGACGACATTTTAAATATATCTAAGATTAAAATTAAAAGATCTCACAAAATTAAACATGAGATCTTTTTTTTTCGATCTAAAACTTAAAAAATCGACTTTTACGATCTAAAAAATCGACTTTTATTAAAACAAAACTAAACGAGATCTAAAACTTCCACTGCCCTCATCACAATTAAAAAAAAAATATTAAATGTTAGATCTAATACTGGTAAAAATGTTAGATCTAATACTCGTTTTTCAATCAACCAGCCTGAAAGATGGATTTGTTAAAACAATTAAATAAAAATGAAAAAAATCGAATTGACTGATCGTGAAAACAAGGAGAAGAAAGAGCAAAGAAAACAAAACAATAACTATAACTATAACATTCCCACTACCCCAGGCCACTAAGTTTAAAAAAAAAAAAAAAAAAAAAAAAAAAAAAAAAAAAAAAAAAAATTGACAGATCTGAAAACGAAAAAGGTGGGAAAAGAAGGGAAAATAAAACCAAAAAAACAAGAAAAGAACAATAACACCACCAGTCGAACTTCTAGAATAAAGACGGTGAAGGATTGGAACGGAGGCGAGTTGAAGAGGGTGGCGGAAAGGGAGGCTTCGGTGGCGGAGATAAGGCGGGTTAGTTTTTCAAAGACGGCCATAAGGTGGGTGCGTGGGGTGCAGGTGGGGTGACAGAGGTGGTAGAAGGGGCGAGTCGGAATCGGGTGTAGAGTGCGGTGGTGGGTGGTTGGTTTGGGTTTGGGTTCATAGTTGGTTGTGTTGGTGGTGCGAGGTGGAAGGGAGCGGTGTGGTGGGTGCATGGGGTTGGTGTCGGGCTGGTGGGTGCGTGGGGGGTGCATAGGGTTGGTGTCGGGCTGGTGGGTGCGTGGGTTGTGGGTGGTAATGTCGGGTGGGATAGTGATGGTGGGAGTGGCAGTGGGTGGTGGAAGATAGATTTAGGGTTTTTATTTATTTTGATTTTGAATTAATTTGGTTTTTAGAGAGGGAGTAGAGAAAATGAGAAATGAATTGTGTGAATGAGAGAGAAGTAGGTGGAAAAATAAATGTTATATAGTAGATTAATAATTGATTAGTGTAGATTAGTAAAGTAGAGAGGGGGAGTGTTTAATTATGCATTAATCCTCCTTTTTTTGCTTCCAATCTCAACCATTCATCTTCTCCATCCAAAGGCTCACAATGAGACTCATGGACTCAAAGGTAAGAGGAGGACTCAAATGATCTTTTCTCTCTCTCTCTCTCTCTATATATATATATATATATATTTATAAATACATAAATTAAAAAAAAAAATTACATATATAAAAATGCAATTCTTATATTTTCATAGAGGATCTGATTCTGCTCTATCGTATCCGTCCTCTCCTCCTTGGCTATTTGGAGGTTCCGTTCGGCGGATTGCTATATCGTCATATAGCCGCAATCGTCGCCTCCGTCAAGCCATCTTCTTTGGCGTGCTTCGGTGCGGATCGAGCATCCGCAAGGTAGCTCCTGAAACTTTCCTCAATATGGAGGAACCGGCGAATGAAGCTGTTGTTGTTCTCGATCATGGTAAGAGTCTTAAGGATGAAATCATTCATTTTGTTGGAGTTTTTGGAGTTTGTTTTGAAAGATTAAGTAGAGTTTGTTTTAGCAGTTAGGGTTTGGAGATGAATATATTGAGATAATGGAAATGTTAGTTGAGATAATGCAATGTATTTATACTAAGCAATGTGTGGGTTGAGTTGTTTTTTAATTAATATATATGTTAGGAAGTTGTGCCATAATCATCATCATATCTCTCAATAATGCTGCTTCAAATCTTATTACTAACCCTTCTCATTCCATATTATCCGTTCATATGTACAGTGATGTCAGTAATAATGCATGCATCGGAATTCTAACGGGCCGTAATTATGCATGCATCTAGTAATATTTAATTTAATTTTTTTTTTTTTAAGAACAAACAACAACGGTTATTTACAAACAACCCGTTGTCTTTAGTTATAACAACGGTTTTGTATATTAAAACCCGTTGTTATAACTTTCCCCCCAAAATTGAGTCACACTTTCCACAACGGGTTTTTATACTTAAAACCGTTGTTAATATTTTTAACAACGGTTTCCTTAAGAAAACCAACCGTTGTTAAAACCTTTTTACTACGGACGCTTTAACAACGTCCGCTTTTTTATACAACAACGGTTTTTGACCGTTGTTATAGCGTGTATTTGTAGTAGTGATATATATATATATATATATATATATATATATATATATATATATATATATATATATATATATATATATATATATATACCATTAGTAATAAATTATTATGCATAGACCACGTCATACGTAACAAATATAGAAATATAAATTACACCGATTTCACACAGAAAAATAGAGAAATCAGATATGTGTGGGATGGTTGATCAAAATTTTATGAGCAGAGAAAATTGGGCAAAAACTTAACATAATACATGACGTAACATGGTAAGCCAAGACAAAACCCATAAACCATTGATAAATGTAAGCAAGAATAAGTGCACACTGATTAATCATATTCAATTCATATTGTACAAGAATAATTATTCAATCAATAATAATTGTCAGAGCAAATTTGACATGCAGTGACATAAAATGCAACTTACGTGCACATCGACTCGAAGTAGTAGCGAACTCGGCAAACAACAACATACCGTAATTGACAAAAAGTGGTAAACAGAGCTATACCCTACTTGAGAACAAAATTGGCCTCAGGAATTTGATAATTTCATAATAAAGACCAGAGCTTTAACTTATATATGAACAATTCACTATGCGCAAGATCATCCTTTGAAAAACAACAAACTAATCCTGTGTTAAATGGTTTTAGTGGGTAAAACATGATTATTAAGCAATAGATTGGTAAAGCATATATCTTGACCATCAATAAATTAATTAAAGGCATCAAACTAAGCACTTAGCCATACACCTACTATGATCACATCACAATTTACGAAAACGTATCTCGCCCGTATCAGTCAAGGTATAACATGATTCGCAAATTCTCAAATAATATAAATGTAAATTAGACCGTGATTATAAAACTCAATAGTAAAAATAGTTAAAACGACTTACAAATTAAGTTGGCCTCATTTATAATATAAGAATCAGATATAAGAGAAGAAGATCCAGTACTTAAAAACGATGAATAATATTCCCGGCAATCAATTGTTGATATTGTATAGAGGCTCGTGTTGATAATGTGTTATGAAATGTAAAGAAGTAAGTGTATGATAATAGAGAAGTATGTACAACTTATTAGCATATCTGGGGTATCTTACACCTTATCAAAAATGTATATCCCCCATGTTACTATTCACTGATGAATAGTAACTCCAATGATGAATAGTGCCACACTTTTGGGTTGGGCTGTTTGCTTTGGTTTGATTGGGCCTTTCTTTTCGGTGTGCTGCGGTGAGTGTACAATTGAATACCGCCTTTTGATTTGCACGTACATGGCCTTTTACCATGCGGCCCAAATTACGTTTCTATTCAGCAATTCAGTAATTTATCTATAGCTTACACCTTATATTCAGTATAAGTAAATTCAGCCTTTTGTTTTTTAAAAAAGGGTAGGTTTCTCTAATGAATTTAGCTTATTCATGAATATTGATTGAAACAGGTTCATTTGCAATCAACTATATCTTTAAATTAACTTTGTAACAACGATTTGCAAAGAAAAGCCGTTTTAGCAACCGTTTTGTGTTTTAACAAAAAATCACTAATGAATGCAGTTTTTTCATAAACATTGGCTACTATTGACTTAAACAGGTCCATTTGCGATAAACTCTATATTTAAATTTACTTCGTAACAACGATTTGCAAAGAAGTCACAACGATCTGCAAACAAGAAACGTTTTGTTTACCAATATATAAGTGTATTGGTATTAGCATTCTTTGTGAGTGAGATAGTTACCCGATCTATTTAACAGTAATGTGAAAGATAAAAAGATATTTCAATTAGGTTAACTTATTAGGCATGAGGTTTATGCTTTACTAAAGGTTCCTGGGGTCATCGGTTAATTTTGAAGGATGTATTACAGTTGTCATTTTTGTGTTTGAAATGAAATCTTAATCGTGTTTGTTTGGGTGGCCGGTGACTAATTGGTGTGCCCTTTAGCGGTTTAGAATTTTGTTTAGGTGGCTAATTTAAAGTTTGCAATATTGCATTTAATTTTTAGTAATCAAAGCTTATATTTAAGGTATGGAAACCTGGTGGCCTTGTAATTTTTGCTGGGTTAGTGCTTAGTCAAATGCAATTGGTTGTACGTTTTAATGACGCGGAATAATATAACTACGCTTTAGTTTACGTATAACAATTTAGGTATACGCTTTAATTGACATTTAGGGATGCGGAATTCCAATTATTTAAAAAAAAAGGGCAGTTGTGTGTCTGACTGCGGGCCATAGGGGATGATCAGACCTCAAATTTTGTGAAAAACTAAGGACTGATGGTAGGGAGTATGGTTCACTGTGTTGTTTAGCAATGAAAACGTGTTTAGCTTAGTAGGTAAGTATAATTGTCAGAATGATTTGGTTTGAGATGTACCTAAGTTGTAGGATTGTACTTGTTTATTTGTGAAATTGTTATGCTTGATTAGGGTGGGGTTGGGGTTAGGCTGTACCTTTTGCTAATACCATGGAAAGTAATGTAAGGTGAGGTGACCCTTGATGGAGTTTTAGATTGGTAGCTGATTCGAAATACCATAGAAGTAAGGATTGAGACGGACATAATTACTGCGATTGTACTTGATTGTAGTTATTAAATACAAACTTTATTTATAATTATTATGGTTCATTAGAGTGTTGTTTAGCTTAGGCTGTACCCTTTACTAATAAGTTGAACAAACAATGTAAGGTGATTTGACTTTTGATTGAGTCTTGCTTCTAAGCATGTGAATTAAGTAGAGGAAGTAAGGTCCTGTGATGTCACTAGCCACACCGTGAACAGTAGCATGCAGGCTGAGATTTGGGTGTCTGAGCTCTATATATGCCTACTTCCGATTGGAAAATTACAGTTGTGCATGACCAAGGGTGAGGTAAAAATTGTCCTTGTATTCAGACATCCCAATAATTCTTTCTTTGTTTAGATTGCTAATTTGTTTAGGGTTTGTGCAGCAAAATAATTTGGATTGCAGTGGCGGCAGTTGAATTCAGAGGTAAAAAAAAAGGGTGCTTAACATTTTTTTTTTAAAAAAAGGTTTTGATTGGCTATGAGTTCTGTTTGTGCTTTCAAAACTTGGTCTGCCTTACGCCTTCATGCTTACGAGACAGTGCGCATGATAATTTATTTTGTATGATCTGTTTAGAAGCGGTGTTATTTTTGGGTTACATTGTATAGGTGTCATATTTGCTGTGTGTTAGGGTACGTGCAGGCTGTGGTGTTTGTGGTTTGTTAGAATCAACAATATTCAAATTTTGGTTGTGTGTTGGAGTAGCCTGTGTGATATTTTTACGTTTGTTTATGCAACTATGGCCTGCTGAACTTGTGCATTGACTGTTTCATGTTTCTTTTCTTTTATTATTTAAAAAAAAAAGGGAATGTTGGTCATTGCAATGTAACGGTTCCTGGTTATGGTCTATTTGGTTTAGGGTAAAGAGTATTGGCGCTTAAATTTATAACAAAGATAGGTGCTTTTGCAGGGATAGGTTGCGTTGGATATTAATAGGAGCTTGGTGTGTATGTCACAGTCCAAATTTAGGGTGAAAAGTGTTCTTCCGAAACTCATTGTTTAAGGACCCGACCTGTTCAGACCATGGGGTGTTGGTTGGTTCGTAGTTAGTTGTTGAATGTACGCATTGTATAGATTTAGTATCTTCATTTTTTGGGGGGTGTATAGTGGCACCTTTTAGAGGTATAGTACGTTGTTCGCGGTTCAGCGAGAGTGGCACGGTGTATGTTATTGCAGAAGTAGATAACCAAGCTTGTGAACAAGGCCTTAGGATTTCTGCCTAAATTGGTAGTCCTTGGTTGACATGCTGAATGCCAGGGATGTGTGTTGTTGTCGTCTCAAACAGTCGTCATTAACGAGGTCATTTATTTTTAAAGAAATAGAAATAAGTGATAGCTAATTTTAGCTAGAAGGTAGTTTGATGTCCTGGGTTTCTGTGGGGCACGGGAAAATTCACTTTTGGGTAGTGCTTTAATTTGTGACTGTTACAGGTAAGGTTTCCAATGGATCATGAAAAAAAGGAGTTCAAAATTTCATTCCGTGGTCTTTTATCTGAAATAACCAAGGCGCTTCAATGGCCAGACCCGATATATAGCCAAGCGAATTTAGCAAAGGACAGGGCAAATTTGGTGCTTCTTAGAGGTCCTGGCCCTACAGCATGTTTCTTTAGAGGGGAAAAAGGACAGACCCTTGCTGAATCTGAGGAACAGGCTGCTGAACAGGCTGTGGATTTCCTGGTTCAGAAAAAACAGGTGATCATAGAAGATGTCAATTTAGAGAGGAGGAACAAGTATAAGGCTTGCTGTCAGTTCTTTAAGGAGAAGCGTAACGCGCTGGAGTCGGTAGATCAGTGCTCGCCTGGTACCAACTGTGGGCTAATAAAGAGTAAGAAAGTCAAGGTTCCAACTAACTTGCCAAAGAGAATCACCGTCGATCTATGGGACATTTGGTCACAGGTTGTAGCTGTATACCAGGTCACTGCTGATGAGGTTGATTTCATAGTTCAGGCAGGTGGACTCTATGTTTGCTGCTTTACAATAACCTGGCCGGACCACGCATTCAAAGAAAGGTTCTTTATTGGAGATGGTTGTGAAACTGTGGACAAGGCTAAGCAAAACTTAGCTAAGAAAGCTATCCAATACTTTCAAACCCTTTATGGATTTACTGTTAAAGATGCTAACTTCAACAGGATGAAGTATTCGCAGATTCAGTGTGGGTTTCATAGGCGAAGATACTTGTTGTCTAGAGAACAGCACATTTGCTTACCATCTGATTTGGAATCCATTCCTGTTTTTATAGCAGATGGATACCACACCCCTGAAGGCCCAGCGTATGGTGTTCGGGCCGGATTAACCTTGCCACCCCCACCCAAAAAAGCTAGGGGTATTACATCAGAGAGAGGAACAGCAAATTGGACTTTAACCCCAACTGCATCTGCTAAGCCACTTACCAGGGAGAGCGTCGGTGTGCCTAAGGAGCTTGCGAGGCATTAGTTAGATCTGCAAGAATAGCTGTAGGGTTGCTGTATAAAGCAAACCACCTATGTATGTAAAATAATAAGCCTTGTAGAAGGCAGGCTTTAATCTTTTGTGGTCATGATGGTAACGAGAGGGCACATTACTCAAGAGTTTTAGGTACCCTTTTGTGGAGTCCTGTAGTTAGCTTAATCGGAAACAAGCGAAAAATGTAGCTTTGTGATCTAATGAATAAAACGAATGACTATTGGCCAACCATGCTTCATATGAATATGTCTTGAAAAGTTGTCTGTGTATGATTTAGGTTGGAAAATTAAATCCAGCTGAGTGGCCTACCTATGTGCTTGCTTTAGTGGCTCCTAGATTTTGTTTAGAGTGTTCAGTTGTGTATTCAGTTTTTATGTTAATTGCCAAGATAATAAACTCTTAAAAGTAGCTTTTGAACTTTAAACACCCAGGTAAGATGAGAAATTTTAAATGTATATTTAGATGTTTTTTTAGCAAAGTTAGCAACAGCAAATTTCCTGTAAAATGTGATTATGCAGTTTGACATTTTTATGTCAGATAATTACCTAGCAATTTCTGAGGAAAAAAGACAGAATAGAGCCGTATTGGCCTATCGCTTATTGTCTCACAATGTATAGGATACCTGCTAAAAGGCTAAGACAGTTTAGGACAACTGTATTACCTTTAAAAAAAAGGGGGCCTGTTAAAAGATTTTATCGGTAGCCGTTGTTAGAGTGTGTGCCTGATGATGCCTACTCTTTGATTTTTTTAATGCAGAGGGTGATACAGGATTAATTGATAGGCGTAAATTGATTAAGCGTAGCATGTTGATGGATGTTCCTGAAAGTATAGGTGAGCAAAAGCATTTTAATGTGAATTAACTGGATTTTAGAGCATAGTATTCTTTGGATTGCATATGCATTGTTTAAGCCCATGATGCAGGATGTCATAAATAAGCAGATATCATTTGAGTTACAAAAATGGTTGCAAATTTAACAAGCAAATCAAACTGCACAGGATGTATCAGAACAGCAATAGCAATGTAAGCTATACCTGTATAACCCAAAATAGCTAAGTTGATGATGTACAAGCCAGCTTTAGTTGATAATTGTTTCACGTCTCAGGTGATGTCAACACAGATATTAATACTGCAGCCGTTAGTAGGCGACGCTTAACTGGGAAACGGAAGATAGCCCATGCATCAAACGACCAGCAACAGGCGGAAATTCAGTCATATAAATCAAGGAGAATTCCACAACCAACAAAAACAAATGTAGATCCTCAGCATTCAGGGAAACGGCAAAAGCGTCAAAACAAAAGTACTTTAAAAAAAAAACTACAATTTTAAAATTTACAATATGGTATTAAAACAAATAAATATAATTAACATTACAAAGTTGAGATACCTTAATAAACAGCAGTGGATTTTTTTGGCCAGGGAATACAGGTGAAGCCGTGCAAGATGCAGACTCAGGGACAACTCCACCTTATAACTCACGAAGAATTAGACCGCTGATACAACAAACTGTAGTAAGCTCAGAACTAGGCACTAAACGGAAACGCCAGAGAAAGAAAAGTAATGTTCCTTAATAAACATTCACAGATCATAGTGCGGGCTATAACACGCTTTACTTATTATAAATAACAGTACAGGTGTTAAATCAATCATTATGCAGAACAACTGACATTTGTTATTGAATAGAAACGCCAGCTGCAGTAGGTGGGAAACCAGTGCCATCAGAGCCAAGCAAATTGAAAGCACCAACCTATTGTGCAGAATGTGGAGCAAAGAAATTTGAATATGAAGCAAAGGGTATGTGTTGTTGCAATGGTGATATCAAACTGGCGGTTAATGAATATCCAGAAGAACTGATACGGCTGTTTACTGCTAGAGATGAGGAATCGTTGCATTTCCAAAAATTTTCAAGATTGTATAACAACCTCTTTGCTTTCAGCTCTTTGGGAGGCACTTTTGATTCAAAGACTGTCAAGGGGATATTTGTTTTCAAGGCACAGGGACAAGTTTATCATAACTTGCCAGATCTAATCCCCATGGATAGTATTCCTAGATATCTACAATTATACTTCTATGATGCTCAGCATGAAAGGGAAAATCGTTTGGGATTGTTCCCTAATTTGAAGGAAGAAATAATTACCCTTCTTATGGGCCTGATGGATGATAATCCATATGGAAAATTCTTCAGATCTTTGAAGGAGGTAGAGGTCACTCAGGATACAAAGATAATGCTTACGACTGACCCAGGTCATGATCAACGTGTGTATAATGCACCTACATCTGACGAAGTGGCGGTTGTTTGGCCAGATAATACAGCTATACAGGGAAATGCAGGTCCTCATATCATTGCCTACGGAAAGGGTGCACATACACATAGCATTAGGCATTATTATGGGTGTTATGATCCATTGCAGTATCCTCTATTGTTGCCGAGCGGAGATTGTGGGTGGCATCAGGGATTAAAAAAACAAACAAGTCCAACCTTTGATAGTCAAGCCAATCCTTCATTCCCGGTATCTGAAGCGTTCGATGATGAACCTGAATCTCTCATACAGGCAGAAGTGTCGAGTAAGTCTGCGTTTATTATTATTAACATTTTCAAAGAGTAGCAGGAAGCAACTATTAATGCTGAGGTTTTCTTAAAAATATGGCAGATGCGGCTAGGAGACGGACAAGAGCTGACAAGCGCATATCGTGTAGAGAATACTATGCGTACAAATTCCAGATACGGCCAGGCAACATGGTTATTAGAGGAGGCAGGCTGTTTCAACAGTTCATTGTTGACATGTACGTAAAAATAGAAAACACAAGATTGGATTTCCTGCGATTAAACCAGGACACAATTCGTGCAGATCTTTACCAAGGAATCCTTGATACCCTAGAGCTCGGTGAAAACAGCGCATGTAATGTTGGTAAGAGAATAGTGCTGCCACCGTCATTCCTAGGGGGACCTAGGGATATGAGAAGACGTTATTTAAATGCAATGGCCCTTGTCCAGAAATATGGGAAACCTGATCTATTCATCACTATAACATGTAATCCAAATTGGCCGGAGATCAAGGAGGAATTGGGACCTGGTGAGCAAGCGCAAAACAGGCCAGATCTTCTTGCCCGCATCTTCCATGCTAAGTTGATACTTCTGAGAAAACAAATTAGGGAAAAAAAGGTCTTTGGCGAGGTAGCAGCTATGATTAATGTTGTAGAGTTCCAAAAGCGTGGACTCCCACATGCACATTTCCTGATAATTCTGAAACCAGGCTATAAAATAACAGCACCAGAAAAATACGATAAATATGTGTCCGCAGAAATACCGTCTACTGAAAATCCTCATCTGAGGGCAGCTGTAATAAGGCATATGATGCACGGTCCATGTGGCGCTGCTTTCCCAAACTGCGCTTGTATGCAAACCAAAAAAGGGAAAAGAGAATGTAGTAAAGCTTACCCCAAAAATTTCCGTGACTTCACTACCAATGGAACAGACTCCTATCCATTATATAGGCGCCGAGACACTGGTGAAAAAATAGTGGTGAGAAAAGGTGAATTGGATAATAGATCAGTTGTGCCCTACAACCCTTATCTGTTGGCCATGTTTGACTGCCACTTGAATGTTGAAGTTTGTTCAACTATTAACGCAGTCAAGTATTTATATAAATATGTGTATAAAGGTCATGATAGGGTCTTATTCAACGTGGAAAGTGGGGGAGCTACTCCGTTGGTGGATGAAATACACAGGTACCAATCTGGTAGATGGGTTTCACCACCGGAAGCTGCTTGGAGAAATACACAGAATTTTTGGGTTCAATCAGTGGTCAAACAACAACCACAACCACCTGCAGCCTTACCTCTGGGTTGCTACAATGGCTGATGATGACTACATCCGTAAAGGTAGTGTGGACTATGTGCAGGCACAAGCTGCCCCGAAAAATGAAGCAGACATACAAGCCCATTCAGAAACAGTAAGTGCGTATGCTAATGTTATTGTCTCATTCTTTGAGATGTACAACTAAGCATACACAACAAAAAAACGTCCTAGAAGTATCCAAAAGCAGCGCTGCATGTCTAAGGTTACATTAGTGGCAATCGAAAAAAATGGTTTCCCAATTTTCAATGTCTGCGATAAGAGCCTAGCCTAAATAATATTATGTTAATCATTAATTATTTATCGTGGTAGAACAAAAAAAACGTGTCTATGATTTCCAAAAACACTGCCCACTGCAAGTGTAATGTTTAATTTCAGCGAAATTCTCTATAAAAGTTCTCTTCATAATCAGTC
Organism: Silene latifolia; assembly: GCF_048544455.1. Lineage (NCBI taxonomy): Eukaryota > Viridiplantae > Streptophyta > Magnoliopsida > Caryophyllales > Caryophyllaceae > Silene > Silene latifolia. The sequence continues at coordinate 101,034,459 of NC_133533.1, read as the reverse complement.
ATAGAGTGAAATCAGTGACAAGGGGATTGTTAAATCGACTAAAACAAAGGGCTTTCAGGCTAATTAGCCAGCGACGGCATTTGCATAATACGAACCCCCAAAAAATTATCAATCATTTGGAAACCCAAAAATTGCATTTCAAACACAAAAAAACAGAACACTATTAAAACGGCAAACTTAAGAAAAAAAAAAGGATGAGCGATAGTATGAGGAAGGGGAGAAGGAGATGTGATGTTTAAGTTACTTCGCAAAGTACAATATAATACTAATGTCTTATGTATTCCATGTAATGATGTTCTTTAACAATTAACCATCTAAACAAAAAGTGTTGTTATATTCGGATATTCATGCTCCCAACAAAGTTAAATACAAATTATTTACGAATGGTTATAATTTTGTTTGCAATTGATTCAACCATCAAAAGATCAAGAAGTTTTGTTGTGATCGTCACTCAACATGTACAGACAACCGAACCAAATCGTATATTCATGTGTCAGATACGAAATATATACGAATGTGATCTCGATTCGAACAACCAAAAAATTATAACGACAAGAATTTCATTGTGATTGCCATTCAAAATGTATAGAAAACCAAACCAAATCAAGATTCGCTACTACGCATTTGAAACGTAAACGATTAAAATAACTTGGGGGACGGCGCGCATTGCGCGCCGTGCAACCAACTAGTATATACAAATATATAAGGAGAAGTTAAACAATAGAAATGTAAAGAGACATTCTACAATAAGCATATAGTAATTGACATTCATTAGCACATGACTTATGGACATCCATCATAATTCTTATAATAAATATGATATTTTTATTTGCATTTACTTGATTAGGTATAAGCGTATACCATGTACAACTAAATTTTATGTGTGTATAACATGTACAACACAATTTTGTATATCTTAGATTTATTAAAGGGTTGTTTGGTTACCCACTAAACAACACACGAATTTAAATTCATGTGAATTGCGAAAGGAAAATGAAAAACGATCGTCACCCTAATTAAAACAATGGTACACAATTTCGGCGGCACCCTAATTAAAATAATGAAATAATAACTAATTTTAAAAATTGTAACAACTTTAGCACATTATAAGGAAGGGCATAGAAGTAATCAAGTAAACATGTTATCTTCATCATTGACATTTGAACTGCGATTAACATCGTCGCAACGGCAGCAAATCTCTAATCTCATTTTCTTGTTCGTTTCTTCATGTTGAGAACTTTCAAGTAAATTAGATACGGAGTATTTAGATATTTTTTTATAAAAGTTCCGTATAGGGGTACATACTCCTCCGCAGGTATTTGCTTTAAGCTTCAATCATGACGTTTCAAAGAGAACATTAGTTGGAAATACGAAGTACAAACAAACAATTTTATGAAAACGCCATTAAAATTTATGAAACCCATTTCCAATTACACCATAGTCTTAATTAACAGTGAGATTTTCAATTAGTTAACACATACTACTGTATGAGTGTAAGTCGGTTAAAGAATCAGGGTAAAGTTTACGCATATCTGGAAAAGCAATATAGTGTGTTAGCTAACGATGACGATACATCGGGCATGAACATGAAAGTGAGACTGGGGAGATATGGAGAGCGTAATTTGATTATCTGAATAGTGAATACACACACTGATATCAGCTCGATATATATGCAGTCTTCCGATTCTACCCTTCGTTAAATGAGTTGGCTCAATCGATTAAAAATTAACAAAAATATCAGATTAAAATATGATTTAATTTACTAAAACGCCCACGGTTCTACTGAAAATGAATATCACTCGGTGGCACTATCTCATTTTCCATTGCGGATGACATATTGTTTGGTTACTCCAATTTACATGAATTTGAAGTTCCCATAAATTTCCCTTCCTCTATAATGGACGAAGTGACTTACGTAGCTCCCTAGGTAAGTGAGAATACCTACATCATTGGTACTTCTTTCATGGTAACCAAACAATATTTTTTCTAATTCACATGAATTCTAAAATCATACTTCCTCCGTCCCGGTCAGTTGTTGTCCTGTGGTTTTGGCACAAAGAGCAAAGAAAGAAAAAGTAGCTAATTACTAAATGACAAGTGCAACAAATTGAGTATGAATGATCAAATTGCTCATCAAGTTCATTCTTAAAATAGAAAGGACATCAAATGATTAAGACACCATAATATGGAAAAGGACAACAAATAACCGGGACAAAGGGAATATGTTTTATTATGACTTCCTAGACAATACAAACCCATGCATGCAACCAAACGACTCCTTAGCATACTATGAGTGAAGATCAAATACGTTGATAGTTAACCAATTGGTTATATTAGTAGCGGATTTTCTAACATGTGCCCTTATGGCACATGTTAATAAGTTAATTAGAGAAAGTTTGTCGAGAATATTTCACTAATTATGGTAAATGTGAGTTTGTACATCTATTTTTCTTGATTTATTCTCAACAAACTTTCTCTAATTAACTTATTAACATGTGCTCTTAGGGCACATGTTAGAAAAACCCTAGTAGTAAATAGAACTAAAAATTGTATTTTAGATATAAGATTTTAATAAAAGTTATTTTAGGTATAAAATTTGAAAAGTTATCAAATTACCATTTATTTCATAACAATAATCCATCCTATTGGTGGTCTGCAATAATCACTCCATCCTATCAATAATCTCAATTAAATCCAACCTAACCATCATAGCTTCTAATAACGAACCAGCTGATATTTTTTTAAGTTTATGTTGGAATATTTGATAGTTTTTGGACAATCTAGCTGGTATATGTGATGTTCATGTGTAATATTTTCAAGTGATGAATCAAATACTTGGTTTATTTGACACATAAACATAAAAAAATATCAGCTGGTTTGTTATTAGAAGGTATGGTGCTTAGGTTAGATTTAATTGAGATTATTGATAGGATAGAGTGATTATTGCACACCACCAATAAGATGGATTATTATTATGAAATAACCCTAAAATTAACTAAGAGTGAGTGTACTTAATTGTAAAGTTGTAGCCGTAGCTAAGAAAGAATTCCCTAGAAAAACTGGGAAGTTGCGCAATCCTATACGTCATAGAAATTAGAAACCGTGTCATGATGAGTTTCTTGTTCCACAAGCCATGCCTAAACTCCTATAAATAACACAAACCTCACCCTTCTTCCCTTATTAATCAATCCTTCATCTTATCAATTAATTCAATCCATACCAATCAATAATCAGTCATTCATTCTACAGCCTATATACTAGAATTCTAGATACAATCAACAATGTCGCGGTTTCTTGACGCTGTCGAATTTTATTCGAATGTTAATAAGAAGAAGAAGGAAGATGTTGGAGGTGGCACCGAAGCTTTCCCGGATTTAGGAGCACATTGCGAACAACCTGATTGTCGTCAGCTTGATTTTCTCCCTTTCGATTGCGACCGTTGTCATAAGGTAAAGCTTATTCAACTTCAATTATTTATATCGCCCTGATCAATTCTTTACGTTTGTTTTAGTTATTGATTCATGTTTGTGTATTGCAGACGTTCTGTTTGGATCATAGAACATACAAATCACATGAATGCACAAGACCAAACGAGAGGGACAGGAAGGTATTCGTCTGCAATATTTGCTCAACTTCGATAGAAACCACAGGCTGTTTCGGAGCAAAAGAGAAGGCGATAATTGACAAGCACTTAAACTCGAAAGACTGTGATCCTTTGAAGAAGAACAAGCCACGGTGTTCTGCACACCGTTGTAAGTCGACACTCACATTTTCCAACAATGTGGTTTGCAGATTTTGCAACGTCAAATTCTGCTTGAACCACAGGTTTCCGGCTGATCATGCTTGTAAGAGAGGAACTTCTTCGTCTAATTCCAAGAATTTGGTTGAAAGGATAGCCAAGGGCTCGCGAGCAGTAAAAGCTTATTGAGTACAATGTGCTCCGTCCATGTTTGTGAATTGTGATCTTTGAAAAACATTTATGTTTATTGTGTTAATATCAATTGGAAAAATATAATTTTTCAATGTTGATTTTAAATTAATCCAATGCAGTGCAAATCTTACCCACATCATTCATGATCAAAGTCAAAACCCACACTTTACTGTATGAGGTTTAAAATAAAATTGACAATTAAAGGGAACCCAGTAAGTTTGAACCATTTTAAACAACAATTATTTTCCTGTAAGACCGTTCTACGCAGAAATTGTGAAAAACGAATCTTTTAATGCATATATCAATTGAATAAATAGTTAAGTTGCACCTGTTCACAAGCCTTGCCTTGCCCAAGATTTTAGGTATTTAAACACTCATGATGCAAAGAATTTACAAACCACAGGCCAGCTTTCTATAACTAGTAAATGGCAAAACAGATAAAAGGGACCGAAAATGACTATCACCAACGAACCACCTAAACCAAACTATATCCGAGATGACCTGACAATAAGTCAATAACATACTCGATAAAGAACTGCACCAAAGTGCATAGTATTAAATAACCTATTTGTGAGAAAACTAGTGAAAGGCCACTAGTTGATGCCAACAAATACATAGATCGATCCACCGATCACAGTGGAACAAACTCCTCTGCATTTTCATTGATTACAAATCTACAAGTGAGACAAAATGGTGGAGTAGGGTAAGCGAGAGACGCCCGTGATGTGACTTGCAGAAGGAGTAAATCTCACTTGTGTTTTCTAACTAAAAGAGTAAAAGTCATTCCATAATCAAACATAACGGAACGAAACATAGGGAGTTATCAGTTGGCTAGTTAACAGCTTTTAATAAATTAAACCATGCTCGCAAATGAATTGTGCCGGGACTCATAATGGTCGTGAATTGGTTGTGCATTCAATAGTCGTATCTTCGAATTGGAAATGAAATTATTGAAGCCGCTTATCAGTATTTAGTGGACTCTTCAGCAAGGATGTGCAGGAAGTTGTTTCTATTAAAAATCAAGCTTCATATATGGTCAGAACAAGAGTGCAAACAGGGGAAAAAGAACTATCAAGACCTCTACTTTGGTAAAGCCTTGAAGTCCTCCAGCAGAACAGATTGAAAAGCGGAAATTGCAGTCTGCACGCAAGAAAAAATCAAGCATCAATACTGACAGAAACTATCGGTAATGAGCTTATCTTTATCGATATCAACAAGAAAAAGGCGAATCACAGATTCACAGCAACTCACAAACGCACCGTCTAAGAACGTAACAGTTCAGTGCTGAGCACCTCTCAGCCTTGAGGTTGGACGTTCAAATCCCCCACCCCAAACCTATTGGTTGATGAGGTTTAAGACATAGCCTTACTCCATTAGGCGGAGTTGCTCATTCTATCTGCCCCTGCAAAATAACCAAATCTAAATACAAGCATTCCACTATTGCAAATTAAGGCAACAAACTTGGTTGGCAAATTCAAAAGTTTAGGTGAGTGAATTCAATTGTTAAATGTAAAATAAACAAGTGAGATTAAGCAACAGCCAGGAGAAAAACATAAGATCATGTCTGCAATCAAAAAACACACACATACACAGAGCAGTTTGCATACTCTACACGCAGTCTCTTTATAAGAGAGCCGGATCATTTTTCATTTTTTTCTCAAGAAAGCTTGATGATTTGTGTAACACTCAAAACTAATGAACCACACTCATCCATCACAAAATTTTAGCCTTGAAAGACCTGAATTATTTCCTTCGACTTCATGATTTGTGTAACACTCAAAACTAATGAACCACACTTTCAAACACTAGATACAAGATAAATTAGTCTCATTACATTGTGGCCAAAAAAGTGGCCACTAGGACCACATTTAAACAATTGAGGCCCCTTTCTTCATCAATGCCGACAACGATAGCCACTACATGATCCGCAACAAAATCATCGAGGGAAAACAGCAATTGCAGATGCGAAACTGAACAGCTAAAAGAAAGGAGCATACAGGAGAGTGGTAAATGCTAGGATCTGACACTGAACTACCCCAAGAGGTCTCATGTAGGCATGCTGAGTGTACACTTGAGACTTGTCGGCAATCCGGTACCCACAAGTTTTATCACCAACACTATATTTAACAAAAGCTTGAAAAATGTATGAAATGTACCACATACAAAATATGAAAGCAGATTTCCATCATTCCCCATTTGCCCTCACAAGATGAAGGACAATTAACTTTAAGGCCAGCCAATAGTATGTCCAACTCAGCTACATGAGTAAATCACAATAGAATAAAAGGCCGAAAAATTTAGGGCAATATAAGACACTGCTAGAAGCAATGATATCTACATAGTGCAATGCTCTTGTTAATCATTTTGCTTTGACAATCCCCGAGATCGCAATTTAAGTCTCATTGCCCCCTTGGGACATGTTTTTGCTCTGGACCTTATCACATCTCATTATGTTCATCTTATCTTTGCTTAGACATATGATGATTCAAGTTGGCTGATCCCAAATCATTTTGAGATTAAGACTCTGCTCGTATTGTTTTTGTTGTATGTTGTCATCCATTAACCTTTTTTTCTGGGGCTATCAGCAAGTAGCTTTTTTTTTCCTTGTTCTTGATTTCTATACGACTGTTTACTGCGTATGTTATAGCTTATTTTATACTTACCTTTTCAAACACCCCAATGGACAAGATACAATTTATCCCAAAAAAAAAGGATACTAACAAAAAGAAAATGGATAACTTTAGATTCACTTACTAATTAATAACTTTAGACTCCCTTATTTACCTTATCGATTCTATGCCATATTAATGTGATGAGTGATGACAATAAGTTTCTGGGGATCATTACAAACTTCTCATGCATATAATAAATTCTATAAATTTTGTTCTATACTTCTATCCATCTTACTAACTAATAATTTATCATCACAAAATTATCAAGCGACCCATCTTAGCAGATTTGCTATCCCCATGAGAAGCAAGATATCTCAACCATCTATTGTCTCAAAAAACAGTATACAGGTTCATGCTATAAGTTAGACATTTGAAAGTCAAAGAAAAGCTAGGAATAGACATACAGTTCCAAGTTCTACTGCGTTAAAGTTCTAATCCATAATTACATGCACAATCATCTTTTTTAAAGGCTAGCGTAGTTCTGGCGACAGCAGAAAAATTTATGAATAGAACATTAACCTGGCCAAACAAAACAAATTATTTATACAAGGATTGAGAATCAGCTAGATGGTGCAGTGACATCCAAGAAAAAACTCAAACAAGTTATAAGGAGTAACACTACTTCATAGAGTTCATATATAGTAGTGGAAAAAAAAAAAGTAAATAAGATGCCCTCAGTTGTGTCCATTTACATATTCCATTAAAACCAATACCCTCCAGAGCAGCAGCAGGAAGACAGTCATAGCTGACAGTAGCAGCAGCAACAGTAACAACACCACCAGCAACAACAACAACAACAACAACAACAACAACAGAAATAATAATAATAATAATAACAATAGCAATCAGTAATGACAATGATCGCTGCTGCAGCTCAATGAAAGGAGGCTTATATGGAATTCATTAGGTACCAAATTGTTCTCCATCCTTGGGCATTTTTAAAAAAAAAAATACATATATAAAAGCACCAAAAATTACTTAGATCTCATATTGTTTCAATAGACAGGTACACCAAGATAAGGAAATGAAAAAAATAAGGCCTAGTATAGACCAAATAATGGGTTTTTACAAATCCAAGTAGAAACAGACAGCAAACAATGTCTACAATAGACAAGTGAGAAGTAGCCGACAATGCAAACTACTGCTCCCTTTATTTCATCATGTTCTAACCAGTTTTTTTGGGGAAATTTCATTAATTTCCTATTCTAGTATTATGGGGTGAAATTACCAAGGGGTTCTCACAACTGCAAAATTACAAAAGTTACCATTATTAAACCCAAGATAACATCTTATCGTGATTAACCAATTAATTATTAACCCTTCCCTGAGCTGGGCTCTCTCCATCAAGCCAGCCACTATCTATCTCCCTCCTCCCAAACAGCCACCATTTCCACAAAAAATCACACCAAACCCCACTAACATTTGAGAACAATATAGCTGGTCCATGCTAAAATTTAGACATTTGAAAACAATATTACTGGTCCATGCTATAAGTTAGACATTTGAAAGTCAAAGAAAAGCTAGGAGTACAGTTCTAAGTTCTACTGCGTTAAACTTCTAATCCATAGCTACATGCACAACCATTTTCTTTAAAGGCCAGTGTGATTTTGGAGACAGCAAAATTTTTAGGAATAGGTCATTAACGTAACCAAACAAAATACATGAATTACAAAGATTGGGGATCAGCTAGATGGTGCAGCGACATCCAAGAAAAAACTCATAACAAGTTATAAGGAGTAACGTTACTTCATAAAGTTCAAATATACTAGTGACAAAAAAAAGTGAACAAGATGCCCTCAGTAGTGGTTCCACCGAAAGAGGTGTCCATTTACATGTTCCATTAAAACCAATACCCTCCAGAGCAGCAGCAGGAAGACAGTCATAACTGACAGTAGCAGCAGCAGCAGCAACACCAACGATAGTAGTAACAATAATAATAATAATAATAATAATAATAATAATAATAACAATGACAATAACAATAACAACCAGAATGACGATTATCGCTGCTGCTACTCAATGAAAGGAGGCTTATATGGAATTCATTCGGTACCAAATTGTTCTCCATCCTCGGGCATGTTAAAAAATACATAAATAGAGGCACCAAAAATTACTTAAGATCCGTATATTGTTTCAATGTACACCAAGATGAGGAAATAAAAAAATAAGGCCTAGTATAGGCAAAATAAGGGTTTTTTTACAAATACAACAACAACAACAACAACATCAGAGCCTTAATCCCAAAATGATTTGGGGTCGGCTGACATGAATCATCTTTTCGAACCTCCATGGGTGAACGCACGCCTCAAAATGCGAATAAAAAAGGGAAGATGAAAAACAAAAAGGAAGAACGAAAATGTAATGGAAAGTCAAGGTGAACTTAGGGGTTTTAAAATCGAATTCCGTCTTTCTTTTATAAAAACTTAAAATTTAAATCGAGAGAAAAGATTAAAACGATTTTTAAAAACCGAAATAGAGTTAAGGATCCGGAATGAACCAGGTAAAATCTATAAGAAAGTGGTTGGTGAAAAAGTGTAATAAAGGGGAGAAAAATAAATAAATTAATTTCTTTAAATTAAATAAAAAAAACACTAAATCTGTCAAAAAACATCAAATACTAAAAATCCACATGTATCATTTCCCTCCATTGTGCCCTCTCCGTCACCATACTCTCCTCAAGGCCCAGAACTCTCATATCGTGCTCTATCACTCTCAACCATGTCTGTCTCGGTCTTCCTCTCGCCTCTAGGGACTTTTTTCTCGTTCTCCAAGTCTCCGGCCTCTAATCAAAAGTGCGTCCATAGGTCTCCTTCTCACATGGCCAAACCATCTTAGTCGGTTTTCCATCATCTTGTCCTCTATTGGCGCCACTTTTACCTTTTCCCTAATCACCTCATTCCTTAACCGATCTTTCCTTGTATGTCCGCACATCCACCTCAACATGCGCATCTCCGCCACACTCATCTTTTGAATGTGACAATGCTTCACGACCAACACTCGGAGCGTAAAGTAGAAGCGAGCCTAATTGCCGTGCGATAAAATTTTCCCTTTAATCTTTGGGGCATATCTTTATCGCATAGAAAACCCAAAGCACTCTTCCATTTCAACCATCCCGCTTTAATTCCGTGAGCCACATCTCCGTCTAACTCCCCATCTTTTTGAATAATAGATCCTAGATATCTCGAAGAAATCAAACCTTCAACAACATTTCCATCGAAAATAATACTCCCGCCTCTGTCGATCTCAACCCCGCCACCTTAGTGAACGACACCTCAAATACTCGGTCTTACTCTGCTTGAGCTGAACCCACGAGTCTCTAAAGTCCGCCTCCACAATTCCAACTTTCTCTCCACCCCCTCTTTTGTCTCATCAATCAACACAATATCATCAGCAAACATCATACACCAAGGGATGTCGTCCTGAATATCCCTTGTCAACTCATCCATAACTATAGCAAAGAGAAAAGGACTAAGTGCGGAACCTTGATGCACCCCGATGGTAATAGGAAATTCTTCCGTTCTCCCAACATTAGTGCGAACACTTGCACTAGCCCCCTCATACATGTCCTTTATGAGGTCAAATCTAAAATAGAAATATAGTAATAGACAGCAAAAAAAATTTTTAGAAAAATAGTTAGTAAATTCCATTTAGACAAGTGAAAAGAAGCCGACAATGCAAAACCCTTTATTTCATTATGTTCTTACCACTTTCATTTAAAAAAAATCATTTATTTCCTATTCTAGTATTATGGGGTGAAGTTACCAAGGTGTCCTCACAGCTGCAAAATTACAAATGTTGCCAACTTGCCATTATTAAACCCAAGATAACTTCTTGAGATTGACCCTGATTAACTATTATCCCTTCCCAGAGCCGGACTCTCTCCATCTGCCTGTCTCCTTCCTCCCAAACAACCTCCATTTCCACACAAAAACAATACACCAAATCCAACTACCACTAATCCTTGACCACCAGCAACGCCCTGGATGGTGGTGGCTGCCTGCCTGCTCCGAGTAATAGTCTCCGACCACCATCTCTTCTTGTTTCCTCAACCAAAAAATGCAGCTAGACCATTTTAAAATGGAGTGTGTTTTAACTTAATGCACATATCTCCTATAAGCTAATTGGCTTATATCAAAATATCACAATGGTTTATTATCTCATCAGTCATCACATTGCAACTTAACAGAAACATACCATCTTGCCAAGAAGTCCACTAGCATTTCATACCATACTTGTGGCGAAACACAGCAGCTTATTGAACCAAATTTCAAAATCAGCGGAATAAATGTTGTATCATAAAGAGCAATATATCTCCAGCATTCCACTTATAAAATCAAAATTAATTATGTTAAATCGCTCTCAACTCATATGACTCAGTCTCCAAAAATAACCAACCTTGATAATACCACCCTTTCTTTAAAAGATTAGCAAGTAATAAATACTGTTAATCAACCACGACCGCTGACCGTCCCCAACAGAGTCGACATATCAAATATTTTTATTCTTTCTTTCAAAATCGTGAGATAATCCCTACAAGGATGACTTGAAGTAAGATGTTCTCACGTCAATTGTCATCCCCCTGCATAAGCTACATCCATGAATCAAGTTGAGCTATATGAACCTAGCAAAACGATCAGTCAACCAATCGACTAACAAAATGAATCAACTGACAAATAGACCTTAATTTTAAAAAGCAGCTTACCCAGCAAAGAGACCTGATGTTAGAAAACAATCTAAAAGCACATCGAATCCGTGCTACACACTTCAGACTCATGTTAATCATCATCATCACCGAGAAAACAATTATTAACTTGAATCTCCATTGCAGATAAATAATTGTTGAGTACAGACAACAAATCATCCGTCAAATCCCCGCAAGTTCAAACAACAAATCATCGACACAAAGACAAATCCCAAACAATCAAATAAATAAAACCCTAACAAAATTTGACCTGTGTTACTGCCACACTTCAATTTGGTTGCATGTCATTCCAGAACTCTACACACTTTATTTTAGACAAAATAATTCAAAACATGGCACAAAATAACCGTATCCGACACAAACGGAATATGACTAAAAAATGTAAAGAAAACATACAGCAACTGTCTTCTGGGTGACGACACAAACGCAATCATTACCACGAACAGCAATTGATGTAATTCAAGAAGAAGACTTAGTGCTTTGCATGCGTAATCTACTCCACACATAAATCAAAAAGAAAAAAAAAAACGATGAAAAAAATGAAACCCTAGAAATTGGGGAGAAGAGGAGATGTGAATAAGGAGAGACGTACCTACTTGAAAGAGACGAACTTGAATATAGAACATAGTAATGCTGCTAATTTAAAGGTGTGAACGGCTGAACGTCATAACAAAGGTAACAAATGCGACCAACAAGAGGGAAGGCCCAAGGTGTATAAGGATTCAAGGTAAATGCGAATGAAAACGCCAAACTTTATGGCCAACCCATTAAATCGCTTTTCGATCTCGGAGGAGATTCTCAAATTTGTCGGTAGGGATCTCTCACAACACCAAAAAAAAAAAAAAATAAGGATTCAAGGTAAAGCAATATCTTGGTATTTATATGACAAATACGGAGCACAATAACTTTACATGGAAATTATATAAACTAGGTAGTATTCCGCGCTTCGCGTGTCTAGTTTTAAAATTTTATTATTTTAATTGAAGAAAAATAATATAATTCATATATGATCTTTAATATTTTTACTTAGAAATAAAAAAAATTAATTTTTCTCAAATTTAATTTTTTTTAGGTTTAACTTCAATGTTTTAAAATAAAATACATACAATTTTAATTATTAAAACTAATAAATGATAATTAATTATGCATGATAAACGTTTTATAAATAAATTTGTTACTGATCTAATATCGTATTAATTAACATAACATTTATTCGAATAACGCAACGATGAACATTGAATTCTCGTATTATATTATTTAATGATACATTATGTTCTGAATCAGTTAATATTTATTCAAAATGATGTGAATATAATTTTATGTAATTTATATTTTTTTATGTATAACGTGTGATATTCATATATCAAACATATAGCGTCCAAACTCAACTTATTCAATTCTTTTGATTTTGTGCAGGAATTGAAAGCTAGGGATGTCGATGTAAGTTCTATTTGGTTTATATATTGTGCAAATTGATTTTGTTTGAATCAACAAACCCATATATTATAACATAACTAACTTCTCGTACTTCTTCAATGCAACGTACACACGAGCTTTATCTACAGATGCAAAGGAACGCTATTGTGTTCTACTCATGGTATGCAGACGTCATTACAACGATCAAATGCGTAACAAGTGATCCGACGGGCCCATCACCTAGTCAGGCTTCCCAAGAATTCTTTGAGGGTGAAAAGATACAACAATACGTCGCTGAAGTAGAAGATATTGCGGAAAGACTGAAGGTGTCTGTTGCTAATGAACATGCATTTCAAGAGGTAGATCGTGAGTCCCCAAAAAAAGATGACGAAATTGACGCATCTACGCGCCAAATAAGCGAAGTGATGTCTAATCTAGATAATGATAAGGGTGGTAGGATTGGTAAGTCTTGCGCTGATAAGCGCGGAGAGTCGAACAAAGCTGACTTGCCTGTGAAATCAGTTGCAATTTCATAGTCACCGATTATGGAGGAAGTGAGAGGTGATACAGTAGCTTCTATAGAGTTTGTGGCAGATGATAGCCTAGGGATAGAGGAACAAGATGTTCGTAACCCGGTCCAAACCGAAAGGAAGTTGTTTGTTGGAGGCGATGTACACAGAGGAGGAAATCGACATAGCTTTTCGGGAGTTAGAGGCAGCTACAACTGGGCTTGTCCAAGGTGATGAGGTGCATGACCAAGTACATGGAAAGGGAATGAAAAAACTGTTACAAGTTTGTCGAATGATAAACTGTTAGAGGAGAAGGAAGAAATTGCGGTTAACGATCAACCGTCAGAGGAGAAGGAAAAATTTGCGGTCAACGCGTCGCCAATGGATACACAACAATTGATAGAGTGTGTGTATTTCACTGTTGAAATTAATGAAGCTTTACGTGGACCTCCAGCGGCCGGGAGTGGTCCTGTTGCCGAGGTAATTCTTTGTGAAACTGTACTAATTATGTGTAACTCTTATGCCATTTTTGTATAACTTCAGTTTATTTTTCATATAACTATTAGTGCTTTAAATTTCAACTTCAGCTAATAGTATGTACAACTCCAGTAATTCTGATTGAAACTTATAATTAGGTGTAAGAGTTAGGCCAGTCTGTATAACTTCAACGAACATTATGTATAACTCTTAGCCCTTTATGTATAATTTCATCTAAAATTGGTACTTTTATAATATGTGTAACTCTAATGCTTTGTTTCTGTAACTCTTAGCCCTTTCTGTATAACTTTTATTGTTCAATTTGAAACTTCTATTACAAATAGCGTGGTGTCTAATTTTGTTTGTCTTCATTCAGGTCATTGTACAAAAGGCCGCAATTGAAAATGTGGAACAACAATATGTCAACGTGGTTGAAAATGTATTTGCTGATGATGGTGCGAAGGTCAACCCGGTGGATTAGTCAATGGAATGGAGTGTCTCTCATATCCCTCTGACTTTCTACAGCATGTCGAAATTGAATGAGGCATTTTCAGGAGTTATTGAGGTCGCGAGTAGTGTGGACAAAGAAGTAGGGCTAGTGGATAACAACGTTGGTTCCAGAGTGGAACCGGTTGCTCCACCCCCCCCCCCCCCATTTATGTGTCACGCAGTGACATGATCCACCATCCTTTCTTACTTCATTCAACTGCCCCCCTTACGTGTATGGACGGTTCACCGGAGAACCTAGGTTGTTCAATTCCTTGTGGGGCACCCGAGCCTGACCAGCACGTATGCTCACATTTGTTGCGCTTTAATAAGAAACGGTTCAAGACGGTTTTCAGTGTGAGTAAGGATGTCTTTGATCAATTTCACGACTATAACCCAGTGTAAGTAAAAGACGACTTTTCTTAGATTTCAATATGACACTTCAATAGGTGATAACAATGCGCCTTAGTTGCTAATTGGCTAATCCTTTTTAGGAACAATTGGTCACATACAACGAGCTATATTGCATACCTCGCGAGGATTTCCAGACGTTGATGCCGCCTGGAGTTCAACTCGTGAACAATGTCATGCACTACTGGTGTATACTACTCAATCAACTTATGTCCGAGAACACTGCACCTGAAAGTCCCGCTGTTTCTTTGGGCTGGGTCACGCTGTAAGTATTCTCCGAACAAAGCAAGTAATTTGTGACTATATGTACGTAACTTCTGATCTAGTCTGAAAACCCGTCTATCATTTTAATAAGACCTTGCAATTTCAATTTGGGATGGCAAAAAAAACAAGGTTGTTGATCAATCTGAATCATTTCATGCCGTGTGGAACCTATGGCAAGAGGCGTGTTCTAGTCTATTCCAACTGGACTCTGATATGGTGAGTTCATTTATCAATTTATAACTTTATCAGCTGAAGTTACACATTTCCTTATTGGAGTTATACATTTATTGATTAGGAGTTACACATATTGAGCATGAAGTTAATCATCCATTTAGTAGAATTTGCATAAAACTTGTAAATTTCGTCACTATAACTTCAATGTTTTTTGTTGCAACTTCATTTCACAATCACTGTAACTTCTAACACGTTATGTGCAACTCCAGTAATATTATGCATAACTCTTACCACTTTTTGTATAACTTCAGCTAACAAAGTATGTATAACTCCGAAATGATTGTGAAAATTCTAATTATGTGTAACTCTTTTACCTTTATGTTTAACTTCAACTTATATTATGTATAACTCTTAGACCTTTCTGTATAACTTCATCTTATATTATGTATAACTCTTAGATCTTTCTGTATAACTTCATTTTTTTGGTGGAATGTGAAAATTCTCATTAATATTTAACTTTGAAGTACAGACACCATTGACATCTTACAACAATATAAACCCAATAGAAAACAAACTACTCGGGTAGTTAGATTCACTAATCTAACCCACGCTAATTTTCGACTCCTTATCTTTTTTACATTAAGAGTATTCAATCTACCCCTAATCCTTTCCTGGATGCGCCTCACAATACAATCTGGATGCTGGACAAACTCCTCAATCCTGCATTTATTCCGAGCTTCTCAAACCAGATAGATCAAGCTAGAAAGTATAGCCAGTATGAGCTTTTTCTTCAGCAAGGATCTGCACCTCCATTTTAATCCCCGTGTAATCAGATCCCCTTGCCAGTCTACACATAGCCACTGCTTGATCTTGGTTAAACACCTGGTACGGAAACTACAATCAAATAACAAATGCAAATCTTTTCCAGGTTCTATTCCACACAGATAACACAAGCCATCATTAATCACACCAAAACGAGCTAGCCTATCCTTAGTCATCAACCTATACCGAACAAACATCCAGCAGATAAAATTATCCTTGAGTAAGCATAGTTTGTTCCATACCATAGGAATCCAATCTTTCTTAACATGATCACCAATCAATCATTTATACACCACAGCATCTGAGTATGGCCTTGCCAACCAATAATTGCTCATAAAACCAGTTGACAGCTTATCCTTAACCTTGCATACTTGTCTCCAAGTCCAGCTAGAGGAAGGTGAAGGAGTATAGCTCCACCGGTTAGCTTGCTTGATATATATATATATGTACCCACTTTACCCAAAGACAATCCTCTTTACTGGCAACCCACCATGTATATTTTCCAAGCATTGCAATATTTCTTAAATGGCACTTGACAATTCCCAATCCTCCATACTCTTTAGGTAAGCATCACTTGTCCTATGAAACAGCTGGAACCTTGTGATGTTCCTCACTTCCAGGCCAGAGATATGCTCTACAAATGCACTTCACTCTGTGAATCATTCCTTTAGGCAACCAAAAAATCCTTGCCCAATAACTGTGCAGTTAAGTTAAGATTGTCCTAACCAGAACCAATCTCCCTGCATAGCTGAGACGTTTGGCTCCCCAGCTCCTAATTCTTTCTACCATCTTTTCCACAAGTTTATTGCATTCCAAAATGGACAATCTCTTGTAAGAAATAGAGATACCTAAGTATCTAAAAGGAAAATTGCCCTTCTGAAACCCAGATATTTTAAGTATATCGTCTGCAACTTGGTTTGACACACCATTCATGTAAATATCATATTTTTCCTTATTCATACATAGGCCTGATGCTTAAGAAAAACTCAAAAAAGCCCTCATAATCACCTTAACAGACTCCTGGTCACCTCTACAAAAGATAAGTAAGTCATCAGCAAAAGCCAGATGACATAACCTTATTGCCTTACACAGAGGGTGGACCCTGAAAGAAGGCTTCAGAGTCACAATAGCAAGAATTCTGGTAAGATATACAAGGCATAAAGTGAACAACAAGGGAGACATGGGATCCTCTTGTCTAAGTCCCCTCATACCCTTAAAATATCCAAATTGAGAGCCATTAAGTGAAATAGTGAAGGTAGGTGTTGTCACACACTACATAATCTAATTGATCATCTTGGGGGGAAACTTAAAGGCATACAACATATCTTCAACAAAAGTCCACTCAATAGAATCGTATGCTTTCCTTAGATTAATTTTCATCATAACCCTGGGGGAGCAAACTTTCCTATTATAGAGCCTTACCATGTCTTAACAAATCAAAATATTATCCACAATCTCCCTATCATGGTTAAAACCACTCTGGTTTAAACTGATAATGTTAGCTAAAACCCCAGCCAACCTGCCACATATGACTTTTGAGATGCATTTATATAGAACATTGCAGCAGGCAATAGGTCTGAAATCCATCACTAATCCAGGAATCTCTTTTTTGGGAATGAGGGTCAAAACAGTGGAATTAATTTGCTTGAGCATTTTTCCATTTACAAAAAACTCCATCACAGCTTCAATGACATCTTCTCCAATCACATGGAAAACATCCTTAAAGAAGTAAGAAGAATACCTATTTGGTCCAGGCACCTTCTCATTAGGAATAGAAAAGAGAGCTTGTTTAATTTCATGTTCAGTTACTACCTGGCACAGAGTGAAGATATGTTCATCAGTAATAATTTTGCCCCTTCTAACAACCCATGGATTTACTCTAGTCACAGTTGCATAGCTTCCAAGCAATGAAATATAGTAATCAGTGAAAGCTTGTTCAATTGTTGAATTATCATAACAAAGTCTGCCATTCATATCCTTAATGGCAAGGACCTTATTCTGTGGTCTTCTAGCTTTAATAGAACTATGGAAATATTGGGTATTTTCATCATTACAGCACATCCATTGTATCTTTGCTTTCTGCCCCCAAAAACATGTTCTTAGCCTCATCTAACTCTTTAAAAGTGGTGGAGGCTATCCTTTCTTCAGTCTGAAGGATTAAGTTCCTTGGATCCATATGTAGCTTGGTCTGGACTTCAACAAGATAAGCTTTAGCAAAATTGGCGGCATTAAGTATACGCCCATACCCATCCCTATTAAGTTTATTAAGAAGGGATTTAAGACTTTTGAGTTTTTTAACCAACTGGAACATTTTGAAACCTCTCACATAACCATTCCATGTCTGTTGAACAATGCTAAAAAACTTCTCATCCTTACCCCACATGTTAAAAAATTTAAAACTATTCTTCTTTCTATCACAATCCTCCCATAGGCTGATAATGCAGGGGCTATGATCATATAAACCCTCGGGTAAAAAATTAGCTATGACAGCAGGGT
Source organism: Silene latifolia (assembly GCF_048544455.1). Taxonomy (NCBI): domain Eukaryota; kingdom Viridiplantae; phylum Streptophyta; class Magnoliopsida; order Caryophyllales; family Caryophyllaceae; genus Silene; species Silene latifolia. The sequence goes on along the minus strand of NC_133533.1, from coordinate 101,016,099 downwards.
CAGTAAAGATCCAAGAGTCATTGGCCATAACCCTATCAATCCTACTAAACACCCTGCTATCACCAGCCTGCTTATTATTCCATGTATAATAGGCATCAATCACAATTAAATCATATAAACCACACATATCCACACAGTCCTGAAATTCTCTTGTCTCAGCAGATGTGACAGTAGAACATATTCTCTCATCCGAATGAAGAACATTATTGAAGCCCCCCATGACAAGCCAAGGATCCACACAACTAGCCTTAATTTGTAGTAAAGATTTCCAAAGTTCTCTTCTATCATTGTCCTTATTACACCCATAAACCATAGAGCATACCCAAACAAATCCAGATTATAAGTGAGTAACATGTAAATGCATAACCTGTACCTCCTTCTGAATTACATTGACATTAAAGAGAAAAGGATTTAAGAGATCCCAGATCCCCTCCCATCCCTCACATCATTATTCACTTCAAATTTCCAACCATTCCTCAAATCATTTTGAACCTTACTAATATTTTTAGATTTAACCCTAGTTTCAACTAAGCCAAAAAAACCTACTTTATTCATGTGCAAGAGCCTTATTACATATCCTTGCTCATTCCTTTTATTCAGGCCTCTAACGTTCCAAAAACCAATACTAACCATGATGATTTATAGATAACTTCCCCTTACCAATGTTATTCAGAAGATTCTTTTTAATGAAGTAGTTAAGTACATCCATAAAAGTGGGTCCATTCTGAACACACCATTCCTCTCTTCTAGCAAACCTATTCAGAAATCTAGCAGGAGTAACAGAATTAAGAACAGAGCCTTGAAATTTCATGGGTGTCACAATAGCTGCAGGATCCAGAGTAGGCAGTACCTCGAGATTCTCTTTTTGTGTCACCTGTACCTGAGGTTTAGCCATAGGGACCGCAGCTTTAGGGACCCATACTTTCTGTACAGGCTTCTGTACTTTCCTAGGTTCCTTTTTCTTGCAGCACCCTATGGACATGGGCCACGTGTTAGGTGTACATGGGACACCGCCGATCCGTGGATATAGGCCACCTACACGCCAAGCAAATCTGTGGATGTATAGCGGTCGGAAAGCCACGTTTGGAGGCGTATAAATGCTTTCGACCGGATCGCTTTAGATCGTTCGGTTTCGTCTAGGCAAAGGTCTCGAAACGATGTAGAGATGTTTGGAGTTGCCACCAAGCAATGATGGGATGCTTGGAACCCGTTCGAAATCCACTTTATACCTAGATCAATCAAGGCAAAAAGCGGTGCTTCACATAGGTACTAAAAATAAGGACTCGTCCCCCATTTAGCATTTTATGCCAAAAATGACTCTCGTACACCCTGGATAAGGCCATACACTATCCAAAGGTTCTGATAAAGGGGTGAGGGTACGTATTAGGAAGCCCTTTAATCAGATACCCAATCTCGCCCGCGTTAGCGGCCTCTACTGGTCGATCGTGGTTGTTTAAGTGCAAGAGTTGATAAAACGGTAAATGTATGAATGCGCATCCAAAAGTCTTAACCTAACATGTGAAGATTTCCTAAGTCAGTTTGTTTATCTAAATATCAAGAAAATGATGTCGTGTTGGATTTAGATTGATTTGCATATGAAAACGGAAATTAAACACCCATTTACCAAGTTCGGATTATGATGCTTAACACGATCCATTTATTTGAAAAAGGGTGTTAAATTACAAAGTGTAAAAACGTAAACTCATCAATCTGATCCGTCACATATTCGGGTTAACCGTAATCAGGATTGTCCTAGACAAGTACTAAAACGAGGCAGAACAGTGCCAGGCAACCCTATAGGGGCGTGAGCCTATTGGCGAGGGAAGGGGCTCTGCCCAGGTTTTTAAAATACGAAAATAGACGGCCTCTTGGGAAGCGAGTCAGACGATGACCCAAGGGTCGTCTCCTGGTTGTTTAAAACCACTTTTGTGATTAAATGATTTGCATGACTTGGAATAATTACTATTATCTTAGTAATATTCGTTGACGGATTTTCAAGTTTGAAAAGTATAGTTTACAAATAAAAATGTAAAATATGTGTGCTTAACCATTTTATCACTGTTAGGCCTGAAAATCCGCAGACCTTCCTGATATTTATCTCACCTGAACCTGACTACCAAGCCGTCAGGGTGTCAGGCTATCAGAGTACATGAAGATAGGCGCCAGGCCATGGAGAGGACAACGGTCAAAATATCAGGACGATATTAGACCATATACGCGTATAATAAAGGAATTATATACGCAACATTAAGTGTGAAGATTACGCATTAAATGCAGTAATTAAGGGAGGAATAATTAGCAATTATTACTGGCAATTATGGAGAATATTCTGCCTTTAATGCCGGATCAAGCAGCCGTTCAGGGAAGGAGACTATATAAGGAACACTTTGAAGATTTTAGAAGGCATCTCATTCATACGCAAGAAGAAGCATATACAATACTTAGAAAAATACAAAGATTGTTATAATCATATAATTATTCTCCCAAATAAGCATAGTGAAATCCTCTCCTGGCTTGGTGCCCGTGGTTTTTTCCCATTCAAGGGTTTTCCACGTACAAAATTATTTGTCTTATTATTGTTGTTGTTATTTCATTTACAGCTTATTATTATACCCTGACGACCTGACCAACAGACTACCTAGAGCTAGTTAACCTTATACAACTCTACCCTGACCTTATTTCGCCTTACGCAAAATTCACACAAAACAATTGGCGCCCACCATGGGGCATCTATCTCTTTAAATCCTTTTTTCCTAATCTTACAAAAACTCAAAAACCTACAAAAATGGCCCGACCCACCGTTGAAGAACAATTGAATGCAGCTCTCCAAAAAATCGCTGAATTGGAAAGCCTGAAAGAAAAAGTGGCCCAAACTGAAGCAGAAATCCTGCAATTGAAGGAATCTGAGTCGGCCCTGAAGCAAAAATTGGAAAAAACCCAAGGGGCAGACTCTAGATTTCAACCAGGAACCCTGTTTTCATCAATCATTAAGAACATCGATTTTTCCAGTTTTGGGAGCCCAAGTATTCCTAAAGTCATTAACGTAGATGGTGATGATGAGCCAAAAGATGATAATAAAGAGAAACCTGATGAATCTGCAGCAGCCATCATGATGGCAGTAGTTCAGGAGATCAAGAAACTCAACGAAAAATTCGACAAGATACCAGGAGTACCTGCCAGCATGGAAGAAGCTGCCCCTGACAGCTATGCTGATTCGCCCTTCATAGACGAAATAGCAAAAGTAGACCTACCAAAAAAGTTCACAATTCCATCCATGAGAGTATATGATGGAACCACGGATCCACAAAATCACGTGGCTCTTTACAAGCAGAAAATGCTGGCTGCATCTATTCCCAGTGAGTTCAGACAAGTTTGTATGTGCAAGGGATTTGGAACGACCCTGGCTGGCCCTGCCTTGCAATGGTACATCAATCTGCCAACTGGCAGCATCCATTCCTTTGCCAACCTGATCAATAGTTTCAACCAGCAGTTTGCAAGTAGCAGGGAGTTGGAGAAACGATCCAGTGACCTTTACCGAGTTACACAGAAGCCTGATGAAACTCTCAGGACATTTCTTGCAAGATTCAACAAAGAGAAAGTGTCTATACCCAGGTGTGACATTGGAACAGCAGTGGAGGCATTCAGGCAGGGGTTACTACCATACAGTGACCTATACAACGAACTCACTAAGTATCCCTGCCACACTTTCGAAGATGTTCAGGCCAAGACTCTTGCTTTCATTAGGCTGGAAGAAGATAAAAGCTACAAAATCGGATCACCCAGTAGACCAAAGGATCATGAAAGAAGCAACAGGAAAAGCAACAAGGAAAATAATTATAGACCTTCCCCATATTCCAGGCCAGATAAGTCAGAAGTTAACCTGGCCCATGAGTATCAAGGTAAGGTTAAAGTTTATCCACCTATCTCTGAACATAACTTCGGTGTTAAAATGCCAGATTAATCCAGAGACTCGACAACATGGGATCACCATTAGATGGCCCAGGAAGTCGAAAAATCCAAATCCCAGGAGAGACAATTCAAAATGGTGTGAATTTCACATGGATATTGGACACACCACGGATGATTGTTTCACCCTGAGGAAGGAGGTAGCCTACCTGTTAAAGTCAGGGTATTTAAAAGACCTGATCAAGACGAAGGGCAGGAATGCAAACCAGGATAAGGAAAACCAGGAGCACAAGCAGGATCGTATTCTCCCTCCACCACCACCAATATATGAAGTAAAATTCATATCTGGCGGTTCGGAGATTTGCGGCCTGACAAGTTCAGCAGCAAAGAAGATAGCCAGGATACCAAGGACTGTGTCACCCTGCAAGCCGGACCTTGTCCCAACAATCACTTTCAATGATTGTGACCTGGTGGGCATTCCTGATGATCATCATGATGGCCTGGTCATTTCTATTCGATTGGGACACCACGGTAAGAAGGATCCTGGTAGATGGAGGCAGCTCAGTGAACCCGATCATGCTTGACGTCTCGAAAGCCATGAAGATAAACGAGGATCAAATCATCAAGAAATCCAGCGTCCTAGTAGGATTCAACGGTGAAACCAGGAACACCTTAGGAGAAATCCACCTCCCAACCTACGTGGAAGGAGTCTCATCCTATGAGAAATTTGGAGTCCTTGACGCTGTCATCCTACAATGTTATCCTGGCGGACCACTGGATTCACAATGTCAAGGCCGTACCATCAACCTATCACCAGTGTATCAAGATACCAACAGACCGGGGCATAGCCACAATCAAAGGGGATCACAAGACAGACCCAGAATGCTACACAGCAGACCTTGAAACCTTCCAAGGCGGTAAGTCCCTGCATAACAATTACGATGCCAGACCGTCGGGAGCACTTATGTGGCACCACCCCGAATGGAAACGGATCGGGTAATCCTAGACCCTGTACCCTGACAGGTATGTTTTGATAGGATCGACGCACCGGATAGTGTCGGACTGAACTGGTAAAATTCCTTAAAAATAAATCATCTTGGTTTTCTTGGTCACATTTTGATATGACCGGAATTAGTCTTGATATAATTACTCATAAGCTCAATGTTGACCCATCTTTTAAGCCTGTCAGCAGAAAAGGCGCAAGTTTGCAAAACAAAAGAAACACCATAATAAATGAGGAAGTAGAAAAACTCTTGGATATGGGGATGATCAGGGAAGTAATGTACCCTGAATGGCTGGCTAACGTAGTTGTTGTGCAGAAAAAGAATGGGAAGTGGAGAGTCTGTGTAGACTACACTGACCAACAAAGCCTCGTCCTAAAGATCCATTCCCCCGCCTCATATTGATGCCATGGTAGACGCCACAAAGAAAGCTACGAAATGCTAACATTCATGGATGCTTCCAGTATTCAATCGAGATAAAGATGCACCTGGCCGACCAGGAGAGTCTGCATTCATTACTGATCGAGGCATATCTTTGTTACACTGCCATGCCTTTTGACCTGAAGAATGCAGGGGCAACGTACCAGTGCCTGGTCAACATGATGTTTAAAGACCAGATAGGTGACATCATGGAAGTATACATAGATGACATGGTGGTGAAATCCAAGAATGCAGAAGATCATGTGAAGCATCTAGAAATAACATTTGAGATATTAGAAAAATATAACATGAAGCTAAACCCTGCAAAGTGCCACTTTGGAGTCTCTGCAGGCAAATTTCTTGGATATATGGTCACAAAGAGAGGCATAGAAGCTAGCCCTGAACAGATAAAGGCCATCCTGGAATTACAGTCACCCAAGTCTGTCAAGGATATCCAAAAATTGACAGGCCGGGTAGCTGCCTGAACCGCTTTATATCAAGATCCTCTGAGAGATGCAAAACATTCTAGAACCTCCTCAGGAAAAATAAACAAGTTCAGTGGACGGATGAGCATGAGGTAACTTTTCAGGATCTAAAATCCTATTTGTCATCTCCACCCTTACTGGCTAAACCAGAAAAGGGAGAACCTCTGTCGAATACCTATCTCACATCGACACAAGAATCGCGCATCTGGTGAAAGAACAGACGAAAAGAACATCCAGTCTACTATGTAAGTAAAAGCCTGCTAGATACTGAGTTGAGGTATGGACTACTTGAAAAATATGTTTTAGCTTTAATTATGTCATGTACCAAGTTGAGACTCTATTTTGAAAGTCACTCCATTATAGTCAGGACCAATCTACCCATAAAATCTGTCCTGCGTAAACTTGAACTTTCAGGCATGATGGCCAAATGGTCAGTACAGATTAGCATATATGACATCTCTTTTGAACCCGGGCGCGATCAAATCGCAGCCCTAGCGGACTTTGTGTGGTCGATTTTAGCCCTAACACGGAACCGGACCTAATAAAAGAGGTCAACCAACTAGAAAATAAAACCCTAGACCAAGAATGGACCCTATTCATAGATGGGACATCCAACGCCTGGGGACAGGGGTTAGGACTAGTACTTAAATCACCACGGGAGATGTGATAGCTCGGCCGTAAGTCAGAGTTCAAAGCTACCAACAATGAAGTGAATATGAAGCCCTGATAGCAGGCTTAAAGGTATGTCTAGACCTCGGTGTTCAAAACCTAAAGGTAAAAACTGATTCACTCTTAATTTCCAATCAAATAAAGGGAATTTATACGGCTAAGGATGCAAAAATGATTTCGTATTTAGAATATACAAAAAACCTTACCGCTAAATTTGCTTTATTTGACATAGATCAAATATCAAGAGACCTGAATACCCAGGCTGATGCTCTGGCCAGTGATGAGTCATAATTATATACATATTTATGCCTCCTCTTAATTGCTTTTGATACGGTTTTCGTGCTAGTTTATATCATTTACATGCCTTTTATGTTAGAATGTTGATACTTCCGCCTTTTGATGTTTAATGCAGGAATTATGCATTTGAGGAGCAAAGGAATGAAATGAGCATCGCGGAGTGGGCATGAAGGGATACACGAAGCATGGCACGAGAATCCATAAGAATGATGGAAGAGAAGTTAAGAAGAAAACACGAACAAAAGAGCTTCTTATTACAAGTACCTACTTTGAAGAGCTATATCTCGAGTTCTACAACATATTTTCAAGTAATTCTAATTGGAGGTGAAAGCTTATCTTGTTAGCTTTCCAACGCCACAAAAATCGCTTGTTTCTGACAAGTAACGAAGAAATGGCGGTCGTTTGAAGTTCAGTGCGCGAAGCAGGAAATTGGTGCCTCGATCGAGTCAACCTTGGCTCGATCGAGGAACTTCATGCTCGATCGAGTCACTCTCGACTCGATCGAGGAACCAACCTAATCAACTAAACTTTGCAATGTCGAGAGTTGGGTGTTCTTGAATTTTGGTGCCTCGATCGAGCCAGGCCTGGCTCGATCGAGGAAGTGGTTCCTCGATCGAGTCCACCTTGGCTCGATCGAGGAACCTTCCAGTTTTATAATTCCCGCAACTTTCCTTAAGTCGGTTATGTATTGATATAAATACCAAAACTCGTACTCTAGGTTATTTTTTATGCTTTATTTTACATAGGTTTAATATAGATACCTTAGAAAACTCTCTCAAATACTTAGTTTAGTTTATTTATTGTTCTGACTTCCGGATCTAGCTATTTACGGTATTGTTCTTAATCTTTCCTTTATTATTAATCATTTATTTCATTGTTCATCTTTTATGCTTGCAATCATGTTTCTTATTATTGTTATTGTTGTTCTTATTTCTATTATGCGTAGCTAAATCTCTTATCTAGGGTGAAAGGGGATCTAGGTTGTTAGAAAAGGGGTTACTTATGAATTGATTGTTAAATTGCTTTCTATTGTTGTTCAATTATCGTATTACTTCTAATTAGTTTATTACTGATCAGAATTGATTAATTAGTCTTGCATAAACTAGGATTATCACCGACCGGGTTAAGACTAGTATAGGCCACGATAATTGAATTAGACCAACTTAATGATAGCGATCGCATGTTAAGTTAGATCTAAAAAGACATATTAGAATCGACCGATCATATGACTTTCGACAATATAAATTGCTCAATCAATGAATTAAATCCTACCCTTTGATGACTACCTAGTGAACCCAAATCCCTAGACTCTTTAATATTATTGTTTATCATCTTTATTTAAATTGCTATTAGTTGTTTAGAAATCAAACTCAATCAAACCCCATAAAATTGTTACCTTTAAGACAGATTTAAATATCAACAAACTAGATAATCACCGCCTCCCTGTGGATTCGACCCTAACTTACCACTAGCTATTTTGTTAGTAGTAGTATAGGATTTATTTTGATTAAGGCAAACGACTGAAAATAACCTTATCAAATTTGGCGCCGTTGGGGGAGGCAACAATTGTTCTTTTGTTTACATTTATTTTTGTCTTTTGTTTCGGAACTTCAGTTCCTTGAGGCAGTTTTATCTTTTCTTGTTGTTTTCGTGTATGCCCAGGTCTAACAGGTTAGAGATCCTACCGTTTGATCCCGAGCCAGAAAAGACTTTTCGCTACAGATGAAAATTTCAAAGAGAAGTAAGTCAAGTGGAAGACTTGAGTACACTTGACTACGAGCGGTATACTTTCGCAGAAGACTCGTCCTTAGAAGAGGACACATTTATTTCTGTAGCTGTGACTTCTACAACACCAAAGATGCCTACATTAGCAAGTCACTCCGAACCCACGGTTGATTCTATTCCTAAAGGCTTCAAGCTCCCTACCGCTGATAAGGGAACTTTTGAGATCAAGCCTTCTTACATAAGCTTGATAGAGAGGAATTTATTTGGAGGAAAATCAGGAGAGGACCCCGCAAAGCATATGGAGAAATTCGTTACTTATTGCTGTTCTATTCCTTTGACATCTTGGGTGTCTCAAGATCAGGTCAAGCAAACTCTCTTCCCTTTCTCTTTGAGAGATGATGCAGCTGAGTGGTTAAGGGACTTAGACATGGAGACCGACGCAATTACCAACTGGACTTCTCTAGCTCTTGCATTCTACAAGAGGTATTTTCCACCACAGAAAACTAATGCATTGAGAAGTCAGATTACAAGTTTTAAGCAAGGTCCTACCGAGGATTTTAATGAAGCATGGATACGGTTCAAAAGACTAGTGCGGTCTGTCCCTCACCATGGTTTTGAGATTTGGTTCCTTTGCAACCAGTTTTACAACGGGTTATATGATGATCATAGAGCTTTACTTGATTCTGCTGCCAATGGGAGATTCCAAGATAACACCAATGATGGTAATGCTTGGAAGTTGATTGATCAGATAGCTACTCACACAGCTGAGTATGGTAACCCCAGAGGTAGTAAGAGAGGAAGTGGCTCGATTAGTGCGGTTGCGGCACGGTTGGAAGCCATCTTGGCTCAAATAGCTGAATTGAAGACTACTCAGTCTTTGGGTAAGCAAGAGATGGTTCATATGGTTCAACAAGAAGTGTCCTGCGAGAGATGTGGGATAGATGGCCACACTGCGGCCAAATGTATGAGTACTATTGAGCAAGTTCATGCTTTCCAATCTTTCAAGCAAGGTACACCATATTCTAACTTCTTTCAAGTTCCTCAACAAGGTACCTATGTTATCCCTCCAAACCGTGGTAATCAACCACAAGGAGGTTATCAAAGGCCAAATCAAGGAGGTTTTCAACAATTTCAACCTCCTCCTCAAGCTCCAAGTAATGAAGTGTCGGAGTTAAAAGCTCTATTGCAACAAACTTTGATGATGCAACAAAAGCAAACGGCTCAAATCTCCGAACTTATGGCTCATAACAAGATGTTGGATACTCAAGTTGCTCAAATGGCGGCTCAAAATCCTTCAAAACTGTCTGTCCTTCCTCCTCAAGGTAAACAAGCTCATGAGCATGTAAATGCTATTTCTTTGAGGAGCGGTACTACTTATAAGAGTCCGGATAAACCCACTAATGAAGATGAGGTTCCTTATATGCATACTAAGGGATTGGGCAATTTAGAGCTTAGTGATGACGAAAAAGAAGCTGACGAAGTTGAAACACGAGCTGAAGATAAAAGCGAAAAAGACGAAACAGATGAACCTGCTAAGGTTCCTCGATCGAGTCCCCCCAGGCTCGATCGAGGAACTTCCGTGCTCGATCGAGTCCTACCAAGGCTCTATCGAGGATCCTTCCTGGCAGCTGACGGTGTTTCGAAAGTTGATAATAAAGCCAAGCAAGCCGATCCCATTACCATAGCACTACCTTTTCCGCATCGTCAAGAAAAGTCTAAGTTTGGACAAGCGCTTTGGAAGGTTTATGGAAGTAGTGAAAAATCTTCAAGTGACTGTGCCATTTACTGAATTGGTAACTCAAGTGCCGGCTTATGCTAAGTTCTTAAAGGAAATTTTGTCAAAGAAGCGGTCTTTTGATGAAGTGGAGACTGTCGCGTTCACTCATGAATGCTACGCTGCGTTGCAAGCCAATTCTCCACCTAAGCTTAAGGATCCAGGGAGTTTTTCTATTCCTTGTACTATAGGCCCTTTATCTATTGACAATGCTTTATGTGATTTAGGAGCGAGCGTTAGTGTCATGCCGTATAAAATTTGCAATCAATTAAACATGACTAAGCTTAAATGTACTAACATGACTATTCAACCATGATGTGTCTATTAAGCACCCTATGGGTATTTTAGAGGATGTGCCAGTTAAGATAGGAAAATTTTTCATTCCAGTCGACTTTGCAGTGATAGATATAGCTGAAGATTCTCGTGTTCCTATTATTCTAGGACGACCATTCTTGCATACTGCAGGGGCGGTTATAGATGTTAGACATGGGAGTCTTACGTTCAATATTGGAAAGGATACTATCACTTTTGGTCTTGACAAAGCATCACGCCCTCCTAATTTAAAAGCTTCTTGTCATATGATTAATGTCCTTGATCCTACTTTTGATGATTGCCTTGCTTTCTGTTTTGACAGGAATCCACCTGACGCCCCTGCTGATGCGTCATATTTATGGAGCAAGGAAGTGGATGAAATAGAGAGATTGATATATGGAGATGAACCTCCTCCTGAGGTGGTTTACAGCTGTGATGAGAATGTTGACATTGAAGCTGAGTTGGATGCTTTAGAGGCAGAAATATTCAAGGAGAAGCCAATCAAAGCCTTTGATGAAGCTTCTATGATGGAAGAAGTGCCTTATCTCTCACCAAGTGAAGATGACATGAAGAATGATGAACATTGTTCATATTTTATATTAGACTTTGAGTTTGATGAGCCAGGACATTTTTCATTGTTTTTATTCTTTGCTTGAACTTTTTATTGGTGCTACTTATGCTTGTGTGTAGCACATGCACTACTTTTTGATTTACTGTTACGAGCTTTAACTTGTATTGATTATGACTCGTGTGCGGATTTATTTTAAATGCAGGAAGTTGCTCGTCCAGATGGTTCCTTGACGAGTAAGACGAGGCTCGATCGAGTAACCACGCTTTTGGGTTTATTTCATAGCCAGACGATGATAGGAATTGCGCGGTTGATTATTTTCCCTTATTTTTGCAGCTGGTTTGGGGGAAAATCTAAGCTCTTACCTGGTATTCTCTTCCCTTGTACCTTCTTTAATTGTATTATCTATTTATTTTCCACTCCTTTTGTTAGTTGTGTCCTTTAGGTTGCTGGATTTGTGTGTGATTGCTATTCTGTAGGCGTCACAATGGGGACACTGTGACATTTAGGTTTGGGGGAGGAGTTTATTTATGTTGTGTGATTTATTTCTATTGTGTGCTTTTATATCAAAAATACATAAAAATTAAAAAATATTTCAAAATACAAAAACATGTATTTTTCTTTGTTTTAGGTCGAGTCTTGGTGAATTGAATAACAATGATGTTAAATTGCATTGTTTTTGCATTTGAATCCCAAATAGTTGTTCATGTACATTGTTTTGACTCGTTAGCCATGAAAACAAAGCTCATAATTCAAGTCTTTACCGTATTGACATGCCTTATATTGATTAGATTTGACATAAATATGTTGGTAAACTACTTAAATTCTGAGGTCTATAGAGCTTCCTAGGCCAGGAACATCAATAAACTGGTCTCATTGTCAATTAGGCTTGAGTGTGGTTTCTCCTTGTGGAATATAGAATATCAAATTGCATAAGTGTGATATTGATTTCTTGATACTTTTATTGCTTTCATTTGACTAAGTACATGTGAATAGGCGATTCTTATCGTTCAAATAAGTCTTACATTACCTTTTGTTAGCCCGTTTGAACCCTTGTAGCCAATATTAATTACATCCTATGAGCTAAAATCCAAGAATTTGCCTACCTTTTCCGGACAACCGCAGTTGATTGTTTATCATAATTATTTTGCTATTATGGTTGGGTTGGGACTTATTGTTGTCATGTGGGTATAGCAAAATACTTTTAGCGATTGTGTTGTATCCTTGTGTGGGAAAAAGAAAAATATGAAGCGAAAGAAAAAGAAAAAAAAAAGAAAAAGAAAAAAAGAAAAGAAGAAAGAAAAAAATAGAAAAATAGAAAAAGAGGAAAGAAAAGAAAAGAGATTGCTTCATTTGGTTTTGTCAAGGATCAAAAAGATGGTTGTTAGAGTCTAATGTATAATTAGAGAGTAGTTTGTTAGCTCTCATATGTTGTAAAGTTGAGATCATTTCTCTAAGTTGGGTTCATTTGTTATTTTAAGATTTAGATTTGGTTTGGGTTAGCGCTGTGACTACCGTCTTAGCTCCACATATCCATATCGTGCTTTGGCACAAACCACTTCTATTCCTTTAACCCATTTGCCACCCTTATTGTCCTTGATACATGTACTTTTGTCTACATATGATGATTGCATATTAGTTGGGGAAATCCCTATCACATTAGATTGCATGCATGTTTCATAAGTTGAGTGAGTGTTTCTACTTCTTTCTATCTTCACATATAACTCACCCTATATAATTATGAGTGCATGAGTGAATCCGCGAGAATCCGACTAATTTGTCTTGCAAGATCGAAAGGTATTTGGCATTTGTATCTAGTATGGTGACTTGAGACTTAAGCTACGTTTTCTATTTCCCGTACCTTTGAATTTGTTTTATTGGTACACTTTAGTCATTGCTTTGTTACAAGATATGGATAGCTTGGGATTTGTATGTGCATCAACATTAGCTCTGAGTTATTTATTTGCCATTTGTATGATTGCCTTTTGTATTGTGTGTTGCTTTGCTTGAGGACAAGCAAAAAGATGGTTTGGGGGAGTTTGATGAGTCATAATTATATACATATTTATGCCTCCCCTTAATTGCTTTTGATACGGTTTTCGTGCTAGTTTATATCATTTACATGCCTTTTATGTTAGAATGTTGATACTTCCGCCTTTTGATGTTTAATGCAGGAATTATGCATTTGAGGAGCAAAGGAATGAAATGAGCATCGCGGAGTGGGCATGAAGGGATACACGAAGCATGGCACGAGAATCCATAAGAATGATGGAAGAGAAGTTAAGAAGAAAACACGAACAAAAGAGCTTCTTATTACAAGTACCTACTTTGAAGAGCTATATCTCGAGTTCTACAATATATTTTCAAGTAATTCTAATTGGAGGTGAAAGCTTATCTTGTTAGCTTTCCAACGCCACAAAAATCGCTTGTTTCTGACAAGTAACGAAGAAATGGCGGTTGTTTGAAGTTCAGTGCGCGAAGCAGGAAATTGGTGCCTCGATCGAGTCAACCTTGGCTCGATCGAGGAACTTCATGCTCGATCGAGTCACTCTCGACTCGATCGAGGAACCAACCTAATCAACTAAACTTTGCAATGTCGAGAGTTGGGTGTTCTTGAATTTTGGTGCCTCGATCGAGCCAGGCCTGGCTCGATCGAGGAAGTGGTTCCTCGATCGAGTCCACCTTAGCTCGATCGAGGAACCTTCCAGTTTTATAATTCCCGCAACTTTCCTTAAGTCGGTTATGTATTGATATAAATACCAAAACTCGTACTCTAGGTTATTTTTTATGCTTTATTTTACATAGGTTTAATATAGATACCTTAGAAAACTCTCTCAAATACTTAGTTTAGTTTATTTATTGTTCTGACTTCCGGATCTAGCTATTTACGGTATTGTTCGTAATCTTTCCTTTATTATTAATCATTTATTTCATTGTTCATCTTTTATGCTTGCAATCATATTTCTTATTATTGTTATTGTTGTTCTTATTTCTATTATGCGTAGCTAAATCTCTTATCTAGGGTGAAAGGGGATCTAGGTTGTTTGAAAAGGGGTTACTTATGAATTGATTGTTAAATTGCTTTCTATTGTTGTTCAATTATCGTATTACTTCTAATTAGTTTATTACTGATCAGAATTGATTAATTAGTCTTGCATAAACTAGGATTATCACCGACCGGGTTAAGACTAGTATAGGCCACGATAATTGAATTAGACCAACTTAATGATAGCGATCGCATGTTAAGTTAGATCTAAAAAGACATATTAGAATCGACCGATCATATGACTTTCGACAATATAAATTGCTCAATCAATGAATTAAATCCTACCCTTTGATGACTACCTAGTGAACCCAAATCCCTAGACTCTTTAATATTATTGTTTATCATCTTTATTTAAATTGCTATTAGTTGTTTAGAAATCAAACTCAATCAAACCCCATAAAATTGTTACCTTTAAGACAGATTTAAATATCAACAAACTAGATAATCACCGCCTCCCTGTGGATTCGACCCTAACTTACCACTAGCTATTTTGTTAGTAGTATTATAGGATTTATTTTGATTAAGGCAAACGACTGAAAATAACCTTATCAGCCAGCCTAGGTTCAAATTTCACCCCCACTGTTTTCGATAAAATACCAATTGTGCACTTATTAGAGCCAACCATCAAAGAAACCCGAACAGTCAATCCTCATCAATCGTCGACAAGAACTCTTGGACGAAACCCTATTACGATTGGTTTCTCCGAGGAATACTACCTCAGGGAAGACATGAGGCAAGGGCTTTTAAAATTAGAGTTTCAACTTATGCTATCATCAATAACATCCTGTTCAAGAGATCGCGGGCTGGACCCTACCTGAGATGTTTGGAGCCTGACGAAGCCAAACTAGTACTTCAAGAAATACACGATGGACATTGTGGAAACCACAAAGGAGGAAAGAGCTTGGCAAGCAAAGTTCTCGGACAAAGCACATCGGCTACACCGAGGGTCGATCGCATGGAATACTCTTCAAAATGCGAAGCCCGCCAAATTCACGCACCAATCATACATCGCCATCTGAACTCCTTCATTCAATTTCCGCACCCCCTGCCATTCATAAAATGGGGCATGGACATTGTGGGAAAATCGCTCAGTAGCTCCAAGACAAAAAGTCTTCATGTTAGCTATGACTGATTACTTCTCCAAATGGATTGAAGTGACTCTTTCGTGCAAGTAACCGAAAAAGAAGTAATATCCTTTATCGACAAACATTATTTGCGATATGGAGTCCCATCGAAATAGTATGTGACAACGGAACTCGGTTCGTGGGAAAAGAACCCAAGCATTTTGCCAAGATTGGAATATCAACTGGTAACATCAACCCCTGGATATCCAAAAGCTAATGGCCAGGCGGAGTCAAGCAACAAGGTAGTCATAAGCTGCCTAAAAAAGAAGCTGAAAAGAAGACGAGGCAGATGGGCTGAAGAACTTCCATTAGTTCTATGGGCAGACAGGCCAAACACCTTATTCCCTGGTGTATGGCTGTGAAGCTGTCATCCCTGCGGAAGTACGAGTACCAACATCCAGATGCAGCCTGAACAACGTTGAAGCAAACAAAGACTTGATGCAAGATAATTTGGTTCTGACAGAAGAATTAAGAGACGCTGCCAAAATCAGGATGGCATCATATCAACAAGCAGTCGCCAGGACTTACAATAAAAACGTCAGGGTTAGGGTCTTTAAAGAAGGAGACCCGGTCTTACGTAAAGTATTTCCAAATAAAAAAGAAAAGTCAGTAGGCAAACTGGCTCCCACATGGGAAGGCCCTTACTTAATTGATTCAATTATTGGACAAGGAGCATACAGGCTCTAAACGCTAGAAGGGGAAATGATCCCAAGATCCTGGAATGTAACTCATTTAAAATTATTCCACATGTAAAGATCAGGCTATATACAATCAGGTATAAATTCAATCACTACTCAACCTAACATGCTATATGATGAACTACATGTTTTACATGCCCTGTCTATATTTAATACCTGCTCAACTAACCCATCTATTTACTCTTTGAATCCTGAACAATTATACATAATAAAAGATTATATGCATAAATATTCAGGATTGAGGGCTACTCTACTGTACATTCCTGAAACAAAATTCTCGCACTTAATCGTGCCGACGAGTTGGTAACCACCACCAGATTCGAGAAAGAGTCGGGACCAATCGGCATGAAATAATTGCCTGACTGACTAGGTTTACTGCCACGGATTACAACCGGCTGGACGCAGCAAGACAGGTGCAAGGGTGTTTTATCCCGACCATCAGTCTAAATGCCCTCTTGACAGGCCGAGTACCAAGCCCTCCAGTTAGGCAGGGGACATAAGCCCTCCTGACAGGCCGGATTTCCCACCCTTTCAACCATTATAGCAAAAAAAACTATACTTGGTTGAAATACTCATGACAAGTTAAAACGAAAATAATGTGTAGGTTACTCAAACAGAATGTTTGACAGGCCCAACAGGATGAAACTCACAAAGGAATATCAAAAGCAGAATAAACCAAAAGAAGGCCATCATGCCTATATTAATAAAAACCTTTACCCCCTGGGGCAAAGATACCAAAATATTCATAAAGGCCAGGGATAGTCTCCCTGACCCAGGACAGGAAAATAAAAATATTGTTTGTCCAGGGACATCCTCCCTGGATGGGCCAAAATACCAACTGAAAAAAGATATTACTGCTTCTCCTTAGAAGCGAAGATCAACAACCGCTCCCCACTCTTAGCCGGGTCGCCTCGGCCCCGCTCCCCCCGGGAGTCGACCTCTGTTCATTCTCCAAGTTGTGCGGGTCGGGATACTTTGAAGCGGAAAAACCATCTCACTGCAGGTCCCATTTTGCCCTGGCCTCGACAGGCTCCGACATAGCAGCCGCCCTTCCTTTGATATAGAAATAGAGGGAAGCATCATCCAGCTTAAACTCCAAGTCATCCCTCTCTTGGGTGAGCTCCTCATTTCTGTCCAGGGCCTCCTACAACAGTCGCTTGTTCGAAACTGCCTCAGTCTTAGCAACATCCCTCTCAGCCTGCACCCTTGTCAAGTCAGCAGCTTTAGCAGCCAGGTCAGCTCGTGCAAAATCCAGCTCAGACTTTAGCCTATCATAATCTGATCTCATCAGATCAATTTTGGCTACCAATGAAGTAGCCTGATAGGCATTATGGAGACAGATCGCAGCACCCTGATCAGAAACATAAAGGAAAAATATGAGTAATTTATTCCAACAATAGAAAACTACCAAAAACAAAACACACATAGAAATAGTGCCAACCTACCTCCCTCACAGCGACAAGGCGCCGACGCCAAGAGGCTAATCGAATGATCCATCAAGCAACCGCCGAGTAGCGCCTCAACAGGTCAAGGTGAGCATGACATCTGATTTAGAAGCGAAGATAATCCATGATCTTCACCCTAGCACCTCCATATTATCCACCTTGCTCTCACCTCCCCGACCAAGGCGAAACATCAACATCTTCAATTCTCCTTTTTTGGTCGAACTTATTTCAAAGGGGCATCAGTACATCGTGACCTTGGCGACATCGGGACTGTTCAACAAGTCAATAACAGGCTCAGCATCCCCGCTTCCCTGGGGACCTTCCTCCTTAATCTTAGCCAGCCTGGCTGAGAGGTCAGCCATACCAAACCTGGCAAGGCGAATAAACGACCTGGTGGCTGCAACACGAAATAGTGTATCAGCAATATAAACCAAACATTGTCAGGAAACTAAAAGCAAAAGAGAAAGGAAAGATTAAGATGGACTTACTGCCTGAGGTAGTGGCACTAGCAGCCCCAGAAGCCTTAGCCGCCCTGGAAGCACCGTCAGCCTTCAAACACCGAGGAAGGTGACCAACCCCGCAACAGAGAGGCCATGACCTCTCCAAGGGAGGAATAGCAAGGAAAGCAGAGACATTAGGAGTGGGATACTCAGTTTCAGTAACCCAGTCATCAACTGCACGTATAAGAGGTATGGTTTATTATAATTTTTATTTTTTCACTAACAAATAAAATGTGCAGGACAAAGAAGGGAACCAAAAAAGACTCACCAGCAACGCATGCCTCATGATTCAAATACGCCAGGTCAGGACCCACAGAATTGGTCCTGACAAACATATAGCCAGCAACCCAGCCTTTGTCATGGCCACTGTCCAAATTACTCAGAAGAGGAGTAGTAGTCGCCCTGACCTTGAAACTTATACGGCCAAGACTGTTTGTTTTAACAGCATAACAGGTCTTCAAATCGTCAAGAGAAAAAGAGATATTGTGTTTTTTACAGAGGTTCTCAATAGAACATACAACCTTCCACACAATTGACATTAATTGATAAGATGGAACACCGATTTCCTTAATAACCTCAACCATAAGAGGAGAAAAAGGAAGCTTACAACCTGCCCTGAAAGCCCAGTCATGGATGCAGAACCAACCAGACAAGCCCAGTCGGCCACGATAGGAGAATCCTCGGGGATCCGACTTCAAAGATCGGCGGGGATGATCCCCTTATCCTTCAAAATCTTCTCAAACTCAGGCTTCAAACGGTTTGCCGGAGACTGATCCTCATTTAAAGCCTTCGTAGGCTTGAATTGGAAATCACCATGAGATATTGAGATCATCTCCAACGGAGGATCACTCGGCTTATTTACTGTGGGAGATGGAGCAATGTAAGAAGCGGGCAAGTTTTCGAAGAAGTTTCCTCGGGATTCGAGGAGGAGGAGTTGCAGAACCGCCGGGTAGATTTTTTCTTTGCAGCCATTATTTAAAAGATTATAGAAGATTGTTTAAAGATTGAGGAAGTTGGAAATTAAGAAAACTGAAGAAAAAGATAGTTAAAGAGAGAAGATGAGAAGAAATTTCGTTGATGAGTTCAACTTAATGAAGCACACGGGTATTTATAGTGAAGAATATTAGGGTTTCAGCCGCAAAGGAAGTGGATAATCATTAAGGAAGTTGCAGTAAATAAACACGCGTCAGAAGTTGCAGTAAAATAGCCGTTACAAGGAATTTATCAGGGAAAACTTAACCGTTGGGTAATCTTACCAATAATAAAGTTATCTCCTCATTTTTTCGTCCTGGCACACTGCAAATGAGGAGATAAGAGGCAATTGTTAGGCCTGGAAATCCGCAGACCTTCCTGATATTTATCTCACCTGAACCTGACTATCAAGTCGTCAGGGTGTCAGGCTATCAGGGCACATGAAGATAGGCGCCAAGCCATGGAGAGGACAACGGTCAAACTATCAGGACGATATTAGACCATATACGTGTATAATAAAGGAATTATATACGCAGCATTAAGTGTGAAGATTACGCAGTAAATGCAGAAATTAAGGGAGGAATAATTAGCAATTATTACTGGCAATTATGGAGAATATTCTGCCTTTAATGCCGGATCAAGCAGCCGTTCAGGGAAGGAGACTATATAAGGAACACTTTGAAGATTTTAGAAGGCATCTCATTCATACGCAAGAAGAAGCATATACAATACTTAGAAAAATACAAAGATTGTTATAATCATATAATTATTCTCCCAAATAAGCATAGTGAAATCCTCTCCTGGCTTGGTGCCCGTAGTTTTTTCCCATTCAAGGGTTTTCCACGTACAAAATTATTTGTCTTATTATTATTGTTGTTATTTCATTTACAACTTATTATTATACCCTGACGACCTGACCAACAGACTACCTAGAGCTAGTTAACCTTATACAACTCTACCCTGACCTGATTTCGCCTTGCGCAAAATCCACACAAAACAATCACCATACTCGAATTAAATCGACACGGTATTTATTTTAACCAAGGGTGACATACAATATGGCCAAGACAAAGATGAAAATAAAATGAAACAAAAGTGAAAGGAAAATGTTTGATTTGAACTAATTAGGTTAAGTTCATTTAGGGATATTCTCTCGTGTACCCCTCAACTTTTTCATTTTCTATGATATACCCCTCTTTTCATGCAAAAAAACTTTGACCGTCAATAACTATTGGCTACAAGTTCAGAATACGATAAACTTTTTTTTCAAATTGACCGTCTTTAAGAGGTCTTCCTGTAGATACCTCATTTCTGCACCTCCCGCAAACCACCCGGTGATGATTGGGCCGCATGTTTGGTACGCGGAACGATTTGTGACAGTTCGTAAGATTATCGTCAAGTGATTGCTCAAACATTAATGTCTACCTCTTAGTTGTCATCTACGCGCCGATACGGTCGTTTTGGCAGTAATTAGAGTACATTTGGAGTCCGGGTCAAAAACCGTCTTCATTTCTTAAAACCGTCAAATCCCGAGTCAAAGCAACGTGCTTGTCTACCTAAGGTTAGGATGTCATAAAATGTTGAGATTATATCTCATTTTGAGTCTCATGTCACTTCATTGGGCTAAACTAAAAGTTTATATTACAAAATGTGCATTTCATTTAGTTAAATTGACAACCCGAGCTTTAGGCCCGTTTTACGAGGTCATAACGACTTTTTTAGGTCAGGCCTATTTCACAGAAAGTTCTAGATCTCTTTCTTAGCTTTCCAACGCCACCAAAATCACCTTAATCCGAGTCTTGTAGAGAAAGTTATGCCTACAATACGACAGGCTGTCAAACGCGTTTTCTACGCGCAGAGGAACCTACCCGGGAAAGGACGCAGCAAGTCTTTGCGCCTCTTCCAAGGGACGCAAAGACTTTTCGCGCCTTTTCCTGGGCTTTCTTTTTGTCCAAGTTTCCGTGTTTTAACCTAAGTCGGTTATTTCCGGATCTTTCCTTCCGTATCCTAGTCTTACCATAATTCCTTCACGTGATTAGTATAAATAGGAGCTTTCGTTCCTCATATTTCTCACGCGAGTGTCCGCCCTTCACTTCTCCCTTTGCATTCTAGACTTTGTTCTTACTTATTGGCGCCTACGTGCTTGGACTTCCGACCACGTAAGCTCGGATCTTTCCGGGTACCAGCCTCTCCGTTGCATGACCGACCAATTTGACCA
This sequence comes from Silene latifolia, assembly GCF_048544455.1. Classification (NCBI taxonomy): domain Eukaryota; kingdom Viridiplantae; phylum Streptophyta; class Magnoliopsida; order Caryophyllales; family Caryophyllaceae; genus Silene; species Silene latifolia. Next base: position 100,994,939 of record NC_133533.1, on the reverse strand, counting down.
ACTACACAATAATCAATCTAATTAATCAATTAATTAATCGTTTTCCTCTTTCGAGGGCACTCTTTCCTTGCATTCGCGTCGAGCATCACTAATCGATCTTCTTAGTTCATCTCGTTAAAATCAACATGTAAGTCTGAGGGTGTAATCTCTCTTTTATTTATTGTATTTTACTTTTCGTATCATCCATTGTAAGATTTATGTCGAAAATACCTAATTAAAACCGATTTCTAAAACCGTCTTTAAAACTCTGTTTTTGCGGATTTCCAGTAGACAGACGTCGAGAAAAGACGCAGCAACTGCTGCGCCTCTTCGAAGGAGCGCAGTTCCTGCTGCGCCTCTTCGTGAGGCTGCCGCAGTTCCTGCTTCTTTTCTTCTTCCTCGTCCTCTGTATTTTCGCTCTCTTTTTATCTGTTATTTGTTTGTCTGTTAATTCTTTGATATAATCGTCACTAATAATTCATATGTATATTGCATCATATAATTCATCATTCATTAATTCACATGTTTCAATCGTCATAAGTCCGACTTAAATCTTAAATAATCCAATATTTGCGGGTTTTCGTCATTAAAATCAAATTCGGGTTTTAGAGGTTCGATTTACCCATATTGAATCTCTGGAATTCGTCGTTGATATATTTGCATCTGTTTATCCATCATATATTCGTCATTAGTAACCTGTTTAGCTTAATTAGTTTATTAATTTGTTAATCAATCTTTTAATCATGTAATTAATTCGTTTAATTCCATCTCATCCATGTTTTATCGCTTTCATGACCTCATTCACATGTAAATAACATGCTAATAACTTTCATCCGAGTCTAAAATCGTAATCAATCCATTAATTTACCAATTAACATTAACGGTTTGCAGTTCCGGCTTCACAGCCAGAGTTCACCCTTGGAACAGACGCAAAGAATCGCCGCGCTTTTTCCAAAGGACGCGATTTCTATTGCGCTGTTCGAGATGGGTTCTGTCCCTGAACTCCTTTTCTGCCTTGACGTAGTTTAATTAGTAAGCGTATTAATCAACTAATAATCGTATTATCACCTTCTGACTTGTTCGTATTTCTTTGTTTTATTCTTTTATTCTTTTCCCAAATTATCCGTTTTAGCGGTATTTTCGACATGAATCGCCTGTTCCATTGTAATTAATGTAATTCTCATTATTGTAATTTTATTATTATTATTTCGTGTCATTTGTATGCTTCACATGTAAATGAGCATTAAATCTCAACTTCGACCCAATTGTTTGCTAATTACATGTCAACCGACTTAGTTAAATTCTCACATGTTAGGATTAATCTATGGATGTTGCATTGCATGCATATAGCCGACGGTATATCAAGTACGAATAACTTCCCTAATCATTAGTAGAGGCCGCTATCGAGGCGGGCGGGATTAGGTTTTCGATCAAAAGAGCTTCCTAATACGTACCCTCACCCCTTACTCCAGATATCTGTGAGCACCCGTGTTCATTGGCATCCACGAGAGTCATTCTAGACATAGAATGCTAAGGGTAACGATTGCTTAGTGTTCATGTCACCACTTTGTGTCTTGACATGACACGAGGTATTCGAACGGTTCCAATTTCCCATAAAAATTGGTGGCGACTCCATACAAAATGCAAACGCTTGTTTTCGAGCCCCTTCACCAAGCGCCCCCGTGGGCGGCCCGCTGTCCACAGTTTGGCGACTCCGCTGGGGAGAATACACTTACGTGTAGCTGAGGGTGAAACTTGAACAAGGTTAGGAAATAGTTTGTACAAGACAATTGTCGGTTTTCATAACTCGGTCTTCCTAGACCGTTTTATTCGGCCTTCCTAGGCCCAACCCAACCCATTCGACCAATCGTCCCGTCTAAACGGTCCTAATTCTTATTTGGGCCTAAGGATGGATAGCGATTGACGTCATCCATACCATGATGCTTACTCTTGTTTGTATCAAGGGCCTTCACTACTTGAGGAAATGGACTAGGAATCGGCCTTACTCTTGTTTGGCACGAGCCTCTCCACAGACTTCGGGTTTGATGGTTCGGTATGGCAACCCACCCTTTAAACCAAAACCCTTTTAAATGCACTCAGCATCCCGTTATAATGCTTGTATGATTATTTGTACCTTACGTGATCACCATTTTCTAAACAAAACCATGACGAATCTTGTAAAATCAAAAATCCCTTTCAAAATGTAAATATTTTCAAAATAGCGCAAAACCCAGTCAAAATTCCGTCCGTTTATCAAGTCAAATTTCGGGCCTCAAACCCATTTCAAAAAACCAAAAAAAAAACAAAACGTTTTTTTTTAAAAAAAAAAAAAAAAAAAAAAAAAAAACGAAAAAAAAAAAACAAAAACGTTTTATTCAAAATATTTTCCAACATGTAAATGTAAATATGTAAATTCAATTGGGCTAAGTTACAGTCAAAGTTCAAACCGACTATGTCCTAGTCGAAACTCCGTCGAGTCATGAACCCGTCTTCCTTTACATTTTGGGTCTTTTCAAATTCGAGTCAAGTCCTAAGGCGTCACGCCGTCATTTTGGACCCCCTACCCCAATTCAGTTAGGATCTAAAACACTCGAGTCACACGTTCCGAGGCTCAACACACGAGTCTCAATGGGCCTCATATTTGAGTCTAAACTACAACAGTCTTCTTAACACCTATAAGCAAACCTCGAGTCCAGAATCAACACGTGTCATCAATCCCGTCAATAAGGTCAAATGTATAAATGTCACTCCGTCAAAGTCAACACTCGAGTCTAAATTAAAGTCAAGCACCGTGGATTCAAACACGAGAAGTCGATCACGACATTTCATGAATTCACAAGTCAACTCTAGATTTGTCATCTTGTCCATTTCTTTGTTGGTTGCCTTAGTATGCGTGATCCCATGTCGAATCGAGTTGTAATGCGCTTCATTTCTATCAAGTAGGAATCCAGCAAGTTCCGTCAATCAGCAAAGTCACGAAGGAGTTCAAGCCACAATCACCATGTCCCTTCAAGACATTTATGCCATGGTCCTACGAGTTCAAGCTACAGTGGAAAATTTGAGCATTCGTGTCCTCACCCTTGAAAATGGAATGGTGGAAAAGAACATGCCAATTAGGGAAACCTCTAGTCTAGGTCATCCAAAGCTTACCTCTTGCAATAACCATCGTCCTAGAAAGCCGAAGACAGCCGAAAGGAAACCTGGGAGGCATCAAAGGGTACTTACCGATTTAGGCATGTCTTATGCCGATGCTTTGAAGAGACTTTCTGCCCAAGGCATGCTACATCCAATAGGACCAACTCCGGATCCACCATTAGAGAAACAGGTGAACCTCTGGAAGGGCAACAAATACTGCTTATATCACCAAGGTAGAGGTCATGATATTGAAGAGTGTTTTCTCTTAAAACACACCATCCAAGATATGATCGAAGAGGGCAAGCTTCCTAAGCCACCTTCTGTCGGCCAATCCAAGAAGACCGACCCTCTTGGGTCCAATATCACTAAACATGATGAAGAATCATTCCTGGATTGTTCTCATCTCCTCGATCCTCGTGATGACAAAGAAATCAACGTGCTTGAAGATGACGATATCCAAAATGGAATGCTCATGCTTTCCATGGCCTTCGACAACAAATTCTCCAAAATAGAAGGAGCCATTGATATCCTAAACTCTCGACTTTCCAACGTAGAGAACCAGTTTGCTGAAATGGGTAAGAAGCTTGATGCCCAACCTTTCAAGATAAAGAATGTCCGGACAAACCCTCAACCTCATGGTCTCGAGGAGAAAGCAATAAGTGAGCGACCTGTTCCTGGTTCTTCTCATCCAAGAATCGGAATCTACAAAGGCAACCTCATGGAGCCTTCATCAAAGAAACCTAACAACCCTCCAAGGGCATTTACAAAGGCTTCCGAAAATAAGGGCACACCTCCTAGGAAATTTACCAACATTGGTATTACATACACCGATGCCCTTCAGAGACTCATGGAGCGACGAATGTTGAAGCCAATCGGTCCTACACCTGACCCCGAAAAGAAATCCAAGTTCTGGGATGGGAATTCCTACTGCAAATACCATAGAGGCAAAGGGCATGATACAGAGAAATGTTACAAATTAAAACATGTCATTCAGGATATGATCGAAAGCGGGAGGTTGTCCCTCTCAACCTTTAACCCACAAGGTAGCTTGGACAATCCTCATGGATATACCACTTATCAAGAAACTCTTCTTGACTATTATCCTTTCAGTGTTCCCAATGATGAGGACGAGGTGCTCAAATGGGTGAATGCTCAAAGCCGGATGTCGAAGCCCGTTGCTGGAAGAGAAAATGTTCAAGCGTGGGCCGATGATTACGAGTCTAGATCTGAGATCAAGTCAAAGTCCGGGTCCGGGTCCGAGTCTTAGGCTTTCTATCCCATAATTTTGTTCTAGTATCTTTCTTCTTGTCCATTTTCATTCCTAGTGATAACCTGGGGGCTGTCCCATGAGTCACATGTCTTCTCGAGTCTATGTTAAATATACTCATTTCAATAAAAATACAATTTTCAATCCATATATTCTATCCCGTCTCTTCCTTTACCTTTTCCTGTGACAACAAGAATTGATTTGAGACATTTTAAAAAAATGAACAACAACAACCACACGTTCCAAGTCGATGTGAGTGCACTTATATGATGTTCCGTTCCAAGTTGTAGAGGACGTGAAACTCCGTGTTCATTTTCCTTACCTATTCCATGTCTGGCAATAGAAACCACAATATAACCCCATTTTAGGACGAGCATATCTCAAGAGATTCTAGGACAAATCCAGACCATCTCCCTTGTTAACGATCCATGACGGAAGGCAAGCCCATTTCCCACAATAAACAACCCGTGTTACTAAAGACCAACCCGTTTCACATCAAAAGGTGCTAGTCTGACCCAAATCCATGGTAGCAAGCAAATCCAAGACGATACAAGCCATGATCAAAGACAAGGGCTCAATGAAGAGAAATGACCAAGATCAATATCCAAAGACAAAAGAGTCAAAAGAAGAAAGCTCAATCAGGCAAGTCAATTCCAAAGTCAAAGTTATCTTCAAAAACCTGAATCAAGAATCTGAGCAAAAAACCGAGGTATATTCTAGACCAAGAATCTGAATCAAGAATAAGCCTGAAATCAAATACAGAACGGAATAATGTTGAAGTCTATAAAGAATCAAGACATCAATGAAGATGGTTAGCTATCACCCTCACTTAGCCTTTCACACATCACACCCTAAGTCCTTCTCGAGACCGTTACGGGGAGATAGTTAGGAATTTCGAGAATCCTCTCGAGCTCGTCAAATATACCCATCCTTTAGGGCCAAGACATGGAAACTTGATCACACGTCATTTTAACCTACCCTTTATGTGCTCAGGCTACATCAAGCCAAGAGACTCCATTTCCAAGCCACATTACAAGCCATAACCCCATCAAGCCTTAACTCCACAAAATCAAGCTCCAGAGATTTGTTTCATCAAAGCCTCTTATTACCGAACTCCACATTCCAAATATCCAATCCAGTTTCACCTTGACCCAAACACAGAGTCTTCAATACTTTGCTACCAGAACGGGACGTACCCATATCATCCTTAGGGTCCACTTTTGAGTGTGCTCACATGACAAGGAAATTTTTACAAACTTAATTATACCTCTTTGATCTATGATCAGAGGGGGTTATCTCAAATCAGTTCTCGAGTCACCAAAGGAATATTACCCTTGTGACCCATGCACTTTAAGGCCCTAACAACATAGCTTAGGCACACACCTGAACTACGATCTGGTTTGATTTCACCTATTCAGGTGGATACGTAGGCAGTCCTTTCTTACACAAGAAGGATACAACCACAACACCCAAACAAAATTAACCAAACCTCAGAACTACGATCTGGTTTGATTTCACTTCACGTGAATACGTAGGCAATCCTCAAGGACACAACCATCCCCACTTCCAACTTTCAACCACCTCAATTAACAACTTTCGATCACCTCAATTATCAACCATCCCAGTTTTCAACCTTCCAACCTCATTTAACATTCCTTCCACAACCAACACCTCTATACTGGGGGCTCCTTATTGTCGCCCAGTCTCTTTTACCAAAGTCCAGAGTCATGTTCTCATCCTGGGGGCTTCTCTTCCGAGATGCCACCCTTCCTTTATTCCTCTCTTATTTTAAGCCAAGTTAGTACTCGGTCCGGACAATGATAAGGGTCTTAGATCGATTCTCCGATTTATCGTGCCTCAAGAGGGGTCTCTTTTACAGTAAACGGTGGTGAAAGAAGTCCAAATGATCCATGGCTCATGCCTTGCCTTTATATGCCCCCATCTTTCTTGCAATTCTTATACCTTTGGAACTGATACGCATTGTCACCCACACTTGGCTATGGGTTGCGCATACTTAAACAAAGTCTGTCAAAGTCATCCCTGTGTCGCGTCAAACCTAGGTCTATATTTTGCGTCCGCATAAGATCTGTGTCATGACAAGTCCTATGTCTAAAGCCCATTTGAATATGCATATACGCATTACAAACGAAAATTTCTTTGAACAAGTTTTAAACGACTTTTAGAAAGAAACGACTTGTGTGTCTCCTCATTCGACGTCCATGCGATAATTGCTTACGTGCATATATTAGATTGCATTCTTGTGTGGCTACTAACCATGCAGGTAGGTATCAGAAGCAGTATTTTGCAGTATTGCTCAGATCCCTTTGTCCAGCGCAGCAGTATTTTGCAGTATTGCTCAGATCCCTTTATCCAGCGCAGCAGTATTTTGCAGTATTGCCTACTCAAGATTTCTCCCATGGCAATCAAGATGTTCCTAATCGTCAATATATTCCCTAACAAGAGTTCGCTTGAGACCAACGCAAGCAGATTCAACCTCAAGTTTTTGCCAGAGTTCGCTTGAGACCGACGCAAGCAGATTCCCCAGCAGTTTCTACCGACGTCCTGCTACCCTCGATATTATTGTTTCCTCACGGAGTTCGGCAAAGGTGTCGTTCTCCAGAAGTTCCCAAACCAGAGCCTCCTTCCTTAGGTTCGTAAACCCAAAGTTAGGATTCTTACCCCTAGATTCTTAGATCCCAAAATCGCTTCCTTTAGGTTCATAAGCCTTTAAGCTCCCACACCAACATCCTTAGGTTCATAAACCCATAAATCCTTTTGGAGTTCCCATACCATAGAAAGCTTGAATGCATGTGTCCAAAACAACAATTAGTAACCCAGTAGTTCCTAAACTTAATCCTAGGATCCCAATTCCTCTTAGGTTCATAAGCCTTTAAGTTCCCATACCAGCCGTCCTTTTAGGTTCATATACCCAGGTTCGCACACCTAGCTTCTTTTAAGTTCCCAAACTCCCTAGAGTTCATACACTTTTACCCTTAGGATCATATTCCTTTAGGATCACCTTTTCCTTTTAGGATCATATTCCTTTAGGATCATCACTTCCTTAGAGTTCCTACACCTAAACTTTGGTTACCCCTTAAGTTGAACTTACTGTTAGGCCTCCTTCCCGTCGATGCTTTCCTTTAGGGCCCCATACCCTAGCACAAATCCTTACATATCCTTTAGGTCTTACCCTTAGCTCCCATGCTCAACCTTGGCTCCTACGCAACTCCGGAAGCATCTCGAGGAAGAAGTCTCAGGTATGGTCTCTTCTTATGGCTGGCGAGCTTCCTTACGTAGTCTAATGGACTTTAAACGACCCTCCCCGATAGTCGACAGACTCTAAAATGTTCCCGACGACAGTCCTTGGTTCGCACCCCTTGAACCGCCTTGCGTCGCCATAGTCGTCGGGTTGTAATCTTCGATTGACCTGATGGCTATACTTTGACTTTCGCCTTGTCCAAGCCTCGGTCAAAGTGGGGCTCAGAGATACCTCATTTCTGCACCTCCCGCAAACCACCCGGTGATGATTGGGCCGCATGTTTGGTACGCGGAACGATTTGTGACAGTTCGTAAGATTATCGTCAAGTGATTGCTCAAACATTAATGTCTACCTCTTAGTTGTCATCTACGCGCCGATACGGTCGTTTTGGCAGTAATTAGAGTACATTTGGAGTCCGGGTCAAAAACCGTCTTCATTTCTTAAAACCGTCAAATCCCGAGTCAAAGCAACGTGCTTGTCTACCTAAGGTTAGGATGTCATAAAATGTTGAGATTATATCTCATTTTGAGTCTCATGTCACTTCATTGGGCTAAACTAAAAGTTTATATTACAAAATGTGCATTTCATTTAGTTAAATTGACAACCCGAGCTTTAGGCCCGTTTTACGAGGTCATAACGACTTTTTTGGGTCAGGCCTATTTCACAGAAAGTTCTAGATCTCTTTCTTAGCTTTCCAACGCCACCGAAATCACCTTAATCCGAGTCTTTTAGAGAAAGTTATGCCTACAATACGACAGGCTGTCAAACGCGTTTTCTACGCGCGAGAGAACCTACTCGGAAAGGACGCGAGAAGTCTTTGCGCCTCTTCCAAGGGACGCAGCACTCTTTGCGCGCCTTTTCCCAGGGCTTTCTTTTTGTCCAAGTTTCCGTGTTTTAACCTAAGTCGGTTATTTCCGGATCTTTCCTTCCGTATCCTAGTCTTACCATAATTCCTTCACGTGATTAGTATAAATAGGAGCTTTCGTTCCTCATATTTCTCACGCGAGTGTCCGCCCTTCACTTCTCCCTTTGCATTCTAGACTTTGTTCTTACTTATTGGCGCCTACGTGCTTGGACTTCCGACCATGTAAGCTCGGATCTTTCCGGGTACCAGCCTCTCCGTTGCATGACCGACCAATTTGACCAACTACACAATAATCAATCTAATTAATCAATTAATTAATCGTTTTCCTCTTTCGAGGGCACTCTTTCCTTGCATTCGCGTCGAGCATCACTAATCGATCTTCTTAGTTCATCTCGTTCCGTCAACATGTAAGTCTGAGGGTGTAATCTCTCTTTTATTTATTGTATTTTACTTTTCGTATCATCCATTGTAAGATTTATGTCGAAAATACCTAATTAAAACCGATTTCTAAAACCGTCTTTAAAACTCTGTTTTTGCGGATTTCCAGTAGACAGACGTCGAGAAAAGACGCAAAGAATCGCTGCGCCTCTTCGAAGGAGCGCGATTCTGCTGCGCCTCTTCGTGAGGGCCGCAGCAGCTCTCGCTTCTTTTCTTCTTCCTCGTCCTCTCGTATTTTCGCTCTCTTTTTATCTCGTTATTTGTTTGTCTCATTAATTCTTTGATATAATCGTCACTAATAATTCATATGTATATTGCATCATATAATTCATCATTCATTAATTCACATGTTTCAATCGTCATAAGTCCGACTTAAATCTTAAATAATCCAATATTTGCGGGTTTTCGTCATTAAAATCAAATTCGGGTTTTAGAGGTTCGATTTACCCATATTGAATCTCTGAATTGTCGTTGATATATTTGCATCTGTTTATCCATCATATATTCGTCATTAGTAACCTGTTTAGCTTAATTAGTTTATTAATTTGTTAATCAATCTTTTAATCATGTAATTAATTCGTTTAATTTCATCTCATCCATGTTTTATCGCTTTCATGACCTCATTCACATGTAAATAACATGCTAATAACTTTCATCCGAGTCTAAAATCGTAATCAATCCATTAATTTACCAATTAACATTAACGGTTTGCAGTTCCGGCTTCACAGCCAGAGTTCACCCTTGGAAAGACGCAAAGAATCGCCGCGCTTTTTCCAAAGGACGCAGATTCACTGCTGCTCCAGATGGGTTCTGTCCCTGAACTCCTTTTCTGCCTTGACGTAGTTTAATTAGTAAGCGTATTAATCAACTAATAATCGTATTATCACCTTCTGACTTGTTCGTATTTCTTTGTTTTATTCTTTTATTCTTTTCCCAAATTATCCGTTTTAGCGGTATTTTCGACATGAATCGCCTGTTCCATTGTAATTAATGTAATTCTCATTATTGTAATTTTATTATTATTATTTCGTGTCATTTGTATGCTTCACATGTAAATGAGCATTAAATCTCAACTTCGACCCAATTGTTTGTTAATTACATGTCAACCGACTTAGTTAAATTCTCACATGTTAGGATTAATCTATGGATGTTGCATTGCATGCATATAGCCGACGGTATATCAAGTACGAATAACTTCCCTAATCATTAGTAGAGGCCGCTATCGAGGCGGGCGGGATTAGGTGTTCGATCAAAAGAGCTTCCTAATACGTACCCTCACCCCTTACTCCAGATATCTGTGAGCACCCGTGTTCATTGGCATCCACGAGAGTCATTCTAGACATAGAATGCTAAGGGTAACGATTGCTTAGTGTTCATGTCACCACTTTGTGTCTTGACATGACACGAGGTATTCGAACGGTTCCAATTTCCCATAAAAATTGGTGGCGACTCCATACAAAATGCAAACGCTTGTTTTCGAGCCCCTTCACCAAGCGCCCCCGTGGGCGGCCCGCTGTCCACACTTCCGTGTGAAAAAAAATTCATCGACGTTTCAACTCGTAGTCGGGAATTATGGTCGGTCAAAGTTTATTCGTTAAAAAATGTTTGACCAACCATAACGACCGGCTACGAGTTCAAAAAGCGGTGATTTTTTTTTTCAAATTGAAGGCATTGACGAGATAATTGGTTTGAAAAAAAAAATTACCATTCCTGAACTCGTAACAGAGAATTATTGTCGGTCAAAGTTTATTTGTGAAAAACGAGGGGTACACCATAGAAAACGAAAAAGTTCAGGGGTACACAAGAGAATATCCCGTTCATTTATTTTGTGATTAGTCATGTTTTTCATCGTACTCGGATTAACCGACATGGTATAAGGAACAAAGGAGGATTATGAATTATGACTAATATGTTTACAAATGTAAAGAAATGAGAAAAATGGTAAATAAAAGAAAAGAGTGTTATGATACCCTTTAAAATGTATTTAACCAAATAATATCACCGAGTCACGGATTAGACCGTCATGGTATAAGGAACCAAGGGTGATTACATTTATGGTTAAAATATTTGTCATAAAAATGAATTAAAATGGTAAAAACCATAAACGGAAAGAAATAAAACTAAAAGAAAGTGTTCAAGGAAAGACGAACTCAAACACGTTTGAGTCCGACCCGAGAACCCACAAGAGGCGGGAGCCTCCTTGCATAGGAAGGAGCTTCTGTCTCAGGCCAAAACTCGGTTTTGGCTCGTCTAACCTATATTTGAATCGTGTTATGCATTGTTTATGCTTATAAACTCATGAAAACAGCAAAGACATGAAATAAGTGAGTTTTTTACACCCTCAAACTTACGTGTCTTGATGTTTGCGATGTAGACGACTTTAGAGACGGTTTTCTCGTTTTGACTACTCGCGATCAAAGAAGTTTATATGAGTGCCTTAAAAAGTATTTTGTTTTGAAAATATGTTGAAAATATGTTAATTAATACATGTTGATTGATGAATTGAGTTGGATGAATGGGTCGGTCGAATGCACAACGATGGTACCAAACAAAATGTGTAAGGCTTGTGTTTTCGATCGGTAGGTCGAAAACACGTGTCGATTTTGTGACTTAGGAAGTCGAGTCTAGAAGTTTAAGGGAGAGGTGAGGAGGCCAACGCTCGCGTAAAGATTATGGTGTGTGATGGTGGGTATTTATAGAGAAATGTGGGGTGGTAGGTCGGTTGAGTACCCGGGTCACCCACCTAGCGGGGGGAGGATTCTGGGCTTAGTTGCGGTCAGGTTTAAGGTGCAACGAGGACGTTGTGTTCTTTAAGCGGGGGAGTTTATAACACCCCATGAGGTTATGAGATTGAGTTGTCCCACATCGGGAAAATATGAGGATTATGATATGTTTATAAGAGCTTCCACCCACCACTTAGTAACAAGGCCTTGTGCTTTTGGGCTTAAGTGAGGACAAAACGGGCCCAAACATGAACATCTAAACTTTAGGTAGGGGTGTGTTACGACGGTGGTGGGTCGGGTTGTTATAAATGGTATCAGATCAGAGCAACCCTGTGACCGTTTGGTAAGCCCGTGGTCGGACGTACCCGGGTCACCCACTTAGCGGGGGGAGGATTCTGGGCTTGGCTACGGTCAGGTTTAAGGCACAATGAGGACGTTGTGTTCTTTAAGTGAGGGAGTTTATAACACCCCATGAGGATATGAGATTGAGTTGTCCCACATCGGGAAAATATGAGGATTGTGATATGTTTATAAGGGCTTCCACCCACCACTTGTAACAAAACCTTGTGCTTTTGGGCTTAAGTGAGGACAAATAATGGGCCTAAAGGTACAAATCCCATCTTATTGGGTTGTGTTACGACGGTGGTGGGTTGGGTTGTTATAACAGTTCTGCAAAACGTCCTTGTTCTAATGTCAGTTCATCCCATAAAACTCCTGCTTCCAAAGTAGCTCTGAGTCGGACGCTGTCTAGTCGGACCCCTTACGTTGTTAATAGCCGCTTCCGTGGGAAGGGTGATGGACTTGGTTGCACCACGTTTTGCAGGGATCCAGACACCGAGCTTGTTGTGGTCTCCAAGACGCTCAAGCTAAACAAGTCGTTAATCAAGGATATCCCAGTGTAATACTACGATTTTCTTTGGGTACTCTATCGAGTGGGGCTTACTCTGTCAAGTAAGTATGTGTGGTTTACGAAACAGTGTTTTGCTGAAGGGTATTCAATCGAGTAAGTTGGGGACTCGATCGAGTAAGGGTCACTCGATCGAGTAAGTTACTTACTCGATCGAGTAATTTACGTTTGCGCGTTGTTTTAGTCGGGATTTGTTAGTAACGCGTGATTTATATATAAATCTTTCCATCACTTTCTTCATCATTTGTATCTTTTCTAAAAAGCCTTTCAAGAGAGAAAAGAAGTTACGTCGTCTTCATTCGTTGCGTTACTATCAAATACCAAGGGCTAAGTTTGTCGGATCGTCGTGTTCTTTACGCCATTGAGTTCGTCGTGTTGAGGGTAAGGTCCTTGTATAGTTTTTATATTGTTTCGTTGATTTTGTTTAAAACCCTAATTGGGTAGATTGGGGGTTTTGGGATTATATTGTTGATTAGATGGTAATTATATGATTATATGCTTATAGGAGGAGGTTGTGGGATTTATCTGTATGCACCCCTTTAATTTTAAGGACTATAACGAATTATAATGATGATGAAACTAGTCATAAAATAAATTGCATAAACAAAATTGTAAAGGATTAAGAAATAACCTTCGGTCCTAGCAAATACGGCCTAAGAACAATATCAAAGTAGATATTCGCCTATCAGTTGCACCCAAGACGATATGAGATATGCTCTTTGATTTTGCTAGAATCGATCCAAAAATTAATGTGATTAATTTTAGGTTTTTGTGTTTTTTTCGATGAGAGGAGGCAAGGTTGAGTTAGGGCAAAAATTAGGTTAGAATGAATTCACCCATCTATCCCTCTTAAACCGTGTATTAGGGTAGATTAGGGTGGATTTTTCATCCTCTAATTTCTGGCCCAATTACCGAAATAAGGAGAGTTAATTTCTCTTTTTTTCGGTTATTCCCAAAATGTATAAAATGTGTAAATTGTCATCTAGTGAGGATCGAACCCATGACCTCTTGGTTTGAGTACCCTCACTATTACCACTATGACACATTCATCTTGTTGATATTAAATATAACCGATTACATTTAATTACGAATTAACAGATTAATTCGTCCAAGCTAACATTACATACATTTAATTAAATATAACTTATTATATTCAATTTACGAATTGACATTAATTGCCTCAACTAATATTATTTAATCTTCATTAAATAATTGTCTCATCAACACATTGACTAACTGTTTAGTCATATAAGGCATCAATGTGATTATATTTCTATAACCACATCTCTCAAACACATCCTATAGGTGTGACCTTTAGAGACCAGTTGATCACCGCCATCTGTATGATAATAACGTCAAACTTTCTAGCAAGCCAACCGTTATTAGGTAATCGTTAATCAACTGATTAAAATACGAAGTATACCTTTGTGAACCTGTAAGAGATTTACAAATGTTATCACACTAATTTTTGGAGGACACAAGCTCCAAAAAACTCCCACTTGTCCTCACAAGTGTATGTGCGATAACCGATTCTCATATCCTAAAATTTCTCCCACTCAATGTAAAACAATTTGCAAATCCGTATTCACAAAGGTCGTATTTTACAACCGATCATCATCAAGAGTGGTTTCCCCGACTAGAGAGTAACTTAACTGATAAACGAATCAACATTCGAGCATGGCCATGCATTTCAGTTATAACTCCTCGAGTGGCCCTGAGAAATAACTATACCTGATAAAGATTGGATATTTTCCTCAACTCGAATCCTGCCGATGTAAGCACAGTATGAAATGACCCAGAAAAAATCCACTTAGCCTCCAGTTACGGCAGACCGTGAGAAAGAAACCAAAATCACCCAAAAACTGCCTTAATCTCAAGAGACAGTCGATAGTCAAAAGAATCGACTCTAGGAACACAATGGACGTCCAATCCACGACCCGGCACCGAATGTTTTTAAACATTTAGGACTCCATTACGTTGTCACAAAAATTTGTCCTACGAGGTATCGTTATAATCTCGCATTTGTGATCGATCAGTCAACAGTTTGACTTATGGTTTGTTGAACCAACCATCAATCGACTGCACAATATAATAGCCAGAGTTATCAGCTCTTGTAGGCGATTACGGACCAAAACAAAATATAATGTAATTCAGTTCACTTTGTGGCGTTCAATGTTGTCAGTACAATCCACATGAAAAACAAAATATTATATTAATACGATGAAGTTATAAATAGTATATGAAAAAGATAATGTATCAAATTCATAATCAACTATTACAACTCTGGAACACGTTTAATTCTCATGGAGATAACGTGCCCTCCATGCTTATCATATTTCAATGGCTCAATAGTAGAATCTGCTACAACTTCCTGTTTGGAACTATTCCAGCTGACCGCAGCACCATTAAGAGTAAGAACGAATCTAGACTGAGATTTCTAATCATCTCGATCCGTTTGGAAGCTAGCATCTGCGTAACCGATTGCGCATAGCTTAGTATCGCCTCCATAAGTCAATACCCTATCCTTAGTCCTCCGTAGGTACTTGAGGATATTTTTAACAGCTATCCAGTGTGTTTCACCTGGATTCTTTTGGTACCGACTCGTCATACTCAATGCATATGCCACGTCTGGACGTGTGCATAACATTGTAACACCCCCATACTCCAAGTGCTTTACCAGGACCACCCAGGTATAAGGATGTTACCATCTCGGTTACCCGAGGCAATGATAATCAAATAAACAATAATGAAACAACGTTTAAATAGAAATACTTTAGTGAAAGGTTACAATCTCAAAACCAAAACCAAAAGTACGAATACATGTTCTCAAACTGATCTCTCTATGATTTAATCGAAATGTTTATGAAAACTACTAAGCTACAGCGGAAGACTTCTATCATCAGACCGTGGCACATCCCAGCTATCCCAGTACTCAACTCATACCTGCTCAATATCTCCTCACCATCCCCGAATGGATCACCGCAGGTTTTAAAACGATAAACGGGGTCAGTACTATTTACATAATTTATATAACCAACAATACAAAGAACTAATACAAATCAATCAATCATACACAATCATCCACTCCACCCCATCTCCGTCACCGATCGTCCACTGGACCACCACCGCGAGGGGGACTGGTACTGCACCCACCAAATCCCCGCTCATCATACCGAGCGATAACCCTGTCCCATTAATGTGCACATCCCCTTCCGTGGCGGGTTCCACGAAGGGAAAAACTAGTTTCAGCTCTCTGTCACTGTCACTCGGTTCAGCTCTCTGTAATCTATGCACAGCCTCAAACTCCCATCTTTCTTCTTCACGAAAAGAACTGGTGCTCCCCACGGTGATACACTAGGTCTAATGTATCCCTTCTCTATCAGATCATCTAACTGTTTCCTGAGCTCCTCCATCTCTTTAGGATCCATCCGGTACGGTGCCTTAGAGATTGGCCCCGTCCCCGGTTTCAACTCAACGGTGAAATCTATCTCCCTCTTCGGTGGCAACCCCGAAATCTCCTCTGGAAAAACATCTGCAAACTCTTCCACCACTGGTATCTGATCAACTGTCGGACTCTCTATCCGGTCATCTCTCACTTGGCACAAGATCAAAGGATATCCCTTCCTCAGATAAGACTTCAAGGTGACAGCTGGAATCAACTTAACTTTGGGTTTGACTAGAAACCCACGATAAGACACACTAACACCCTTAGGCCCTCTCAAAGACATTTTCTTTTGATGACAGTCTATCTTAGCTTTATACTTTCCTAACCAGTCCATCCCGACTATCATCTCAAAACCGTCAAAAGGAAACTCTAGCAAGTCTATAGGTAGATGAACTTGCCCAACTATCATAGATACATCTCTAAACAACCTCCCACATGATACAGACTCACCCGAAGGTATAAAAACTTTCTCACTTACAGATTCATATACCCTCAAACCCAACCGTTTAACATGACTCGAAGATACAAACGACTGAGACGCCCCCGAATCAAACAAAACAAAGGTATGAATACCGTTAACAAGAAAAGTACCAGTGATAACATGTGCATCCTCCTCAGCTGCTTTCTTGGCCATCATGAACAGCTTCCCACTGGTCTTCTGTCCACCTCCCTGGACAGTACTGGCTGATGTGGTCGGCTTAGCACCCGACCCCTGGTTGGTGTTGTGGTTCGTAGCTGGTTTCTGATAGGAATTACCGCCATTGCGGTTACCTCCACCCTGATAGCTCTGACTTCCCCGGTTAGACCATGACCCACCTGGTCTGTTGCTCGCATAACTCTATGCAGGTCCCTGAGAATAGCTCCCCCGAGCCGACCCCTGAAAAGTTCCCGGTGCACTCGTGCACTCATGTCTCTTGTGGCCTACACCGCCACAGCCATAGCAGGTCATCCCCTAACTACCACTACCACTCACACAGCCACGCCCAAAGGAAGCCCCAGCACTGAATCCTGACCCAGAAGAAAACCCTCCAGCTTGGGTGTGGTTGCCTTTATTATGACTAGATTGGCCACCACCCTCACTCTCAGCCTTTCTTTTCTCACTCACTCTATCCTGAGTCATCTCCACCAACCTCTTAGCTCTCCCAGCCCTCTCATAACTTCCTTAACATCGGTAAGGACTCCTACAGGTATCTTATCCATAATCTTAGGGGTCAACCCCCTCTCAAACCTCAGCGCCAGGTTCTCCTCACTCAAACCCATATCCTCAGCATACCTAGACTTCTCATTAAACTGCTTGTAATACTCAAGAATCGACATATCAGATGTCATCTTAAACCCATCAAACTCCTCTCTCAGCTTACTCCTCACATGTTCCGGTACAAACTCATTCCTCATAGCTCTCCGAAACTCGTCCCAAGGTATAGCAGGTAAGCCCTGGTTCGCATACATCTCCCTAGCACTCACCTTCACCGTATCCCACCACTTGCCAGCTGCTTCCCTCAGGTAGAACGCAGCTTGTTCTACTCTCATCTCATCAGGACAGTGAACTGGGTCTAGTATGTTCTCCATCTCACGATGCCGCTTGTCAAGAAGGTTTAGTTCCTGCCCCCGTGTACTCTTTTGGGTTAAACCTCGCTATATAGAGACTGATCTTAGAGTGATCAACCACCTTATCCTTATCCTTATTCACTTTCTTTAAAGCCTCAGTAAGAGCATCTTGGTGCTCCAACATCTTAACAACATCATCTATGTTCATGGTCTCAGCTCTCGCATAGTAAGCGTTTCTCTTGGGCGGCATCTTGAAACTATATAAGAAAGGGTAGATATAAACATACACACTAAAACCTCAAAACACGAAAGCGGACAGCCCAGAACACACTCGATCGAGTGTCCAAACCTACTCGATCGAGTAAGAGGCTACTCGATCGAGTGCCCAACATACTCGATCGAGTGCCTCGACTCCAGAACCCAAACAGACCTTCTGACCTCTAACATACTCGACCGAGTAGCCCGGCTACTCGATCGAGTGACCCCCTACTCGATCGAGTGCCCGAGGTACTCGATCGAGTGCCCAAAAACACGATTCTGGATTCAAAATCGTCAAATACCCACTCGATCGAGTTAAACCCACTCGACCGAGTATCTCACTTACTCGATCGAGTACCCCCCTACTCGATCGAGTCATGCTGACTCGCATAAACTACCCGCATGTTATCTCACATCTCCCAACATACTAAGCAACATTATAAACTCAACATGTGATAGCTAAGCATGCAATTCTACCAAGCTTTTCAAAAAATCAACAAAACAGTTATATCATATGATCAAGCGCCACATAGTAAACATCCAACATGCTTCTTATTCCAACACAGTTCTATATGTCTTATCAATCTTTCATTCATATTCTCAGCCTTCTACTCCAAGCATTCAACAATTACGACATACTTCATCACATCCACACACAAGCTGACAAACAACACATACGACTTGACATACACCCCCCCCATGTGGCCGGTTCAAAATTGTAGGGCGAGTTCGCGACTTTAGGACGTCTCCCAAGCCTTTGCATTAGCTCCTACAACCTTTACCCTAGGTTTATTTTAATTGACTCCTTATATTCATTAGGTTCATTGGTTACAGGTTTCAGGATCGTCGCTCTGATACCATTTTGTAACACCCCCATACTCCAAGTGCCTTACCAGGACCACCCAGGTATAAGGATGTTATCATCTCGGTTACCCGAGGCAATGATAATCAAATAAACAATAATGAAACAACGTTTAAATAGAAATACTTTAGTGAAAGGTTACAATCTCAAAACCAAAACCAAAAGTACGAATACATGTTCTCAAACTGACCGTCTACTCGATTTAATCGAAATGTTTATGAAAACTACTAAGCTACAAATGAAGACTTCTATCATCGGACCGTGGCACATCCCAGCTATCTCGCACTCAACTCATACCGCTCAATATCTGCTCACCATCCCCGAATGGATCACCGCAGTTTTTAAAACAATAAACGGGTCGATTATTTACATAATTTATATAACCAACAATACAAGAACTAATAAAGCTCAATCAATCATACACAATCATCCACTCCACCCCATCTCCGTCACCGATCGTCCACCGGACCAGCCGCGAGGGGACCGCAGCCTGTACCCACCAAATCCCCGCTCATCATACCGAGCGATAACCCTGTCCCATTAATGTGCACATCCCCTTCCGTGGCGGGTTCCACGAAGGGCGAAACTAGGGCGTGAAGCCACTCCCGCAAGTGACTCCACTCAGCCGAGAACGCATCTCGAGAACTAGAGACAAACAATCACAATATAATACAATATCACAACCGTCTGAATCAATCAACAACACTAACTACAGCACAATCACCACACATTATGTAAGTAATACTGAGTAGGGAAACCCTACCTGGAAAGCACAACAATCAGACGATCTCACAGTTGTTATCAAAAAGCTTCCTCTACGAATCCTCCTCCTAATATACAAACACATAATCACTACCAATCATACAAACAACAAAACCCCCAAATCCCCCAAACTAGGGTTTAACCAACTTTAAAGAAACATCATAAAAATGGTATATAGGTCTTACCCTTGACGCAAGGATCACAACGGTATAAAGAAAGTGAAATCCGACCTTCCAAGCTCCGGGATTTGCCAACAATGCGATTAAAGCTAATGACGTAGTTTGCTTTCTCTTCTCACAGTGATTAGGTTTTGAAAAGTGATTTAAGAACAATGACGGAAGTATTATATACTCTAATCGCATTATTAACAAAACCCGAGAAAACAGCCCCCGTAAACTGGCTACTCGATCGAGTAGCTAAGGTACTCGATCGAGTGCCCCCTTAATCGATCGAGTACCCACGTTACTCGATCGAGTACCCAACAGGTAAGAAACTATTTTAATCCGCAACACGCCCTTACTCGACAGAGTAAGGCCTACTCGATAGAGTACCCCAAGACTCATAAATACGTAGTATTACAATCATGGCATACATGATTGATCCTATTGTAGATGCATAAGGAACACGACTCATGCGCTCAATCCCTTCAGGCGTCGTGGGTGACTGAGACTTGCTCAACTGCATCCCAGATGTCATTGGAAGGTTCCCCTTCTTGGAGTTGGTCATGCTAAACCTCTCAAGAATCTTATCCAAATAAGACTCCTGACTAAGTGATAACGTCCGTCGTGATCTATCTCGGTAGATACGGATTCCCAAAATGCGTTGTGCCTCACCCAGATCTTTCATCTGGAAATGGTTCTTCAACCATTCTTTAACCGATGATAGGAGAGGAATATCATTCCCAATCAAGAGTATGTCATCGACATACAATATCAAGAATACAATCTTGCTCCCACTCGACTTGATATATAAGCATGGTTCTTCGCCGATCGAGTGAAACCATACTCTTTTATCACCTGATCGAAACGATGATTCCAACTCCGAGTAGCTTGCTTAAGTCCATAAATGGAACGCTTAAGCTTGCATGCTTTCTTAGGATGTTCAGGATCTATGAAACCTTCGGGTTGCACCATGTACAACTCTTCCTCCAAATAACCGTTTAAGAAGCGGTTTTCACATCCATTTGCCAAATTTCATAATCATGAAAAACGGCAATCGCTAAGATTATCCGAATGGAACGTAGCATGACTACAGGTGCAAAAATCTCATCATAATTCAATCCGTGCACTTGAGTGAAACCTTTTGCCACTAGTCGTGCCTTATAGGTATCTGGTTGCGCGTCTACAGAACGCTTTATATTGTAAAGCCATTTGCACTGTAGAGGTTTTACCTTATTAGGTAAATCAACTAGATCCCATACGTCATTCTCATACATGGAGTCCATCTCGGATTGCATGGCTTCGAGCCATAGCTTTGAGTCGGAACAGGCCATAGCACCTTTATAGGTAGCGGGTTCATTAATCTCTAGGACTAAAACGTCATTCTCCTCGACCATACCAATGTATCTGTCCGGCGGATGAGAGACTCTACCCGACCTCCTAGGTTCCTCAGGAATATTAACCGTGTCATCAGTTGGAGGAACAACTTCCTCC
Source organism: Silene latifolia (assembly GCF_048544455.1). Classification (NCBI taxonomy): domain Eukaryota; kingdom Viridiplantae; phylum Streptophyta; class Magnoliopsida; order Caryophyllales; family Caryophyllaceae; genus Silene; species Silene latifolia. Next base: position 100,973,839 of record NC_133533.1, on the reverse strand, counting down.
ATCCGTTCCTCGGTTGTTGGTTCTGGAATCTCCGACAGCTCAAAGGTTCTATTACTCGTCTTGTTCTCGAGAAATTATTTCTCTTATAACGTCGCACTAGCCGCAACAAAAACTGGATGTTCGGTAGGCGAATAGAAGTAATGACCAAATGTTCCTTTTGGATAACCTATAAAGTATGTCTTGACCGATCGCGGACCGAGCTTATCCTCGTGTCTCCACTTGACATAAGCCTCGCAGCCCCAAACCCGAATAAAGGACAATTTAGGGACCGTTCCCTTCCACATTTCATATGGAGTCTTGTCGACAGCTTTAGTCGGACTTCGGTTAAGTATAAGAGCAAAATGACAAAGAGAAAACCCCATAATGAATCAGGCACTACCGTGTGACTCATCATGGATCGAACCATATCAAGTAAGGTTCGATTTCTCCGTTCGGAAACACCATTTAATTGAGGTGTTCCAGGTGTAGTTAACTGTAGAACGATTCCACAGTCTTTAAGGTGTTGATCAAACTCATTTGAAAGATATTCGCCACCCCGATCTGAACGGAGTGCTTTAACCTTTCTACCCAGTTGGTTCTCAACCCTATTCTGGTATTCCTTGAATTTCTCAAAGGACTCACTTTTATGCTTCATTAAGTAGACATATCCGTATGTACTCAAATTGTCCGTGAAAGTGATAAAATATCTATAGCCATCTCTAGCGGTAATTGACATAGGTCCACAAACATCAGTATGTATGAGTCCTAATAGGTCACTAGCGCGCATTCCAACACCTTTGAAAGAAATTCGAGTCATTTTGCCAATGAGACATGATTCACACGTGCCATATTTAGAAAATTCGAATGCGGGAATAGTCCCATTATCGAAGAGTTTCTTTGCACGTTTCTCATTTATGTGTCCTATTTGACAATGCCATAGATAGGTTTGATCTTTGTCACCAACCTTTAATTTCTTATTATTCACGTGTAATACTTCCGTGGTTTTATCTAAGATGTAAATTCCATTCATGGAAACTGCTTTGCCATAAATCATTTCATTGAAAGAGAAAATACAGCTATTATCCTTTATTGAAAATGCAAAACCGTCTTTAGCAAGTACGGAAACAGAAATAACGTTCTTAGACAAACTGGGTACATAGTAAAAGTTATTTAAAAATAACTTAAAACCACTAGGGAGTTGGATTACATATGTTCCCTTCGAGACAGCAGCAACTCGTGCTCCATTCCCGACTCGCAGGGCCACATCACCTTTTTCGAGAGGTATGATGTCCTTTAGGCGCTGCAAATGATTACACAGATGAGAACCACAACCAGTATCAAGTACCCAAGTTCCGAAACTTGCATGGTTAATCTCAATCATATGAATATAAGATGACATACCAACAGGAACGACGCAGCCTGCTTTGATGTCACGGTAGACGGGATAGTTCCTCCTCCAATGTCCAGTCTTGTGACAATGGTGGCACTCAATGTCGCCGCCCTTGCTCTTTACCTTACCCTGTGAGCCACTAGTCTCACCGGGCCCACTCTTACCGTTTCCTGGCTTTTTAAACTTTGGCTTACCTACAGCTAGGTCGCCATGAGCCTTGACCTTACCTTTACCCTTATTGGAAATCGTGAGAACATCCTGCTTCATGCTCCCACTCAATTTCATATCCTTCTCGGTCTGTACGAGAAGGAAGTGTATCTCATGAGGACTCTTTTTCAAGTCATTCATGTAGTAGTTCGCCCTGAAAACGACAAAACCATCATGGAGAGAATGAAGCATTCGGTCAATGACAATTCTCTCACTGATTTTGCAATCAAGAGCCTCCAGCTTCTCGACATTCTCAATCATATGAAGAATGTGTGGGCTAACCAGTTGGCCCTTCTGGAGTTTCGCATCAAAGAAGCGACAGGTATGCTCATATGTAACGATTCTCGGTGCTTTTGAGAAATCGTTAGTGAGCGTGGTGAAAATCTTGTTCGCACCTTGGGCAATGAAGCGTCTCTGCAAATTGGTTTCCATTGTAAAGATGAGTACGTTCTTTATCGCACCCGCTTCCATAACGAAGTCACTATAAGCGAGTGACTCGTTGACTCCTGCATTTGGGCCTGGGTTTACCGGTATTGGCTCAGTTAAGTACTTGAGCTTATCACGGCAATGGCGATTCCGTAGTCTTTGCCTCCCAGTCCGCAAAGTTGGACCCGTCGTTTTTCAGACGTGTCAACTAATTCATCTGGTCCATGAATATTTTCAGCCAGGACTCGCGTCCAAGTGTGGCACTAGGCATTTGGATTGCACTGTTTCCAGACATTTTGTTGTAACAGTAAAATAAACGTGTTCTACACTGCGAAAAGAAGAATAAATAATAAGCATGTGCATCGATTTTAATTTAAGTCTAATGATCTAATGTCATAACGCGAAGACTCAAAACATTTATACAATTGACCTTCCTCAAGATTTATATAAATGATCCCAAGACTTAATTATCTGTAAATTGATAAGCTAACCTTTTAGCTAATTCTACCGTTAGAATTCTTGGTCGATAAATTTCTGTAAATTCTATCTTTAGTCCATCATAATCACGAGAAACTCTTCGGACTATAATGTTGAGATAAACTAAGTCAACACAAACTACTTACCCAACGTAGAAGGGGTCATATTATGCCTACCGACGAAGAAGGGATTCATAGTTGTTTGCCCTCATAAAGACTAATCTCAATTTCCGTTTTAGAGGAAGATCCCATCAACTTTATTTTAATTCATTTTAAGTGAACTAATATCTAGCATGCGTGAATGATTAAACTAAGATAATGGCTTAATAAACATGTGACATCTGTATGTCTATGAAAACTAACATACAACCTATATGTGTCAATTTTCATGCATTTTAGTAGTAGGTGGTTTGGTTTTATGCGGAATATGATGCATAAACTATCATGTGAATGAAAAGCAATAGGAATGAAAAACGTAAAAACAATAAAAAGTCCTAGTGTGGCCTATCCTATCAAAATGAACATTAAATACAAGTTTGGAATCCATCGTTGGACCCGAGATGCTTGTCTCGATGTTCCATCTTGATCCATGTAGCAGGAATGAGCTCCAATCTCCATCTTTAGTCTTCTTCGAAAATTACAATAAATAAATTTACATAATAAACCTATTTATTACATTCTAATTTCAAAACCCAAAACTAAAGGAAAAATAAAGGAGATTCGAGATCTCATAATTACATAAAAAATCATGTTTCCTTCATTACGAAAACATAATTTGACTAAGGCCACACTAAGTATTACAAATTACAACCGATTGCAAAAATACGTAAATAAAACCATTCAACGATTCATTCAACTAAAATAAAATGCATCAACTAAAAAAAAATTAAACATACAAGACATAATTCTATAATTATGCAGATTAATTTTCCAAACCACCTATTTAAAAACAAATTAAGTGACAATTCCTCAATTAATCACATTAATTTCAATCTTAATCCATATTAAACTTGTAATATGAATTTCATCCATCAATATTTTAAACTGCTTTAAAATAATTAGGTATCTTAAAATTGTGAACCGTTTCACAACAATTAATCATACATTGTAAAGGTAATGTATAATTAATACTGGCCAAAACAAACAAAAAAACAAAATCCTTTTTTTATATGTCTCGGCTAAACCAAGGAAAAACAAAACAAGCCCTTTTTTTCGGCAATAACAATAAAAAAAAAAAAAAAAAAAATTAGTTTCTTATTTTGTACACGGTTTTATCTCAAAGACCGAAAAAAAGACAATTTTTTTTTTTAAACTCGTCCTCTGTGAAATGTGATGTAACGTGACGTGAACAAAGAATGAGGAAAAAAAATCTTACTTTTCACGGATGCTTTTCAAATCGGCATAAACAAAAACAGCCGCAAAAAGACTTTAATCAGTTTTTCAGGAAAAACCGAAAGAAAAAAAACAGATTTTTTTTTTTAATATTACTGTTCATCCGTGAACAGTAACAGAAACAGAAGGAAAAAAAATTCCACGGCTAAAAAAAAAATTAAAACAGCCCCAAAAATATTATCAATTCGGCAAAACCGATTTCCATTTACATCTCGATTTAATAAATCGAAACATCTACAAATTATCATATTATTATCTTAACTGATTAAAAAACAACAATATGAAAATCAAATGGAAATAAAACAACAACAAAAACGCAACAATCGGTTGAAAAAAATTTTCACGGCTCAAAAAAAATTCCAGCCGATTATATTTTTTTTTCGCAAAACCTAATTATTGTTTACAAACAATTTTATGAAAATCGTCAAAATTAAAATTCGTGGCCTTGGCTCTGATACCACTTGTGGGATTTATCTGTATGCATCCCTTTAATTTTAAGGACTATAACGAATTATAATGATGATGAAACTAGTCATAAAATAAATTGCATAAACAAAATTGTAAATGATTAAGAAATAACCTCCGGTCCTAGCAAATACGGCCTAAGAACAATATCAAAGTAGATATTCGCCTATCAGTTGCACCCAAGACGATATGAGATATGCCCTTTGATTATGCTAGAATCGATCCAAAAATTAACATATTAATTTTAGGTTTTTTGTGTTTTTCTGATGAGAGGAGGCAAGGTTGAGTTAGGGCAAAAATTAGGTTAGAATGAATTCACCCATCTATCCCTCTTAAACCGTGTATTAGGGTAGATTAGGGTGGATTTTTCATCCTCTAATTTCCGGCCCAATTACCGAAATAAGGAGAGTTAATTTCTCTTTTTTTCGGTTATTCCAAAAATGTATAAAATGTGTAAATTGTCATCTAGTGAGGATCGAACCCATGACCTCTTGGTTTGAGTACCCTCACTATTACCACTATGACACATTCATCTTGTTGATATTAAATATAACCGATTACATTTAATTACGAATTAACAGATTAATTCGTCCAAGCTAACATTACATACATTTAATTAAATATAACACATTATATTCAATTTACGAATTGACAGTTAATTCGTCTCAACTAATATTATTTAATCTTCATTAAATAATTGTCTCATCAACACATTGACTAACTGTTTAGTCATATAAGGCATCAATGTGATTATATTTTTATAACCACATCTCTCAAACACATCCTATAGGTGTGACCTTTAGGGACCAGTTGATCACCGCCATCTGTATGATAATAACGTCAAACTTTCTAGCAAGCCAACCGTTATTAGGTAATCGTTAATCAACTGATTAAAATATTAAGTATACCCTTGTGAACCTGTAAGAGATTACAAATGTTATCACACTAATTTGAGGAGGACACAAGCTCCAACAGAGGTTTCATTGAGGAGCGATATTGATTAGCTGCTTGTGACGGTCTCGTGATTGCTTATTCCAGGTAGGGTTTCCCTACTCGGTTATTGTTTATGTAGTATCGTTGATGGTTGATCATTGTTGTTGATTTGTAGCATGTTGGAATTTGTAATTGGTAATTATTGTTGTATAATGCGGTTCGTTGTGATTGTTTGTCTGTGGTTCGTGAGGTGCGCCCTCGGTTGAGTGGAGTCACTTGCAGGAGTGGCTTCACGCCCTTGATTCGCCCTCTGTGGAACCCGCCACATAAGGGATGTGCATATTTAGGAACTTAGGTTATCGCTCGGATGAGATGAGCGAGGCTTAGGTGGGAACGGCTGCGGTCCCCCACTGGCGGTGTAGAATACTTGTTGTGATGGGTATTCTGGCAGGACTACACACTTTGGTGTGTAGTCAGATGTGTGGAGTTATGATGGAGATTGGATGATTGTTGTATTGCTTTTGTTGTATTGTTTTATGTAGACAGTAACTGACCCCGGTTTAAATGTTTTGAAAACTGTGGTGATCCATTGGGGGAAGGTGAGCAGTTATTGAGCAGGTATGAGATGATGCGCATGGGATAGCTGGGTTGAGTTGCCACAATATGTGTAGAAGTCTTCCATTGTGTCTTAAACATTCTTTTACTTTAGTTGGTTTGACATTTTTGGGAAACAGTTGTATTTACTTTATCAGTTTTGGTTTTGGACTTGTATCGCTTTAAAATTAATTAATAAAGTATGTTTCTTTATCGTTTATTTGATATACATTACCTCGGGTAACCGAGATGGTAACATTCACATGCCTTAAGTGGTCCTGGTAAGGCACTTGGAGTATGGGGGTGTTACAAAGTGGTATCAGAGCAACGATTTTGGAACCTGTAACTAATGAACCCAATGAACCGAGAGAGTTAAAGTAAAATGAACCCGGGTATGAGTTGTTAGGAGCTAATGCAAAGGCTTGGGAGACATCCTAAAGTCGCGATCTCGCCCTACAACTTTGAACCGGTCACTAGGGGGTGTCAGGGGATCGCTATGTGTTTACTAATGGTCTATTGCGTATGTTGGATGAATGATTGTGGTGGATTGGTGAATATGGTGGAAAAAGGTGAAAAAGATGTATATAGTAATATGTTGTGGATGATCCTGTTGTGTGGTGGAACTGAATTATAATGTGGCAATCTTAGTAACATGAGATTAGGGGATTTGATATGATTATACATGATTTTGTTTGCGTAAAGTTATATAATAAAGTTATATACTTGTTTACTGTTGTTTCATATGCACATGTTGGATGAAGAATGTGGTTGAAATGGATGAATTGATTGGAAAAGATGGAGTGGCAATTGCATAAGAATATGAGTTCATGATTTAAGCATGTTTATATGACAGAAGTAATATTTTTAATAATGTTGTTATATTATTAACATATGAATATAATGTTTGCGTTTGATGTATACATACATATATCTTTTGTTGTGAAAAGTTATAGAATAAAAGCGTGCGGGCATAATGTGATTGGTAAGTTGAATACTATATGATCATGATGGTTGTTGTTGTTTGGCTTTTTAGATAGTAATATGTGGTTAGGGATAATGGTTTTATGAGTATTGAGTTGTTTTTCTTTACCTTGTTGTTATTTAAGTTGTTTGGAAGTAAAAATCAAATAGTTATGTTGTCCGATTACAGCGAAGTTGTCTTTAAACTGTTATAACTTGAGATTCATATATGATTTTAATGTGATTATACTTGGAAGTGATAGCTTGTTCTTTTACGATTCTAGCGATAGGTCACAGGCCCAAAATGACCAAGAAACGAGTGAGATATGACCGTTTTACGAAAATTGGCAGTGCTAAGAAATGCGTAGGGTACTCGATCGAGTATCCCTTACTCGATCGAGTACACCTCTTGTTACTCGATCGAGTAGCCCTTACTCGATCGAGTAGCCCTTGTAATTTGTTGTACGTACTTCTGACCTTCACCTACTCGATCGAGTTGGCTGTACTCGATCTAGTGACCCCTGTTTTGGGTCATATGCTTATCTTTTACCTCGTTGCATATCATGTTTAATTCAAATGTGTTCTTTTGCTTCTTTATGCTTTTTTTTTTACGTATGTATTGGTTCTGATGCGTAAGTTACCAGATCTTATGATTTAATGAGTAACACCTTATGATGGATATGAGTTCAGTGGGGAGGACATGAGTTATATGTGTTTATGATGGATAGTGGAAAAAGGAAAGGGAGATCGATGATCTTAACGAGGTAGGGAGCATTTTTTGTAAGGTGGTGAGTAATATAGCCTCATGTTGAGTAATGTAAAAGTAAGTGAATATGGCTAAGGGGGTGATGTAAGTTTATGGAACGTGAGAATGAAAAGATTGAAATGAGGGATGCAAATGGTGGTAACTTGGGATGTTTAAGGATTATGAAGGGAGATAGTAATAACTGGGTTGGTTAAGAATATATGTAATGAAAGGTCGTTGTAGAGGGATGGAGAAGAGTGGTATATAATGAACTTAGATGTAGACATGTCACGACGTGGATTTGGAGATAGTGAATGAGTTTGGGGAATTTGGTTTATTAAGAGGTGAAACTGGTGTGTGATTTCCTTGAACAATTAACGGTATGAAATGAGTTTTGGATTCCAAAATGGAGAGTAAACTTTGATTTTGTGGATTGATTAGTGGCAAGTGTGGGTGAGTGGAATGATGAGAGAGGGCCCATGGTAAGAAAGAGTGACAAAGTACCGATATGAAGTACTGGAATTCGAGTTTTGGAGCAACGAAAAAGTAAACGGATTAACAGAGAGTTAGGTGCAAGGAGTAAGGAGATGAACTAATAATTGGTAGTGTTGAGAGTAAAAGGGAAGAGAAGGATAAAAGTAAGCTGAGAAAACGTCGACCAGAGTTATGGAACATGAAAGTAAGGAATCATGGAAATGTGTGATAGCGCCATGAGAGGGTGTGAGTTAGTGGTTATATAGGAGTTTCAGGACAACATGTTAGCCATGAGTTTCAAAGAATTAAGGAAGGTAAGAAGGTTGGTAGGGTATTGACACGATATGAGATTTTGGTGGGGAGTTAGGTGGTGATACAATTAAAGACAAAATTAAGATGAATTGTCAGGTAAATTTTGTTGATGGGTTTTATGTTCTCGTTTGGGATGTTAACGGAAGATGGGAAAGAAACCGTGATAATTAGAGATGAGTGTAAGAGGTTTTATATACGAACGGTGGTAGTGTTGTGGTGTTGTCACTAGTGGGTAAGGGTGATGATAAGGAGGAAAGATAGCCATTCTAAAGAAGTTGATTTTGTATAGACCAGATTGATATGTATGGTAGTGAGGGAGTATAAGATGTAGTTATAGGAGGCGGTTGCTAGTAGTTGAGTATTAGTGGTATGGTTACATCTGTCAGGAGGTGATAGTTATGCGAATGGGAGAATGTGTTATGAAGGGCATGCGAGTTTAAGCTCGGGCGAGAGATAACCTTTATCAAGTGGTAACTTACGTGATCAGGAGTGAATAGTTGGATGTGATTATGGGTCTATGATGTGTATAAATGTTTGTGTGAGGTTCTGAGAAGTGGTATGGTGTGATAGTTAAAATGTTGTTATCTGAATGTTCTGTAATATATGTTGGGTATGGTAACCTAATGGAATGATATTCAAAAAGTAATAATTTGAGTGATCTGGCATGGCTAGTTAAACTTGCATGTGTATTCATGATATATGTTTATTCCGTGAAAAGGTATGGATGATATTCATGAGGTTCTTATCTATTTATTCCGTGTAATATGTTGCGGTGTGATGTAGTAAAGCGGTTTTGACTAGTTTTCTTGTCCGAAGAGTTATACTGAGTCAGTGTTTATGGGAATTGTGTAAGGTGCGATGACTATCGATGTGGCTGTTGTGCCTGGGGTGGTGATCCGGGCACGGTACTTCGTGTTATAATGCAAGTATTTTCGCGCTGCGGTGCGGCTGTTGGTGGCGGTGTTGCGAAGCCGTCATCGGTTGTGGTGGAGTAGGAGAGATGATTACGATACGAGTTTTTGAAAGTACATACCAATTATACATAGATTGATGTTTTGTTTACTGCAATTTTTGCGAGTTTCGGTTTGGACAAATACACGGTTGCTTTGTTTATTGATGTGTCTTACCAGTTTCAGCTTGGGGGTGAGGGTAGACTATGATATGGAAGAGAGTTGTGTATGTTCCATTATTGTCATGGTATAGGGATATCCTGTTGACGGGACACAGTTACGAGAGGTTGTGGGAGTACTTGTGACCTTCTTTTAGAGGAGGCATTAGTTGATATAGTAATGGCAAGTGATTTGTGGAACATGTGTTGTACTGATTTGGAAGCTGCAGGTGGTTCATAATCTTTTATTGGGACACTGAGTATAGGGTGTTGGAAATTAGTATCATGTTAAGTTGTTGATGAGTTGTGGTAATAAAATGGAGAGCTTGAGGATCTAGTGAGAGTGTGTGTAACAATTGTTGATCGTGAGCTATGATTATGAAGATAAGTGCATGTATAGGGAAATATGACGTTTTGCGGTAATGTGGAAGAATTGGAATATTGGTTATAATAAGGATTTGGTTGTATAGGTTAGGTGGTGTGTTGAATGAATTAGGTATGAGAACCGTTAGAGTACGAGAGCCTTGGATATAGGAATGGTTATAGGTGTTGAGGTTATAGGCGGTTATCTTTGACATACGGTGGTGAAGAGGATAAGGAGAAGGTATAGCTAAGGATCTAATATTAGTGAGTTACGAGGACGTAACTTTTATCTTAAGAGGAGTAGAATGCGACAAAGAGACTTGATGGTTGTACATGTTGCGGTATAATTGGCAGTTTGAGCTTTGGTGTAGAGTAAAGGATGGATTTGTATTGTAGTTGATATTGTTAAAGGTCATGGCCGTGCTTGTAGTAGTGTGATGTTTAGGAGTGTGAGAATACTTCGATAGTGTTGACAGTTGGATGATGATGTTTATGAGTTCGATAGTGTTGACAGTTGGATGATGATGTTATGAGTGGGAGTAAACTTCGAGGACGATGTTCGGTTTAAGGGTGGTAGAATGTAACATTCCGTTTGATGTTTATGAGTGTCTTGATATTGGGTTTTCTAGTGGATAATATGTTAGTGAGACGGAGCTAGCAGCATTTGTGGATGGTATTTTGTAGTGTATGAATTTAGTGTCGAGAGAGACTATAATGTAGTTGATACGATATCGTGAGCCATGTTGTTGAGGTAGACATAGTTGGTGGAGTTGGTGCTAAGAGTTCATGTTTATAAGTTGGGGTTTTGTTTTGAGTTCTTAGTTGCGTTGTTGTGTCTTGATCGAGTTAGTATGTTTTGTTTTTGTGTATGGGTTGAACTTCGGGGACGAAGTTCTTTTTAAGGAGGGAAGACTGTAATACTAAGGTTTTCTGTCTTTGGGTACTCTATCGAGTGGGGCTTACTCAGTCGAGTAAGTATGTTTGGTTTACGAAACAGTGTTCTCCTGAAAGGTACTCGATCGAGTAAGTTGGGGACTCGATCGAGTAAGGGTCACTCGATCGAGTAAGTTACTTACTCGATCGAGTAATTTACGTTTTCGGGTTGTTTTAGTCTGGATTTGTTAGTAACACGTGATTGATATATAAATCTTTCCGTCACTTTCTTCATCATTTGTATCTTTTCAAAAAAACCTTTCAAGAGAGAAAAGAAGTTATGACGTCTTCGTTCGTCGCGTTACTATCAAATCCCAAGGGATAAGGTTGTCGGATCGTCGTGTTCCTTACGCCGTTGAGTTCGTCGTATCGAGGGTAAGGTCCTTGTATAGTTTTTATATTGTTTCGTTGATTTTGTTTAAAACCCTAATTGGGTAGATTGGGGGTTTTGGGAGTATATTGTTGATTAGATGGTAATTGTATGATTATATGCTTATAGGAGGAAGTTTCGTTGAGGAGCGATATTGATTAGCTGCTTATGGCGGTCTCGTGATTGCTTATTCCAAGTAGGGTTTCCCTACTCAGTTATTGTTTACATAGTATCGTTGATGGTTGATCATTGTTGTTGATTTGTAGCATGTTGGAATTGGTAATTGGTAATTGTTTTTGTATAAAAGATGCATGAAGCGGCTTCAGAAGGCATCAAGGAGTCCACTCGTGCTTATATAGCTCGATCGATCCATTTTGCAACTCATAATGGTCGATGGAATGCTTTATCCTCCAGCAATCACTCGATCGAGCTCTTCATCTACTCGACCGAGATAGTTATCCTCTGAAGTCTTCGTTCGAGTAGTGTGTTTATTCGATCGAACATATTGTCATGTTTTCCTCTCGATCGAGTGGTTTTATTTCACTCAATCGAGGGAGTTGGTCTTTTATGCGGATCTCGAGTTAATTTTCGAGATTTCCTTTTGTAATTAGGATTATATAATTATGACGACAGTCATAACATCTCTCTCTCCTTCTCTGTCTCTTCTTCGACTACTCTATCTGTCACTCTCTCTGAGAACTTTGTATTTTGTAACCCTAATTCTCTATTTTCATTCTCTGTAATTGGTACTCTCTACTCTTAATCCTTAATTAATTGCTTTGATCTATTGCTTTCTTTCAATTAATCTCTATTGTTGTTATTCTTTTTTTTTTTTAGACTCTCACTATGTTAATTTCTTCTAGTTTATGTATTGTTGTTGTTTACTCGATAATTATGCATAGCTAATTCTCTTTGCTAAGACATAGGGGAGCCATGATTTTAAGGGAATTATGAATAGGTGATTAGAACTTGATGCGAATTAGGTCTATATTGTTAATCGATGCATATAATTGTTCTTGTCTACTTGAGTCGACGCAATTAGATAATTAACCTCGGTACACCTTGACCTAGATTGGAAGATTGGAATAGGTAAAACCTGCAGTGAACATTAGGGCATTCTAATGAAGGCGAAAGCTAAGTTAGAATTGTTTTAGGACGAATAGCGGACCGGAAGGACCTTTTCACTACCCCGTAGATCAAATTTGCATTGACCTAAGACCCTAGACTACATTTCTTAAGAATCATGGTGAACCGACTGTCTTAGCTGTTTTCTCTCTGCTTGTCTGTTATCAACTTTTTTTCTTTACTTTTCTCTACTCTGTTCTCTCTTTTGACCTCTATAGATTAGAACAAACCTTCAAACCTCCAAGAAATAGTGACTCAGACGAACTTAATTTAGAAGACATTTTCCAATCTCTCTGTGAAGATCGACCCTACTTCCGCTAAATTCTGTTAGTAGTTTTAGGTATTTATTTTTGGTACTAAATGACGGTATCACTCTACTTTCTCTCACCCCCTTTTTAATTTCTCTCTAAAAACCCTAGCCTCCAACAATCAAATTCGGGGCTTCCATCGACCATTAATCGATGATAAGCCCCATAAAAGTTTTGTTTATCAATTATTAGTATGAAAATTTATGAATCCATTAATAAAAGTCTCCCTTTTGGTGAGATTCGTTTATCCGTCTCCAATTTTGGAGTTTTTTCTGCCCTTTATATCATTCTAGGGTTTTGTTTTATTGGAAATATAGTTAAGAGCGGTTTGTTGATGATTCGTCACACGACTCTACAATTGATACGCGTTATTCGCCGACGATCTATGGTACTGATAAAAGGTAGATTTTCTCCATCAATGAATCAAACGAAGGATCCCTTAAAAGCTACATGAAGAAAGTGATACAAGGACGAGCCGAATTTCCATATCATGTTTTGAGATCCCTAGTTTTACGAGAGGAATTTGTCTTTTGACTTCTATTAGATTTGTTGTTTTCGATTATACCTATCTCTTTTAAGTGTCGTTTGACGATTTATTAATAAATTGATCTCTTTTCCTTCAAAAAAAAAAGTGAGAATTTTTTTGTCAAAAAACACACATAAAAGATCGTCGTATAGAATTTATGTTTTCTCTTACCTGATTTCTCTTCGTTATTCTTGAGCAATTCTTTCCTCAAATTTTTCAAATTATTTACACATGTGACTTTGTTATTATAATCTTTATTTTACTTTTCTCCGTCAGTGCTCATTTTCGATAAAAAAAATTCTCTATATTGATGTTTTTTAACAATATTTTTTTAAATATCAGTTTTTTTAATACAATTGTCTTTTCTTTTTTATTCCTAAAAAAATCTCCAAAATTTATTTTTTAACAAGTTAAACTTTATCGCAAATTCAAGTTTATCTATATATTTTATAAATAAAGTTATAAATTAATTTCTGAATGAAACAGTTTAACAATATATTAGTTTTAAACTTCTCAATGATTGGTGAAAAATAAGTTAATTATTTAATTTGATATACTATGTCTTTAAAAATAATACGGTCTTTTAAGAATGTTATTCAAGTTTATAAAGTTTTAACAAAAAAAAAAAGCAATTTAAGAGAAATTCACGACTTTAAAAAATAGAATTATTGTTGATATGAATAAACCGCAAACAAAGTTCTTATTTGTAAAAAAAATCAAAAATTTAGATGATAAAAAATTTTCTTTAGTTGTGTATGATTTTATAAAAGTTTAAAATTTCTTACTAAATTAAATAAAGGAATGCCAAATATTTATTAAATTATTCAAAATATTTTATAAATTTATATTTAAATTTATTTCATATTATCTAGTTTTAGTTAAGTTTTATTCAAATTTTGTATTTTTTTTTTTTAAAAAAGTAATTTTTACGCTTCCCTTAATATGAACATATCTTTATTTAAGTCTAAAGAGATTTTCAGCACGGTTGTTTGTTGCTAGCTCTGTGGTTAAACAAATATGTTGTCATGGACAAGATGTAAAGTCGTGGCTAAAAAAAATAATTACCACGGAATAATATGTGGCTAAATATAATTTCGCCACGAGTATGTCATAGTTCATAACAAGAATGATTATTAGTCATGGTTGTAACCTAAATCATGGCGCAAGTGACTTTTTGCCATGGGAAAAGTTGTCTTGTGCCATAAAATATTTGTTACATTCTTTAAGTATTTTGTTATTTTATCGCTTTCTTGTTTTCGGTAGTTTTCATTGGTTTGGTTGCAAACTCCTATATATGGCGCCCAGGTTGAGGTATAGAGGGAAAAAACAAAATAGACACATTTCTTGATGAAATTTCTTCCGAGAATGTGTTTACATTTGACTTGAAAACGGATTGTCTCTATATTGCCTTAAGTTTTATGTGCTTTAGTATAGAGTTAAGAAATCATATTGGTTTAATCTTGAAATTTAGTCCAACTAACGCCGAGCACGGACCGATTGGTTGGACGGCTCCTCCGGCAAACTCCAAATACTTTTGTCACGGGCCTGATAAGTGCAGAAACCCTTTTATGGTTGTTTGTCTAAAATTTGATGACATAGTTAGGGTTAGTTTACTAATATTCAAACCAAATGTGTATTGTGTGGGGATTATGCAAAAAGGTAAGAACAAGTAGTGTGTAGTTGATGATTTTGAAGATGTCACGAAGTTTTGGTACCAAAAAATGCTGACAAGCTCTCTTTTTGCTCGGGCTACAACCCCTTACCCATAAAATTTGGCTTTTATCTATTTAAAAATGCTCTTAACATGCTGTACGAGACAACTCTGGGATTAGCAGCTAGCGAAGCCTTTTATTTTTTTCGTGTTATCATATGTGAATGCATTTGATTCAATTGTGTGTTTGATTAAGTATGTAGTTGTCTAAGGGTGAAAAATCGTTTGATTGACAAAGAGAGTGGTAAATTGTCATAAAATGCCTCACTTCACATTATAAATTGGAAAAAGTTGTGTACGACATGGTTTGTTTGGGTTGTTTATCGACGACAATTGGAACAATAAAATATAATGATATACCAAAAATTTAAGGTTAGTGATGCGGTGGAGTGTGACTACAGCCTAGGGTGGTTGATATTCCGAACGGAAAAAGACAAGAATAAGTAACTTGGCATGGCCATGAACCCGGCGAATGAATGATAAGAATGAAAGATTGTAACAAAGAAATTGTTTTTTTAGTCAAGTTTTTTTAGCTAAAACCCCCGTTACTCCATCTATGAACATATGTACTTGTAGTCAAGTACTACATCCGTTCACCAAAAAAGGGTTCTAGTCTAGGAGTTCATTGTATCCAAAGCGTCTCGTTAAGGCATGATTTGAATTAAATAAAAGGATAAAACAGTAGGAGAAATAGAATAGTCGCATATCGCCTAATATATCAAGACACATCCATAACATAGTGATTTCTTTTCCTACTCGGTAAAGCTTGCTCTTATGCTGGATCGTTATTTGAATTGGATTTTGGAACCAAGTGAGAAGTCCTATTAAAAAACTTTTGTATACTTGGTTTCAGAACGTGCATCTGCATACCTTCACCTCACGTCTTGCGCTCTGTTGCCACAGGCCCTCGTTGGTGTGTCTCATGCAAAATTTTAGGATTTAAGCAATTAATTATCTAAAAAGATTGCTCTAATGCTTGATAATTATTTGAATTGGACTTTGGAATCAAGTATTTTGTTTTAGATTTATGTGGCAAGTAAAAAGTCCTATAAAAAAACATTTATATACTTGTTTCAAAGCAGTGCATATACACACTTTCATCTCGCGTCTTGCGCTTTGTTGCCACAAGCTCTCGTTGGTGTGGCTCATGCCTTTTTGGATTTAAGCAATTAAGTATCTCAAAAACCAAATGAAATTCAAGTCCGCTCGTGTCTGATGGTACAAATATCACTATACCTCTAAGCATTGTACCACCACTATACATTTATCCGAGCTTATGTGTAATTTTTTTGAGCTTTTCAAAAGTTTTGTTTTTATGTTTAACTGTGTGAATTGAGAACTTAACAGTATAGCACAAAATCTTTAAAACAAAACTCAAAAACTTTATTACAAAGCTCCATATCTAAACCATACAACTGGTGGTATAATCTATTAATTGGTATGATAGAGGCTAGGGCTGATCAAAAAATCTGATTATCCAAACTGATCCAATATCCGATTTGAATCTGATCCGAATTTTTGGATATCCGATCCGAAAGTTAAGTTTGGTTTGGATATCTGATCCGAAATCTTTGGATTTGGTTTGAATATGGATATTATAATTAAAACATTTGGATATCCGATGCGATCCGAAATTATAGTTTTCTAGTATAATTTCGAGAAAATAAAATTTTATTTGATACAAAAACTTAATTAATGTTTAAAATATTAGAGAAATATCTAAGTGGTACTTCAATTTTATGTCGAGAATGAAAGGATTCATTAACCCCTTAATAAAACTCATTTTAATTAGATCTAAATTAACCATTGATTAGTCTTTGTGAATCTAGTGCATGGATAACATAAAATAAGAATGAGGAGAAAACGGTTTTCTTACATTGGCGATGAGACAGAAATGGGCACAAGTAAGAACACCTTTCTGTACTTGTTCTTAAGCTCAAAGTAAATGGATGATCCCCTTTGTCCCAATAGTATGAGAACCTCCTTTCAATTGCTCCAATACTATCTCAAAATCCTACTAATATTATTAACTAGATAATATAAATAGTTTACCTTAAATTTTAATCTAATAAAAATTATTACACACTTAGTAATATGTTTATGATATTAGATCTAAGAACAAAACTTATCACATAAACTAATTTATGTATTTTTAGGAGAGAATATGAAAGAATAGAAAATTATCATCTCATAAGAATGAATGAAAATAATAATGTATAAGAGAAATTTGTTCTCTTTTTAAGAAAGGTGGTGCCGGCTGGAGGGTGGAACCAAGGCCAATACATGGCCTTTGCTTTTTGCTTTTTTCTCTTATCTAAAACATAGGCATGCAAGGCTATCTTTTAGGGTTATGATGGTGTCTAGTTTTATAATTAAAATAAACACCCCACTATCCCCAAAACCCCTTCCATTTTCGGTCCATTTTATAAAATGGAAATCCATTTTATTTTGTCAAATATCAATTGTCACACACAACATGTCACATGTAGCATGTAATCAAGCAATTAATTATATTAATGCATATTTAGCAATTAATCATTATATAAATTAATTAAATTACATATTATAAATTGTCTAGTAATTCATAATAACGTGTGTATAAAATGGGTCATGTTAATATAATTCACAACATTTTGTAATTATAATTAACCATTCATTATTTTCTTAATTTTTTCATAAACAATAATCAATTTAGTAATAAAACATAGTAATTACTAAATTGAATCTTATTTAATCGAATTACAATAAGATATAATTTTCTCTCTTATATATTAATTTGTTCAATTCAAGGATTTAATCAATCTGTATCGTCATATAATCGATTAACTTTATAATTGAGGGAATCGTCCTGTAGGAGTGACCTTAAGGGATCAACTGATCACCACCGTTAAAACGACAGTAATGTCAAACTCTAGTCAGCCAATCATCACCGATTAATGTTGACCAATTGACTTATATAAATGAATCATCCCTTTACGTATTCTTATTATGAGTTTTAATAATGTGTTCGCACTATTGTCGAGGACACATACTCCAAAAATCTCCCACTTGTCCGAGACAAGTGTACGTCACCAATTCTCTTGTCCTATTACAATCTCCCACTCAATGCAAGGTGTCTTGCAGGTCGTTCTTGCAATTGATCATATCAAGAGTGGTTTCCTCGATCTGGAGAGTAACTGTCTGACCGGAATTATCTATTGTAGATATCTTCCGAGCGTGGCCACACATTTTCAGTTCACTACTCCTCGAGTGGCCTTGAGATTTCAAATAACCCTGACAAGGGGGTGGACAATTCCTATCGCACTATTCCCTTTGTCTAGCCACATCTCATCATGACCCAAAAGATGCCCATTTGACCTTATTTACGAAAGTCGTAGAGCATAATCTAAAGTCACTCAGAAACTGTGCCAACTTGGGTGAATAGTCTCTAGTCAAAGAATTGACTCAAAATAATACTATAGTAGCTCTCGCCACGACCAGGCTATATGAATTACCAGAACTCTATAAGCGGTCATTGTCCGACAGAGTGTCCCTTACAGTCTTCTTATGTGAGCGACTAGTCATCTCTTATGACCCTATGTCACTTGAACTTGCCATCAATCGCATCACACTCTAGTCACTTGGAGATGTTACCTCATATAAGTGACTAAAGGTGAATACTATGTTAATCCAGTTCACTTGAATAGGGTTCAATATTGTCTCGACAACCTATTTGGAAAACAAAGTATTATAAGAAAAGAGTTTTGAATAAAACTCAAACGATGAGTGCATTATCACATATGTAAAATTGATACCATATCAATTACTACATAATTTATAACCCATACTTAATATTGTATATAACTATACATCTCAACTCAATGAAAAGGAATGACTTATCATGCTTAGCCTATGAAAAGGTCTTGGTTAGTAAGTTTTAGCAACACTTTGCACTTTCCTAACCTTACTATATACTTTTTCCCTTGGTTATGTATAATCTTTATTATAAAACTTTTGAGTACGTGTCTAAATCCAATCTAGACATAGGCTCTCTTGCCTTTGAATAGCTCCCACTAACCTCACAGTGAGTAGGAATAGGACCTTCGGTTATTGGAACGAACTACCATAGTTCCTCCAATTCACAAAACCTAATCCTAACATCATCCCTTCCTTCTTGCATGTCTCTTTACTGCAAGTGTACTCAATTTTTGTTGTGTATATCTTACTGTTCAACTGCCTAGAATGTTTCTAGCAGATGTTCTCCTTAAATAATATAGCCAAGATGGTTCTCTAACCACCCTTATGTGTTTAGAATATGGTTTTGTATAACTCCTTGCACACAAATCCATTAATTATTTCTACACACTTATCCTCTCTTATCTATCACTATAGATTCGGATACTAAAGATGTCATGCACCTCCTCCTAGTCTCCCAATCACTTCTTCACGGAAGAGAATATTGGCCCATCATTCTCAATGAATAATATGTTATCTACATATGAGACTGTTGGACCTTTAGTCCTAATTATTTGTTTTGATAATGACAATAATAATTTGTATGTGGAGTTAATATTATAAACATATGCGTGTAATTGTGTGCTTAAGTTTTAATATAGAAAGGAACAATTACAATGACGCAAGCTTGAAGTTTGGACCAAGGAGGTACAACTTCAAATACACTTGATCGATTTATTCAAGCAAGATCAAGATTAGAAATCAACCACGAGACTCAAGATGAGAGACTTGTGAAGAGACGATTCGTTTTTCAAGATCTACCAAGATTAGATAGTATAGGTCTTCATCCTGAATGGTTTTACTTTGTTTGATTTAAAGGTTAGTGAAGTTATGACCTAATAGCCATAACTTCATTGCTAGACAAAAATGATGCGTTAATTTTTGGAAAATATATTTTTAGTGATTTATAAAATAAGAGAGTATTTATTTTAATTGGAATTAATTGTTAAGAATTTAATTTGAATAAACTATTGGTTTGTAACACGATATTTATATCGTCATGCAACCTAGGGTTTCAACTAAATTCTATCTCGATTTGTTGTGGGCTATGGAAGCAAAAATGGACCGAAGGAAGCCAAAGGGCCGACCAAACCCTAGTGGCCGAAACCCTAGGAGGCCGAACCCTAGGAGGCCGAACTCCATTCCTTGCCTCTTACTTTTTCACCAAGTCGTTTAGGTTTTATAATTCCAGAACATTCCTAAACCCTAATTCTCTCTACTATAAATACTCTCATTCATTCAACAATTAAAAGTGACACACATATACACTTTTAGAGAGAAAAATATTTTAAGCAAAATTCTTTGAGCCTTAATTATTATTTTATAATTCGCTTATACAAAAATTGCGCATCAATTTTGTCAATCACTCGAAGAAAAATCGTTATAGGATACTAAGTGCACAAGATATTATACTCACTCGCATAACGTGAGATTAGTATTTATCGTTGTACTTTTTCTTATTAACGTAAGAGCAACCTAGAGTATGTAGCGATACTCAATCTGAGTTATAATCATATAGTTGATTATACGAGTGGATTGATAATTTTTGTAATCCGGAGAAAGGTACTAAAAATTATTAATCGAGAATAGTGGACGCAGGTTTCGACTTGTGAAATTGAACCACTTCAAAAATCCTGTGTGTCTCTCTTTCTCTCTCTCTTTATATTGTTAATTCGATTTTGCATTTATTATTAGTAATTTAATTAGTTGATTTTAATCAATAAAATCAAATAATTATTTTATATCATATAGATCGAAAAAGCGGTCATCGTTTTTAATACTCAATTCACCCCCCCTCCCTCTTTCGTATTCGATCAATAGACTCCTCAATTGATATCAGAGCCTCGTGCTCTTGATAAGCCTAACGGCTAGAGTCTGATCTATTTTTTGAGTCTATTTTATCTTTTTTCCGCTGCATTTATTTTTTATCAAATGGATTCCAAACACCTTAAGTGTCCTATATTCAATAGGAAGAACTATGGTTTATGGAAAAATAGGATGACCCACTTCATTAAAGGAAACGACTGGGACTGTTGGTTGATTATCAAGAATGGTCCGAATAAGATCTTACTTGCAACCAATAATGGCACTACCGTCGAAAAGAAAGAAGAAGACTATATTGAGGCGGATTATAAAAAGGCTGAGAAGAATTCAAAAGAAATAAGCTTATTGCAAAAGGGTATGATTGCTACTGAATTTGATTGTTTCTCAACCAGTTCATCTGCCAAGGAAATATGGGATGGTCTAGAATTAGCCTATGAGGGAACCGATGTTGTCAAAAAGCAACGTATGACATTATTAATGCGAAAATACGAGTTGTTTGCCATGGAGCAAAACGAGTCAGTTGACAGCATGTCCTCTCGCTTTTCTAGCATCATCAATGAGCTAAAGAACTTAGGAAGAACTTTTGACTCCGAGGAAATTGCTAGAAAAATACTCAGAAATATGTCTCGCAGATGGAGACATAAAGTATCTGTCATAGAGGAATGTAAGGACCTAACTTCGTTATCCTATCAGGAGCTACTCGGAACCTTAATGGCTCACGAGATTACTCTGTTTCAGGTTGAGGAGGAAGCTGACACAAGCAAAAAGATGGCCTTACAAGCTGAGTCTAGCAAGATTGATGATTCTTCAGATATTGAAGATGAAATTGTATTGTTTGTTAAACGTCTTAGGAAAAAGTCTTTCTTTCAAAATCAAAATAAGACAAATAACAAATCAAAACAAACTCCCAAGAAAACTTCTGAGTCAAAAGGGTCTTTCTCTAATTGTGGATGCTTCAAGTGTGGTGATAATGATCACATGATCAAAGATTGCCCTACATGGAAGAAAATTAAAGACAAAAATCAACGTGACAAAACAAAGAGAGAATTCAAGCAAGTTATGATGGCATACTGTTGGGGAGACTTGGACTCTGAAGATGGCGAATCCGAAGATGAAGAAGATACTGCCAATATTTGCCTAAGCAGCGTCAGTCTTGACCTATTCTCAGACAGCGACAATGAAAGTAATGCTTCAAATGTTGATATGTGTCTTGTTGGAAATTCAGATTCAGATTCAGAGGATGAAGAGGTAAGTCTTCTCGATCTTAAAAAGCAAGTTAAGAAATTTTCTAAGAGCGCTTTAATTAAGACCTTTGAAGAAACCCTTGATGTTTGTCATGAACAGAAATTAGAGTTAAAAGACCTTAAGGAACAAATTCTAGACATTGCTGAAGAAAACCAACTTCTAAAATCCAAAGCCAAAAAGCTCAAATCTAAAGTTATGGCTACTCCAGCTATAACTTCAGACATGACAAATGCTGAGAAAAACGCTCTTGAATCAAAAGTTAAGGCTAGTGATGCCATAACTTCAGAGCTTAAACTCAACATTAAGCATCTTCAAGCTAAAGTTACAGCTAGTGATGCTATAACTTCTGAGTTGAAGAAAGTCAATGAGATTTTAAAAGATGAACTTAATGGCAAAGATAGTGTGGTTTCCGAACACAAGAGAGAAATTGTATTTCTCTCTAAGCAATTGGAAGAAACTAGTGATAGTATGTCCAAACTTAAGGAACAACATGAAAATGAGAAACGTGTCTTGAATGAACGTTTTGATAAATTTCGTGAAAACTTTGAGAAAGGTAACTCTTCCAAGGATTCAAGTGTAGATCATTCGAAATGTGAAAAAGAAATTGAGTCCTTGAAAGAATTACTCTTACATGCACGAAAAGTCCATGATAAATGGGAAGGAAGCACAAAAGTTTTAAACTTCCTTACTGAACAATCTGATAATAACATGAAGATGGGACTTGGTCGTGAATGTTATAGCCGTAGAGACCATGATAAATGCAAATCTAATCCTTCTGATCACGATTTCAGAAAAAGAAAATATGTTAATCTTCCAGAATACTTGATTTGCAATTACTGTGGTTCTACTGGACATATTCAAGTCAATTGTGTCAAACTTGCTTCGGATAAGCAAAAGAATGTCGAAACTGTTAAGACTTGTGATTTCATAGTTGAAGATGATGTCTCAACTATAGATGAATCTAACGACAATGAAGAACACAATAATGAGTTTAGATGGACTTATGATATGGCTTTTGATTACTCATCTGTTCCTTCAAAATCAAATACAATAAATGAGAATCGAAAGCATACATTCAAGCCTAAAGTTCATAACTCTAAACCTAGAGCGTCTCATGAAGGTACTAGACCTAGAGCTACTTTTGTTAGAATAAAACCTAGAGTACCTTATGTTCCGATTGTTAGACAAAAACCAAGACAACCCAATGTTAAAGCCAAAAGAATAATAAGACAAGTATGGGTTAGAAAGGATCAAATATACAGAGTTACTAACAATAAAGGACCCAACTTAGCTTGGGTACCTAAAAGTTGTATTTGATTCATTTGCAGGTAGTAGTGAAAGAAAATAATCTATGGTATCTCGACAGTGGATGCTCGAGACACATGACAGGAGACAGAAATCTTTTTCTTTCACTAGAGCCCTTCTTTGGTGGCAAGGTTACCTTTGGAGATAACAAGAAGGGTAGGATTATTAGAGTAAGAAAATTGGAATTTCAACCTCCCATTCAATCGATAAAGTATATTTGGTAAGTGGTCTTAAACATAACTTACTTAGTATTTCTCAATTATGTGACAAAGGAAATAGAGTTGTTTTTCATGCCGATGTTTGTCGTATCATAATTGAAGGTACTAGTAATGTTTTACTAGAGTGTCACCGTATGAGGAATGTGTATATGATTGACTTAAATGTCGTCAATACAAATTCCTTCTCGTGCATGAAAGTAACCTCAGATGAGTCTTGCTTGTGGCACAAGAGGTTTGCACACATTAGTCCAACTATTTTAAAGAAACTTAAGTCCATGGATTTAGTTGAAGGCTTGCCCTTAATTAAATTCGAGCAAGAGACAATGTGTGACTCATGTGCCAGTTGCAAACATGTTAGATCCTCATTTAAACCTAAAAGAGTAGTTAGCACTAAACGACCACTTGAGATGGTACACATGGATTTATGTGGGCCTATGAAAGTTAGAAGCCGTGGTGGATCAAAGTATATATTTGTTCTAGTCGACGATTACTCAAGGTATAACTGGCCAATCTTTCTTTCCTCTAAAGATGAAACTTTCGATGAGTTTGTGGTATTAATGAAGCATGCCCAAAATAAATATGACAAAAAGCTTATTTCGATTCGGACGGATCACGGCACGGAATTTGATAATCAATTGTTTATAGAATTTTGTAGGGAAAATGGTGTGGGGCATAACTTCTCCGCACCACATACCCCACAAGAAAATGGTGTCGTGGAACATATGAATCGAACCCTAGAAGATATGGCTCGTACTATGCTTTTGTGTAGTGGCCTCCCTAGAAGTTTTTGGGCAGAAGCTGTTAGTACCGCATGCTATGTGCATAATAGAGCTATGATCCAATTTTGAAAAAGACTCCCTATGAACTTTTAAGAGGGAGAAAACCCAATATATCACATCTCCGTTGCTTCTGGAGTAAATGCTTTGTTCACAATAATGGAAAAGACAATTTAGGAAAATTTGACCCCCGAAGTGACGAAGCTGTTTTTCTGGGACATTCGGATCATAGTAAAGCTTACAAAGTGTTCAATAAAAGAACCTTGCGCATAGAAGAAAGTGTTCATGTTCGTTTTGACGAAGATAATGTGTTTGATAAAGTTGAACAGGAAGAAGAGGATCCAGATGAGCTCGATTTCTTTTTAGCAAGAAATGAGCCCTTAAATGAAGAAGATATTCAAGGTATCAATGATGAACTAGAAAATTCTGCAAACGATCCTAAGAGAAGTGATGAGTCCATAGTTAATGATATTATCGACCCTTCCTTAGATAAAGAAAAAGATCTTGAAGCTATACCTAATGATGTTGTAACTTCCGATCCAAATCATGATATCTCTAATGAAGTTAGTGATACTTCTGAAGAAAATCCCGAGTCCAACTCAGGGGGAACAAATCATGATTCTTCGTCTGCAGATGAGGCTAGTCCATCAAATGATAATGAGCCTAAAGTTCTAAAAAAATGGAAACATCAAAGCTCCCACCCTTTGGACAAAATCCTAGGGGATCTAGAGCAAGGCATTAAAACTAGAAGGTCCTTGAATAATTTCTGCTCGTTCTTTCTTTTCTATCAACCATTGAACCTACCAATATCAAAGAAGCTCTTGCTGAACCTGATTGGATAACTGCTATGCAAGATGAGCTTCAACAATTCGAACGCAATAGGGTATGGCACTTAGTGCCACGACCTAATGATCGAACTGTTATTGGTACAAGATGGGTATTCAGAAATAAACTGGATGACGCAGGACTTATTACAAGAAACAAGGCACGATTAGTTGTCCAAGGCTACAATCAACAAGAAGTAATCGATTATAACGAGACCTTTGCACCTGTAGCAAGACTTGAGGCTATTCGTCTCATTATTGCCTTTGCTGCTCATAAAGGAATGAAATTAGTCCAAATGGACGTTAAGACTGCATTTCTTAATGTCTACTTGGAAGAAGAAGTTTATGTAGAACAACCTCTCGGAGTTTTTAGATAGCAAGTTTCAAAACCACGTTTATAAATTAGACAAAGCTTTATATGGTTTGAAACAAGCTCCAAGGGCATGGTATGTCAGATTGTCCAAGTTTCTATTACAAAATAATTTTATAAGAGGATATGTCGATAAAACCTTGTTCCTAAAATCCGAGGGTTCTAATTTACTTGTTGTGCAAGTTTATGTAGACGATATAATATTCGGTTCTACTAATGAAAAGTTATGCAAGTATTTTTCAGATCTAATGACTTCTGAGTTTGAAATGAGCATGATGGGAGAACTTAAGTACTTTATAGGTTTACAAATTCAACAAACAAAGGATGGTATAAAGATTCACCACCAGAAATATATCAAGGAACTGATTCGAAAATTCGGTATGGAAAATGCAAAATCATACGATACACCTATGGTAACTGAAAAGAAGATGACTATAGATGAACATGGTAAGTGTGTCGATGAGACTACATATCGAGGTATGATTGGTTCACTTTTGTATTTAACTGCAAGTCGTCCTGATATAATGTTTAGCGTATGTGTCTGTGCGCGATATCAATCGTGTCCTAAAGAGTCACATATGATTGCAGTTAAACGTATCTTGAGATATTTAATTGTTACATCTAATTTGTACTTATGGTATCCACTTGAGTGTAATTTCGATCTAGTAGGGTATTCAGATGCAGATTATGCAGGATGCTCTTTAGATAGGAAAAGCACTTCTGGGTATGCAACGTTTGTTAGACCTTGTATTATCACATGGGGATCAAAGAAACAAAATTCATTTGCAATGTCTACTGCTGAAGCCGAGTATGTATCTGCTGGACTGGTATGTTCTCAATTACTTTGGTTAAAGCAACAACTATGTGATTATGGTATATTGAGCAACTTGATTGATATTCCTTCGTTCTACTTGAGTTAATCGAAGATTATTCAGTCCATTGTTAGTGTAATCATCCATATGTTGTTCGATCTTATTAAAAAGGAAAAGAGAGTTGATACTAGTGGACCAAGTAGTATTAGTCCGGCGCGTCTCAATACCGTGTTGACACGATTTGACACGAAAATCGATAGTGCTCTTAAGGCCGCCGTGCAAACACACTCCGAGTCTACTCTTATGAGGAAGGTTTGGATAGTTTGGTTAAGTTTGGTGATGAGCTCTTGCAATCTGGAAAGGAGATGAGGTCTGAGATGCAAACTATATATGAAGCAGTTAAAGCTATGACTTTGAGGATTGGTAACTTCGATACTCGATTGACTGCCTAAGCTGCACTTCTAGACCATTGTCATGCGCGACTCGAGGACTTGGAATATCGAACTCGTCCTAGGTCACACCCGCCGAGCCCACGCTACCCTTGACCATCTCGCCCTAACCCATTCAACCTAGCCTTATCTTTTTAATTCCTTTGCTCACAATAAAAATCCATTCTTATGGATATTAGCTTTTTCAATTCCGCATTTTATTCCTTGTGTGATTGCAGTTTATAATATTATTATGCTAATTAAGAACTAGAATGCGTTTAATATAATATGTTTTTCATGATTAATTCTTGTCTCATAATATATTATTCTGGTCGTTTTATGTTTGTTCTTATCTTTTCAATGATGCCAAGAGGGGGAATTGTATTTATGATTTGCGACCGTCTCAAGTTAATTCTCTCAAGGCGTTCTATAGTTATAACTTTGAAAAGATTATTAGTTTCTGCGCTCAACTGTTCTATAATTTAGGAAGTATTATGTTGAGGGGGAACTAGACTTAGACACAAATCATAGGAGACTTGTCATCATCAAAAAGGGGGAATTTGTTGGACCTTTAGTCCTAATTATTTGTTTTGATAATGACAATAATGATTTGTATGTGGAGTTAATATTATAAACATATGCATGTAATTGTGTGCTTAAGTCTTAATATAGAAAGGAACAATTACAATGACGCAAGCTTGAAGTTTAGACCAAGGAGGTACAACTTCAAATACACTTGATCGATGTATTCAAGCAAGATCAAGATTATAAATCAACCACGAGACTCAAGATGAGAGACTTATGAAGAGACGATTCGTTTACTGAAGATCTACTGAAGATTAGATAGTATAGGTCGTCATCCGGTAATGGTTTTACTTTGTTTGATTTAAAGGTTAGTGAAGTTATGACCTAATAGCCATAACTTCATTGCTAGACAAAAATGATGCGTTAATTTTTGGAAAATATATTTTTAGTGATTTATAAAATAAGAGAGTATTTATTTTAATTGGAATTAATTGTTAAGAATTTAATTTGAATAAACTATTGGTTTGTAACACGATATTTATATCGTCATGCAACCTAGGGTTTCAACTAAATTCTATCTCGATTTGTTGTGGGCTATGGAAGCAAGAATGGACCGAAGGAAGCCTAAGGGCCGACCAAACCCTAGTGGCCGAAACCCTAGGAGGCCGAACCCTAGGAGGCCGAACTCCATTCCTTGCCTCTTACTTTTTCACCAAGTCGTTTAGGTTTTATAATTCCAGAACATTCCTAAACCCTAATTCTCTCTACTATAAATACTCTCATTCATTCAACAATTAAAAGTGACACACATATACACTTTTAGAGAGAAAAATATTTTAAGCAAAATTCTTTGAGCCTTAATTATTATTTTATAATTTGCTTATACAAAAATTGCGCATCAATTTTGTCAATCACTCGAAGAAAAATCGTTATAAGATACTAAGTGCACAAGATATTATACTCACTCGCATAACGTGAGATTAGTATTTATCGTTGTACTTTTTCTTATTAACGTAAGAGCAACCTAGAGTATTTAGCGATACTCAATCTGAGTTATAATCATATAGTTGATTATACGAGTGGATTGATAATTTTTGTAATCCGGAGAAAAGTACTAAAAATTATTAATAGAGAATAGTGGACGTAGGTTTCGACTTGTGAAACTGAACCACTTCAAAAATCCTGTGTGTCTCTCTTTCTCTCTCTTTATTATTGTTATTTCGATTTTGCATTTATTAGTAGTAATTTAATTAGTTGATTTTAATCAATAAAATCAAATAATTATTTTATATCATATAGATCGAAAAAGCGGTCATCGTTTTTAATACTCAATTCACCCCCTCTTTCGCATTCGATCAATAGACTCCTCAGAGACATAGAAGATAAATCATTAGTGCTTCTTGAGACTAATGAATAGACTATATGTCTATATAGTGATGACTTTCACATAAATTCGATTTATAACCTTTCGTCATACTCTAAGTATACGAATAATAAGAATGGAGATACATCTTAGCTTAATAAATTAATCCTGCAGCGGAAGCAATTGGATTCAATTTGTACATGTTCAATACCTTTAAACTTGTCTAGACTCTCATCGTTATAAGAATATTCATTTAACGCTAATATCCTCTTAGACTATCTTTATAGGTATGGATAGCTTAGAGATGTATTATTCCTCTCCTAAATATTTCATCATTCACAATAATCAATATGTCCCTTACATATAAGACTATTAACACCACATTACTCTCACTAAACTCCATGTATAAACAAAACTACTCGACAATTCGAGACATGTTTATCACATGACCAAAACATACAATTCAACTCCTTAACTACTACTTAAGATTTCTTCTTAAGTTTGTATCCTACCTTAGGATAGTTGCGATTTACAAAACTCATGCAAGATGATTTTAAAATCCAACTATATCAAATCATATCCGAATACAATGAAGCGTTGTTATTCCGTGCAAAAAGCTTTGCCACCAACCAACCAAGCTAAATAAACATTTTCATGTTTATGCTTGCTTCGGACTTTTGCGGAGTTGGAACTAGATAAAGCATCTTAATAAGTTACAGGTTTGTTACTTTCAAAAATAACATGACTCCTGTCCACTTAGATTTCTCAGAAATATTTACTGATTTTGACCAAGAAAAAACATCTTCCTACGTCTTATTCTCAGTTTGTGACTCTTGAACATTTTCTCCACTCTGTCTATAAGAAATAATCCTCTTTTCTTTAATAGACAGCATCACGAGCCACAAACCTTTTGTTCTCGTGATCATGTTGGAAGAGAGACCACATTTTCACCATCGAAACAAGCTACAATTTAGGTACCATGCTTAACCATATCTCATATGAAATGTAGATGATTGTTTTAATTATGTTTTGTTTTAGTGGAAATTTAAATGCGAGACAAATTTTTATAACAGAAACTTCCTCCAACTTTATTGTAAAGATTCAATCATATCATAATGAAAGTGAACTTGTGATACCATATCACACTCCTTTTGGTGCATATGAAAGTCTCCACTTTATTGTTCCTTATTTTAGCAAAGTACTAATACTTTGGTTTTATAATCTTTAGGTTTTGATAGTTTTAAACATTCATTGAACTTATTCAAAGAATTTCTCTTCTTACCTCATTAAGTGGATACCAAGTATTTACCTAGTTCGTTGGTAGAAGAGATGAAGAAGAAATAACCTTTTCTGATTGAAATTGTATTCGACCATACACATCAAAGTGTAAATAGGGCGAATATCTTGCTCTATTCATAATTCTTTTCTAGAAAGAAGTCATGAATTAATCTTGCTTTGAATACAAGATTCGAACACACCAAGAGATTCCCAATTAAATGGTTTGGGACACTAGTGAAAACTAGTTTCTAAATGCAAATTTCAATCGGGAATTGATAAATGATTGTGGTCACCAACTTGAGTCTTGTATATATGACATTTAATTTTAGTTTGAATATAATTACCTTGATTTGTATGGTTTCACCATAAATTTAATCGTGGTATATAAGGGCACAACGCTTGTTTTAATTGCACAATAGTGAAACTCTTTGCGTTTCTCTACAAAAACTTGAATTATAATCATATATAGAGTTGGTGTATATCATAACAATTATTGAGATACATTTCTAAATACGAAACTAAAATGCGTACACTACAATCACTAGTAGAAAAAGTGATATTGACATCGCCACAATGACATCATTTTTTGTTGAACCGATCTAAATGCTCATAAATGACATCGGTTCATATAAAAACCGATGTCAATTGTGTGTGATTTCTTATTTACATCGGTTATCTAAAGGAAACGATGTAAAAAAAAATATCATTAACATCGATTTTAGCATATAACCGATGTAAATTTTTTAAAGTTGCACCGGTTTTTTTAAAACCGATGTTAAATTATGTAGATGATACTTACAAAGTTACAATACATCAGTTAATTAAGCGATGTAACAAAATTCCATTCTTCACAAGTATCAATCCCGTAGCTTAATATTCGTATCTTAATGGATGAAATGGCAACTACCCGTGTTCCATTCATGGAAACTTCTGAATTTATTCTTGCTAGTCGTCGTACGATTATTCAATGTTATTATTCTAAAGATTTACAAAACCCCCGGATTGTGTTATGAACACATCCTCCTCTAAATACCCATTTAGAAAGGTGGTTTTGACATCCTTTTGCCATATTTCATAATCATGAAATGTGGCAATTTCTAACATGATTCACAAATTTGTATCAAATACTCATGACATGATAATTCGCAAGAATGCAATGTCAATGTCATTGATATTCAAGAAGGAATATGTTGGATTCACACGACCAACTTCCTTGATCTTTACTTATTTGGGTTTTGTCTCTATTTTAGTGTCTAACACCTTCTCTTTCGAGCCTAGTTCTATCCTTAACAACTAAGATAGGTACTTACTTCTTATTGCTCCTACTCACTTTAAGAATTTCTACTTGATGAAGACTATCTTCATATAAATTCCTAGTTAATCCTTCACAAAGATGAACTTTATTGTGGTATTTGGTCAATCAAAATTTATAACAAATCAATTTACCAAGTTCACATTTTCATGTTTTTAATGACTTAAGTGCTAGATGACAAGTTTTTAGCTTTAAGCAATAAGACTTTTGAACCGTGGATGCATAGAAAATATTATCAAAATAAATTTTGACCAAGTAGTACTTCAATTTATATCCTTCACAAGAGATTATAGGCATGTAAGAAATTTTAAGATGCTAATCTTATATTTGCATAGAACGATTCATATCGAGTTTTATGGAATGAATGATTCCTATGGAGCTAGTCTATTACCTATGATACGGTTCATTTGAGGATTTAGAAATAGATTCTATTTGTCATTAGTAATAGTGGTTTAATGGAGACTCGTGTTACAATCGAATTGATATCGCATATTAATAGGAGAAATGATAAAGAACAACATAAAACAACAAAATAGTGGGAAAAGAAACATTCATCGTTAATCTATAAAAACATTTTAGCATGTTTTAGCATTTATATAATGACCTCCACCCAATTATGTAAATGATTCCGGGATCCAAATCCATATTAACTCGGGCATGGGAAACCGATACATCCCTCACTAATATAACTCGGTAGGTTAACTCCTTAACCGATTCTACAATTAGAACTCTCGGTCGATGAAATTACGTTAAGTTCATCTCTAGCCTCGAAACATAAGACTAGTCTTCATGTCCCATTGAGACCAATCAAATTTCGCGTGTAATAACTTGTTATTACCCCATTTACTCGATGAAAAATGAAAGTACCACGGAAAACCGAATCTATCTCAAATGTCAAAGGGATTCATGGGTCCTAATATTTTGAAGGGCTAATCTCAATTTTAAATATGTGAAAGGTCTTGTCGATTTATTATCTATCACCTTTTATGTGAACTATATTAGTGAACTACGATATTTATAATCGACACGGTCGAAAAACGATATATATATATATATATATATATATATATATATATATATATATATATATATATATATATATATATATATATATATATATATAGGAATGAGATCATGTGAGTATAAGGTATATAATTGAGGATTGAGGATTAAATAACAACCATCAAATCTAAAAGATCAATGGTTGTTATGTGCGCGGAATAGTAAGGGTATGTTCGTCATTTTACAATTTGATATATTTATACATACTCTAATAGCCAAGACCACTCATTCATTCATTCTTTTTCAATCACTTTCTCTCTCTACTCTTTCTCTTTCTCTTTCTATGCGATGTTGTTCCTGCGTCGACCTAATTTTTCGCCATCAACTTTTTCCCTCTTATACAAGTTATACAATTTGATTTTTTCTTCATTACTTCTAGCAATTGAATTGTCAGGTATGATTCACTCTCCTTTTTATTGGAAATTTTAATTTTGTTATTGAATTATATGCACTTAAGTTTGTTTTGATCATCATTATTTTCTTTTTTAACTGATCTATTTTTATCAACTTTTTCGTTTTAATTTAATTGATTGATGTAATTTTATCATCTCGTTTCGTTTTAATTGATGTCTTGTTATGATATCTTTTTCTATGATTTGAACATAACTATTATAATTTTTGTTTTAATTGATCCTATATTCTTCTAATTGATGTATTCTTATCATCTCGTTTAATGTTTATTCTTTCTTATTCTTCTTCTCTTTGTATATTCACTATATTTAGCATTATTTTCTTCGGATTTGTATTTTAATCAAGTTTTCATTCAAGTAGTACCGATTAACAATTTTTGTATGAGTTATCTTTGTTGTTCATCTTTTCTAACTACCTAGTATTGTTCAACTAATTAGTGTGAATCCGTATCACACGTTATCCTTAATAGTATCACATGTCATTCTTGATAGTATCACGGATTGAAATATAATATAATACATGGTTGTTTAGCTAATTAATGTAAATTAGTATCACACCTTATACTTATTAGTATCACATGATATGTTTAACAGTATCACACGTTATAATTATGTATGTTGTATTTCTGAAAATTAAGGTCTCATTGTTTATGCTCCGAATTTTTGTTAAAACGATGCCAATTTTCTGTGTAATGTTGTAAAGTACTGTAAAATTCAGTAAAATGTTGTTGTTTTGCAGTAAAATGATGTAAAATGTTGTTCTAAATGCTGTAATCTGGTATTTTTGTTGTAAAATGTCGTTGCTTTGAAGTAAAATGCTGTAAAATGTTGCTCCAAATGTTGTAATATAGTTCTTTTGCTATATAAAGTTGTTGTTTTGCTGTAAAATGTAGTAAATGTTGTTGTTTTTCTGCTTTAATCATTGTAATTATGTTGTACGATGTTGTAATTGTTGTTATTTCGAGTTTTTATTAATCCACTTTCTTCTATTGGTACAATAGGTTGGACTTTGTCCCACTAAATTGTTGGCTGGATAGACCAGGTTATTTAAGCGGCTTAAAGGTGAAGAATCATGCGGAGTAAATGTGTCGGCCATCTTTTCTTTCTTTGAGGTGGATCATCGATGAAGTGGAAGTAGACGCCACGGCACAGTATGGTTCATTGCTCTTGACGAGCTTTACTTTGCATCTTTTTATATCTCTCACATGTTTGCTTATTGAGAATGGAAGATCCACTTTGAAGGGGATATGAAATCTCATGATGCGTCCAAAGAAGCTAATTGATAAAACCAAGTCAGAAATAAAGCTAAGGATCAGTGTTACGTTCCAAGGGGATATGAAGTCTCCTGATATTCTTCATTAGTGTCGTACTAATGGTTTGATGTAATTGAGTTCTTGAAAATTGAGTAGATAGTCAGGTGGCGGCATTAACTTGAGTCATGGTAATGAAATGGTTGTATGAAACGGTTGTACTAGTGTTTAAAACAAGATGAGGTTGAACAACCGTCAAGTAAGAAGTTGAAGATTGTGCTGAAAAAAGATGCCAAAAAGGATAATAAAAAGAAATTGGTAGAGGTAGAGGTAGAGGAAGAGAAAGGAACTAATCTGTGTACTAAGATTATGTTGACAGAACTTTAATTGAATATGCCCTGATTGATGTAATTTTGGAAGGATAGTAATCTGCTGTAGTCGTTATAAATTAATATTGCTGTTGTAATTTTGTGATATTGTTTAGATTCAGCAATGATATTTTATCTTATATGCTGTGATATTGTTTCTCAAAGTCATTTGATATTATTAACACAATAAGGGCGATATTGTTCACCACATCTTGTGATATTGTTAAGCTAGTAGTATGATATTGTGTACCACATTTTGTGATATTGTTTATCCAATCATGTGGTATTGTTTACCACATCTTGTGATATTGTTAAACTAATAGTGTGATATTGTTCTCAAAGTCATTTGATATTGTGTCATGAAAGGTGATATTTTTTTATAATTAAGCGTGATATTGTTTACTAAAACTTGTGATATTGTTAAAACAAACGTGTGATATTTGATAAGTAGTAATTTAGTATCATTTGTACCCATACTTTTACTCTTATTCAAGTCGATTTTGTGTGCTTAAATGTCTAAAAAGCTCATTTAATTACTAATTTATAATAATTAGTCGTATCGGTAAGATTTAATTATTAGTCGGGTTTTTATACAATATTAATATTATTATTTTATTAATACAATTTTATAGGAATAAAGACGGAAGATGGAGAGGCAAATGAGCGAGACGGGTCAATGACATGTCAAGAAACAAAAAGGAATTGGAGTCTAAAGTCAATGACTGACATTGACTAATTACTCCTTATCATTTTGCTTTTGCTGCTCCTGTACGTCATCAGTATTCATCATCAAGTCATCAACATTCATTTCAAATTCACCATTACCATCATCTTCATCACCATTTTCGTCCTTCACCTTCAAACCCGTCACCAACATCGCCATTTCACTCACCATCACCAATTCCCTCACCTCTGCACCACCTTGTCGACACCTGCATCTCGCCACAACCAAGACAACAACTCGACAACAGCGGCAGCAGCAGCCCGACATTACCATTCGCCATTCATCAGCATCACCATTACCATACCTTCATTTTTCTCCATTCACACCATTCGTCCACCTTCACCACCATCATCCACCACCACCCTCGACAACCACACCAGCAGTACCACCACCATTAATTAACAAATCCTCCGCCATCAACAGTTCATACCATCTGAGCTAATTGAATTCGAACTTGGGATCGAAAACTGAGCTTTTATGAAGCTTTGTTCTCCGTGCCGATGCCCCGACAGTCGACATCCTCAACCGGCAGAACACACCAATTTGTTCTCTTTTTTGTGAAGTTCTCGCTACCGGCAGCCGGCCAGCCGGCACAACGCACCAAATCAACAATTTAGCATCAGTCTTGTTGTTCTCTACCGGTGCCCCGGCGGTCGACTGACCGGCAGAACACACATCCCACTTGATTTCTGCTCTTTTCTCATTGACCTCGCTACCGGTGACCTCGCCGGCGACCGGTGGACCGGCAAAGAACACCTGATCGTCCTTTTTCCTTTTTTTGTCCTTTTTGTCTACTTTTTGTTCAATTATTTGGGGAATGCGTGGATTGGTTTTTGGCTGGGAGTGTATTATTATTATTATTATTATTAATATTATTATTATTATTATTATTAGTGGTATTAGGGGAATTATTAGTAAAGTGGTATATAAAGACCACATTAGAATAGAACAAGACACATTACACATGACTTTACCTTAGAAATTAGACTAGTTCATCTTATTCTCTCTCAATATTGTAAAACCCTCATATTTTCTCTCTTATTTATTCAATAAAAAGTTGTTATCTTTCTTTAATTATTATTTTAATTCTTCTTTTGTTCATTCAAGTTCTTCTCTTTCCATTAGTTTACAATTAGTAATTTTGGGTTGTATTTGGAGAATTGAAGAATCCTTCCATATTTCAATCCAAGTTCCTTTCTTTGCTATTGAGTTGGTATAATTTCTCTCCCTAATTTCATTTGTTTACATTTGTTTTTCTTTCAAGTTTAATCTTAATTGTTTATGTTAGATTGTTGTTATTCTCTCTTTTGTCATCTTTTCTCTATTCACCATTGTTGTTTACAAGATTGAATCTTTGAATTTCTCATGTTAAAGATTGAGTCTTTGAGTTTATTGAGTTAAAGTTTGTGCCTTTAGTTTAATCTTCATTGTCTCTTGAATTAAATTGTCTTTCCTTATAATTTAAGTTGGATTGTTGCATGATTAGTAATAGAATCCATTGCCTTTAAAAACATGATTAGTGAGTAGTCTTCTACTAGGACTCGGTTTGACCCGACATGAGTAATTTCACTAATTGATTCTCATAAAGGCTAATTATTTGGGAAAATTGGTGAGGGTAGTTTAGAGGAATGATATGGTTTATGGATTGATTTTGGGTAATGTCGACTTGTGACCCTTGTCCACCAACGAGAGTTGGTTAGGTTGTGAGTTGGGTACCCGAAATTCGACCCTATTGCTAACCTTTGTTGAGACCGGAAGGGAGAACCGAGGGAGGGTGCCTCTAGACTAGCGTTTGAAATCGACCCTTGAGAGAGGGAGTGGGATGACCCGGAATACGATGGGGGCTTAATGACCTTGACCAAGTTCTTGACCTCCTCGGAATTGTGCATGATTTTGGGGTAGTTGAGTGTTGAGTTAGGGATTCCTACCTTCGAACCCGAGAGGGGGGTTGGTGGGTAGTGCTAGTGTCCTACTTCGAACCCGAGAGGGGGTTCTTAGGCGAATTAGAGCCATCTCCTCCTTGCCCGTTTACCTAAACGATTAGCCTAGGGAATTAGTATGTGGAATTACGAATTATTGTGGGAGAACCGAGTTCTAGGCTTTTTATTCATTTGATTTACAACTTTAATCCTCTCTTACTCATTTATCATCTTTAGTTAATTTGCATTTTATTTCATTTATGTTAGTTGTTTAGTTTAACAATCTCATCTTGTATTGCCGACTTAGCTAAGCACGAGAATTTAGACGATTAGTAATCTCCCATGCTCCCTGTGGATTCGACCTCGACTACCCTACTACATTAGTTGAGTTATTTGTTTGATCAGGGGAGTGCGACAAACCTCGCTATCAAAATGGCGCCGTTGCCGGGGAGCAAAGGCTAGATATTAATCGTTTTATTCTAGTTTAGACTAGGTCTTTCTTTGTTACAAATCCCTTTCTTGAGTAGTGGAAGGTGTTTTAGAAGAACCGGGTAATCTTGAGTTCTTTGAGATTCCATTTGGAATTCCCGAAGAAGCAACAATGGCCGCGGTTCCTATGAGAGACAAGTTAGCTCCAAAGAAGGTGGTGAATCCTAGTATTGTCAAGCCACCTATACAAGAAAATAATTTTGATGTGAAGGCTATTTTATTACAACTAGTCCAAGGGAACCAATTCGGAGGGGGAGCTACCGAAAACCCCAATGAACACCTTAATGATTTCTTGGATAGTTGTGATATGTATAAAACAAATGGAGTATCGGAAGATGCAATCCGCCTTAGACTCTTTCCTTATTCCTTGAGGGGGAGTGCTAAGGAATGGTTGAAGAGTTGTGAGCCCGATTCATTTAGAACTTGAAATGATGTCTCCAAGGCCTTCTTGAACAAGTACTTCCCACCACAAAGAACCGCAAGAATCAAAAGTGAGCTTCAAGGCTTCACTCAACAAGATGATGAAACCCTTTACGAAGTATGGGAAAGGTATAAGGGACTCCAAAGGTTGTGTCCTCATCACAGGATTGGAGATGATGAGTTGATCAACAACTTTTATGAGGGGTTGAGCAATGAAATGAAAATGAACCTAGATTCTGGCTCGGGAAAGGGGGCATTAGACAAAATTGATCACAAGACGGCTAAGGAGCTTATAGAAGAGATGGCATCCCGTAATTTTCATTGGAATAATGATCGCCACAAGAGGAAAGGGAAGTCCAATGTGGAATCAACAAACAATGTGGAAGTTAAGGGATTGATAGAGGAACTCAAGCAACAAGTTGCTTTGTTGAACTCAAGCAACACCTCTAGAAACTCTTCATCAAGTAGGTCTCAATTGTATTGTTGTGAGATTTGTGGAGATAAAGGACATCCACCAAATGAATGTCCTTTGATGATGGGAGAGACAAATTGTATGGAGCAAGTGAATGGAGTGTGGGAATCAATTTCGGCTAGACAAGCCTTCAACAACAATCAATACCATCCCGGAATGAGAGCCCACCCAATTTTTTCCAATGGCTCGCAAAATGCCCAAAACCCCACTTTCCAACAAAATCCACAATTTATACCAAATCTCCAAGCCCAAAAGCAAAATCCCACCTTTCAACCAAGACCACCATTTCAACAAAATTCTCAACCCTTTCCACAATCCACCCAACCCAAATCAAACATGGAGCTCATGATGGAGCAATTGATGAATTCTCAAAACCAACTCGTAAACACTCAAACCCAATTCATCACTCATTCCAACCAAAAACAAGAGGAGACAACATCCTCTATCAACCAACTAAGGACTCAAATGCAAGCCTCCTAAAGAATGACGGATAATCAAATCTCTCAATTGGCTTCTCAAATAAGTCAATTTCAAGCCTCAAATGGAAAATTTCCGGGTAAAACCGCGGAGAACCCAAAGACCATTAATGCTATATATTTGAGGAGTGGTAGAGAGTTGGAAGACCGAGTGTTCGTAAAGAGGAAAAAGAGTCGCAAACCGGAAGTTGTGGTTGAGCCACCAAAAGTGGTTGAAGATGATCTTGTAGAGGTTGTTGTGGAAACTCCCATGGTAGTTGATGAACCTACCAAAATTGTTGAAAAACCCAAGGAACAAGTTGTGAGAGCATATGTGCCACCAATTCCTTTTCCCCAAAGGTTGGCACGGGCAAAACTTGAGCAAAAATATGGGAAATTCACGCACATGATGAAAGGTGTGAACATCACCATGCCTTTTATTAATGTCATCAAGGAGATACCCGCATATGGAAAATTCTTGAAGGAGTTGATTTCCAACAAAAATTCATTGGGTCCAAGTACCATGGTCAATTTATCACAAGAATGTAGTGCTATCCTATTGCACAAGATGCCACCAAAGCTTGAAGATCCGGGTAGTTTTTCCATACCATGCACAATTGGGACCGTTCATATTGAGAGAGCCTTGTGTGACTTGGGGGCAAGCATTAGCCTCATGCCTCTCAATATCTTCAAGAAATTGAAGGGTTTTGAACTTTCACCTACAAGAGTATCTTTGCAACTTGCGGATAGATCGGTGAGGTATCCAATTGGCCTTGTGGAAGATGTACCACTCAAAGTGGGAAAGCTTGTGATACCTTGCGACTTCTATGTGATGGATATTCCCGAGGATTCCAAAATTCCAATCATCCTAGGACGCCCTTGCCTTGCTACGGGGGGTGTCTTGATTGATGTGAAAAATGGCAAACTATCTCTTCAAGTTGGTGATGACAAGATAGAATTCTCATTGGAAAACTCCATGAAATCTCCTTCTATGAGTGACTCTTGTTGTAGGGTGGATGTGTTGGAGGATTGTTTGAATGAGGATAACATTGAGCCTTCACACTTGGATCCATTGGAAGTTTGTCCAACAAACAAGGAGGGAAATGGAGGTGATCTTGCGTTGAGAGTTGATGTTAAAGGACATTTGGGTGAAAATGACTCAAGAGAAGATGAATTTGAAGACCAAATTAATAATGAGATTGAATCATTCTTGAACTCCCCGGATTCATTTAATCTAATCCCTTTAGAAGATGCACCTTGGTCGGATAATTCTTCAAGTGATTGGGAAGCTCAAATTGATGCCTTGGAAGCGGCTCTCAATGGAAATAGTTCGGGTCAAGAGGAAAGTCAAGAAAATTGGGATAAAAATGACAATATCATGAACCTCAATGTTGAGAAGTTGACTACTCCACCTACTACTTCCAACCAATTTCCTTACCTTGGTG
This sequence comes from Silene latifolia, assembly GCF_048544455.1. Taxonomy (NCBI): domain Eukaryota; kingdom Viridiplantae; phylum Streptophyta; class Magnoliopsida; order Caryophyllales; family Caryophyllaceae; genus Silene; species Silene latifolia. Next base: position 100,933,755 of record NC_133533.1, on the reverse strand, counting down.
ACCAAGAAGAGGGTTGTATAACTAGTGAAACTTATGAGATTTCGTTCCTCCTACCACCTAACTACCATTCAAATTTTAAGGGTTCTAACTATCAAAAAGACCCAAGAAAGGAAGCCAAGGAGGGTAAGAGGAACTATGAAAAGAAGTGTTGGAAAAGAAGTTGGTTGTGGTATGCTATAGCTTGGTGCTACTTGTGCTTGTTTGAGGCTTTTGCTAAAGTTTTTGACCGGTTACTACGTGCCTTGTGTGACATGGATTGCATCACCAAAGAATTCAAGCAACAAAATTTTGGATGAGAGGTTTGGTGGAGTCCCTTAAGAACCATCGCATAGTATAAATTCTCTTCCTTTTCTTCATTTATTTATGTTTTGCTTGCATTTGCATTTAGTTTACTTAACCGAATAGGAGTTAATCTAAATTAGCTCTCTTTGCACTCATGTAGTGTAGTTTGCATTGTCCTTTTAATTTAGCATATAGAATAATTCATGCATTACATTCATTAACCAAAAACCACTAAAAATTTGAAAAATCAAAAGAAAAAAAAATCTTCAAAAAAAAAACATGTTTTTTATTTCGAAATTTCCTCCACACATTTATTTCCATTTGAAATATGTAAATAAATAAGTGTGGGGAGGAAATTCCATCATTCAAAAATACCAAAAACATGTTATTTATTTTCAAATATTCAAAAAAAAATCAAAAACATGTTCTTACATTTTGGAAAATTCAAAAAATCAACAAAAATATGTTATTTATTCTTCCTATTCCCCCGCCTATACTTTGTTCCATTGAGGACAATGTAAATTTCAAGTGTGGGGAGGGAAATATCAACTTTGTGCATATTGTTTATATTTGTGTATATATTTGCTTGTTAATTTGAGAAAAATACAAAATGCCTAAAAATTGAAAAAATTGAAAAAAAATTCAAAAATATTGCATTGTTCATATTATATATATTGCATTTGTCCTAACCATTTTGATAGGCAACACATGAATCATCGGAGAAGATGCTTGGTAAAATTCTCCAATATTTTCTCTTTTATCCTTCCTTTCCTTTTTGTATATATAAGCATGGAGGAGGACGGGATATGTGATGTGGGTGTTCCTTTTGGGAACCGTTTTGGATATGCTTGTGTTGTTGGTGTGTTGTTAGGACTAGAACTTGTATGCATTTAGATTAGACATGAATATATGTGTTCACTCTTGCATTCACGTAGTTTGTTCATATGTTTAGTTGCATTTCATACACGTTGCATCTCGTATGTAAATAGTTGCATAGATGGTCTAAATGTGGAGGGTATATGTCGTCAATGACAATAATTGTTTTGCCCGTGTCATTTTCCTTTTGATAGCTCGTGCCTTTTGATGACACATGTTCGGAAGTCTAGCTTAACAACCAAGTTGCGACCACCTTGTGAGACCGTGTTAGGCCCGAGACTTGACCTAGGTCCGACATAGCTACTAAAATGTGAGGATAGAGCCTCCATATGGCCGGTGCATCAAACCGGTCCCGTTAGGTATTTGTGAGTAGTTCTCCTTACGTGGTATGTTATGTCTAAACGCATAAGTATGGTGCTCATTCCTTACCGTAGAAGTGTCGGTGTGCATATTGAGACAATTTTGTTCAAATAAAGTAACCTCACAATAGCCAAATAAGCTTTTGTTATGCCCTTGAGTCAATTGTTTCCTTTTGTTAAACCATTTTGAGCCTAAGCCTTATCATTTCTATTGCCAACAAAATAACTACATCCCATAAACAACTCACCTTGGTTGAGTAGTTCGTCATCGTGGTTCTTTTGTGGAGTATATTTGGATTGAAATTTTGACTTTCCTTGAGGTGTATGATCTTAATGCCACATGAGTGAAATGCAACTTTGGCTACTTTTGTTTAATAAGAGGTGAACAAGTCGTGAAAAATGCAAGAAAGAAAATCAAATAGAAAAGAAAAAAAAAAAAAAAAAAAAAGAAGAAGAAGAAGAAAAACAAATAGAAAAAGAGAAGAATGAAATGAAAAAGCAAAAAGAAAAGAATGTATGTTTTTGTCTCAAATAAAGGGTTGGTAATTTGCAAATTGAGTTTGTTTTGAACAGAATTGAATGATTTTTGGAAGTGGCAATCTTGCCATATTTTGTTGAGGAATTCATTTGTATGGGTAGAGTTTAGTGGATTGGTTGGACGTGACGACTACTTAACCGATAGCCTCACATGTCTTAAAACGGTGCTTGCACCAACCCCTTTTCACCGAACCCAAGCCCCATTACAACCCGGTTGTCTCTCTTGTATGTGCATCATTTGACATTTCTCTTGCGGATATTGGATATAGTACCATATTAGATTGCGGGCATGCTTCGCAATTCGAGTTAGGAGAGTGATTTTGGCTACTTTTGTCACAAAAATCACCCCGTTCTTTCATTTGTGTGACTAGGGAAACCCGTGAGAGTCGGTCTTTGGTCTCTTTTTGGTCAACGGTTTGATATTAGGTCGAATCTTGCGTGTGTCGTGTCAATCTTGGGAGTATAGCGAAGTACTTCCTCTTTCCCGCCTAGAATTTGTTTCTTAGGCACCCCGTGTTGTCTATTTTGGTTACTTGAGCTAGAATTAGGGATTTGATACCTTGGTAAGACCCGGAGACGGCATCCTCCATTAATGACTCTCTTTGTTCAATTTTTGAAAGAAAAACGGCCGCTTAGATGAGGAAAGCGGTTTGACTTTTTGTGATGCATCTTATATGTTGATTCGTGCTTAAATGATGGATGTGTCGAAATTTTCCGCAAGCCCCCACTTGCCTTGCATTGGAATGCATACCTCATTGTGTTTCGGTGTGAGTTGAAGGGACGGAGAAGGCCCGTTAATTATCTTTCATCGGATATTAGTAGTTTAGTTAGTCATTTTATAGTAAGGGTCTTAGTTTAATAAATGAGCTTACTCGAGGACGAGTAAGGTTTAAGTGTGGGGAGATTTGATAAGTAGTAATTTAGTATCATTTGTACCCATACTTTTACTCTTATTCAAGTCGATTTTGTGTGCTTAAATGTCTAAAAAGCTCATTTAATTACTAATTTATAATAATTAGTCGTATCGGTAAGATTTAATTATTAGTCGGGTTTTTATACAATATTAATATTATTATTTTATTAATACAATTTTATAGGAATAAAGACGGAAGATGGAGAGGCAAATGAGCGAGACGGGTCAATGACATGTCAAGAAACAAAAAGGAATTGGAGTCTAAAGTCAATGACTGACATTGACTAATTACTCCTTATCATTTTGCTTTTGCTGCTCCTGTACGTCATCAGTATTCATCATCAAGTCATCAACATTCATTTCAAATTCACCATTACCATCATCTTCATCACCATTTTCGTCCTTCACCTTCAAACCCGTCACCAACATCGTTATTTCACTCACCATCACCAATTCCCTCACCTCTGCACCACCTTGTCGACACCTGCATCTCGCCACAACCAAGACAACAACTCGACAACAGCGGCAGCAACAGCCCGACATTACCATTCGCCATTCATCAGCATCACCATTACCATACCTTCATTTTTCTCCATTCACACCATTCGTCCACCTTCACCACCATCATCCACCACCACCCTCGACAACCACACCAGCAGTACCACCACCATTAATTAACAAATCCTCCGCCATCAACAGTTCATACCATCTGAGCTAATTGAATTCGAACTTGGGATCGAAAACTGAGCTTTTATGAAGCTTTGTTCTTCGTGCCGGTGCCCCGACAGTCGACATCCTCAACCGGCAGAACACACCAATTTGTTCTCTTTTTTGTGAAGTTCTCGCTACCGGCATAGGCACCGGCAGCCGGCCAGCCGGCACAACGCACCAAATCAACAATTTAGCATCAGTCTTGTTGTTCTCTACCGGTGCCCCGGCGGTCGACTGACCGGCAGAACACACATCCCACTTGATTTCTGCTCTTTTCTCATTGACCTCGCTACCGGTGACCTCGCCGGCGACCGGTGGACCGGCAAAGAACACCTGATCGTCCTTTTTTCTTTTTTTGTCCTTTTTGTCTACTTTTTGTTCAATTATTTGGGGAATGCGTGGATTGGTTTTTGGCTGGGAGTGTATTATTATTATTATTATTATTATTAATATTATTATTATTATTAGTGGTATTAGGGGAATTATTAGTAAAGTGGTATATAAAGACCACATTAGAATAGAACAAGACACATTACACATGACTTTACCTTAGAAATTAGACTAGTTCATCTTATTCTCTCTCAATATTGTAAAACCCTCATATTTTCTCTCTTATTTATTCAATAAAAAGTTGTTATCTTTCTTTAATTATTATTTTAATTCTTCTTTTGTTCATTCAAGTTCTTCTCTTTCCATTAGTTTACAATTAGTAATTTTGGGTTGTATTTGGAGAATTGAAGAATCCTTCCATATTTCAATCCAAGTTCCTTTCTTTGCTATTGAGTTGGTATAATTTCTCTCCCTAATTTCATTTGTTTACATTTGTTTTTCTTTCAAGTTTAATCTTAATTGTTTATGTTAGATTGTTGTTATTCTCTCTTTTGTCATCTTTTCTCTATTCACCATTGTTGTTTACAAGATTGAATCTTTGAATTTCTCATGTTAAAGATTGAGTCTTTGAGTTTATTGAGTTAAAGTTTGTGCCTTTAGTTTAATCTTCATTGTCTCTTGAATTAAATTGTCTTTCCTTATAATTTAAGTTGGATTGTTGCATGATTAGTAATAGAATCCATTGCCTTTAAAAACATGATTAGTGAGTAGTCTTCTACTAGGACTCGGTTTGACCCGACATGAGTAATTTCACTAATTGATTCTCATAAAGGCTAATTATTTGGGAAAATTGGTGAGGGTAGTTTAGAGGAATGATATGGTTTATGGATTGATTTTGGGTAATGTCGACTTGTGACCCTTGTCCACCAACGAGAGTTGGTTAGGTTGTGAGTTGGGTACCAAAATTCGACCCTATTGCTAACCTTTGTTGAGACCGGAAGGGAGAACCGAGGGAGGGTGCCTCTAGACTAGCGTTTGAAATCGACCCTTGAGAGAGGGAGTGGGATGACCCGGAATACGATGGGGGCTTAATGACCTTGACCAAGTTCTTGACCTCCTCGGAATTGTGCATGATTTTGGGGTAGTTGAGTGTTGAGTTAGGGATTCCTACCTTCGAACCCGAGAGGGGGGTTGGTGGGTAGTGCTAGTGTCCTACTTCGAACCCGAGAGGGGGGTCTTAGGCGAATTAGAGCCATCTCCTCCTTGCCCGTTTACCTAAACGATTAGCCTAGGGAATTAGTATGTGGAATTACGAATTGTTGTGGGAGAACCGAGTTCTAGGCCTTTTATTCATTTGATTTACAACTTTAATCCTCTCTTACTCATTTATCATCTTTAGTTAATTTGCATTTTATTTCATTTATGTTAGTTGTTTAGTTTAACAATCTCATCTTATATTGCCGACTTAGCTAAGCACGAGAATTTAGACGATTAGTAATCTCCCATGCTCCCTGTGGATTCGACCTCGACTACCCTACTACATTAGTTGAGTTATTTGTTTGATCGGGGGAGTGCGACAAACCTCGCTATCAATATTATTTACCAAAAAAATGAAATACTTTGGAAACCATATATTTTCTATTTAATAACATAAAAAAAGGCAAATCCTGATACAACTATAATTTTGTTACCATTATTTTACATTCCAACTCAAAAATGGAAAAGAAAATACAAATTTACAGCCGCTTGGAACGATATCTAAGAATAAAGAATTTGTCTTTATAAGAGAAATGAATAAAAAAGCATGATTTGTTTAGTTGATCATGCACTATAGACTCCGCCAGCATGCACACATACTCTTAAGTAACCTTCAAATTAAAAGCGAAGAAATCTGCATAAAAAGGAAAACAAAGTACAAAACATCATCTTAGTATCATGTTTCAAACAAAAGAAAAGACAACAAATATAAAAAACACACCATATTACAACATTTACAGCTACATTTTACATTATTTTACTGCAAATCAGTGACATTTTACTGCGAAAACACCATACTATAGCGTTTTAGTGCCTTGATGACATTTTACAACTAAAATATGTAGTCAACCTGCCAAAATGTATGAAAATAGAGTACCGCTAAACTTCACATTCAGTATCACATCATACAAACAACAGTATCACACGTTTTCCGTTATCATAGCCAACATGTAATTCGACATTACTCATTTTACTGAACACAAACGATTACTTCAATTCTATCATATGAAACTGTAATTTTGCACAATTAAACAATGTTAAACGCTAATTTTCGCGATTAAAACAATATGAAACCCTAATTTTCACAATTAAACAATGTTGAACCCTAATTTTCACAATCGATCAATATTAAACCCTAATTTTAGCGATTAAAACAAAAAAAGACATCTTATAAACAACTACAACTTCAATTGATGATAATAATTGATTCAATGTGTCGATATTATGAACGAAAAACGTTTAAAATCATTTATAAGTAAAATATTTAGTAATTTACAGCAAGAACATGAAAGTACACTAAATAACTTGAAGATTAGTTCAATTTTTTTGATTTAATCCTATTAAATTCATGTAATTCAACATACATACACTAACTTCGAACAAAATTAACATGTAAAATCAATTTAACACTACATACGTTGAAATAAAATCGCAAAAATAAAAGAAAACGAGAAACAAATGTACCTCAATGATTTTTGCGCGATTTTTAGTGAGATTATTCAATCTAATGAATGAATAAATCTAGGATGTTGAAATACAGTTAAAATCGTGTTTGAATTTTTAGGTTTTCGCAGATTTTCAATGAGATTTTTGAGAGGATTGTGATATATTTTTGTTTGAAATGTTTTAGATTGATTTTGGATTTTTTAGAGAGAGAAACGATTGTCTGATTTTGAGAGTTTTATGTGGTTTTGTTTGTCAATTTTCCTCGTGATATTGTTTTGTATATGATGTGATATTTCATTCGTTACTCAATCCTCAAATATTTAGGAGTTCTCACCTGGATCCCGACTACATATATATATATATATATATATATATATATATATATATATATATATATATATATATATATATATATATATATATATATATATATATATATATATATATATATATAAATGCATGTGATGTTATGGCGATTTGGCAATGCATGTAACATATAAAGAAAAATGCAAAGCAATAAATAAATTTCTTAGTATGGCCTTCCTAAAATAGAAAATCTAATACTCTTTTACAAATTCTGAAACCAACTCCAATGGTCCCTTGAATTCAAGTGACACGCCTCCCAAGGAAACACCGTCTTGATCGAAACTCCTTTCCGAATGGCTCCGTCTTTAGGAAACTCCGGAATTACAAAATAATAATAAAAATATATAGCTATTCCTATTATACATTTGTAATAAAAATTTAAATCTATTAAATTACAAGACGCTGATGCGAGATCACATTAAAATTACAATCGAATCGATATTCTCTTTCATTACGGGTAATACCAATTAAAAAACCATGGCCATACTAAGATAAAATTACATAATTCAAAATTACACAAATTAAAATATGACATTCATCAATGAAATATTCAACATTATAATATATATAAAACATGCTAAATTAACGTGTCAAATCGCCCTACTTAAATCTTATATCGTATATAATCCGGTTTTATGGAAATATGCAATTTTTAACTTATTAAAATCACAAAATAATACTAAAATCTAATTTTAGTCCAAGTTAATCACCCTAACATCTTAGGACTCGAAAATTAGTCATTACTCAATTTTTGACAATAATTCAACTTCATTTAACATTCATGCTCATAATAGACCTTAAAATCATAACCTTTTATGAAATAAATCCAAATAAATTACAATAATTTCAAATTTTGAATTTAAATTTTTGAAAATTCTGGAATAATTCCATGACACTCATAATGTCAAAAATCAAGGTTAAAATTTTCGAAATTATTTCGAGACAAATATAGTTTCTATTTATCGGTTTTATCAAATAAAACATCTAAAGCATATGAAAATTAATCTAATCAATGTTCCAACTTTAGATCTGATATGTGGGATAAAAATGCAACTTAAAATAATTTTCTCATGCCATGTAATTCGTTTTAGCTATTTTTGCTAAAATAGTCACTATTTATGTCATTTTAATACTAAAAATTCATAAATCATGCAAGGTGAATCGTGTTCGTATCAAATTTTACACAGTGAGTAAAACATGCATGTGACAACATGCTAAAATTTAATGGCCTGTTTTGAAGTTTAACTATTTTTAACCATTTTACCTCCATTTATTTCATTTTTATCACATAAAAATCATAAATCATGCAAAATAAATCAAATTTATACGAAATTTCACATACAATAAGTAAAACTAGTATGGGTGCCCAGCTTCGCCTGGGCTACCTTTATTTAGCATTAAATTTTATTATTAATTAACTAAAAACGTTAAAATTGCATAACTCATAAATTTATCATTAATATATTTCTCAATGATACGGAGTATATCTTAAAATTAAAATGAAATAAATTATGAGACAAATTTACTACTCCCGCTATTAATATTTTACTTAAATCGATTTGGTAGTTAATTGTTCATATATACTTTTTTTTGTTCTTAGTATTGTTACTTTTATTACATTCGTTATTACTACTTTTACTTGCACTACTTCAGCCGTAATTATTGTTACTTTCACTACTTACTTGTACATAAATATTGATAATTTTACTACTCACATTGTTACTTCTGTTACTTTCACTACTCTCGCTCGCTGCTAATATTGTTACTTTGATTATATCTAATGTTACTACAATTCTATTCACTACTAACAGAATTACTAATACTATCTAAGCATCCAATGAGTGATTACTATCATATTATTATATCTGATGTTACTTCTAGCACTTTAATAAATATATTACATATATGCATTAAATATATTACATGTATGAGTTAAATTAATCAAATCGGAATAATTATGTAATTTTATATTTTTTTGGAAATCTAGCTTAATTTATTTACATTTTAGTAGTTTCCAAAATATAATATACTTATATTATTATTTTTTATGTTAAAATAATTAACATATTTATATTAATTAATACCATAAGTGGGGCATGTTTATTTAAGGAAAATCACCATATTCCGGTGTTCTCTATATTTATACTTCAACCAAAACTGTATTATATTTACGTTGAAGTCCCTTGATCAGGTCCATTGCACAGTGATATTGATTTAAACTATATAGTATAATTAATTTGTATAGATTTATTTAATTACATTGAAATCCCTTGGTTTCTGGAATTAATATATAGTATTGATTGATTGCATAGATTTTAAATTTAATATCTAATTTATTATGATAATAATTAATATCATAAGTGTGCATCTTTATACTAATTAATTAATTTAAGGAAATTGACCACCTTCTAGTCTTCTATAAATATTTAGGAAAATTACCAAACATCTTCTTTCTTTAGTCTCCTTGAAATTGTCCATCTTAATTAATTATTTTATGTTAAGGAAATAGACCATCTTAATTAATTATTTTATTTTAAGAAAATTGACCATGTTTAGGAAAATTATCAAGCTTCTATATAATTTAATTTTAACCCAAACTATATAATATTTGCATTGCGATCCCTTAATTAGATCCATCACACGGTGCTATTGATTTAAAACTATATAGTATAATTAATTTGTATCACTTTATTTAATTACATTGAAGTCCCTTGGTTTCTGATATGCATGTGAGGTCATATAAAAATTTCAAGGTCAGAAATTAAGTCTAGCTAATTTTAGCATTTTAAATACCATTTTACTCACTAAAATGTAATAAAATCACAAAAAATTATTTAAAATGAGCAAAAGATACCATAAATCATCAAAATGACCTAAATATATTTTAGGACCACGATGTATTACATGCACAAAAAATTTCGTGGCTTTATCCTTATAAATCACAAATTTTAGTTTTAATTAAGTTACATTTAACTCGGAAAAACCAAACCGATTATACATGCAACAACAAAAATCTCTGCTACCACTTGAAAGGATTCATTAACCCCTTAATAAAACTCATTTTAATTAGATCTAAATTAACCATTGATTTAGTCTTTGTGAATCTAGTGTATGAATAACATAAAACAAGAATGAGGAGAAAACGGTTTTCTTATAATGGTGATGAGACGGAAATGGGCACAAGCAAGAATACCTTTCTTTACTTGTTCTTGAGCTCAAAGTAAATGTATGATCCCCTTTGTCCCAATAGTATGAGAACCTCCTTTCAATTGCTCCAAGGTTATCCCAAAATCCTACTAATATTATTAACTAGATAATATAAATAGTTTACCTTAAATTTTAATCTGATAAAATTACTACACACTTAGTAATATGTTTGTGATATTAGATATAACAACAAAACTTATTATATAAACTAATTTATGTATTTTTAGGAGAGAATATGGAAGAATAGAAAATCATCATCTCATAAGAATGAATGAAAATTCTGGCGGATTCAATTCTGGCGGGATCGATGGTGTTCCTCGGATTCCAATGCTCGCCTGCTTTCTCCGATGACTGGTATGGTGAATAGTGTGGTAGCGGATTGGTTTATTGGACAGCCGTGTAAGTGGAATGAGGAATTACTCCGTCAATTTTTATATGAGTTCGAAGTCCGGGAGATTATCAAAATTCCCCTGTGTTCTATTCATGAGGCTGATACACTGGCATGGGCGCACACTAAGAATGGTATCTACACTGTGAAATCGGGATATCACTTTATTCGTGAGCAAAAACGCCTAGAGATCGGTGGTGGGGAGGCTAGCTCGAACTCTGATATTTGGACGAAAATATGGAGAACAAAACTGCCGCCAAAAATTCTAAGTTTCATCTGGAGAGCATGTAAGGGTGCGCTTCCCTGTGGCCTTAATGTCCAAAAACGGGTCTCAGAAGCTGACCCGACATGCCAGCGATGCTTGAAGGATAATGAAACTGAAACTCATGCTTTGTTGGGTTGCCCGTTTGCTTTGAATTTATGGGGAAAGGGTGGAATGGAGGAGATGGTCACCGAGGAGGGGGTCGTTTGTTCCCTTGTTGCGTGGGTGGAGCGTGTTCTGAGGTGCCATAGGGGAGAGGAAGCTTGTAAATGCTTGGTCTTGCTATGGGCGAGCTGGAACTATCGAAACGCGGCTTATCATGGGGTTTTGAGCACGGAACCTATGCTCTTTGTTGAGAAAGCTTTGAGCTTTTGGGTAGCCTGGAAACAGGTCCAACCGTCTGAGGTTTCTAGCCGTCTGGTACAGCAGGAGAGGGTGGCCTGGATACCTCCGAGAAACGGGCAGTGGAAGCTGAATGTTGATGCGGCTGTGTTCGGTGATGCGGGGTGTGGTTTGGGGATGGTTGTTCACGATTACCAGGGAAAGGTGGAGCGTATGGGGGTTCAACAGGTGCGTGATAAATGGTGTCCTGAAGTTGCAGAAGCTATGGCCGCGGAGTTTGGGTTGTTGACGGCTAAACAGATGGGGTTGGATAATGTCGTCCTTGAGTCGGATTGTCTGACGCTGATTACTATGCTTAAGTCGAAGTCCTTCCCGAATAATTACTTTGGTCGGGCTGGGAAAAAGGTCTTGGACTTAGCTAGTTCCTTTAGTTGTATTTGTTTTAATTTCACTCGTAGAGATGGAAATGTTGTAGCGCACGAATTGGCCCACCTAGTACCGCTTGATTTCTCTACGCGATATTGGGTTGGTTCGATTCCGGAGCGTGTGGAACCGTTTGTTGTTGTGGACTCTTTGGCTATTCCTAATTAATGATAATGATATGCATTTCCCTTCAAAAAAAAAGAATGAATGAAAATAAATAATGTATAAGAGAAACTTGTTCTCTTTTTAGGTGGGGTGGTGCTAGTTGGAGGGTGGAACCAAGGCCAATGCATGGCCTTTGCTTTTTGATTTTTCTCTTATCTAAAACATAGGCATGCAAGGCTATATTTTAGGGTTATTATGGTGTCTAGTTTTATAATTGAAATAAACGCCCCATTATCCCCAAAACCTCTTCCATTTTCGGTCCATTTCATAAAATGGAAATCCATTTTATTTTGTCAAATGTCAATTGTCACACACAACATGTCACATGTAGCATTTAATCAAGCAATTAATTATATTAATGCATATTTAATAATTAAATATCATTATATAAATTAATTAAATTACATATTATAAATTATCTAATAATTCATAATAACATGTGTATAAAATGGGTCATGTTAATATAATTCACAATATTTTGTAATTATAATTAATCATTCCTTCTTTTCTTAATTGTTTCATAAACAATAATCAATTTTAGTAATATAACATATTAACTACTAAATTGAATCTTATTTAATCAAATTACAATAAGATATAATTTTCTCTCTTATATATTAATTTGTTCAATTCAAAGATTTAATTAATCTGTATCGTCATACAATCGATTAACTTTATAATTGAGGGAATCGTCCTTTAGGAGTGACCTTAAGGGATCAACTGATCACCACCGTTAAAACGACAGTAATGTCAAACTCTAGTCAGCCAATCATCACCGATTAGTGTTGACCAGTTGACTTATATAAATGAATCATCCCTTTACCTATTCTTATTATGAGTTTTAATAATGTGATCGCACTATTGTCGAGGACACATACTCCAACAGAGAACATTATAGTAAGAATACTAAAGAAAATCATCATGTAAGACTATGAATATAATCGTGTTTCAAACTTAATTTTAAAGTAAATTCAAAAGTATGGATATCCGCATCCGATCCGATTATTTTGGATACCCGAACAATATATATCCGAAACATTTGGTTTGGATATTGGATATCTAACTTCAGGATTTCTAATATGGATATCCGATCCGAACTAGCACTTTGGATCGGATACCCGATACGTACTTGCCCTAATGGAGGTTGTTTGCTTTTGAACTCTACTCATTTTGGTCTGGTTCGAAATTTGAGCTTAAGTACTACATGTGTTTTAATCTCTTGCAATTAGATACTGGGAGAAAAAAAGAAAAAGGAAGGGAGTACCAGGCTGCCACCTAAGACCTCAAACAGTGCAGAAACGCTAACCAACTTCCTTAAATTGATACATAATAATTAGTATAATTCCCGTGCTTATTTTTTAGATTTAATTATAAAGAGACGTTCTAATTGAATTATTTGCCTAAATGAACTCTACTTTTAATTTAATGTTATAATCTACTAAATATAATATTAATAAAAGTTAGAAAAAAGTTTACTATCAGTAAAAGACATTTTAAGTCAAGTTATTTTATTATTATTAAAAATAACACAATAATGCTATATCATTAGATGCAACTAATTTATGGCAATAATAGTACAATTAAGTTAGTTGTATAATCTTATTAAAACGTGTATTGACCATAAAACAAAAATCGGTAAAAACAGTATATTCTACACATCTAAATAGACGATTTACGAATTATTAAAATAATGTTTTCACTTTTTTATTTCTAATAAAAAAAATACATAATTATTTTTACATCCTTAAAAAATAGTCCATATTACTAAAAGAAAGATTTACATAATAAATTAGTGATAGTTTCCGTATTACTGAAGTTTAAATGTAATGGAAATCAAACCTGCACGTCTAGCTTGTAATATTATGTATGTAGAGCCCAAAATTGTGGGATAGTAATAACTTTTAGTTAGATAGATGAGATAGAAAAAGGCGGGCTATTTATAGAGTTCACAACTTACAATCCTTTCAATCTTGTTGTGTCAGTATCCAAAAAGTTAGGCCTAATTGAGAAGAAGTCTTTTTAGGCGGAAAAACTAAGAAATTTTTTATTTTCTTAGTAGTAAGGGAGATGGTGATGGTATTTCATGTTAATCTTTTACAATTGCTGTTAGTATTCCCTATGATATTCTGCTATGTTTAAGATTATTTTTGCAAATTGTTGCATGTAGATTTTGTTTCGGGGTATACCTTTTTAATTCAAGCAATGATTGATTTAATTTGTTTGGTTGACCGAAATCCTTCTTCTTATGGGTCTGATTGCTCTTTTTGTATGATTATGTTTACTTGTTTGTGTATTTCGACCATTTGTTTATTAATTACCTTATTTAGTAAGTTTTCAATAGTGATAATTGTGGCAGTCATATGTACAGAATCAGCTGGCATACCCAGTGTAACACCCCCATTAATCGGAAGGCCTTCCTCAAGGTCATCCTAATTAATGAGAGTGAAACACGACTAGCTTGGTTTCCCAAGGTTGTAGTGCGAACAATAGAAATGGAGGCAATTTAAATAGATAAGTATATAATTAAATTAACTTATTACATATTTGGGGATCCAAATACGATCCCAAATATACAAACCAAAGTTAAAATAAATGGAGTCTAATCATAATGTCAACAACTAAGACAAGCAAAGTGGCAACACGCTAAAGTGAGGACCGCTCCAAAACCTTGAGTCATCCCCTATGAACGTGATACCCACCATACCACTCCTCCCCATATGACCGAAAATATCATATGGTTCACCGCAGATGTTTAAAAACATTTGATGTCAGTCTCAATAATACGAGTGCCTACAATAACATGATTATGCAATATGAAATGCAACATGAATGTGAGTAATACATGTAACCACCAGCCACTACTCCTTCAACACAATACCGGTGACGGCATCGTAACACCGCCCCCAATAGCCGGACCGCAGTCCATAAAAAGATACTAGGGACACACCCACAGTGCCGAGCCCGGGGGCTAACCGAACCCCTGACAAGCGTAGTGACACCACACGAGTCCCTCCATACTCAAGTTATGAGCGTGCACGTCCTTCTTGGAGTAGGCAGCTCCAAGAGGCGACCCAAGCATAAGACGGTCTCCTGACCCGTCTTACGTCGCCTCAACAACCCAACACAATACACCAAAAAACTTCAACCATATCCTCCGACATCTACAAGTAATTAAGTATGCACAATATGCCCAATATGTCTTTCCACACAATTATAAACCATCATATGACAAGAATACACATGTTTACTATCAAACCAACAACTCAACCAATAGTCTTCCCAATTCATGTTACAATGCAACCAAATGATAGTGTGATGCAAATACCACCTACACCTCAACATGAAATGATGAATATCCAACATTAGTATGCACCCAAACCTTAAGTACCGAATTAATCATGTTATAGTGCAATTGTGACATGTATTATGTAATTCATGACAACTAATGGAAATGTAAACAATCATACTACTAAGACCGAGTAGGGAAACCCACCTTTGCAAATCTTCAAGAAATTAGGCAAGCACACTAGAAGGGCTCCTCTTGGAAGTCTTCTCCTACAACAAATAATGAACTAACTATCACAAACATGTTCTACAATATTAATAATAGTAATTAACCCGCTTATTTAACCAAAATCTTAATTAGAAACTTATAAGACAACATCCCCAAAAACAAGGGTTTACTAACAAAATAAAATAAAATGGATAATAAACAATTACAAAGGTAAATAATTGAAAAATGATGAAACTTACTCGGTTTGTGTACTCGGTCGAGTACTCAGCTGTACTCGTCCTTGTGCACTACTAAAAAATACGGGGTATTATAGTCTCCCCCTCTTAAAACGAACTTCGTCCCCGAAGTTCAGAGCCGACTCAACAACCTCTAACATTATACGTCGCGTCCCAATAAAGCCACAAGGGAAAGTCTCTATTACCCGGGACACTTACACACCCGCATACGTCAAGTGAAGTAAAGACTAACAAGACTAACAATCGAAAATTAAGGCGAAGTAAACTAATTAAAAAAAAAATTTGCACTTTGCAAAAGAGGCTCCACCCCTCTAAAAACAAGGTTACGACCCCATAACCGAACTTATACTTGCTGGAAAAGGTAAGAATACCACTCTTTCACAGCTTCCTAGGCTTCCTATGTAGACTCTTCCACTTGGTGATTAGACCATAACACCTTCACCAAAACTGTTTCCCCGTGCCTTGTCTTTCTTACCTTCCGATCTAGGATTTCCTTGAGAGTCTCTACATAATTTAAAGCGTCATCTAACTATATTGTTTCCGCTTCTAGAACATGGGAAGGATCATGTATTTACTTCCGCAATTGAGACACATGAAACACGTTGTGAACTCGCTCAAGTGCCAAGGGAAGTGTTAAAGGGTAGGCCACTTCCCTGACCCTATCCAATATTTCATATGGGTCGATGAACTTTTGGATCAATTTGCCCCTCTTTCCAAACCTCATTAATCCCCTCATAGGAGAAACATTAAGTAGAACCTTATCTCTCACCGCGAACTCGATATCGCGTCTCCTCAAATTGGCATAACGCTTTTGTCTATCTTGAGCCGCTCTCATTTTTTCAAGATCACATGCACTTGGTCTATCATATCTTGGATCATTAGGGGTCCCAATATGATGGCTTCGGTACAATCATCCCAACATATTGGGCTTCGACATTTCGTTCCATATAAGACCTCAAACAGGGCCATGTCAATGCTTTTATGGTAGCTATTGTTGTTGGAAAATTCAATCAGGTTCAGTCTTTCATATTAAGTACCTCCGAACTCCATGACACAAGCTCTAAACATGTACTCCTAAGTTCCTTTGCCGAATGAAACGTCGTACTCATCTTCAATTGAGTATCCATGGAATTTTGTAATTCTTGCCAAAATCTAGAGAAGAATCTAGAATCTCGATCAGACAGAATGTCCTTTAGTATCTCATGCAACTTGATCACATTCTTTCGGTAGCTAACTCTACCTTGCTCTAAGTATCATTTATTGGCACAAAGTGAGCCGACTTGGTAAGCCTATCCACAATAATCCAAATCATGTTGTTACCTTTTTGGGTCCTAGGTAGTCCTATAATAAAGTCCATTGATATCGACTTTCATTTCCATTCCGGCACATCAAAAGGTTGAACATTCCCATGTGATCTCTCGTGCTCCCCTTTCACTCTTTGATAAGTCAAACACCTTGCCACAAATTCCGCTACTTCTTTCGTCATACCCGGCCACCAAAATGTCTTCTTGAGATCTTTATACAACTTATCACCACAAGGGTACACCAAGTAAGGTGTATTATGGGCTTCATCCATAATCCTCTTCTAAAGTTCATCATCATTGGGTATACACCATCTTCCTTTAAATCTAAGGCTATCATCCACATGCTCAAATCTTGATGTTTCATTCCTCCCCAAAGCTCAAATCTTGAATCTTGGGATCATACACTTGTTTCTCCTAGATTTCATCATACAATTTGGGCTCCAAAGCCAAGTCACTAATAGCCTCCCCTTTTCGGATCACATGAATACCTATCTTTCTCACTTCTTCCTTTAACCTCATCATGGATAAAGCGGTACACAAAGAGTGAATCGACTTTCTACTTAAAGCATCGGCCACTAAATTAGCCTTCCCTTCATGGTACACAATCTCCATGTCGTAATCTTCAATAAGTTCTATCCATCTTTTTTGCCTCATGTTCAACTCATTTTGGGTGTAAACGTACTTCAAACTTTATGATCGGAAAATACCTTGAAGGTCACTCCAAAAAGGTAATTGTAACACACCCATATACAAAAGTGTCTTACCAAGGACCACCTTAGCACATAGAGGTACTACCATCTCGGTTGCCCCAGGTAAAGTATATCAAATGGACCATCAAAGAACATTTATTAAAAATACAAAACCGTTTAATCAAATACAACCTAATATCAAACCAAAAACTGTTTAAAACTCCGAAAACAAACCAAAAAGAAAACTAATGTTAAATTTACACTGGAAGCTAGCTAAGTGAAAGGTGATGCCTCCACCCCATCCATAACCCGCGAGTTACATCCACATCCAATATCTGCTAAACCAACTGCTCACCATCCTCGAATGGACCACCACAGTTTGAAAACAATAAACGGGGTCAGTCAACTTCATAACCAAAATAAGAACTCACAACAATGTAATCCAATGCACACAATAACCAATCAACCCTCCAAACTCCATCAATCATCAGTAATAGACTACACACCGAAATGTGTAGTCGTGTCAGGTTACACATCGCAATAGTAACCCACACCGCTAGTGGGGGACCACAACCTTGCCCACCAAATCTCTGCTCATCGCAACGATTGAACCCAAATCATTAATGTGCACATCCTCTTGTGACGGGAGCCACAAGGAGTGAACATGGAGTTGGAACCATCTCTCGAAAAATGGTCCCATAACAACAACCAATCAGCACTACAATCTCAATTCACAATAATAGCAATGTCAACCAATAAATTAATATCACATCCTTTAATCAATTACACAATCAACTGAGTAGGGAAACCCTACCTTATCACGATCCAAGAAAGGCACAGCAAAATCACGCTAGAACGCCTCCTCTACGAAGTCCCCACCTAATATGATATCATACAATCAATAACCACACATAATAAGGCTAATCACCCGAATTCCCCCCAATCCCAATTAAGGTTCGTAAATCTATAACTAAAATATATAAATGACAAAGGGTAAAATACTTACTGATTGAATCGACGCGGAAAAATGATAGAAAACCCCCAAATTCACGAACCCTAGCCATGGAAATGATGAAGATAGTTGGCGAGCAATGTTACATAGTTTAGAGTTTAAGAAAAGTGAATAAGAACTGGTTATAAAATGATTAAACCGATAACACGACTTATATATACTTCTCCAACTATTTTAATTAAAACCGCGGAAATTAACTCCTCGGGCCAGGTACTTTTCGGATGAGTACACCTAACTCGGTCGAGTTCATCATAACTCGGTTGAGTTCACCCAAAACAGTAACATGTATAAAAGCACTCGACAACTTACACGACCGAGTATGGAGTACTCGACCGAGTAACCTGAGACCAGAAAACCGTAGTATTACAGTCTTCCCTCATTAAAACGAATTTCGTCCCCGAAGTTCCTACAATACCTGATACAACATGCAAATACAACCTACTAACCATGCAACTCGAAAGAACACCGAACTCAAAGACACTAACCACGCACCCAACCATAACCAATTATGTTCACACAAACCGAAACACAACCATATCGACCTCAAAACTATCCCAAAACACATGCGATCATCTCCTACCCCCCTTAAAAGACAAAGGTTACGACCCCGTAACCAAACATACCTGCTCAAAAAGATGTGGGTAGTGTTCCCTCATTGCCTCGTCCGGCTCCCAAGTGGCTTCTTCCACATTGTGATTAGAGGCGGATTTACAGGGGGTGATGGGGGTGAAACCTCACCCCCAGTATTTAAAAAAAAAAAGAAAAAAATTAAAAGAGGTTAGAAAAGAAAAAGAAAGATTCAGAAACAACATCAAGTTTCCTGTTGCTGGCAGAGATGAACGATGGATCCACGACTCTTAAGTTGTTTGAATCAATGACTGAATTCAGGGAAGCATGAGGAGAATGCGAGAAGATGAAGAAAGGGAGATGATAGGAGGATTTCTAGGGTTGCCTTGTTTATTCGACTTCCTGAGTTTTGTTATTGTAATAATTGGGATTTAGATAAGATTTCCTATCTTATCTTTGTTGCTTTGTTGTTTGGTCCATGAGCTAGGGGTTTGGGCCGTTATTAGATAGTGATGGGCTGGGTATGCTCTCTTGTAGTCTTGGAGCAACAATCCGTCTTATACATGGTATCGATCTTGTAACGATCTTTTGATTCATTTATATAATTCTTACCTTTACCAAAAAAAATTGAGAAGAAAAAGAATTAATGAGCAACTATAATTAACAATTGGAGTATATATTAGCACAAATTTTAGAATAAGACGGTCTTATGGCAAGACATCATTTTCTATAAAATTTCGTTCATTTTTTTACTATCAATTAAAGAGTATTTTTTGTACAAATGAATCGCCTTATAATGTGAGACCAACACAATATACTGGGTTGAAGTTGTGAAAATTTGGAATTTTTAATTTCTCTGTGTTTAGTACTAGATAGTTTTCAACGTGAGCGAAACTCGAAAGAACTCGATGTATTTTATTGCCCCCACACCTTTAGCTTAAATTTTATTTTAGTATAAATTTTATTAAACACCCCTATTACATCGATCCTAGATTCGCCACTGGGTGCAAGTGCTATGTGTCAAACATATCTATAAGAAATTTAACTTTTTGTTTTTTAAACAACTATCAATTATATTATTTTTCTACAATGATGTTTAATAAATTACCTGTAAATAAAATAGGTTGAACTTTCTTAATTTTTTTTTTTTGAGGTTTAACTTCAAAGTATTTAAAAGATAACATATAAAATATTTAACTAAAAGTAATATTTAGTTAGTCATAATCAATATTTTATACTTGACGCATACATATTTAATTGAATATATTCAAGAAAAATGTAACGTGTTTTCTACTTTTTTCATGGCGTTTATAATACTATATTACTTAATAATCATTACTTTTTTTTTATTATTTTAATTTACTCGCGATCAATGTATTACTGTGTACATACATACTCCTTATCAGACTATTTAAACCTATCAAAATCTCACATGTATTCAATTTCTCGCAATATAACTTTTTTCATTCTCACGCTATAAAAATTTATCTCTTAGTAGTTTTCTTTAAGTTCTATTTTTAATATATACAATGACTCTCCCAAATATATTTTTCTTACCGGATTTAATGGTCTAAGTTTTATAATTGTTTCAAAAAAAATTTTTACGTAAATGTAAAATATAAAAATATTTCAATAAATATAATCAAAATTATACTCAGTTGAAAGCATTTTTTGCAATGAACGTAATTATTTACATTTTACAATTTTTATCAAAATATTTTTTTACTAAATTTAGAATCAAATTACCGTAATTTTTTTATGTAATTTTATAATAAATTTATTAAACTATAATTAATATTTTGCTGAGATTTATACAGCATTTATTATGCTAATATTAAATAATTAGCTGTAATTAATGCTTGTCATTAAGGCTATATAGGACATGTGGTGATGTGGCATCCACAGCGTTTCAACCCAGTTTTATATATATATATACTCAGAATTATCCAATTTAATAAACTCATTCTTTCATGCCCATTTTAAACCCAGTGCATAATTATAAGGGATTGGATATGTAATAGCTGGATGGAATGCGTAAATATTGAAGATTAATTAATTTGTACAAAATATAATTTAAAATACTAATCAATATAACCTAATATAAGTTATACGCAGAATATAAATAGTGTGATAAAATTATAAATATTCAAAAGTTTATTTGTAAACTATGTTAAAGGTTGTATTAGATCTACACTTATTGCTCTCACACTTTAGCAACAATTTTTTCGTCATTGATAAGTGTGGTTTATTTTAAAAAAATAATAATAAGGAAATGACTAAAATGGAATTACATTGAATATAATTATCGAAAACGGGTCAAATATAAAGTTGACTTTTGAAGTCGCTAACTAAGCCAACGACTGATTGGGTCTATAACTCTTATTGAGTTGTGTTTAACATATTATGGGCTAAAGTTAAATAAAGTCAGTAGTCCAACTGCCCAATATAATCCATATATATTCACCCCACCCAAATTAAACCCTGCCCACCTTAAACTATACTCCGTCTCCAACCTCTCACTCTCAGTCATCCATCTCTCTTTTAAAAAAATCCAAATTAAACTCATCTCACTATAACTCATAAGTCATAACCCTTATAAGTCATAACCCTTATCATCTCCCTCAAATCTGCGTTTTCATGTCATTAAACTCATCACCCTCAATGATCAATATTTATAAACCATGATTTTCCCTTTGATTTTGTTTATCGATCAACATGCAATTGATTATTACGAGCCTAAGATTCATCTTCTTATTTTTCTTTTTAAGTTGGGTACCGATATCAACTAATGAAGTAATTTAGAAAGCAAGTATGTACATAACAGCATTTATTTGGCTTTAAATTCTTGCTATTTTATCAAAGTTTTAATTTTATTTTTTTTTGGAAATTGTCTTTTTTAATGGAAAAGTAAGTGAATTCAGTATAACAATGTTTTGATTTATTCACTGATTTCGCGAATACCCCACAAAAGTTCTTGAACTTTTTCCCTCTTTATTTAAATTCCTCACCAAAATATTTTTTTAGCATTAATAATTATTGTTTTGTATAGTCTGTATGTTTGTAATTGCATAGTTTTATTACATAGAAATGAAAATGAACAGCGGTAGAAAATCAGAAAAATGCTAAAGAGATAGTAATTAATAATGGAAGGAGGAGAGAGGATAATTAATTCACCTCATAGAACGTGGGTGCTCTTGAAATGGATTAATTTTTAACTCCCTAAAAATCAGGGACCAATAGGATAGTAATTAACTAGCGTTATACTAGGTAGATACTCTCTCCTATTCATACAAAAGCTGACACTTACCTAAAATGGACGATCTACACCAAGGGTAACATACTATCTCACACTTAAACCCACAAGTACATGGCCCACCTATTTTTTCCTCTTTACCCTTACTTTTACGCCTTTTCTTAAATATTCCATTTTTTCTCATGTTACCTTTGGTGTAGATCGGAGGGAGTATATATAGAAGTGAGATGATATTATATTCGTCTTAATTTTAAGACGACACTATTTGTCACGATATTAAGGGGGCGTTTGGTTCACACGTGGATATGAGTTTGGAATCAGAAATCATACCCGGGTGGTGTGGTTTTGGAACTTGATTCCTCATATCTTGTGTTTGTTTCAATTTTGGGTGGAATTGGGTTGAAATTGATCAAAGTTAAAAAAAATCTAAATACGACATTAATAATAATTATTTTTTATATTGAAAATCATGAAAATTAAGATTTGATCAAATAAATGAAAAAAAAAATTGAAAATGCTTCATATTGGTTCTTTTCATGGTTTTTGGTTTTATTATTTGATACACATGAGTATCAATCTCATACTTACCTCCTTTGGTATGAGAAACTCATAATTCATGAGTATGAGGTATGGGTATGAAATCCCATTTTTTGTCAAACAAACACCTAGTTTGAGTTTGACTCATTCAAAAGTCATACATCATACCTTTATGAGTTGAAAAAAAACACACATAAATAGGTGAATTATAAATTCCCATAAATTGGAAAAATGAGGTTGTTTGGTTGCCCAAAATCACATGATTTTAATTTTCCCATACATTGTAAACTCCTTACATAATGGAGGATTTTAATTACCTAACTCCCCTAGGTAGTAGTAAACTCGCACATTAATTTAATTCCCGTATGTCAACCAAACGTTTTTTGAGCAATTCACGTGAATTGATCAATTCATGTGTTTTTTAAATTCATGGGAGTTTTATTCCTTTATGGCAACCAAACGATGCCTAAAAATTATGTAGTAGTAAACCCCTACAAAGTACTAACATAAATTTCGTTATTATTTTGTAGCCAGTTTTACAATGTTTTTTTAAAACGATTTGCAATAAGTTTATTCTTATTAAAAATATGTTCACATAGGATTGGTCTTGCACAAACCTAGGAGGGATAAAGATGTTCAATTGCTTTGCTACTTTCAGCGGAAGAAAAAAAAAAGAAAAAAAAAACTATTATAGTAAAGCCACTGAATAGCTGACCAGTTACATTTAGAAAAAATGATTTCAGCCTAAGTCGCTCAATGGTTGAGCTACTTTACTACTAAAAATATTTTTCCTCAATTTTGCAAAGATTAAATGGCACTATGATCATTGAGTTATACCAAAGCAGTTATGTGATTCAAAGGTTTAAACTAACAATCCGTCTTGCTTGTGACGGAGATACCAGTCGCAAGCTTGCAACGGGGCAGATAGTGCCGTTTTAATGTTAAGTGGGTCGACAAGTTGTACTGTGCGCAAATAGTGAGGGCTGACTATTTTACTGTGTGTGAATTAATTGTTGGCATTAAACAAATAATCCCCCCCCCCCTCCCCCGCTCCCAATGTACCTAATTTACCGCCAAGCATTATTGTTAACCTAATCTCTCTAAACTCTTTCACATTCCTCAGTCTCATCTTCCCCCCCCCCCCCCCCCTTTTCTCTCCACATTCAAAATTCTCTGAAAAAAACTTTCATATGCCTCATTTTCTTTCCGATCCTTCATAATTAGCCAAAAAATTACAAAACATTATCAATAAGGATGGTAACAAAACGGCAAGCACTTAAGAAAAACACAAGATCCGCAAGGGCGGGTGATGATGTCGGTGGAGGTATGTATTTCCATTGATATTATTTCTATTTATTTTTGTAATGGTTTTGATTATAGTTCTGTGGTTTAATAATTGAGACATGCAAATGATCCATGTGGAAAGATTGTTTGATTATGGTGGTTTTGCTATATGTAAAAAAATTTTATTATCTTGTAGTTTTCTGATTGTATGTCAATGTTGCTTTTGTTGTCATTTTGTTTAAGGGACGGATGGAGAGGCGATAGCTGTCAACCCGTCGAAACCTTCAACTGCTCGAGGAAGGAAGAAAGTTGTGGCAGGGATGTCGGGGAAAGGAAAAGGCAAGGTAAGGCAGTGGAGGATGAAGTCGATGAGAGTGATGTGGCTGACGAAGGTACAGATGAGGAGGCGATAGGTCTAAGTAAAGGTAAGAGGAACAAGGTGACATTCATTTTAGGGAGTGCAAAAGGTAAGGGCAGGGGAAAGGCAGTGGAGGAAGAGGACGAAGCAGATGAACATGAAGACGATATTGAGACAGATGTGGAGGGCGGAGACGTCGTTGAGACAGGCAAGTTCTCTGTTTATCGAGTTGTTTTATTAGTGTTGCTGATTTTTTGTCATGATCCTAATACTCTTGTTTTTGTCTACAAAATATAGACGTTGTTGATGAAGCTGTGAAGATGACGGTAAACATTGGGAAAAGCGCACTGAAAAAGAAAGTTGTTGCAAAGCCAACGGAGGTAACAAGAGGTAATGTGTTGACATTTTCTGTGAATTTGTCGACATTGTTTACATTGTTGTTGAACTGGTTACAAGTTATATTTCAAAATAATAACTACAAATAAAAGGGCAACATATTCAGTAAAGTTGTTGACATGGTTCAGAAATGTAAAAAGATGTAACCATTGGTTGTGCAAATGGCATATTATCTGTGTTTTGTCATGGATTATGGGAATGTTATGTTTTGTATTGGATTATGTGAATGTTTTGTAATAAGGTGACCATTTTTAGTGTGAATGTTATGGGAATGAGGTAATGACAAAGATAGTTATCTTGTACACACTTTCTACACTATTTTGTTTAAATTTTGCAGATCGTCCACTGGAGCCAAAGGCCTTGAAAATGATTCAGTGTAGGATGGAGGTTGGTGAAGGATCAAAGAAACGATAGGAAGCTGAATCTTCTATGGTGCTGGCAAAGTGAGTCAATCTTTTATGAGCTGAATCTTCTTGTGTATTTGTAAGGTGTTGTTAATGAAATTGGTATGTAGGTAATGTTATTTGTAACCATATTCGGTGTCATTGTTGTGTTGATTAAAAGGCCACCAAATAGACTTAAAATGATGACAAGTGGTGTAAATTTGATTTATTTTTTTATGTGTCTTCACTTCTTGGGGGACCAATTTGGAGTGAATTGTAGTGTGAGTTAAAGGGTGTCAAAGTGACGTTAATTTGTTGGCATCTTGGTGTGTGTCATACTCCTGTAATGTTTTCATTTTTTTTAAGAAAGTATCTACGTTATATCATTAACAAAAATGTTCGAAATGGTGACAAATGTTGACATATTGGTATGTGTTTGTCAATTTTTTTATATTTTGGTATGTGTTTTTAATGTTCCTATTTTTTTAAGAGAGTATTTAGGGTACAATATTGACAAAAGTCTTGAAAGTGGTGACAAGTTTTAAGAAATTTGGTGTACTTTTGTATGTTTGTACAGTAATTAGGTGTTCAAATGTCAGTCAATTGTAATGAAATTAAAAGGGTGACAAAGTGGGGTATATTTATTGAGATTTTGGTATGTGTGTTATTCTTTTAATGTCCTCATTTTTTTATTCAGAGAGTATGTAGCTTACATTATTAACAACATTGTTCAAAATGGTGACAAGTTTGGGGAAATTTAGTGTATTTTTTGATGTGTCTTAACTTATTGGGTAACAAATTCTGAGATGTTTGTAGTGATATAGAAGGGTGACAAAGTGGGCTAAATTTGTTGTCATTTTGGTATGTGGCTTGCTCTTTTAATGTTGTCATTCTGATTTAAGAGAGTGGTAGCTTACATTATTAACAAAGTTGTTCAAAATGGTGTTAAGTTTGGGGAAATTTGGTATATTTTTTGGTGTGTCTTGACTTGTTGGGTAACCAATTTTGAGATGTTTGTAGTGATATTTAAGTGTGAAAAGTGCGCTAAATTTGTTGTCATTTTGGTATGTGGGTTGATGTTTTAATGTTCTCATTGTGATTACGAAAGTATGTAGGTGCCAATATTAAGGAAATTGTTTAAATTGTGTGACAATGTTCTCATATAACTTAAATTGTTCTCATTTTGGTGTAATTTTGTATGTGTCATATTAACATGTGGTGGTAAAAATATTTGTCATAAGAAAACGAAGGAGGTGGATGGCCATGGATCACTGAGACAGTCGTTCAATTTGATTGGTATGTTAACGGAGTCTCAAAAGGAGGATGTGGAGGACATAGGCTTTGGTGGCCTACTAGAGCTAAAAACGCCTGCGTTTTATTATCAAATGGTTGATTGATTGCTACGTAAATATCATCCTAGTTCCCGGATGTTCCTCTTTAATAGGCACGTCCAATTTGTCCTAACGAAGCACGATGTCTACGATGCCTTCATGTTACCTTGTACTGAAAAAGCGATAGATGAGAAGACTTATCAGGATTTGGCCAAAATTTGGCGTCACCGTTTCAAGTTGTACAAAAACGATGAGTTGTCATTTGAGGCTGTTAGGCGGGAGATGTTGGGGCTGCCTGGTGGAGGGGCTGATTTGAAAAAGTTGTTTGTGGTGTTTTCTATGGGGACATTCTTGGCACCTACTGTGCACAACCGTATCGACTTTCGCCCGGTGAAAGCTGTGGAGGATGTGGACGGCATTGCTCAGTTTGATTGGTGTTCGTTGGTGCTACTCCGTCTGAACAAGGCAGTGGATTCGTGGAGGACACACGACACCAGGAACGTTGGCGGTTGTTTGATGTTCCTGCAGATGATGTACTTCCACCGCTTGACGTGGTGGGGGCGAGCCGAAGAAGACGGGTCTACCACTGCTCCAACATTAGACTTATGAGCGGTTGAAGGAGAGAATGGCCTAGGAAGTCGCAGCATACCTCCACCATCAAGGATTCGGGATTGGCATTTGGGAGCTTCAGACGTATCCGGTATCAAGGCATCAGGCAAAAAGGCTTTACCGTAGGCCAACTGAAAATGAACCAGCTTCGAGGAACCCTCCACTGCGGTTTGTCCACCTACCACTACCAGACGGAGTTCCAACTGATGAGGAGTTGCAGGCCTCGTTCTATGATGTACGGTACTCTCTACACCTTTGGCAGCTTTGTTACCATATTGTTTATAGATTTCTCTGTAGTGTTTATCAGTTAGATCAATATGTGACCATTTATAACCACTGCTGACATTCTTGAATTTTGTATAGGTCTGCGTCCGTAATTGGATGACGACAAGGAGGAATCTTTCTGTGGTTAATGTTATGCACAAGAGCCTGATGCGGGAGTTAGGAGCCCATGACGAAGGTGGTGTGGAGCTTCAGTCCAGTGAGATGAGTAGTGGAGCTTTAGGCTCACAATCACAGGGATCCTTCACGCAGGCGTTGGCCAATCCAGAGTTTGTTGCAGCCTGGAATGTTATCGGAGAAAAGTTGGATGCCTTGATTGATGTGGAAATGGTGCATCCACCGTCCTTTTCACTTGGCGTAGATGACATTGGCGTTCCAAGTCAGATGGTGACCCAGGCTAACACTCGCAGCAGCAGGAGGAAGACTACTGCACAGACTAAGTAGTGATGTTTATGTCCTTGGGTTTGGTTTATTTTGGAGATCCTGTATGGCCTCATTTTAGGTATTATTTATGGCCTTGTATTTTGGACATGTTCGGTTTATTAGTTTGTAAATGTGGTGACTAACTTTTATTTTGGACGTCTGGTATCTCCGTCACAAACAAGTAAGATGGATTGATGTTGGTTATTGGCCCGTCGTTAGACCTGGCAAACAAATCAGGTCGTGTCGTGTTCGTGTCAACATTAAACGGGTCATCACCACCCCAACCCTAACCCGACCCAATTACATAAACGGGTCATTTGTCTCAACCCTAACCCAACCCATTTAATTTTTCCATAACCCAACCCGACCTGTTTAACCCGTTTATCTTTTAGCAGATCATTTTTAACCCATTTAACCAATTTAACCCAATAAACTAATAAACTAAATTAAGCTTTATAGCCCTATTATGCCAAAAATGATGAATGAAATTGCATATTTTTAAGTTGTTTGTTTGAATTATTGATTCAATCCAAATATATTATGACACTTTTAAATAAACGGGTTATTCGTGTCGGGTTCGTGTCAAAAGAGCTCAACCCTAACCCGACCTATTTATATTTCGTGTCGTGTCCGTGTCGACCCAATTACTTAAATGGGTCACAAAGTCCTAACCCTAACCCACTAACTTCGTGTCGGGTTCGTGTCGTGTTTTCGTGTCGTGTCAATAATTGCCACCTCTACCCGTCGTCTTTGGGCTTGTTATTAGAACATGTTATGTGAAGTTTATGATGGTAAAAATGTGTGTTGTTATAAGACATATGATAACATATTGATCAGTAATGGCAACATAACAGCTGAAAGCTTAATGACATATACATGAGCATGTTGTCAAATATTCACAAATTTCCCTATTATGTTATCAGTTTCTATAGGTCAACATTGAATACATGTTCACATGTTTCGCCATTATGTTAGCACATAAAAGAAGACCACAACTTATTTAGTGGTGGTCAGGAGGCCACCAAATGACCTATATTATGCAATGAAAGATGAATGTCCTATGAAATATTTTACACATTAGAATACATATTCCGTGAACATATTTTTCTATTATGTTATCAATTTATATATGGTGACATTTTGGGGAGGAAGAACTTAGATTGATTCATGATTGATTGTCTTCAGTGATATAATGGCAATTCAACTTTGGATATAATGGCAAATGAAATTCAAGTTTGGGTATAATGATGCACATGTTCACATAAATAGACATTATATTACCACTTAAAAGGTGCGTACAAATTGTCCGATGATGGTCATGTAATGACTTATATTTAACGGTTCATTAAAATACATGTCCATCATTCTTAAAACATAATTTCAAAATGACAAATAAGAGACCACATGATTATTAAGCGTGCATAATTGTTACATTTAGCGGTGGTGCGATGTCGCTTGCACAAGGTCAAAATGTTACCATATCCTAATACGTTCACAGGAGCCTCGGAATTGGCGTGTAGGAATCGCCATTCATCGGTCCGTTGTCATTGGATTTCTTCGATTTCTTCTTGTTACCGAGAGACTGTTTCTTCCTTTGGCTCCTGCCTTTTGTCGTACATCGGATAGGATCTAGAATTGCACGCCCTTCGCTTGTTTAAGTGTCCTGGTCGGCATCCATTGCAAGCTTTTGAAGTAGAGAGATTACTTCAGCATTGGCCGTAACATAGAAGTTCTCCACAATGGCCTTTGCTTCCCCGACGTTCTGGCTCTTTGTTATCAGATTGTTGACATTTGTAAGCATTAAACGTCGCCAATTGATGGCCTCGTTTGCAGCACTTCGGCGCATGTCGGATGGGAGTAAACGGTTCCACACCTCAGTCTTTGCAAATTTAGTCCACCGCCTTAGAATGTAAGCGGACGGGATTTCCTAGACATAATGCATGTGGAGGACGCGTATGATGTGACTGCATATCATGCCTATCACTTTGATACTTCCGGCAAGTGCAGTCAGTTAGATGGTTCACACAATCATAAGTCACATGATGGGATGATCCCTCATTGCCACTAGTGTGCACCCTATAAAATAAAGTCTAGTCTTCCGATTGGACAATAGCTGCCCGGGTACCCATGTCAAGTCCAAACTCTATCTCAAACATACGAAACAGATTGAGTGTACATCAGTGACGCATGTTGCAAGAGGTCCACTAGGGGGAACACGGAGGTCGGGGTCGCTCTAATACAGTTGAATTCCTTGCGCTCCTCCTCTCCTCTCCATCTTTGGACAGTCGTTTCAAATATACCAAACAATTAGGTAATTGAAGTTGTTTTTGAAGCTTGGAAACCCATTGCATGGTTCGTACTCTCGCTCCTTTGGGAAGAAAGAATACCCGCTGAAAAGTGCTGATTATTGAGTGTGGTGCACCATTTTGTTCGTTGGCTGTACAGTCTATTGAACCATGGGTGGTTGTCGAGGCCATACTCTGTCATCATTGTTCGCCATGTCGCTTCAAATTCAGTTTCATTAAAGCACTCATTTAGGCATTTGTTGATCATATTCTAGAATGGCCTATCATGCTTTAAAGATCCAAAATGAGAGGTGGCATTTTGTTGGATATGCCATTGGCATAGCCTGTGTCTGCTTTGTGGGTATACCTGCTCAAGACAGAAGACAATGTTACCATATCGAGGTTAGTTGTTCACAACTATAGAATTGATTTTAATGTATACATAAGTCCTTCATGTGGTGACATATTATAAATATTTGTCAACAAATTTATCAGTATTATATGACATCATGTATTGGATTATTGTTGACATTTGAAAGACTAATCATGTCAATAAAAAATGATAACATATAGTGACATATTAGAAATTTAACAATTATGATCAGAAAATACCGCTTCAACAGCATTTTTCATTGCTTTGTCTTGGTCAGTGAAGATGGAGACAGGACGAAGGTCGTCACCCATAGCTTCATTAAACACGTTGAACAACCATTGAAACTTCTTTCTCATCCGATAGAAAAGAGCACTCAAACATGACATTGGATCAGTGGTTATTTATACCAACAAACGCACCGCATATAAGATTGTACCTATTGGTGCGGTACGTTGTGTCGAATATCAGTACATCATGCTACAATCGATAGTCCTCCCTCATCATCGAGTCACACCAGAAAAGATGACATAGTCTCCCTTCTTCATTGAATTGCACACGGAAGAAGAACCCCAGATCCTCAAATTGTCTTCTAGTCAAAAGATTAATAAGTGTGGCTGCATCATCGCCCTCAATCGCTTTGATCTTCAACCTATGTATAAAATTGATATGATCTCTCTTCGAGTGTCCAACAAATACATCACCGCCCGCTGCAGCAGCTGCCACCTTGTACTGAACAGAGGGGGCGACAAATGCTTCTGTCATAGCCTTTATAATCTCTGCCTCGGCATCGCTTATTCTCCTTTCCGATCGACGATGCTGCTGCCACTGCGTGGGGGTTAAAGCATGGTTGTGTTCAGTGATATGTTGCAGTACCTCCCAATGCCCATCCTCGTTTAATTGTGACCTCAGTCCAGCCTTGCATTCACACCGAGTGACTGCAGCGTTCCTCAGATGGCTAGTTGCAACATGGGGTAAACCATTCGGACCTAGACTACTACCATTCCCATGTTTTCCTTCACATGAGCATACAAAGTATCTCTCGACTTCGGGTGTGCCAGGCCCGTTTGCTCTGCCAGAAGTTGCTTTTCTAATGTTGAAACCAACCCCATGTGAGTGTTTCCGGTACATCTCGTAGATCTCTTCCCATTTTTCTGCTGTCGTTCCCAATAGTGATTTCGAATAATCAGTACCTGTACAAGTTAAAAGGGTCACATTAGAACAAAAAGTCGGGACATTTATGAGATATAAAGCAACATGTGCATTTTACCATATCTTACTTACTCTATTTGACAGGGCGACATTTGTCCTAAAAGTATAGACCTTTATGAGGGATACGAAAATATGTACATATACGACTGAAATAATCTAGTTGACAGGGTGACATTAGAACAAAAAGTGTGGACATTAATAAGATATAAAACAACATCTACATTTGACATTATCTTCCTTACTCTAGTTAACAGGGTGACATTCGTCCTAAAAGTATAGACCTTTGTAAGGAATACAACTACATGAACATATCCAACTGCAATAATCTAGTTGCCAGGGTCACATTAGGACAAAAAGTATGGACATTAATAAGATATAAAACAACATGTACATTGGACATTATCTTACTTACTCTAGTTAACGGGGTGACATTCGTCCTAAAAGTATAGACCTTTGTAAGGAACACAACAACACAGACATCTACAACTGCAATAATCCAGTTGACAGAGTCACATTAGAACAAAAAGTATGGACATTAATAAGATATAATACAACAACATATGTTTGGTAATGATATGTTGTACTGCAGTTTGGACGTGCTGACATTAGCTGGCAAAGTGTAGACATTAATTACTTTATACAATAACATGTACCTTTAGTTACTGCCTTTTTATAATTTCTGACTCAAGTAGTCTACAAGGTGACATTCACACAAAAGATATACACATTTACACACCTTGTTCTCATATTCAAACACGTATGCTACGATGAAAGAGTTATACACCAATATTCAAGGAAACATTCATCATAGTTCATGTTCTATGAGAAGAGAGTAAAATATGATTTTATTAAGAACATTCAACATAACAGTGTTTAGAAGTCGTAAATTTTATTATTGGATTTGCCCTAATAATAATAATAATGATATAAGCTATAAGTTCTCAACAACGTAAACATTATAATTATATATACCTTTACTCTTATCCGTCAACCCTTGATGAATTATGACATCATCGTCATCTTCGTCATCCATTGTACCGTCACTTAGGGCTCCATCGATTAGGGCTAAATCGATTAGGGCACGTTCAAGTATGCATCCGTCGGCCTTTTTTTTTCGCACAAAATTATAGATATTAATACTATAAATTGAGAACAATTTGTAAGATGAATATAAGATTTTGGAAAATAGAGAGGGAAGAAATGGAATTTTGGATCTCATGCGAGGATGAGAGAAAGCAAGAGCAGCAATGAAGCAGAACAAGGACGGAGCGCATTAAATGGTGGCATGTTTATTGCCAATTATTAGAATTAAATATGTGGGTGTACTATTAGATATACAAAAATCTAAATTGTACATCATTATCATAAATGCATGCAGGGAAGTGTCGGCTCCATGTTTAGCTGACCCGGGTAGAAAACGGGATGTATTTGGCCCGGCGCAAACTGCGACGATATGTAACGCAAATCGCAAATGAGAATTTGTGTTAAACTAAAGCTCCAAAAGAAAAGAAAAATACCCTACATTGATCCATTTATGATAATTAGTTTCAACTCATTGTCATAATTTATTTATTTTCAAGCATTATTCGGAAAAAGGTTCTATATGAATGGTGTTGTGTTATCTAGTGAGTGGAGACGTGGAGTAAAACTATGATGATTTGTGTGAGTTTATGTGTTATCACTGTTATGTTAGGTGGCCTTTACATATAAAAGGTGTTTACTATTTGGCTAGGTCATTCATTATTCAGTTCCATTTAATGTTACGTGTTCTTAAAAATCATTTCACGTATTTTAAGGAACATACACAAATAAATCATACAAATAAAATAGAGAAGTTATATCAACGTAAAAGGATTATCTCCATTTCCTATCTAAGAATCATATAATAGTTTCCCTTCTATACGCACTATTTCTTTATTTTTATGCATAAACATAGAGACGTTGGATGACGCCAAAATGAGATCCGAATCAAAAAGGAAATGGATTATTTAGGAAATGGAGAGAATCTTGACTCTTATTCAACATTGAAAGGTGTGCATAACTGCATACCTATCTTCACAATTTCATAATGTTCTTTGCCAATGATCCAAGGTTGGAGCATGGTTGACGTTGAAGATAGGTCGAGTGCTAATTCGTTTCCTTTGACAGCTAACTCTCTTGATAGTACTATTAGTAAATAAATACTCCCTCTTATTTGGAATAATTGGTCCAATTTGTCATTTTCGTCTATTCACATAATTGTCCTATTTGCCATATTTGGACAGGTTTAATGATTTTCCTACCTTTGGCTCTTTTCTTTATTTACGACCCCAACCACCTCTAACCCATGTTATTAGTAAACTTTTCATTATTTAACTCTCTTATATTCTTACACATATACAATACTTTTCATTATTTACTCCTTAATTTTCGTGCCATTGTCCAAATGGGACAGTTATTCCGAAACGGAATTACTTTTTCACATACGAATTTTACTCTTTCACGTACACTTTTTCATTAACTTTCCGTCTACTCCCTTTTTACCCTAAAACCTGAGAAAATTCTCCTAATTTCAACCTTTTCCTAAACTCTAATGTAATGATTAGATAATCATATGATTGTAATGATTACATAATCATACGATTGCATAATACACTGAAATCTGAATTGTGGCTATGCAGCACTTCATATTCCGTATATGATTATGATTACATACTTTGTTTCTTCTTGAACATTTGGTCAATCCCTTATGTTATTTATATTTGAAGCTTTTGGTTCGACCACGTCAGAAATTACTACCTTAGATGTTATTTCGCTCACTGTCCAGTATCCAGACAGTTATTTACTTATTGTCCACAAATTCAAGGTTATACAAAGTCACAGGAAATGGAAGGGGGTTTGATATGGACGGTGGTGCGAGGGACTTGGCTAGAGTCGACGCGGTTAGTGGTGGCTGGAGACGCACAAAGTGTCAGGGGTGCAGAAAGGGATTGAGGGTTTGCGAGGGAGTGTTGTGGTGGTGCCCTCTGCGGCCGGTCAGATTGGCGGTGGCGGCTGATGGGTAGGCCGGCGTGTGGAGAGTGGAGACTGGAGAGGGAAGGGATGTTAATTGATTTTGAGTGATGGGAGCGGAAAAAAATGACTAGGGTAAAATCGTAAAAAGCGTATGTGAAAGAGTAAAGTTTTTATGTGAAAAAGCACAACCCTTTCGAATAGGAGGGAGTATATTGTATATATTTAGGTTGTTGATATTGTCGATATGTTCACATTGTATTAGTAGGAGCGAAATATGAAAATGTCTTGGTACAATAGGGCGTTTTAATATGAAAATGTCTTAGTAGGAGCGAAATCAGTCGAATAATTTACCGGGTATTTTATCACCCTGGATGTCTTACATTTTCATGTACTTCTTCACAATGTCACAGGCTTCACATCCATACTTCAAATGATGATGCTTCACAAATGACAATTGACATGGAGGAATACAGTTCACAAACAGAAGGCATGTCAGTTCACAAACAAACATACCCTTCTGGTAATTGTGTTAATGATTTGTATTCATACAACAATCTTACACAAGACTAAATAGAGCAAAATGACAAGAAAACTATCACGGTAATGTAAGAACTATTAAAACCTGCTTCTCTTATTTTCAGCTTGGGAAACTCCGTCTGCCGAATTCCTTTTGGAGGTAGTACTATAACTACTTTTACTGTTTTCCATTTTATTGCTCCTTACAAAGTCAGAGAAGGATGGAACAGGAGGTAGCACTATTTTTTGTTCACTGATATCTAATACTTGGGCAGTTGAAGGTAGATCGACTCTAAAAGGTTCTGGGAATTGTTCTTTCACATCTTGAGTCGGGTTAACGGGAAGGGAAGTCGGTTCAGGCTGGTTTTCGTGATTCATAGCGACAGGGAGCAGCCTTTTCGAAACATCGGCCAAACTTGCTGTTGACAGCCACCTCACTGTACTAGCCATCTGAGAAATATAAAAGGACTTCCCACTTTTCCCATATTTCTTGTAACATTCATCTTCAAGAAACGAGACTGATGAATCAATGTCGACACTGAAGAGCAAAAGACAAGAAGACAGAGGAGTCAAACTCAACAAAATGTCAATAGTTAACAGTAATTGACCTTGCAAGCTATGCTTATCAGACTCGGCTACTGGGGAAGTAGGGTGGGGGACAGCTATTTTTGTGAAATTTTAGTTCTTTGCCGGAAAATGAAGGGCTGTATCGAACAGAGTGTGATGACAACATGTGGCCGAAGTGAAGTGTCAAAGTACCATAGCTTGCAAGTCAGGGGATATACTGTGTTCGGAAATCATAAAAAAAAAACGACAGCTTCTGCATTAAAGCCCTCATCCCTGAAACTCAGAAAGGAGTTGCTGAAAAACTAAAACCCACACAGCCATTCCAGACAATCTTATTAGTATGGTATTTCTAGGTATAATCAAGATAAAGGACAGGAAAGTCATGAAACCAGATACAGAAGAAAAGGGAAAAAAGACCGAATACTCCCTGTTATTCCCAGAACCTTTTTTTCTTTTTTTGGCTGCTTCATAAAAACATTTTATTCAACCCAACTTTTTAGTTTCACTTTCTAGTTGTAAAAGGACGTTATCATTGATATTTCAATTTTTAAAAGGTAAATAGGTCTACACGTACTCTCGCACCGGTTTTTTAATTGTTAAATTAGACAAAATTGGCCGACTTGAACTGCTCCACGCCTCCACTCATTCTATTATTTTTCTTAGACATTGTACCATAGTTGAAGTTTGGAAAGATTTTAAAGAAAAGGGGGTAGTATTTAGTTTGGCACACACTGAAATGCCCAAAAGCAAAGCGTGAGAATGATGCAGTGTGAAAAGATTGCTAGAAATTCCTTTTGGGTATGAGACATACTTTAAGCTACCAAGCCGTTGGTGAGTCTCCTTCAAAGCATTTGACAATCTTTGCTTACTTGATTCTCTTAGCACGTCGGATATCAAAATCTTGTCTGTTTTACCAATCTGCATTATAAAAAAAAGAAAGATTCGTATCATAAACAACCCACCTGATGATGAAAAATATTAACATGTAAAGACACTTCACGGCTTGCAAAAAGAAATAGCAAGTCTGTACTAAAAAGTTAGCAAGTCCAAATTCGAATACGAAGCACCAGGTACAAGGACAAAAAGATCTGGAAACAAGAATCAATACAAGTAATAAAATGCTTCATTGAGAAGGATTTGAAATTGTAGACAAAACGAACCTAGTCCGTAAAGCTACATGAGAGATTGAGAGGTATAACAGAAACTGAAGATACACACTGAGTTTTGTCCAAGTACAAATTCACATATATTCAGTGTAATGACTAATGACCAAGATGATATTAGGTATAGATATACATGAATAAATGACTCACAAGTCAAAATATATTTTTCTTAAGACGGTTGGAATTTGTTGGCTTTCACAATACAATACAATACAATACATAAGAAAATTCAAGCATATATACGAACACTTCCTGACATACATTTTGCATGTACCACAGGGTGTTCCACACATAGTTGGTCCTAAGACAAATGCATAGCATCAATATTTCAAATTGCTAAGGACATCAAAGTTAAATAAACCTGTTTCTGAGACCCTTTATTCTGATAATACTTTTCTTCTGCTCGCTGCAAGATGTCAAACTTCTCACTTAACTGAGATCTTGATGTCGACTTGGAGCAGCTCAAGCTCTTCAATGCTTCAGTATCATCTGATAAGTAGGACAGTATGATTGCGTTTATCAGAACATAAGAAGAAAACGCTAAGCTCAACCACAATTCATCACTTTAAAATAGCACTCATATAGTTCTAACTTCTATGCTCTTATTGAACAAAAGGAAACAAATAGACGAAGTACAACCGTCAGAATCGGATATTTCTTCCTCGGAACCACGAGAATCGTCATCATTTCGGTTCCAAAATTCACTAAACTCTGATCTGTCACCATTGTTGGAGGAACTAAAAAGAAAAGGAAAAAAGAAAGTGTCAGCATAGCGGTATTCTTCCGAAGGAAAATCAATAAAAGATGGGTACAAAAGTTTAGGTTCTCCCTTATTTTTATCCAATATTCTACATTATCTTTTCTTTTGATTCTACTTTATTGCTCTTTATACTTATTGTTTTATTCATGTATTTACTTATCTATTACTTTGTATTCATGTATTTTTTTTCTTTTTTTAAACCTTTTGTTGTAGTTACTTATCTATTACTTAGCTACCTTTTTTTTCTTACTCTCTTTGCTTTATTTGTATATTGACTATACAGTTTTTTTCATCTATTTTTTTATATTACTTTATTACTCTACCAATATTTCGTATCAGTCGGTACAAAAGTTCAAAGACAGTTGGCCACAAGCCTGATGTGGTAAAGGAGACAACCTTGAAACAAAAATGGGCTTCCTTACTGTTTTTCAGACCTTGCAGATCTCTTACATCACCCTCTGCATTCAACTATATGCTATTATAAATTTATAAGCACAATGATAGGAACTTATTATCACCAAATCAATCGTAAAGCCAAACAGGTATCACTAGATATAGTACCAGCAGTGTTGTACAAATGTGTTTGAGCAAGTCAAAGAGTTATAATTCAACAAGGATAGAAAAGAAGTAACCCAAAGGGGTAAAAGAAATTAGGAAATTATTACCAAAACAAATTTCCTTATACTTTCAGGGTAAGATCAAATGGTACTTCTAAATGGCAATTTGACAATTGCATTATATTTTGTTAAACCTCAAGCTCTAAAAAAGAGTCATAATTTCAAGATAGAATCTGTAATCCAAAAATGAGCCAATAGACTACGTGAACTCTGAAAATACAGTTATCATGAAAGTCAAAAATATTAAGATACACGAGGAAATTACCTGTTCATGACAACTTGAGAAATTATATTTTTATGTCGAGTAGCAAAAGAAGTCAAGTGGGTCAACTGATGTGCAACTATTGCAGGCTGTTTGCAGGCATCACATGTTTTGGCGCAGAGCGACGTAGGTGCCTGGGATTAAAACAGGACAAAAGGATGAAATTTATTTTCGATGCCCAGAAATAATAATCAAAACATTTTCAGTAAAATCTAAGGAGTAAAACAATATAACCAACAGAACACCATAATCCACCTGTTCGCCAAAGCTGTCCAGTATCTTCTTCCTACGACAGCCAGAGCCTTCACAGTACTCAACCATCTGTATATAACGAGGACATGTTCAGGTAATTTTATCCATTTTACCCCTTAAATCCAAAAAAAACTCACCTGTATGAAATCATCCATTGGCTTCTTTGAGGATACATCAGCTGAGGACTCCAATTTCTTGCTTTTAGGATTCCTTAATATAAATTCCTGTAATGGAATTTCTCACAAATCAGTTGCAGGAAAACAAGCTGTAGTGAAGCCGGAAGAACATCGAGAGGTTAGAAGTCAAACCATTCTCTTTCGATCATCAACTCCATAATATAGAAGACTTCGACATGGCAATTGATCTCGCCCGGCTCTACCAGACTCCTGATAGAATGCTTCCATTGACTTCGGTATATTAAAGTGGCAAACAATTCGAACATCTTTTCTATCTATTCCCTGAAAGCTCATTCAAATAAGATACAAGTCAATACTCTCGCCATATAGGCATAATGCATCTACAGCTTTACATAAATGCAAAAGATATGTTGGAGTTACTGCATACCATCCTGCACAAACCAAACAAGCTCGGTCACTTTAAATTCTTCATCAGAGCTCCAACCAAATTGCAACAATGTTTTCACAGCAAAAAAAAACAATGGGTAAGCTTAAGACTTGGAGCGAAAAAGAATAAAGATATCCAGTGCCACAATGGCAACATAGAGGAGAAAAGCAGAGCTTCTTTATAGCTTTCGTAAAAAGATGGATGCACAATAAATTCATCCATGTTGTCTAACCAAAATTCTTCAATCTTCGATAATATCACTAGTAAGTAGTAACAACATGGTCTCGTGACTGATTGTTTCTACCTCTCCAACGCCATACATTCCCTTGAAATTTCAATTAAGCATATAATACCATTTACATTGCTGCATAGGTTAACATCATAACATCTTATCAAATATCCTAATATACAATCATTTAGACTTATCAGTGGAATTCTTCATTACTTGAGATGCCGAAAAAACAATACGAATAACTACAAAGGACCAAGAAGTAGTATTTAAAAGTCGTTCATCGCTACGGGATGAATATTAAAATTGAAGAAGCATATGTTTCAATCTGGGAATAATAATATTAAAAAACAAGAAGCTATCTTTTTGGCAAACACTGAATCAGCAGCAAGTAGAGCGGATAAAGATGACATGCATACCCAAAGGCTACTGTTGCGACAACTACTTGTATTTTTGAAGAAATCCAATCATCTAACACGGAACTTCTTAA
Organism: Silene latifolia; assembly: GCF_048544455.1. Classification (NCBI taxonomy): domain Eukaryota; kingdom Viridiplantae; phylum Streptophyta; class Magnoliopsida; order Caryophyllales; family Caryophyllaceae; genus Silene; species Silene latifolia. The sequence continues at coordinate 100,893,432 of NC_133533.1, read as the reverse complement.
TTTATTATTCAAGCCTGCATGATAAGCTACAGAAAGCACAGGCAAAAGAAAACATGGTTAACTAAAGCCATAACAGAATCTCATAATGACGAAAGACAGGTGATTCAGTTACCAGCACATGATATGCCCAAACTTGACAAATGGGCAGACAAGGCGTCACAAGCTGATCGTTCCAGACAATACACTATTCCACAGACGTTTCCAAGAGATTTCATTACCGCACATAAATCACCATAAACATCATCCAAGAGATCTTTGTACCGCACTGCATAATCAGAAGCTTACTCAAAAAGATAACTAAGTCAACAAAATACCAGTAATGGGGGTATCGTACTTCAAAAATATAGATGCATAACTGAAGAAGTCATAATGTAAGAAGGAAACTGAAAGACTCTTATGGCCGTTAGTAAACTAAAACAGATTGACATTATAGAGCAAAAGCTATTAGTAGTTTAGTACAATGTCCTAGTTTCCTAGAACATATTTACAGGAAATAAAGTTCGCCTCACATAGTACATTGTTTTTTCCAATGACATTCAAAAGCTATTTATTTCACAAATTAAACTAGTGTTACACCCACGCAAAAAATGTAGGGGTTTGCTTTTAAAAATTAATATTTAACAATTATTGAAAATATACGTTAATTTAAAATAATATAATTGCATAAGTATGATTAATAACTTTTTCGACTATGAGTTTGAAAAGTGCAATTAGTATAATGATGTGACTACTGATATCAATTATATATTTATAAAATGTGATGATTTCAATCTAATAGTGCACGGGACACCTAAAATCGTAATCTATTAATAACTTGAAAATATAATATACTCCGTAAATTTCAGGTTGTTAAAACAAATATTAATCTTATCTGGGCTTTACTTGTTACTCTTCTCAGAGAGATAACACCAACCTATAAAAAGGTTATGATAATTATCTAAAGTATAAGCACTATTCAATCAAGTATTGAATCAATGAATCAAGCCATATATGAATAATCAAATAAATGAATTATGGATATAGCCCAATCTGAAGGGGGGCCTTGGCACACCGGTTAAGGTGTTGCTTTGTGACCGTGAGGTCACGGGTTCAAGTCCTTGAAGCGGCCTCTTGCCAAAATGGCAAGGTAAGGCTTGCCCCAATTACACCCTTGTGGTGGGACCCTTCCCCGGACCCTCGCCTAGCGGAGACGCCATCGTGCACCGGGCTGCCCTTTTTTTATGGATATAGCCCAATCTAATACCCCTTTAGTCCCAATGTAATTCTCCTCTTTTCTCACTTATTTTTTCAGATATTAGGTGTTCCTTTCCTAAAATCAGTAGTGTACAGGAATGAATATTCAATTTCAGTTTAGCTAAACAATCATTATTCCGTTTATGACAATTAAGTTATCTTCATTTTCTGTTGGTTAAGGGGTACAATAGGTATTTCATTACTATTTTTAAATCATCGCCAATAGAAATTATAGTAGGAAATAAAAACAGGATGGTGAAAATAATTAGTCTTGCTTAAAACGGGTTTTAGCCTAACAACTTACTCATTATACATATCGCTAATTAACTAAACAATATAACATAGAAAAGATCATCTTAAGCTTTCAGGAGATCTCAAATGACATTACGAACCAATTTAATTATGAATTAGTTAAACTATTGCACTAGTACTCTGGGTAGATGATTCACCAGAGACCAATTATGTAGCCCAACATTACAGGTCTAATTATGAATTTGCAAGGTTATTGCATATTTGTTGTACCTCTTTGTGTTGCTAACACAAGGGTAAGGCTGCATACATCCGGACCCCCCCCCCCCTACCCCGCAATTCGCGGGAGCCATTGAGGCACTGGGGTAATGTTGTTGTTGTATGAAAAGATGAAAACTTAAGTGTTGTGAAGTCGATTAACCTTTCTTTTTCCTCATTATTGATGTAAAGCGGCTATAATTTTTCATGTTTGGTAGATATACAACTTATGTTTGATAAAATATCCATGTTGGTTTTGCTATCAGTGATGGTAAATTATTAACAAGTATTTAAGTATATCTTAGGCAGGAGTTACTGCCTCATCGTTGTGGCAGTTTAATATGTAGTGGGCGGTGTTAGATTTCTAACTCTCTACAGTGTGTATATTTTGCAATTTAGTATTTTCTGTTTTCTAGGGATTTGTAGTGCTGCCACATCATCTATAAATGTCGAGGATCAACCACATGCCTCCATTGGTTATCGCTTTAGTAAATAAGGGATATGAAATTCATCAACTTCGAGGTCTTATGAGCTATAAATTTGCACAAGAAAAAAGGGGCTGGGGGTAGAGAAAGGGGCTAAAACCCTTGGTTAGCGCATTGAATTGGAAGGTTAATATCATGGCACACTGACCTTCATAATAAATATTTGGGCGATTGAAGGATGATTTTAGAACTAATGGATTTCGTAAGCACAATGACTCAATCACATCCTTCTGAACCCTGCATCAAAAGAAGAAGACATAAAGTCATAAAAGGTCAAAAGGTGAAATACAGGACATAAACGCTGAAGTAGCAAGATAGTGATAATAGAACCACGCACACATAGTTCTTGATATACATCAAACTCAACAGGATCGTGATCTACATTATTTTATAAACTTGCTACTCATCACTATCAGTTCAGCCATAATAACCAAGGCATCCTTCATGGTTACTGATATGCCCCCAACCCAGAAAACCATTTAAGCTTATTACACCACATTCCAGCACCTAAATCCTCACAAGCTCAGTAGCTTTATCCAGAGGTATGTGATGCATTGATACACCAAGAGGTTCTATAATTCTATCTTACAGAGAAGTACTCAATACAAAAGCCAGCAGGATAACCATGTCTCCAACAACAACAACAACAACAACATCAGAGCCTTAATCCCAAAATGATTTGGGGTCGGCTGACATGAATCATCCTTTCGAACCGTCCATGGGTGAACGCACGCCTCAAAATGCGACTAAAAAAAGGGAAGATGAAAAACAAAAAGGGAGAACGAAAAAGTAATGTAAAGTCAAGGTGAACTAAGGGATTTTAAAATCGAATTCCGTCTTTCTTTTATAAAAACTTAAAATTTAAATCAAGGGAAAAGATTAAAACGATTTTTAAAAACCGAAATAGAGTTAAGGATCCGGAATGAACCAGGTAAAATCTATAAGAAAGTGGTTGTTGAAAAAGTGTGTAATAAAGGAGAGAAAAATAAATAAATTAATTTCTTTAAATCAAATAAATAAAAAAACACTAAATCTGTCAAAAAAAAATATCAAATACTAAAAATCCACATGTATCATTTCCCTCCATTGTGCCCTCTCTGTCACCATACTCTCCTCAAGCCCCAGAACTCTCATATCGTGCTCTATCACTCTCAACCATGTCTGTCTCGGTCTTCCTCTGCCTCTAGGGACCTTTTTTCTTTCTCCAAGTCTCCACCTCCTAATGAAAGGTGCGTCCATAGGTCTCCTTCTCACATGGCCAAACCATCTTAGTCGGTTTTCCATCATCTTGTCCTCTATTGGCGCCACTTTTACCTTTTCCCTAATCACCTCATTCCTTAACCGATCTTTCCTTGTATGTCCGCACATCCACCTCAACATGCGCATCTCCGCCACACTCATCTTTAGAGACTCGACAGACTTTCATGTCTCCAAACCCAATAAATTATTGGAGACTAAACGACACTGCCATTTTCATGATGTCGAAACAATGATCACCAAAGTAAATAGTTTTTAACAATGTCAAAAGAGAGTGATTAAAAATAGGGGAAAAGTAAAAAGCTACTGTAAGCCCAGACCCAAGGAAGACAGAATGACTCAAACCCTGAACATATGCTACCATTATGAATAAGTTTCTAATTTGAAGAAAAGAAAATTAGGATAAAAATAAGACAACTTAAACTCTGTTTGAACTTTTCAGTATATATAATTTATGTGCGGCAATTCTACAAATTAAAACACTAGTTACAGTTCAACAATTTTCAGCTTCATCTAGGCTCTAGCATTCTAGCCTGAGATCTGAAAAGCATGGTTTAGATGGGCCAGATCGCATCAGAACTCCCTAGATACAGCGTAGTCTATGAGTTGACCTGAACACAGTGAGAAGTCTACGACAACTAGAATTTGACTTATGGTTAAATGTGACAGATGCTCTAATATGTAAAGGATGTAGTGAGCAGCTTACTTTGGTGCAGCAGTTGCAGTCAAAGCCAAAATAGGAACATCTGGTAGGCGGTCTCTTAGAGAGGATAGTTTCCGATAGCTGGGCCTGCAGTTAGAATAACTCAGCTGTTAATAGCACAGGAATCGGTGATCTTGCTTAACAAATGCATCAGAAGAAAATAGTTACTATTGTCAATAACATAACTATCTACAGGTGATTAATTACCAAAACCAACAAAAGACACTAAACCTCCATTGACGGATGGATTAAATGTGCTTACCCAGAGTTGATTGCCCACTGCAAACTTGCAAAGGCAGTTGCAAGTAAATTCTTACAATCACATCTGAACAATAGACTTGGGGGATGTTGCATATGGAATATAAAAAGTTATTTGTTATGCTCTCTGACGATCAGTGTGATAGAGTAGATCAATAAACACCGCAAACTCATTTTTGAATTTTTTTTATTAATGATAATGACAAGAACTAAATATATCAAGAGAGAATGAAAAATTTTAGTTTCGGTAGCTTCCCAGGACCAAGGGTGACCTATGAAGTACAAACATGTAATCATTAGAGAAGGTATCTGATTTTATCATTTAAAAGATGAGAGGACCAAAAGACAATTTGAATGTACCGATACAACTCCAACCCCATGAAGAAGTATGCTGTACTGAACAGAATGGCAGACTAACAAAATATAGGAAACCAACCATTTCGCCTTTCTCCATCTACCCTGATCTATAGACTGAGAGTTGCACTTTAGCCAGAAGCTGGCAAAGAACTTCGTTTCTTTAGTCAAGATAGACAAATTTCTAAGGCAGCAGTCTGATGTTAAGAAATCTATATGCATTTGAAAAGAAACAGAAAATTCTGAGTGCACATGGTAATTGGTAAAAACTTCAAAATTTCAGGCTTAGCAGTTCACAAGACAAAGTACAAATGACAAAAACCATAGAATCTAACAGAATTACAGTTTGCTAAAAATAGTGGTTAAGGCACAAACCTGAAGTCATGGCCCCATGATGAAATGCAATGTGCCTGTAACATTAGATCAAAGAAAAATGGCCACTCATGATCCAGGAACACTACAATTGAGAATTACACTGGCTATTAACGGGAATACCTCATCTATAGCTATCAGATGCAACAGTCCCCTGCCATGAATTTTTGAAAGCTTCGACCCAAAACCTGCAGTTGCTATCAACTCTGGAGTTACGTAAAGTAGCTTCAAATTAGGTTTTCCAGAGCCGAGGTCCTCATATATCTAAAAGAAGAAACATCAACGGCTGAAAATGCAGATACAATGAATGCAAAACGGGTGAAAGATTAACAAAACTTGAGCAACTACAGCTTACAGAACAACGCAAAGGAAGAAGAGAGAGCCTAGTTCCCCTACTGAAATTCAAAAGGCTAAAAAGGTGAAAATAAAGGGCATTTTGCTTCCATAACGTCATACGGAATATAAAAGAAATATTCCCTCCATATAGCTACATTAGAAATTATTTCCATCATATAATCTTAGTAATTTGGATCATTCAAATAAAAGTGTAAGTGAAAAAAATACCTAATATAAGATGTTTTTTCTCAAAACAAAAATCCTACCAAAATAATTGGTTAATGTTCTGTGCTCATTTGTTTTCTTTGACAAACATTTTGCTTGTACTAAGTTTTCATGGTTAGGTGGATTGATGGGAGAAAAAGATTTATCACACTCGTTAAGGGGTAAGTATCCTGACAAGGTTGGATCATTTTCCCTCGCAATGAAAATTAAAAATGGGGTTAGGGTTAACTTGTTACTATTAGAGACTTAGAGTGGGAGTGGTAATTGTCATGGCTAATATGACGTGAGGAGACATTATTGAGATTAGACCTTTCTAAGGGGTTAGAGGGTCGGACCAAAATATGAGTCAGGTTAATGGAGTTTCGACTAGATGGGGGGCCGATTCAATATAAGTTCAGAACGGATTTAGGACAAAATACTAGTCAAACATATTTGATAACACGTATTTTTAGTCGTTCTCACTAAAAATTACTCCCTTTGTATCTGAAATACCTTCCTTTTTCACTATTTTCTTGTTTTAGTTGTTATTTTTCACCATTTCGGATGTATATTATTCTCCGAATTTTTTTGCTAATATTATCTAAGAAACATTTACTTGTCCCACTATCCCTTTATTATCTTGAAACAAGTATTTGCATTTTGGATATTTTAAATTTTTAATAGAAGAACCTACTAAGGAAACCACATGCAGCATGCCAGAAATTGGGAATTAAATCAAGAGTAGTTTTAGGGTAAGACTTTTTCATTGTGTAAGAGGTCAATAATTCCCACGCCATTTATTACACCCCACCCCCTTATTCTGAACTTATCAAATCACTTCCCTTGTCACTTATCACCACTCATCCTCACGCAACACCTATGACCACCTCGCTGCCGCCATCTCCTACCTATGACCATCCCCACTCTATTCAACAAATGTTTTTTTACTTTTTATTTTTAGGAAAAGATGGCAACAAATACAATTAGTGACGACCTGAGTGAGATCTCTGCGATGAACTTGACTTATTGGGAGTCTACTTGTTATAATCATGAATATTACATGCACCTCACTACACCAGTATGTGCCTTTTATTTTTAAGTGTAAGCATATACCTTCTCTTTAACACTAGATGTTTGAGTTGAGGATAGAAATTCAGCTGCAATACCCTTCTCCTTCAGTGCTGCCACTTGGTTTTCCTAACATAAGAGTATTACAGAAGTTAGATTTTGCAATCGACAATAGTCGCACCCAGAAAGATAGATAATAGAAACACAGTGCCCTGCCCTTACCATTAATGCTGAACACGGACAAGGAAGTTAAGTCATTCAAGTCCTAGCATTCCAAAACCAACCATAAATCAAAGATGGGTTATGTGATTCAAAAGATTAAAAGACCAAACAAGACAAATGGCATTCACCTATTAATGGACAGACAACAAGAACAATCCCGTTCTTCGCCAAAGCAGGAACTTGATAGCACATTGACTTTCCACCCCCAGTGGGCATGAGACAGAAACAATCCCGACCTGTATATATGAATAACAGAAAGTATCCACCCATGAACCAAGAGACCATTGATACATCAGAACCTTTGCCCAACCAAGAAGCATGTTTCACAATGCTTGGTAAATCAATGACATTTAAAAAGGCACACTATACTAATATGCTATTAGGACCTGATAGAACAGCTTCAATGGCCTCAAGCTGCTTGCCCCGAAATTCAGGATAGCCGAAATGCCATCTCAAGATTTTGACCAGGGCTTCCTTCCCAGATATATTCTTCTTAGTCCCACAAATATTATTTAAAGGCAATGGCGACTTCTTCATTATGCTACAGAAACCAACAACAAACCATTACTTATATATCTATCTGAGTTTGCAGGCAACTATAAAGCTCTTAGTCTGCCAGGATCTACAGCAACGGTAACTATAACAGGAAAGAAAATACATGGCCACAATTTGGAAGGAATGTTCGACACCCTCTGGCCTCCCCTGCCCACCTCTTTTTTGTATTTATTTAAAAAAAAAAAAAAAGGGTAAAGGACGAGTATGGATCCTCTCCATTTCCTAAAAGACGTGGAGATTCCATTTCCTTCTCACAATGGAATATTATATTGCATTCCTCTCCCCACTACCTTTTTCCTTTATTTTTAGTGATAAAACCGGGATCGTTAGATCGTACCCAAATAAAATCATGACAATTAAAAAGAAATGGAGAGGATCCCTATTGGTAAAGAAGAACAAGAGAAAATCGCGGGGCGGGGGCACCGACAAAGGCACCCAATAACAACTCCGATATCCTACTAAGAAACAAAGTTTAGATTGTTTTTTTTTTAAGAAAATAGGAGTAACAAAGTAACCTGCACAAACTACAAAATTGTTCACCCTTGCGCCATGAAAACAACATAATCGCAATTACATTTGAATTCAGAGAATCACATTAAAGTAATACGCGAGGCGCATACCAATGCACAAATTGAGGTTCAAAGAATTTACTTGAAGTAAAGCGCGGCGAAATACCAGCAATTATGTGCACAGGACACTGCGACCAAACCCTTTACGATTCGAACATCAAAATGATTGAAAATGAAGCAACCTAACGATGATTCAAACTTTAAATGATTTGTCAATTCAAACATATATAATCGAGGGAAGAAAAAACGAGAGAAAGTTGATATCGTCGGAGAATTACCTGCGATGTGAGAGAGAAAAGGGGAAATGAAATGGCGCCGGATAATGTGAATACGGGCGGGAATGCGGGATGCCAATTGCCAAATACTAAGTACTACGGTGAGTTCAGCATAAACCTCTTTGATCGGTTAAATTTGAATTGAACTTGATTATTTGAATTGAACTTGATTAAATTTGAGTCGAATCCGTGTTACATATGTCTCAAAATTATAAACGTAATTGTTTTTCGTAATTTATTAATTTATTTTCGCAATATGTATTTTACTTATTCCAGTTCTTTTTGCACAATAATTTTCATTTGCATACCCTTAAACTTAACAAATAATAATCCTATTTCTCTCAAATTCTTACCTTGGAACCACTCAAATCTAGCAAACTACGTCTTTTTTATTTTATTTCATATCATAATTTGATCAAAAAAATAAGTATTTAATCTCTAAATTGCAATTAAATGAATCAAATCAATATTTGTTCATGCCTTTTCTGCTACTTTGGCTATTCAATTAGGGTTTTAGATTTTTCAAAAGGGAAGATTTGGTGTTGGTTGATAGTAAAGTGGTGGCGCGTCAGGAGGGACGTCGAGGATGGTGGCCTGCATAAGGGTGGTGTGTTGGGCATAAGGGCGGCGCGATTGGCCTAAAGGAAGCGTGGGGCGAGGGTTTTAGGATTCGTTAGGGGTGGCGGAGAGGGAAGGGCGTCGGGACTGCATTTAACATAACTATTAGGGCGGTTGCTGAGGGTGATAGCCTGCCAATTTGCTGGATTGTACAATACATATTTTTAGTTTATATTTCCCATAAGTAGTACACATTAGTCGTATTTGTTTTAAGAAAAATTGAATGAATTTGGGAGTGGTGAAATAAGAAGGGCAATTTGGTAAATAGTGTATTGCAATAAATAAAATGTGTACTGCGAAAATAAACACCCGTGTTCTTTTATGAACACGTTTTATTTTTGAGTCGTACTTATCCACACACGGATTTTACTCTTTCATATATGTCTTTTACAATTATACCCTTGTCATTTTTTCTCTTTCACTCAGTTGATTTGTTTTTCATCTCTATTCCCTTCACCTCCCTTCGACAACCAACTCCGTCCAACCTTACCCCGGTCGACCTGTGATCCGGCTGATCATGCTCCGACTAACCTCGGCTTCCCGTTTCTTCGACTACCCTTGTCTGGCCCCCCTCTCCCGCCAGTAAGGATCATCTGTCCCACTTTTGTATCTCATTGTGTGTGTCACTCCACTCACCTTTTGTAACACCCCCTCATACCAAGGTACCTTACCAGGACTACCCCAGCATGAAAGGTTGTTACCATCTCGGTTGCCCGAGGTTAGTATATATCAAAAGCAACAGTCCAAACACGTTTATTAATGTACGGTAATTATAAAGGTTACATAGTCTCCAAAATCTAATAAACGAATTATCCAAATGGCAACAACTACCAAAACAATAACTAAAGCTCGTGATGGTGTCATCTAATCCAGCGTGGTGACTCTCCCATGACTGCCCCCAAGCTCAATAAATGTATCACCTGTCACAATCTGCTCACCATCCCCGAATGGATCACCGCAGGTTTTACAAAACAACAACACGGGTCGACTACTCAATCAATATAAGACAACAACATTACCACTAGCCGATCATCGATCTCACGCACAAGAACCGACTACACACCGAAGTATGTAGCCCCGCCCGATTACCCATCGCAACAGGGTAATCCTCGCCGCCCGATGGGTGAACGCAGCCCCCCACCTAGTCCATCTCATCAACGAGCGACTAACAATCCCCGTCCCTTAATGTGCACATCCCCTCCCATGGCGGGTTCCACGGAGGGCGAACTAGGGTGTGAAGCCACTCCCGCAAGTGACTCCACCACAATCACACAAACCACAAAGATCACAACCACACAACACAATCACCTCACCACCGTCACCGCAACACCCATACTCCGATGATCAGCAGATAACAACAATTACAATACAATAGTAATCTCAATCAATTAACAGTACTGAGTAGGGGAAAATCCTACCTTTTCGCAATCCGCTATGCTGTAATCAACCATACAAATGCATAACAAATATCACGTCGTCACCTACAACAATAATCACATACTACAATTACACATTGCACAATTCCACTTTCCCCAATTCCATATATACAGTAACCCCAAAAGAATACAAATGACAAGGGAATGAAACTTACCAACAGTAGAATAAGAGACTACACGCAAGGATCACAACGATTTGCACACACAACGAGATATGAGGATGATTAGGGAGAGATCGTAGAATGATAAAGCTTCCAAATGATATTAGAAACTGACACGGAAATATAAAATACCCTAAACATTCCCTAATCAAACCGTCGAAATAACACTCCGCCAAACCGGACACTCGGTCGAGTAAGTGTATACTCGGCCGAGTGTCCCATACTCGGTCGAGTGTTAACTATACTCGCCGAGTGTTCCTCGCGGAACAAAACAACCCACAACCTCGGACTACTCGGCCGAGTAGGCGCTACTCGGTCGAGTAGTCACCAAGGAAAATCCGTAGTGTTACAATCTTCCCCCCTTAAAAAGAACTTCGTCCCGAAGTTCACACTCTACTATAAAACAAAGTACAACACTACGCCACAAGCCTATACCAACCACATATAACAACACCAAGGAACTACACAAGTCACCTCAAAAATCATTACCCCGACTCAAAGCAAAACAACAAACAAAACAAAACACGACCGCGAAGTTCCAACCCAACCTATAAAACATGGACACTTAACACCAACTCCACAAATCACTCTTCCTTCCACAACATGGCTCACGATATCGTCTCAACTATAGCATAGGCTCCCAATACTGACTCCATAACATTACCCAATAACCACAATATAATGTTGCCAACCTTGTATTACTTCCATAACACTCAATAGCACTCAATCCACAAAAGAAAAACAACCATCAAAACGGAATGTTACATTCTACCATCCTTAAAACGAACTTCGTCATCAAAGTTTACTCAAACACATAAACATCATCTTCCAATCACAAAACTATCGGACTCATAATCGTCATCATTCAACCACAACACTATTGAAATATTCTCTCATTCCTTAACATCGGACTACTACAATCACGATCATGACCTTTAATAAAATCAACACAAATATCTGTCCTTTATGCTACACCAACACTCTACTTCCAATTATACTACCATATGCACAACCATCAAAATCTCTTTTATCGCATTCTACTCCTCTTAAGATAAATGTTACGTCCTCGTAACTCGCGAATACTAAATCCTAGCTATATATTCTCCTTATCCCCATCACCACCGCATGTCAAAGATAACCACTTATAATATGAACAGTCGCCATGCATATGTCTTAGGCTCTCTTACTTAAACAACTCTCATCCTTCAATTCACTCGTCACACCCCTTAACCTATACCTCAAAATCTTTAACCTAACCCAAAACTTTAACTCTTCCACATTACCGCAACACGACATACCTCTCTATATAAACTATATAAAACTCTTATCGCCAAAAGCATAATTCACGATCCACACTTGTTACGTACACTCACACTAGATCCTCAAGTTCCTTTCTTTAATTACCGCAAGACTCATCCATAACTTAACACGGCACTAAATACCCAACACCCTATACTCACTGTCTCAACAAAGGATTATGAACCATCTGCATATATCAGATCATTACCATTTCTACTAAAGCCTC